>NC_142858.1:26877500-27502500 GCF_061612785.1 Hesperophylax consimilis | reverse complement strand
ATTTCCTCCTAGAATTCCGCGGCACACCAAAAGCTAAAATATATAGATATTAAATTGATACACAAATTTTACAATAATTTCTTGTTTTTTATTTGAAAAGTATACATACATACATATAAATATAACATTTTTATTTTTACACAATCTTCATAATTATTACAAAATAATAATAAATTAATGAGCGATTAATTGTTAAATTAGCCTGCGCTTGTTTCAATGAACACAAAAGTTCTATATTCGGCTCGATTTTTGACAGCGCAACCCGAAGTTCTTGGAAGCATGACCGCTTTTCATTTTTAATTAATACAAGCGTTGAAAAACTTTGACAACAGAGTATTCCAAAGATTCGCGAGTTTAGGGCTCTTGATTTAATTATTTTTACGATTTTAATGCATTCATTCATCGTGTTCAAACGTTCCTCCGGTAAATTTTTGACCATCAATGCTTCTCGATGTATGCAGCAGTGTGTAAATTGTAACGTTGGATTTTTTTGTTTTACACAAGAGACAAAACCCTTTTTACTACCCGTCATTGCCGCAGCGCCATCCGTGCGAACAGCAATGCAATTGCTCCATTTATTATTATATATTTTGAAGAGATCATCAGTTACTTGAAAAAATTCTTCACCGGTAGTTCGCTCTGGAACCTCCTTCCAAAATAAATAATGTTCTTTAATAAAGTCCTCGTCAACAAAAAGTACAATAGCTATCAACTGTGCTTTATTTTTAATATCGGTTGTTTCGTTGATCTGAAGTGCAAATTTTTCAGCCAATAACAGTTTTCTAATCGGTGTTTCTAATATATTGTGAAAACGTCTTTTAACAGTATCTGAAGACAATGAAAAATAGACAATATTACGAAAAATATTTTGTCATTGTGAATTAAATACATAATCAAATATTTTAAAATGTCAAATACGTTGAATTTGACCGCGGCACACCTGGGTCCGGCTCACGGCACACCAGTGTGCCACGGCACACCGGTTGCGGAGCACTGCTGTAGTCCACGAGTGAAAAGAACGCTCTTCATAGCCTTTTGCACCACCCTGTACACATGCGAGCTCTGGGCTAATTTCAAGAAAAGAACAATGGAAAGGCCGCAGGCGCAATATAACAACGCTTTGTTTCATCAATGTTTCATCTTTTCATCCACATCTTCGGATCTACCGGATCTGCCCTGATGATGGACACTGCAACGCTGTCCGAAACGTCGGCTAAAGAAGGAGTTAGCGCAACACGGCATAACACCCCAAAAACAAACAACAAAAATGCTTTTGGCCGTGAGAATCTAAAAACTTACCCAACGCTTACCGATGTTCGGACTCCCCAGGCACTGCAGTGCCTCCTCAATGTTAACAGAAGGGCGAGTTCCAAGATTTACAGCTCTGTTAAGAACCAGGATTGCAGGACTGAGGGGAAAGATAAACCATTCCAGAAACATTCTTATCATAGAATCCCGTCTGACTTCGGGATCGAGCATTGAAGACCATTGGAGAAAGATACTTGCTCCCACAATCGTAGATCCAATGGATTCCCGTGCTTCTCTGCTTTAATTTCATTTTTAATTTAATTTTTAATTTTTAATCTCTTTTTATTTATTTTACTATATGTAAATACTATCTGTGCTTATATCCTCTATGGGATGTGTGGGATTGCACTAACCTCCCCACATCCTGGAATAAAGAATTTATTTATATTTATTTATGTGTTTCAACAAACTTCAAGAGCATTAGTAAAGCTTTTAAGATAAGCAAATCATAAATCTGTCAAGAAATAAGAGATTTATAGCTGTTTAAAGTGGTAGGTTTTGATTTTCAAAGTGAGTACCGCATACGAGTGTAATTTTCGGTACATTTAATCACGTTGAAAGGGTTAGAGCTACCTTAATTTTCACAGGGATCAACTTCTGAAATCTGAAAATAATTTTCAATGTTTTTTTTCAAAGTTTTATGTTTGAAATATAGAATTAATAATGATTTAAAAAATGCACAGTTACAGTTGTTGTGAATGGTTCTTGAAATAATAACTCGTTCACAACAAAATACTGTCAGCCTTACTAAAAAACGTGGTGTAAATATAATGGGTGGGTAAGGTCAGAACAGAGAAAAACTTGACTTATTACCATGGTATTTGTTTGGTTAAAACGATCTTAAACCAGGCTTGAGGCCGACTTTACCACACTAACATTGCACGGGCATGTAAGATTCTAATTAGTTTTTTATTTATTTTATTTAGACTAAAAACTCTTATAATTAGGAACAAGTGTGTACTGGAGGCCAACATTCTCTATTGTGCTCTCAAAGACTCTCATACCTTGGTACCTACCATGGAAGGACAATCAATAACTCTATAACCTCTGGGTTACTGGTCTCATAGCTCGAACTGTCACAAAAATTATTGAGATCGACCAAATTTTGAATCCTTGTCTTACAAGATCACTTTTCCATTTCCTTGAATCCAAAGACCTTCTAAGATAAAATCATACTTGTTTTGAAGTTATCAGAGCCACTCCTGAAATAGTTCTGTTCTGAACATTATTTTTTTTTACACCCAATTTAAAAGAAAATCTTTTACGGTTGCTATCGTCAATCAAGCTGAGCAAATGCTAAGTTAAAATGTCGCTTAATCGCACAATCTCGGTGTAACCAATGCGACTGAGAACAATTTTCATTCATGTGGTACCTCTGCTTGCTAACTTGTTGAACTGTTTTGCGGTTTAAATTATAAGTTTATCGGTATATGCTTGCATACTAGCGTCTTTTGGAATTTGCAAACCAACAACAACAAAAAAGGGTTATTTTAAATAAATCAAATTTAATAATGTTATTATTAAGCTATGCAAGAATTTTTTATTATAAAAACTTTTAGTAATTGATCAAATTTAACAGAGTTCTACAAAATAAACCATAATATTTTTTTAACTTAGCTTTCGCTCAGTGTGTTAAAATAGGAACTTTGGGTAGTATTTAAAAATAAGTCAATTTTACGCTTTCTTGCAAACTTTATCGGTAAATTGTGTTGCGTTTTAAATTGAATGCCTAGTAACACACTTATATTTAATAGTAACATACTTTTTAAATTGAATGCCTAGTAACACACTTATATAATAGTAACATACTTTAATAATTTGTATTTCTTTTCTTGTTTTGTTTTATTAAACTGCATGTTCATTTACTTTTACGCTTTTTATGCTTTTTTATAACCGCCACTAGGCACTCTTTAAAAATGTATTGTAATGTTGCGTAACGTTTTGCTTAGAGTGTTTTCATAACATTGAAAGTGCAGTTACTTAAGATTTTCCGTGTTACATAATTACATGTCATGTAAATACTATCTGTGCTTATATCCTCTATGGGATGTGTGGGATTGCACTAACCTCCCCACATCCTGGAATAAAGAATTTATTTATATTTATTTATTATTACATGAAAGTTTTGTATTAAATGTTTGTCCAAATAATATTTTCCAGAATTTTTGCTTATTTTTGAAATATTTCTGATAAAATGACACTGGAGTTGTAATACTTGCATAATAATAGATACATTTTTCTTATTAAATAATATGCCATCTTAATATGTTTTATCATTATCATATTTTCATAACATGTGTACCTACATAATTTTTTTATTAGATATTTTTAAATTTTATAAAATATATTTTTAACGAGGTCATGCACTACAACACCTAGAAATTTTTAATTTGCACTGTATAACATCAGTAACTAATAAAAGGGCTTTCATTTTTGATGCCACGGAAACATTATTCCTTTTTAATTATTGTTATTTAGTGACTCATTCCGTGAATGTGATATTTTTACCAAAAATAACGCCATTTAACTAATATTCTTTTAGATACTCAGGCGACCGAACTATGGCATCACCATTTAGGGAATGTTGTGGGACTAATCAATATGGGGAGGGGTAGGAGGGAATTAGAGAATAGTACGGAAGCACGTGGCTATTCAGCATAGCTAAAGCCATTTTATGCTATTTTTTTATGCTGGAGCGGAGAATATCCACCACAGACAAATTTTAAAAAAGAGAGTAGTTTAACGGAATAATATTATTATTTTAATAGTAATCGTTCTTTATGCATGAATTGTTTTACTGTTAATTATTTAATCTTTTAACCTCTCAGACAAAGACTTTTATTTACTTTGTGTCCCTTTGAGAACTGTCAAAAAGTGATAATTTTTGTGTTATATACGAGTTTTGCTAAAAGCTTCATAACTCACGTTTTGGGAAACGTAGCCTCATTCTAAAAAATGTTTTGGAAAGATTATGAAATCCACTATCGTATTGTGATGTTATAAAATATTTGCGTTTCTAAATATACATTTTATGAAAACGTCAAAAATATGTAAAAAACGCTTACCATTATTTCAAAGCCTGGAAAAATGTACTTTTTTCTGAGTATCATAAAGAAATAACACTTTATATATTGAAGAAATATAATTAAAAACTATTAGTCACCTCAAAATATTAACCGTCCAAACTAAAATATTTTTCATAAATTATTTAGAAACGCAATAAATTATGAACGAACAAGATGACAGATTCAATCGGCTTAGATAATGCACGTCTACGTTCCATAGATATCCTTGAATACAGACGCGTAGCGTTATTCATTATCGATACTCTGTTTTTTAAATCATGGCAATCCGTATACTAGTGATGGAAATAAATCGATTTTTGTAAAATCTCACGCGTTAAGTGAAAAGACGTTCTAATGTCTTGACCGCTATTATCATATTTACGTCTTTTGACATTCTAATGTTCTGAGTGGTTAACAACAATTTTTTTTATGTCACATTTGCGGAAAGTCATTACAAACATATTAATAAAATTCTTTATAAAAAGGTGTTATGCATGACTAATGAAAGCGTGTCCGTACTGAATTATGCTTACCATGGGTTAGGTGTGGGTGGGGGATCGGGCGCCAGCAGTTGGAAGATAGCCTGGCTGATAGCGGGCCCTGTGCTCGTGATCTGTGTTTGCGTGGCCACCTGGTGTCTAGTGCAAATGTGGCGCGACGGTAAGAGGGCGCGCGGGGCGTTCCTGCCCGGCGAGGACAGCCTGTGCGAGCCGCAGCACCCCATCATGGGCGCCGCCACCATCCGCGACATGATCGAGCTCACTACCTCGGGCTCCGGATCTGGTAATTGCCGCAATTCTGTCCAGCTGCTCCCATCACATGCACTCAACATACAAGTTCACACATCCGTTAACTAGGTCTTCATAAACATTAACCGACATTGACTAGTACTTCATTAGTCTCTCTAGCCCATCCGATCATAGTAGAACACACTCAACATGGATTAACTAGGTCTTTGTATACTTTCACTAGTAGAACACACTCAACATGGAAGTTCACGCATGGGTTAACAAGGTCTTCGTGTACTTCATCTGTGTCCAGTGAATCTTATCATAGTAGAACACACTCAACATAGAAGTTCACACATTGGCTTTATACTCATTTACTAGACCTTAACTGACATTCACTAGTCCTTCATTTGTCTAGCTTCACCATTTATTGTAGAACACTCGCATTAGATAGTAGTTCACACACAAAAACTAGATCTTCATTAGTTCCTCACAAAATTATGATATCCTGTAATGTTATCTTACTTTTCGACTATTACACCGTGCTGCTCTTTCTCCTCCTTTAAAAGCGTGTTTTGGACAAACTTAAAGTGTCCATTATCAGGGCAGATTATGGACACCACAAAGTAGTACAACACATTACTAGTTGTCATGAGAATCTGAAATATGGGGAGGAAATGGCTACACATTCAGTTAAAAACTTTTTGAAAATATGTATATAATTTTATATCTCCAAACTAATAGTTAAGTTCATATTTTTAACTGTATATTTTAGGCAATAAATAAAACATACACAATTTACTCCTGTTGAGGCAGTGTGATTTATTCAGATATACCAAACTATACTCCCGTTCTTTGCGGTAATTTCATTCAACTTAGTACAAGTTTTTTTTAGAATGTTACAACCATCACTCTAGACACATGCCTGTTTTATGGCAGTTAGCAAAAATAACATAGAATACATGAATGATTGTGTAATTAATCCCTGATGTATTCTGAGATTTTGTTGTCAAGTTGCTTTAAATAATCTGCCAGATTCATGATTTATTTAGAAATATCCCCAGTTGACATTAATTATCTAATAGATTTGCTGTGTTAAAAATATTGTCCCTTAATGATTAAAAAGGTTATTGCACATAACTTTTTTCATTCCATATAAAAATAATTAATAAGACATTCAAAAACCTTGACAAATCTTTCGCAAACATGTGAGCAATGGTGGTCGACTACTTTTTGGAATATTATTACTTGGAAGTGTTTATGGAAAACTTTAAATGCAAATATAAAGCATTGTGTTGCCACTTTCTAACACTGCTTAAATCACAGTGATACAAAAGGAGATAGAATGACTTTTATGAGTCTGTTTCAGTTTGTACAAAAATGCCCAAGGGGTTAATTGGAACTTATTCCAAAATGTAACAACTCTCACACAATCATGTTGCGAACACTCTAGTATGGGTGGATTAAGGTTTCACTGTATATCCTAGAGACGTACTGTTGCAGCAGGCCTTCCCCTCCTGGTGCAGAGATCCATTGCCCGGCAGATTCAGCTGCTGGACATCATTGGCAAGGGGCGCTTTGGCGAGGTATGGCGTGGGCGCTGGCGTGGCGAGAACGTCGCCGTGAAGATCTTCTCCTCGCGAGAGGAATGCTCGTGGTTCCGGGAGGCTGAAATCTACCAGACCGTCATGCTGCGGCATGAGAACATCCTGGGATTCATTGCTGCTGACAACAAAGGTAATTTTACCGACAGCAAATCATTTTACTTGTGCACACCCATAGTATCAAACTGGTTGGAACTAGTTTGGAACACCTGCCTGCAGTGCCCTTTACCGCGCACTAGTTCTACGAGACAGTACACCACTACAAGCGAGAATCTCGTTATTCTGATTTATCTGTACCTAGTTGTTCTATAATCTATGTTACCACGGGATTAAATAGTAACAAATAAATAAACTGAAAATCAAAATTCTTCACTACTGTTCTGAAACCGATGGGGTTTTAAACACATATTAAATATCAATAGCATCCTAAATTAACTGTCTGGCAAAAGGGCTTGCTTAGAATAATAATATGGCGTGATACCGTCTGTATCCTGAAGCATAGTTGATGAGTAACTTGGCAGAAAACAATAAAATTTTGGCAGAATGAAAAAAAATAGTGTAATTTCCAGATTAAGAGTGGCCTTGTCAATCTTGACTCCATGACAAAAGCCCGTGTGTCCAGGATAGGAAGATGTTTCCCGATTACGATATTCTTCAAGAATCCGGTCTCCAGTATCACGTAATGGTCCGTCAGTCCAGAGGTGGCCCAATGCTCCGGGCTGTCGTTCAAGGAATGGCAGTCCTTGATTTATGAATTGCTCAGATTTTGTATTTCGAGCGTATGTGTGGCAACACAAGTGTCAAAAAATTTCATGGTTGGCAATCTAACCAACACAATGGTTAATTGAGTAAATACTGGAGGTGCCACACACCGAAACCATAGATATAAATAGAAAATCTAGAAATATGCATGACCACAAGTCACTTCAATTTGGCTTTCTTTTCAATGGTTCGTTTGCAGGTTCCGAGTGGTGCGGACATTATTTATTTTTTCATTCCTAAACTCTTTCATTTCCAGACAATGGAACCTGGACCCAGCTGTGGCTGATAACCGACTACCACGAGAATGGTTCCTTGTTTGACTTCCTGAGCGCACGCACGGTGGACGCGGCCACCCTCGTCAGGATGGCCCTCTCTATAGCCACCGGCCTGGCTCACCTGCACATGGACATTGTGGGCACCAAGGGACTCACGCACCCCTCCACTGGTACCCTAAATATTTTAATACTAACGGGGATGAGGGATGAGTATTGCCGGTTTTATTGTTTGCTACATTGATTTCTTGTAATACTAGAAATAATAAAGTCATTTCAAAGAACATAGATAGGTTGGGAAATGTGGAGAAGTCTCTGTTCTATATATGTTAAGTATGTAGTAAACTTAAATTTGTTGTAACATAAGTGTTAATGGATGACTTCTCCTCAACTTCAAGCAATTAGTGCTTCATTTTTCTTTTAAAAGAGAACAGCCAGTAAGTAAGGTGTCAGTAGTCAGTAAGTGTTAATTGATGACTTCTTCTCAACTTCAAGCAATAAGGGCTTTATTTTTCTTTTAAAAGAGAACAGCCAGTAATAAGGTGTCAGTAGTCAGTAAGTGTTAATTGATGACTTCTCCTCAACTTCAAGCAATATGAGTTTCATTTTTCTTTTAAAAGAGAACAGCCAGTAAGTAAGGTGTCAGTAGTCAGTAAGTGTTAATTGATGACTTCTTCTCAACTTCAAGCAATAAGGGCTTCATTTTTCTTTTAAAAGAGAACAGCCAGTAATAAGGTGTCAGTAGTCAGTAAGTGTTAATTGATGACTTCTCCTCAACTTCAAGCAATATGAGTTTCATTTTTCTTTTAAAAGAGAACAGCCAGTAAGTAAGGTGTCAGTAGTCAGTAAGTGTTAATTGATGACTTCTTCTCAACTTCAAGCAATAAGGGCTTCATTTTTCTTTTAAAAGAGAACAGCCAGTAATAAGGTGTCAGTAGTCAGTAAGTGTTAATTGATGACTTCTCCTCAACTTCAAGCAATATGAGTTTCATTTTATATTTATAAGAGAACAGCTAGTAAGTAAGGTATCAGCAGTCAGTAAGTGTTAATTGATGACTTCTTCTCAACTTCAAGCAATAAGGGCTTCATTTTTCTTTTAAAAGAGAACAGCCAGTAATAAGGTGTCAGTAGTCAGTAAGTGTCAATTGATGACTTCTTCTCAACTTCAAGCAATATGAGTTTCATTTTTCTTTTAAAAGAGAACAGCCAGTAAGTAAGGTGTCAGTAGTCAGTAAGTGTTAATTGATGACTTCTTCTCAACTTCAAGCAATAAGGGCTTCATTTTTCTTTTAAAAGAGAACAGCCAGTAATAAGGTGTCAGTAGTCAGTAAGTGTTAATTGATGACTTCTCCTCAACTTCAAGCAATATGAGTTTCATTTTTCATTTATAAGAGAACAGCTAGTAAGTAAGGTATCAGCAGTCAGTAAGTGTTAATTGATGACTTCTCCTCATTAATAACGGTTTCATTTTTCTTTTATAAGAGAACAGCCAGTAAGTGTTAATTGATGACTTCTTCTCAACTTCAAGCAATAAGGGCTTCATTTTTCTTTTAAAAGAGAACAGCCAGTAATAAGGTGTCAGTAGTCAGTAAGTGTTAATTGATGACTTCTCCTCAACTTCAAGCAATATGAGTTTCATTTTTCTTTTAAAAGAGAACAGCCAGTAAGTAAGGTGTCAGTAGTCAGTAAGTGTTAATTGATGACTTCTTCTCAACTTCAAGCAATAAGGGCTTCATTTTTCTTTTAACACTTTCACTGCGTTATTTTAATATGGCGTAAACCAACTGTGCTGATAAAATACGAAATTTTCATAACGGGACTACTTCCCTAATCCGAAAAAAATTGAGACTTTTGCATGTTTGGTTTATTATTGGGGATCACACCTACCAATCGCACTGCCTGACAACGCTACATACTCTCCAGTTGTTATGTAATAGGCAGGACAAGATAGTAGGCGTCATTGCGTAATGGTGAGTTTACACGAGACATTTACTGTACTATTTACTCATCAAGAAATTATATTTTTATAAATTATTAGTAAACTCAAGATTGATTTTTTTACTTTTACTACGGAGGTAAACAGAGAAAACAGAATGCCAGACTGCCCTGTCCTTACACACAATATTTGCATCCACCACGTTCATGCAGTTTGTCATATATAGTATAGTTATAACAAATTGATTTTGACCGCCTAAAAAGGGTAATTATATAGTATTGTTATAACAGTATTGTTATAAAAAGAGAAAGTGCAGGCAAAACCATCGTGAACAGGTAATTATCGGTTTGAAATGAAACAACGGGGTTTTTCTAGATTATTTTCATCATGGTAATTCCTAAAGCAGTGAACAGGTAATTATCGGTTTGAAATGAAACAATAGGGTTTTTATATATTATTTTAATCATGGTAATTCCTAAAGCAGTGGACAGGTAATTATCGGTTTGAAATGAAACAATGGGGTTTTTATAGATTATTTTCATCATGGTAATTCCTAAAGCAGGGTTCGATACAAAATCCAGGCATCTGTGGACATTCCTTGCAGCAATAATTAGAATCGTTTCTTTTTTAATTTTTTTCCCAGCAATATTTGCATTGCCTTTTTTTTACTTTTCCTTTGTTGTTTCTTTCGCATAGGGCTGGCAAATGTCTTATATTTGACACTAATGGATGAGGAATGGTAGAAAGAGGAGGACCAAGTAAATTGTCGATTACTTCCAATCTAAAATCATATAGACTTTTCTTACGCTCACTCTGTGCATTGTACAAATAGTAAGCATTTATTAGCATTGATTGGAAAATGTGAATTCCCAGTTTCTTATACCACCTCAAAGTTTTTCGACGACATGGGTAGTAGGCAAGCATTTGGTCGTGAAAATCTACGCCGCTCATGTGTTTGTTGTATTCAATAATCATTTTTGGCTTACAAACCTCCTTTCCTCGACGATTGGTAGTTTTCGTCAATTGCCCATCGAATTCGGAAGATATCGTCAAAATTTCACGTCGATCCTTCCATTTTGTGACGCATATCCCTTTATTTGTATACATGCTGGTAGACTCTCCGGTTTTCAATTTTTTTTCAGTAACTTCCTTTGGTGTGTCCTTCCGGTTTGATCTGAGGGTCCCAGTAACAAATGTTTTGTTTTCTAATAAATGCTCCGTCAATGGAACGCTGTTATAGAAATTGTCCATGTATAAACTGTGCCCGACTCCAGTCTTTCCTTCCATCAATTTCTTCACCACTTTGTTGGTGTGGTCTTTACCACCGAGTTCGATGTCTGCTGCACCACCATAAACAATTATTTTTAGGGCCAATCCATTTGACTGACCCAACATATACAGTTTTATGCCATATTTCGCTTTTTTCCCTTTCATGTATTGACGGATCAATAGTCTCCCTCTCCAGAGCACCAGCGATTCATCGATGGAAAGATTTTTACTAGGAGTATATATAATCTCCATCCTATTATTGAAAAAAACGATGAGTGGCTGAATTTTTCCTAAACTTGTTGATTCTTCCTCATTACTATTGAAGTGAAGCACTCTAAGGATAAGTAGAAACCTATCTCGAGCCATGTATTGAGAAAATGTCGGCAGGTTGAATAAATGATTTTTCTTCCAATAGTCGTTTAGGCGATTCATCCTAATAGTTCCCATGTGGAAAATAAGCCCTAAAAACTTCCTGAATTCCTCGATTGTTAGGTCCCTCCACTTTGTGATTCGGCTTTTATCACCTTTCGACTTTGATAACACCTCTACCGCATAATCGTTTGTTTGTTTGATGACCATCTCACACAAGTCATCATTGGCGATGGCATTGAAAAAGTTGATCGGTTCTCTTCCAGCTTCCATAAAATTTATGCCAGATACACCGGTAAATGGGATGTGATGTGATGGTTTGGGTGAATTTGACCACTGTCTTGGTTCGGACATTGATGGTTGGTTTTGAGGCAGTGGTGATGCTTCCGGCACTGGCTGGATAATGTAATCTTCATCTGATTCATCGTTATCCATGTCTTCCAAGTCATCTTTATCCGATTCGGGGAAGATCTCTGTCGCTTCCCGAATCGTCAAAATCACCATCGGTGTCGCTAAAGTCGTCATCTAGCCTAGCTCTTTTGGATGTTGATGGCTGATCCATATTTCAAGGCATGTATAACACAAAAAAATATCAAAAGTCCAACACAAAAATAATAAAAAAAATACTTTATAGTAAATGAATTCAATATAAATTACTTGTAGTCTAAAACACAATATTTTGATTCAAAAGTCCGAACATACAAAAAATAATAACGAAAAGTCTAATAAAAAATACTTCTAAACAAGGAGACACTTTGTATAAAGTCAATAACAATCACAATTACCGCACACACATATAATTCGTTGTAGTTGTGTGAAACGTATAGAAAAAGTCGCGTGTAAACTCGCCACAACGGTACTACGGTAGAAAAAAAACAATAGCGACCGACCCGCGCAACATATAGATGTATACTTAAGTTATCCTACATGCTGACGGTATTATATACACAATCCGTTTGTGCTAACGTTTTTTTATTATCATTTCTGTAAGTTATAAGATGCCCGTACCTTGTACGGGCAGCGCATCCCGCGAACTTTGTATCGCCCGTACCTGCTACGGGCTCAGCACTGGACGTGTTAAAAGAGAACAGCCAGTAATAAGGTGTCAGTAGTCAGTAAGTGTTAATTGATGACTTCTCCTCAACTTCAAGCAATATGAGTTTCATTTTTCATTTATAAGAGAACAGCTAGTAAGGTATCAGCAGTCAGTAAGTGTTAATTGATGACTTCTCCTCATTAATAACGGTTTCATTTTTCTTTTATAAGAGAACAGCCAGTAAGTGTTAATTGATGACTTCTTCTCAACTTCAAGCAATAAGGGCTTCATTTTTCTTTTAAAAGAGAACAGCCAGTAATAAGGTGTCAGTAGTCAGTAAGTGTTAATTGATGACTTCTCCTCAACTTCAAGCAATATGAGTTTCATTTTTCATTTATAAGAGAACAGCTAGTAAGTAAGGTATCAGCAGTCAGTAAGTGTTAATTGATGACTTCTCCTCATTAATAACGGTTTCATTTTCTTTTATAAGAGAACAGCCAGTAAGTAAGGTGTCAGTAGTCAGTAAGTGTTAATTGATGACTTCTCCTCAACTTCAAGCAATATGAGTTTCATTTTTCTTTTAAAAGAGAACAGCCAGTAAGTAAGGTGTCAGTAGTCAGTAAGTGTTAATTGATGACTTCTTCTCAACTTCAAGCAATAAGGGCTTCATTTTTCTTTTAAAAGAGAACAGCCAGTAAGTAAGGTGTCAGTAGTCAGTAAGTGTTAATTGATGACTTCTTCTCAACTTCAAGCAATAAGGGCTTCATTTTTCTTTTAAAAGAGAACAGCCAGTAATAAGGTGTCAGTAGTCAGTAAGTGTTAATTGATGACTTCTCCTCAACTTCAAGCAATATGAGTTTCATTTTTCATTTATAAGAGAACAGCCAGTAAGTAAGGTGTCAGTAGTCAGTAAGTGTTAATTGATGACTTCTTCTCAACTTCAAGCAATAAGGGCTTCATTTTTCTTTTAAAAGAGAACAGCCAGTAATAAGGTGTCAGTAGTCAGTAAGTGTTAATTGATGACTTCTCCTCAACTTCAAGCAATATGAGTTTCATTTTTCTTTTAAAAGAGAACAGCCAGTAAGTAAGGTGTCAGTAGTCAGTAAGTGTTAATTGATGACTTCTCCTCAACTTCAAGCAATATGAGTTTCATTTTTCATTTATAAGAGAACAGCTAGTAAGTAAGGTATCAGCAGTCAGTAAGTGTTAATTGATGACTTCTCCTCATTAATAACGGTATAATTTTTCTTTTATAAGAGAACAGCCAGTAAGTGTTAATTGATGACTTCTTCTCAACTTCAAGCAATAAGGGCTTCATTTTTCTTTTAAAAGAGAACATCCAGTAATAAGGTGTCAGTAGTCAGTAAGTGTTAATTGATGACTTCTCCTCATTAATAGCGGTTTCATTTTCTTTTATAAGAGAACAGCCAGTAAGTAAGGTGTCAGTAGTCAGTAAGTGTTAATTGATGACTTCTCCTCAACTTCAAGCAATATGAGTTTCATTTTTCTTTTAAAAGAGAACAGCCAGTAAGTAAGGTGTCAGTAGTCAGTAAGTGTTAATTGATGACTTCTTCTCAACTTCAAGCAATAAGGGCTTCATTTTTCTTTTAAAAGAGAACAGCCAGTAATAAGGTGTCAGTAGTCAGTAAGTGTTAATTGATGACTTCTTCTCAACTTCAAGCAATATGAGTTTCATTTTTCATTTATAAGAGAACAGCTAGTAAGTAAGGTATCAGCAGTCAGTAAGTGTTAATTGATGACTTCTCCTCATTAATAGCGGTTTCATTTTCTTTTATAAGAGAACAGCCAGTAAGTAAGGTGTCAGTAGTCAGTAAGTGTTAATTGATGACTTCTCCTCAACTTCAAGCAATATGAGTTTAATTTTTCTTTTAAAAGAGAACAGCCAGTAAGTAAGGTGTCAGTAGTCAGTAAGTGTTAATTGATGACTTCTTCTCAACTTCAAGCAATAAGGGCTTCATTTTTCTTTTAAAAGAGAACAGCCAGTAATAAGGTGTCAGTAGTCAGTAAGTGTTAATTGATGACTTCTTCTCAACTTCAAGTAATAAGGGCTTCATTTTTCTTTTAAAAGAGAACAGCCAGTAATAAGGTGTCAGTAGTCAGTAAGTGTTAATTGATGACTTCTCCTCAACTTCAAGCAATATGAGTTTCATTTTTCTTTTAAAAGAGAACAGCCAGTAAGTAAGGTGTCAGTAGTCAGTAAGTGTTAATTGATGACTTCTCCTCATTAATAACGGTTTCATTTTTCTTTTATAAGAGAACAGCCAGTAAGTGTTAATTGATTACTTCTCCTCAACTTCAAGCAATAAGGGTTTCACTTTTCTTTTAAAGGAAAACAGCCAGTAAGTAAGGTGTCGGTAATCAGTAAGTTATTTAGCACTATTATTATTATTATTCTGTATTTAAAGGTACATGTATTAGAGGGAATATTGAGTTAGTTATTTTTGTTTGCAGCATCTACCATCTCTTGCGTCATAAAAAAGTACATGTTTATGCTGTGAACAATCAAAATAACGGCTTTGTAATTTGTAATAATATCAAATACGCAAGTTTTTTTATAAAATTTTATATCGGTATGTGGGGAGTGAGGGATTAACGCATTTTTAGTCAAGCAGTGGTTATTTAAATAGGAGCCTCAGGTGTACTCTATGCTTCATTACTGTAATACTTCTAAACCTATCTATGTTCTTTGTATCATTCATATTTTCACTATGGGTTTCTTTTACGTTTATTTTCGCATTTTTTTATGCAAATGTCAAGTTTTTGGAATACGAGTTACAGTGATGGTAGCATTATCAAAGTATTACTAAAGAAATATCGAATTACCCTCATTAAGTCAGTTATCCACTCGAGCGATTGGTTATATATTTACCATTTTATGTAATTAATATCATTCTTCAAATTATTAATATGAAAATATATGAACTGTTTACTGCTATTTAAAGCCAACGAATCAACCTATATTTCATCACTTATCCCATATTTTTAGGTTCTATAAATTTGGCACATAATGACAAGTGATCGCTCAAAACGTTTTGCAAACTTGCTATAATATGCCAGAAATCGCTCCAGTGGTTAAACAATTCAACAAAAATGTTTTGGTTCTTTATTTTCTTTCTTTAAATTTATTCTATATTTAACTACCGTAAAATATGAAATAATAATCCCTTAGTTTGTATAATTTAATTAAGTTCATAAAATGATTCCACTGTGTAAAAATGCCCTCCCTGCGATTTGCGATACATTTTTCTATTATTGCCATTTTGTGAGATTTTTGCGATGCCTCTTCGATAGTTAGGTCTTACCTGCTTGCTCTAGTAAGACTGTTATAATGTTTGCTCATATTTCCTGAATGAAGGTTAAAATTCACTGACAGCATTTCGACACTGCAACACATTTAGTGACTTTTGTTTAACACGTTGAACGCCGTTATAGAAATGAAGAAACATTACCATTTTAAAATTTTAAATAAAAATACTCTTTTTTTTTACCAAAATTTTCCATGAAAATCAAGAAAATTAACTGCGGTCACCGGTGACCGTCATGGCACTATGGGAGAAAAATGACGATTTTCGTTATGAGGTCACCGGTGACCTACACGGCGTTCAACGTGTTAAAAACCATTATTTATGTATAAAAATTCTTAAAAACTGGATTCATTTATATCATCTAACAATGTTATTTTTTTATTTATATTTGAGTGATACAATTATTGAATTTGCGTAAAACTTATATTCCATATCATTACAGATGCCAAAAATATGATCTTATTGAATCTTCTCATCAAGTATTTCTTCTGTTGGTTGCAGGGAAGCCAGCTATAGCTCACAGAGATCTCAAGTCGAAAAACATCTTGGTGAAGTCTAACCTGACGTGTGTCATTGGGGATTTGGGGCTGGCCGTGAGGCATGACGTTGCCCTTGACACAGTTGACATTCCGTCTACCAACCGCGTCGGCACAAAAAGATACATGGCTCCAGAAGTAAGGTTTCATTATCTTTAGATGTGCATTTGCAGTGTGTGTTGTTTTTAGTGAAGCCATCTTTAATAGATTCTGTCTTGTGAATTAAAATACATATTTCAAATGTTGAAAATTTAGTTACTATTCTTAGTTGATGGTTCTTGAAATAAATACTGTCTTTTTCACAACAAAACACTTTATCCTTATTTACATTAAAAACTTTTATAATCAGGAACGAGTATATAGGACGGTCAGGAAGCTAACATGCTCTCTATTATGCTCTTAAAAACTCTCTGATGGAGACCTAACTACAGTAGAACCTCGTTAATTCGAAATCCACGGGACATCAAAAATCAAATTTCGAATTAACGAATTCCCACGTAATTCGAAATGTTTGAAAAAAAAAAAAAAATATACGCCGAAAATCGATTTTCTCGGCCGCCTCTTCAAATCCGGGTGGTATTTTAGTTGTAAATTCGTATTAATACCAATTATTTCTTTAAAAATTTGCGTAAATCGAAATTTCGCGGTAATTTTCCGTCGCAGCCGGCCCTTTATTTCAAATATCTGAATTTAAATTCGTAAAAATACGATATATTTCCGCGTTAAACGAGAATTCGCGGCCGTATTCCGTCGCGGCCGGCTCTTTAAATGCAGATATTCAAAATAAATTCGCAAAAATACGATATATTTCCGTGTAAATCGAGAATGCGCGGCCGATTTCCGTCGCGGCCTACCCTTTAAATTAAGATATTTGATGTAAATTCGTAAAAATATGTCATATTTCGGCGTGAATCGAAATTTTTCGGCCGATTTCCGTCGCGCCGTATTTTTTAACTCGGATATTCGAAGTAAAGTTAGTAAAAATACGATATATTTCCGCGTAAATCGAGATTTCGCGGCCGATTTCCGTCGCAGCGGGCCATTTAAATTCAAATATTCGAAATAAATTCGTAAATATACTATACATTTACGCGTAAATCGAAATTTCGCGGCCGAGTTTCGTCGCGGCCGACCCTTTAAATACAGATATTTGGTGTAAACTCGTAAAACTACGACATATATCCGCGTAAAACGTATTTTCTCGGCCCTTCAAACTCGGATATTCGAAATAAATTTGAAAAAATACAACATTCCAGTGTAAATCGATTCAGATTTACAAAATAATAATACTAATTAGGACGATGTATAACCGCGTAAAAATACATTTTTCGGCGTTTTACCGCCACGGCTGACTTTTAGATTCAGATTTACGAAATATGATTTATTTACGCAAAAATCAATTTATTCGAATTACACGAACAAATTTTCGTGCGCGGACAAAAATAAATTTTGAATTACGAATTTCGACTTAAAAAAATTTTTGTATGAAAAAATTTTTCTGCGGAATTTTTTTTTGCGAAAATTTCGAATTACGCGTTTTTTCGAATTATCGGGGTTCGAATTAACGGGGTTCTACTGTACTAGCCCATCTCAGTTCTGAACATATAGGAGCATACCTATATAATAGCGAAAATGTCAGATAAGTCTATAAACTCTAAAATCACTCGACTAGATAATTATGTTTAATTTTATTTATTTATGAAACTCAACACAAAACTAATACACCTAAAGTCAAACAAAAACTACATAACGGCCCTGAAAAACTTTGTTAATAGATTTTCATTGTATATGAAATACATTGCTGTTAAAGGCTATAGCGTAAAACAGAAAAATATTAGTGGAACCTAACATTTTATTGGCCCGAACGATGCTGATTTTATTTTTCCAAGCATTAACCCCTCCGACTTTTCGCGAACTTGAAGCTAAAATGTCTTTATCGAAATGTCAATTTCACGAAAACGTTGTGTTATTACCGCCTCACAATCAAAGCTCTATAAATGAAACATTACTGAACGGAGCCGAATAGTAAAAACTGTTTTAGAAAGGTTACAAAATAGGCTTTCAAATTGTTGTATCATAAATAAATATTAACATTTGTAAATATTTAAATTTAGAATGGAAACATGAAAAAATTGTAAAAATGACTCACCTGTAATGTTTTATGTAAAAACGATACTAAAATCACGGATAATGTAAAAAAAAAACACTTATTTCATCGTACAAATGTACAATAAACAATTCTGTCACTTCACTTTTTGACCATTTCATACAAAATATATTTTTAAAAAAATAATTAAACTTGCGAGGCGGGTCGGCACGTCAAACGGCTTTCTTGGCGTCGTTTTACGATTTGGCGGGTAAAATTTGCTTCCACTGAGTAGGTCTTTTTACGGGTTTCTATGGATAACTTTGAATAGAGATGTGAAGCTTCATTCAATACGAATATTCTACTTTTTGTTTTAGGGATGTCACTAGAAGAATAACGGAGTTATGACGATTTTTGTGGAAACACACGCGTTGACGTGTAAACACGCTTATTGTACTTGACTGCTATCGTTATTTTATCGTGTATATCTGCTTACGTTGCTGACCGGTTAAGGACAAATTTGAATGCTCGCATGTTCTCCATAGACCCATCAGCATTCCATTGGTTAAATGTATAATTTCAGGTGCTAGACGAGTCGATCGACAACCGGCAGTTTGACCCGTTTAAGCGGTCGGATGTGTACGCGCTGGGCTTGGTGCTTTGGGAGATGGCGCGGCGCTGTAGTGTGGGTGGTATGCATGACGACTATCAGCCGCCGTACTACGACTGCGTGCCACCCGACCCGGCACTGGAGGATATGCGACGGGTCGTCTGCACCGAGACTCGCCGCCCGAGCATACCCAACCGCTGGCAAGCTGATCAGGTACAGTATCAATCTGCTTAAGAGTCACTCATTATTAGAATCATCTTTCAAAAGAGTCATGCCATCACCCTTTTCTGTGACTCTTACCAGTGTAGGCAATCACATAGAAGAGAGTATCTGGTGGGACCGTATATTAGCTGCTGTATTAAACACCCCTTGCAGTGCGTTCAAATGTACATTCGGCATACCAGCATAATATATATTACAAACTATTGCAGTAGTACAATCTGGAGACTTCAGGAGCATTTACCAGAGTCCAGAACCTGTCAGGAGACACCTTCTTACAGATTTAATTGTCTTAGATATTAGTCTCATCCGTTTTCAATTTCATATCTGTCAATGCCTTTCTCTCTCTCTCTCTGGTTTCAATCCTGGGATTGGTTTGCAGCAATTTCATCTAATTTCCTCTTCCATTCTTCCCTGTCTTGTGCGGCTCTTTTGACTTCTGCATATGATGAGCAGCGCACGTCCACCAGCAGGTCCTCCAGGTACTCTCGGCGTGGGCGTCCCCTAGAGTTGGTCATGCAAGAGGCCTTCTTGTCGTATAACATGGCCGATCCATCTTGCACACCTTTCGGACAAGGTCCTGAGCAGGTGCCTTCCTCCTTCGATTCTTTGGAGAACCTCCTCATTTGTAATATCGCACCTCCGGTGCTAAACTGTCACTTATGCAAGTTTTGTCAAAATTGATCTAAGTATGAGAAAAAATAACTAATGTACCTCTTTACTTGGTGTGTCATCGTCGTTTGTGTAGTGCGTATAATTTCCGCGTGAGGGTAGTTATGTCGTTATGGTTTTGGTGAAAATCTAACCTCCACTGGGAGAAACAACGTTTGATTGGTTAGTTGCGCGCGGCACCCCGCACGAATAGCAGTCTCCCGGAGCTACAACGCCACTAAGGTAATTATGACAATTCATTTTTATGATTTTGGAGCAATAACAACACTTAAGTTGGTTGCTTAGATATTATTACTCTATGGTTGGTTGTGACATGAAATTATAAAGATACTTGTGTACGTAGTGCCATTGTTTCCCCAACCCTTATGTTTTATGGTATAAAGTTTTCGTTCGATTAACAATTGTGACAATGTTCCTCATTCGTGGGGCGAAGAAGACTGGTAAACCATTTGTTGTAAAAGAAATGAATTACGATGATTTCTTTGATTTGAAGTCACTTGAGGAAAACTTGAAGTTCAATATAGCAAAAATTTAAACGGAGATGTAATCAAAACTGGTGATATTAAATGCAGTAAATTCACAAAGAATTGTGAAAATTACCAATATCGAACAACTTACAAAACTGAAAACTGGGAGGAAGCAAAAGCTATAATTCAACCAAGAGGAAAAAATTTACGCGGAAGTAGAGGCAACGCCCAAAGAATAGATGACATTCCCTTCAAGCAAGCATACACTTCAAAAATACCAATTACAGAACGCAAAAAGCGTGATTTATTGCAATTAGTGGAGGCAAATATCATACCAAGATACTATAAAAGTTTCTATAATGATATCATTTAATTTTTTGAACTTCTAACATTCTATAAAGTCACATTTCCACTTGCAGGGAAAACAAGTTTATTGAAACCACATTGTTAAAGACTCCCTGATTTTCCTGGGAATGTGACAATAAATTAAAGGTTTTTGTTTTTTCAAGAGTACCCATTTAGTACAAAATTAATACTAATTAAAATAATAATAATAAGTAAAAGAAATTGTATTTGTTTGATACTGTCGTTAATTGCGTAATTACAGTATTTAAATAGGAACCATACGTGACCAATGACTGATTTAATATGAAACATCGCTGAAAACCGTTCGTAAAATGGTAAGAAGACTGAGATTAAAAAGTCTGATTAATAGTAAAGTTCTATATGTAAAATTAAGAAAGTTTGTTATACTGCTTTAATATTTTAATTAATAAAACTTTAGAAAAGTATGATATCGTGTTTTGATTGTTATGACATAATTGCCTGGTAAATTGTTTTCTAGTGCCATAATGTCACTTCTGGGAGGGTTGTAAATTTTAAATGTTTATATTTTTTTATTACAAAGTTGTGAGACGTTTGCTTTTACTTTGATATGAAGTTTAAAGTTGTAGTTTAAATAATTACCAGTTCATTTTTTAGACAAGAAGAACTATACATTATAATAGGATGTCGAATTTTCAAACGCTTCTCCTGAAAAATTACATTATTTGCATAAGTGACAGTTTAGCACCGGAGGTGCGATATGGTCTCTCCAGGAAATTCCTAACAGTCTTCTATAGGACCACATCTCAAAAGCCTCTAGTCTCCGTTTATCTCTTTCGGATAGGCACCATGTTTCGCAGCCGTACATCAAGATACTCCATACATAGGTCTTGATGAGGAGTATTCTCAGTTTTAGGTCTATATTATTCGATTCTATTATTTTCGACCTTTTATTGAATGCAAGCCTAGCCTGATGTATACGGCTGTCAACCTCGCTCTTAGACCGACCGTCCCATGTTATTTTGCTCCCGAGGTAGACAAACTCCTTGGTGTTCTTTAGTGGAACTCCTGCCTTTAGCTTACCAAAATGTCAGTCACGATTTTAGTAACAAAGCTGTCATTGGCCAATTACAAAAATCTCCACTGTTTGTGTACGCTGTAATTCTACTCCACAATAGTTCTCATTCTCAAATACACAAGTTGAAGTGCTTAGAAATGAATATTCGCCGGCAACAGGCAAAGATTATTGCCTGAAAACATTGTAGACCTAATTTGGTCATGATATCGTTAAGTGTCAATGCACAAGATGGTGTCTATTATTATTCTTTTTAACCTTTCCAGTAACACTCAGATATTAGTTACTACCTATCATTTTAACCGGACGTTGTCCATCTTTGCACAGCAGTGAATCATGAAGTAATGCAAAACAGTAAAAGGGATAGTATTGTAATAATATTGTAGCCCTTCGGTATAAAACTGTTGTTTGGAGAAAGTGTATTGCACCTCCCCGGCACGGGAGGGTAAACTCAACTTCGAGATTGACAGTAATAAAAGTAAGTTTGTTTATTCCAGGTGTTGCAAGCCATGTCGAAGGTAATGAAGGAATGCTGGTACCACAACCCCGCAGCTCGCCTTACCGCTCTCCGCATCAAGAAGACGCTCGCCAACATTGGTGCTGAAGAGCACATTAAGATAATTTGATGCATGTTACCTCAGATGTGAAGATCCAGTGTATGACACTATTTTGGAACCATCAGACAAACCTTGGAAGGGCTATGGTGTTGCAACCGTTACCAGAGAATGGCTGTAACTCTACGACAAATATAATATTATGTTAAAAAATGGACCTGTGAGTGTAAAATTTACCATTTTTCAACAGTTTGTCCTCCAAGATAACCACATTGTATGACTTTAATTAATATTTAATGTATTATTATATTGTTACCTAGAGATTTTTTATTTAAGATTTGCGGTTATTGTAGTAAGGCGGCGTAAGCTAAGCTCAAATCCTTTTCACTAAATCAATATTTTTTGGCATTTTGTTTGGCATTTCTGGTTTCCCTCTGGTGACTACTATTTAATAACCTTTTATTTTAGTTTTGTGTATCCAAGAAGCAATTCAAGCCAATGCTACCTTTCTGTCAGCTGTGACAAATTTCCAGGTTGTTGATAGATTAGCTATTACATAAATAATAAATACATATATATATATTGTCTAATGGTCTCTTAAAATCATGTTTTTTAGTGAGCATTTTCATTATTTATGGTACATATATAATTTTTCAATTATCTAACGGTCGGACTCCAAACTAAACCACATAATAACATTACATAACGACAGTCTCGAAGAACAATGTCGGATGTGCAAAGTTGTAGTTTTGCAGTAGAGCTGTTTAAAGTTTCATTTCTGCATTTTTACCGTTTTTGATAATTTATTTCTCCAATTAAATAAATATGGGTTAGTGCAAAATATCAAACAACTCTATATTTCTTGAACTCAAAAACGAAACTTTAAACAGCTCTACTGAAAAACTACAAATTTGCACATCTGACATTTTTCTTCGGGACCGTCGATATTATAATCTATAAATTTGATGTAACTATAACACATACAAAGGGTTATAAATGGATAATGAATGCATACAATTAATATGTAATACATATTTAGCATACAAATCAAAATCACACAAACAATATTACATTTTTCGAAAAAGTGTCCCAGAAGATCTGCTCTGTAATTTAGGCACCAATTTTGTAAAAACATAAAACCTGTAGAATATTTGGGGTTGTGTATTAAACAAGTAATGATAATAAATAATATATTTTTCCATAAAATGGTAAGCAAATCCAACGCAGTCTTAAATAAATTGTGCTTAACAATGGACCTCATACAGAAAATGTTTTCATATATTTGTAATACAAATGCATAATAATATTTAATCTTCTATAAAACAAACGCCAGTTGAAAATTATATATTAATTGTTATGTGTGATTTATGTGTTATCATGTTCAAATCAAATATATTATTAAATTACATGCTGCAGGCATCGGTAATCTGGTGAACGCTATTTTTCTACATAAATCAATTGGTGTTTAATGATATAATATAAATTATGCTTTTTGTTTATTCAACTAAAATTTACAGTCACAATATAGCTGTAAATTAATTGGTAAGTTACTCCTGTATTTATCAATGAAGTCAAATTATTGTTTGTTAATTTTTTTTTATTCTTACATTTTTTATGGTGAATTTTTTTTTTTTTAAACAATAACATTTTTTTATGAAACCCAGTTATTTATTTATTAAAATTATAGATTTTAGTAATTTGTGTAATACGTAAATACAGTGAAAGTCGCTTATGGTTTTTTCGGTTCCTTGAAGACTTAATTTTAAAAATGACACGAGTTATCCAAAATATAAGATTTTCTGATTTAGAAGCTTTTTTTCTGGTCTAAAACTTCAAGAGAGTTTCACTGTAATCAAATAGTTATTCAGTGATTTAATCTTTTTTTAACTTAAAAAATGATAAATTTTAACATTTTATTTACTGTTATTTATAAAAAAACAATTATTGTACATTGTAATTAAAACAAATGAATTCGGATGATGTAATCATTTTTAATTATGTGAAACAATGATTATTGAGTTCGACTTGTATTAAATATATTTAAACAATTAATACACGTCCCTCTGCAAATACATAGGAAAACTGAAGGGAAAATGAGGCACTGAAAGCAAATACTTCACATGCATAATTACATTTTAAAATTTGACTTGGTAAAATTAATACATACCATTGATGATAATTTATAATAATTTACCTTTAATTTTAAAAACGTGGGTAGGTTTTCTTCTGTATTAATTTTGTATTATCCTAACGATGTTTTGATGTTAGTATAATCAACAATACAATTACATTTTACCCACGTGGACCGACGATTAGTGAATTTGAAATTAAATTTATAAAATATTTATTGAAGTTTTTGAAGCTTTATGTTTGATTTACTATAAAACTAGCGCGGTTCCATGATATTTCATCAAAATGAACATTCAACACACCTTTAAAAAGTGATATAGAGTCATTAAAAGTGATAAAACAAAAACTGGGTTTAATAGTTACCTATTTAACCTAGTTTTGGTTTCGTCAATTTTCATGACTATATCACTTTTTGGAGGTGTGTTGAATTCTCATTTCGATGACATACCTAGTCACCAACTAGCGCAGACCCCTGAAAAATCACGGAATATTATAATTGCAGGATTTATGGAAAGTATTCTTTCAAAAGAAGAAATTTACCTTTCGAATGTTAGTGAACATCAAAAATTACGACATCTATCTAAAGACCTTATAAAAAATATACATGACCTATGACCTGTTACATTTATACGAATCAAACATTTCAAATAAATAATTATTAATGAATGAAATATTGTTTAAAATTTTTTTTTCTAAACTATTTTGCAATATTAATATACATGACCTAACTTCTGACCTGAAACAAGTTATTTATTTTTTATTTTGCCTCAAGTCTTCCAGACAAAGTACCACTGGATTGAAATAGTCGCTTTTGGGACATTCCTTATCTACATACGTATAAACACGAGCAACGGGCCCTCTATTTACTTGATCTTACAATTAGCTTTAAGTAAGTTAGGTAGTTTGTACGGTTTAAATATTATTATTATATAGTCTTTAAGAACATGTGTTTGATCATTGCAGATTGTATTGTATAAATTTTACTGAGATATGTAATAATTTATTAAAAATATTCCACATAAAATTAGTAAATTATGGTGAGCATCGAGCATCGTTCTTACTGAAAACATCTAGTATGAATTATGTAGGGAAGACATGTCTCGTAGGTGGTTTAGCTGGGTGATTACGGGTCACTGTTAAATTTTGAAGGTTAGGAATTGGTCTGACTGAAAAAAGACAGAGTGTGGTTTTATGGGAAAGACAGACCAATTTTACAAGTCATGATCGGGACTATTCCTTATTTTGTGAAGGGTGAACACATTTCTTGTTTCAATGTAATGTCAGTGATAATTAGTAGCAATTAAGAGTAGTGAAGCAGCTTATTAACCATAAAGAATGAGATGACGAATCAAAGCTATAATTATTATTTTTACCAATGTATTTATAAATCAAAATTTAAGTAAAATATATTTCATTAAAAAATGACCCTTTTGCTATAAAAAGGAAAATAAATAATAATATATCAAACGGTGGGTGGCTTGCTGTGACTTTTTTCAATATTCCATAATTAAAAGTTTTGGTTGAAACAGTTTTTTTATGATAATTTTAACTTTTTCATAATAATAAAAACTGAAATTTTGATCAGTATGATTTATCTATATATATTTTTTCCTTACAAGAAGTAAAAAAAAATGAAAAGAATTTAAATACCAAACATAAACATTTTGTTTTTGTAATTTGCAAAATTGTAAAAAAAGTCACTTGGAGCCAATGATACTGATGGTCGCTTGTCATGGTATTTAGCTTGCTATAAATATCTGTGTGTTTGTAGTTTATTCATTTGCCTAGTGAATAGTTTATTATACGGCAAGTAGGGGTTATAATATTAACGTGCAGTGTCAGAAGATTAGGTCTCATTTATGTTAATATTATTATTTGTTTCTTATAAAGTGATTTGGTCCCATTTCAGGATTTTATTTAAAAGGGACAATATGTGAACAAAAAGGTATATTAATATTGCATTGTGCTTAAATCATTTTTCAATCATGTAATATTTTTTTTTATTAAAAGGCTGTGAATTTTGCATGATAAATTATTATCTAAAACCATAAAAGTTGTATACATATGATATGTGGTCTTGGCATTTATTAATTCATATTTTAACCCCTAGAGCCACTATATTTTGCAATTTATTTTCTTAACCCTTTACAACCAGCTTCATAGGAGTGTGAGCTTGTCTTTGAAAAAATCCATAAATCTGTTTTTTTTTTTGGAAACGTAACTGGTGTGGATGGAGCAGCTTATGTAGGGTGCCATCACACGCATGTGTTCCTACGAGTAAGTCGCCTAACTACTATTTACTATTTTCAAGTTTGTCATAGTAAAGCGCACTTGAAGTGAAATGACACAAAACAATATAAATGCTATGTTGTTATTATTATTACCTAATATCTTTAGTAGAGTGGCCCATCACATTTCGGAATTTTTTGGCTGGTTGCAAAGGGTTTACCGAACTGTCAAAACGCAAATTGCATGGGTAATATTTTCGCAGTACATTCGTTTCCAGATAAATTTGCTGTTTTTAATGTATTTCAAAATAAAACACTGTTTTTCAGGAGCATCTACGGTGTATGGTAGACTTTTAAATGAAAATACAAATATAGTGTTATATATTTTACCGTAATACAAAATGAAATAGCATGACTTTTATGAGTCTGTATCAGGCTGTGATAAATATCTCCCGAAATTGCTCTAGGGGTTAATGTGTACTCAAT
This sequence comes from Hesperophylax consimilis, assembly GCF_061612785.1. Classification (NCBI taxonomy): domain Eukaryota; kingdom Metazoa; phylum Arthropoda; class Insecta; order Trichoptera; family Limnephilidae; genus Hesperophylax; species Hesperophylax consimilis. Next base: position 27,475,438 of record NC_142858.1, on the reverse strand, counting down.
TCTTTCTACTGCAATATTCTAGAGGTTTTGAGTTTATTTGAAAACAATCAAATGTAGAGGAAGTTAGGAGTTTGCTTCCGGAGGAATTTAGGACTTTGTGCCAAGTCTGTACAAGGTTCACTGTAGTGTTGTAGTGTTGGGTAGGACACAATATCAGAATGAGTTTGTATGAGGTAGGTACTCAAATAAGGTGAGGTGCCGCAATATATTTTCCTATGGGGGGGGGGGGGGGGGTGGCTCGAGAATTTCAGATAAAAATATGCTAAGTGTAAAACACGTCGTGTCTGAGTAGTGCCGAGTCCCTCCACTGGGTCTAGGCGGTTGGGAGCAGTTGGGACTCGCATAATAAAAATAAAAACTTCCACCTCACCCCCTTCGCAACCCCATCTCCACTTAAACTTTTCCTCAACGCCAGAAATATGATGATGAAAATATATATGATGAAAATCCCACTCCCCTTTACCACCACCCTCCTCACCAACAACAACCCCCCTATGTGATTGATATAGCTACGCTACTGTGTATTTATATTTTTTAGGACTACTAACTAACTAACTAACCATCACGCCGTTTCCCCGCATGGGTAGGCAGAGAGGATGGACCGACAAACAACTCAGTCTTAGCACACACTTATTGCCTCATTCACATTCATACATCGTCTCATACATATTCTTCTATTATTCTGACTCTTGACATGGCCCGACTAGAGTATCTGATTCACTTGATCGTGCCATGTCTTCCTCGGGCGTCCCCGACTTCTGCTACCATTCGCATTTACATCATATATTCTCCTTACACTCCTATCTTCGCTCTACATGCCCAAACCATCTATCCGTCCCTTTCTTAATCTTACTCATTATGCTTACATCAGTCTTGCACTCTTTGCGGATCTCCACATTCCTCACACGATCAAACATGGTTCTACCACACATACGCCGCCAGTTCCATGCCTTACTTTCATACATCAGGGTAGGTACCAGCACTCCATTATGGACTGCTAACTTCGCTTTTTTGGACAATTTTTTGTTAGCACCAACTGCGTTCAGTCCTCCATTAATGGAGTTACCTGCATTTACCCTTCTTTCAATATCTCCGTCAGCCTTCCCATCTCTCGTAAACATACTTCCCAAATACACAAACTCATCCACCTGCTTCAAGTATTCCTCATTCACAACTATATTGTACACTGTTTTCGTACTCTCTCTTTCAAACACCATTACTTTAGACTTACTTACACTCATTCTTCATGCATACTTCATTCATCCTAGACACGAGAGACTGTAGATTATCCATAATATTAGCAATCAGCACCGCATCATCAGCATGCAACTGGCAACATACTTTCAGATTACTCAAATTCACGCCCAATCCCACCTCTTTCAATTCTTGCATACAATTATCCATGTTTGGATTGAATAACCATGGTGACATTACACAGCCTTGTTTAACACCTTTTGTGATATAAAACCACCCCGTGAAGCCACCGTTCACCCTAACACATGCAACCCTTCCCTCATACAGAGACGCTATTGCCTGTGTCAGATTTGTATTCACTCAATACTTGGACAACACCTTCCATAGCCTTTTCCCGTCGACTCGGTTGTATGCTTTTTGTAGATCTACAAAGGCACAGAAAAGTTTCTGGTTTTTTGCCAGAAACTTCTCAGAGAGCATACGAAATGAGAAGATCTGGTAAATGCACCCCCTTCCACTCATAAAAGCACCTTGCACATCCCATATTTTATCCTTTGTTTCGTTTGTTACAGTACTACAAGAGTAATATGTTTTGTATGAGGTGTTTCCCCATTCAAGATGCACTACAAACGTCCCATGCTGTACGTCTCACCTCACGGCTCTGGTACAAAAATGTTGCGTACACAAAATGTAGTGCCAAACACCACCAGCTCATTTGTAGTAATACAAAGAAAAAGAGGTGGGAAAAATACATTTTGTGAGGTGACGGGATATTTTGCATTTTTGTACGGGACATTTGTAGTGCATCTTGTATGAGGTACTCAACACTGGTTCACTGTTCTCCTGTTGATTCATGAGGTATTGCTGCTCTAGCCAAAGTAGGAATAATTCCCCGTACTTTGCTGCCCCAAAGCAACATTCTATGTATGTGAGATTCTGTAAATGCATCAAATATTTTATTAATCAATGAAGACCGCAGGGGAAAAACAAGGAATGTCAGTTGAAATCCAAAATTTAAGTAACAATACCATCTAATGGCATTTCTGTGTACTTTCACACTGCAAAATTGTTTTAGCAACAACCACCGCTGTCAAAAATATGGCGGTTTATTTGTGGTAGGCAAGGATCATACCATCCATCCACAAGTAGACTTTCATTTTCCATTAAGAAGCTTTAAGTGACAAAATACAGACTTTTAATCATTCAATTCCGATTTACGTAAATTTGTCTTGAATGGACATTCCTTGTTTTCCCTTGTGATCTTCAAATATTATCCAGTTTTGTTAGTAAGTTTTCAAATATATTTTTATGCAGGTAGAGCGACATTTCAACAATTTCCAAGTAATAGAGAACCGCAGACCGCTTGAGAATTTGCAGTTACATATTAATATTCCATACCCATTAAGCCTGTGACAGACCACGCTAAATTTGCGTAACTTGGCCCATTTCAGCATATCGCTCGCCATACCCCCATTGGTAGTGTATGGCGAGCGATACGCTGAAATAGACTAAGCCATGATGCGTATAGCGTAATGTGTCGCCTACCTTATACAGAGTGGAAAATATTTTCAGTAGAACTATCGTGAAATATCATCACAAAAATTTATATGAACATTATTATATTAATGCTTCCATCATATGATATATATATATATATATAAACATGTATAAAAATGGAAATAGCCTATTTAAACACATTGTTTATTGAAAAGTTTGTTTCTCCTTTGTAACATAAAAATATTGCAAAATGAGTATGTATTTTTATTCAACTAATATATGTATTTTAAGCACTACTAAACTGGCGTTTGTTCATCGCTCTTGAAAAATGGATTTAAATAATTACATAATATTACTTTTGACTCTACCTGTTTTAAAAACATTGTGTAGTAAAGTAAGCATGCATAATTATTTTGACACTTGTGTTTTTTCATAATATTGGAGACATCCAAATTGTTGTATCTAGTCAAGGTGCTAGAAAAATAATGTACCACATTGAGATTTTTAAACTGATGATGACTCAATTAATTCAACAATTGTTGTTACTAATCTACTGCGCCAAAATGTGAATATAATATTTATATCTAGCAATAAAACCATGCTTAACCTTTGGAACACCAGACCCTTTTTGAGGGAAATCAAAAATGAACTCAAGTGTTCCAAGTGCAAGCGATTCTGCTCAAAATTTGTATGCACTTTCTCATGGCATACAGGTTTAAATCGTATAACAAAAAATTCCAGCTAGGGTGAAATTCCAATGCCAGCAGCGCATGAATGGTTTCTCGGCGGGAAAAAATTCTTGTAACTGGTGCACGAACGGTTTTCCAGAGGTTAAACATAATAAATGTCTCGTTAGCTTCATCTAGACAGTTCGCACCAAGCGAATCAGCTATTTCCAATTTTTATTTTGCTATCAAAAAGGCAAAATAAACTGTGTGCAGTCAATTACGACTAATAAATGAACTAACAATTATATTTGAGCCTTTCCATTTATGCTCATCTATGGTTTTTTTTAACTTATTTGTTAATTGGAATCGGCTCATCTGCTGTATGAAGATATTAATGAAGAGGTTGGCTAAAGTTTAGAATGTTTTTAAAATTTGCATGCTTGACAGTATTAACTTTGCAGATAGTCAAAACAGGAACTTACAAATGTTTGAATGACAATATCTAAAATTGCAACACACCCAACTGCAAACTTACGTGGGTCGATCTTTACTCTATACATACTTAATCGATTTGAAAATCTCTATATGGAATTGAAAACCAATCATTTCCATAATAAATACCAAACTTTTGAAGTTGAACTGTCGTAAACAAATGTACATATTACTTTACATAACAATTATGAACATGGCGTCTAATATGTGCAGGGGCGTTTTGTATTTTGTAGGGTTAATTAATTTTAGAATATCCCTGAATAATATTATGCACCCTGCTATTAGCCACACTCCAAGTGAACAACATATATAATGTATTGTGATGTATGTATTTGTTGAATATACTTATGCATTGCAAAAGTTAAAATTCTCTTAAATACATTGTAATCTTAACAATTTTATAAGGATTATTATTTACTCTGGGAAATGGTGTATTTAGGTCTAACGAAATAATCTTAACAAGAATATTGTGTGTACGTAGTTATACCTATTTATACATGTATTTGCAAATGTAAAACAGATTTTACTTAAGTCTTTTATACTCACAGTAATGTGGTAGTAATTGAATAAACTTTAACAATTGTATACTTCTTTATTATTTTATAAACCTACCCATCGGACCCAAATGGCGCCTAGAGCTACTTAAATCTCGGGACCATGAGGGTAGTCCCAAGATAAGTTACTGACTTTAAAAAAATTCATGTTGAAAGTTCAAAACTTATACATATAGCTTAAGTTCAAAGTTTGAAGACGCTACGTCGTTTAGTATTTGTTTGACAGCCATCAATAGTGAACGCTCTCGATGAATTTGTAAACATGGAAAAAATCGGTCATCATTACGTGATGTAATACTTTCATTTGAAAGGTTTCAGTCCAACCAATGTCAAAGCCGAGCTAGATTCTACTCTAGGGGAGACTACTCCTTCATTTACAACAGTAAAATATTGGGTGGCAGAGTTTAAACGAGACCCTACGAGATGCCGAGGCGAACATCGCAATTGTCCACCAAATGAGGTGAACACGCCAGAAATGGTGAAGAAAATCCACAAAATGGTATTGGATGAGCATCGACTGAAAGGGCGCGAGCTAGCAGACATGGTAGGCATTTCAAAAAGTGCGGTACATCGCATATTGACTGAAAATTTGGACATGAGAAAGCTGAGTGCAAGATGGGTGCCGCGTTTACTCACAATGCAACAAAAACAGCATCATGAGGATGTTTCAATCAAGTGTTAGGCGATGACACACATTCACTATCGTGATGACCAATATCAATAAGTTAAAAGTTGGAATTACTTTCTCACTCTTCCTATTCGGCAGATTTAAAGTCAAACTTGAAAAAATGGTTCTGTGGTAAAAGATTTATCAACAATGAAGAGGTGGAGTCTGTGGTTGACGGCTGTTTTGAGGAGCTCAACTATAAACTTGGTATCAAAGCTATTGAACAGTGCATTGAGCTAATGAAGACTGTGTTAAGAAATTGCAATATTTTTTTCAAATTGTTTGGTTTTTCTTGGTGAGGTCGGGTTCTTCTGGGACTGACTACCCTCGTAATTGAAATAAAATATAATTCAAATGAAAGACAAGACAGGTTATAAATAACCTCACAATTCTTGAAATCTCCCTACATTACAGTGAAACTCTCTTAACACACTTCAGACGAGAAAGGTATTTCTACCCGTTCGGTTGATATTTGCGTAAGGAAAGGAAGAGTATTTTTACCTTTTGCGCCGACTTCATTTCAATGGCAGAAAAGAATAAATTATCCAATGTTTTTGTATGAATATTATATGCCAATCTCTTTCTAAAGGTCCCGACTATATGTACATAATTATCAAATCGCAATACAATTCTTTTTATATTTATATTCGAGTCTTTCGTGTACATCGGTATTTCAAAAAAGGGACCTTTTATTATTGAATAGCTGACACTTGATAAGCAAGGCGTTTGAAGATTAACGAAATAAGCAATTTTTCTTAGTCATTTTATAGCTTGGGTATGCTGAGTTGGTATGTACAAATTTTTATTAAAATATTTTTCTTTTGAGATTTCTGCTTTAGTTTCCTTTGTGATTCTTGAATCTTTAAATAGTGTTGTCATTTCAGCTATTTCGTTTTTGGCTTAATGGATATATTTTCGAAGATATAGCGATTTAAAACAAATTAAAATAATTTGCGCGGGACCTTTATTTTCGCCCGTCACCAGCGGTCCGCCGGCGCAAAAGATACTAGCCTGAAGTGTGTTAAGAACTTTTCCAGGGAATTAGAAAAAAACTTTTTAAACGGGGTGGGATAAATTGGGTTATTTTTCAAATTCAGTCTTCAAGTGACTGAATAACCAAACTTCTTAAGTGAGTTTCACTGTATATTGTCGCTGTTCAGGCAAAAATCACCAAACCATAACACACATTTTTGAGATTCTGCGAATTTGTAAGCTAAAATGTGTTTCAAAAAGAGTCGCTGTTATGGACACAGGCGACTTTGACAATGCGCTAAAACCATAAAATATTTAAATATCCCTCTTGTAAAAATGAGTCACATAGACTTGTAATATGTAATTAATAAAAATAAAACAAAGGAGTTCTATTTATTTTAATTTATTTAGTTAATAAAGTAAAATATCACACTAATTAACAATTTAATAGCCTATACAAAATAATGTTTCATATTTAAAATGTTCTTAATCTTAGACTTTAAAATACAATTCTGGAAGGCAAATAAATATTGTTCACATTTAAAAAAAAAAACAAACACATTATAAACAAGTATAAAGCTACATAATGATAGAATTATACAGCTGAAGAAGGAATTAGCAAAAAAATGCGCAAATTTCAATGCAATTATTAATCTAAACTAATACATTTTCATCCCGCAGTGACTACATTTATGCAGTGTGGCTTAGCCTATTTCGCTCGTCATACACTGCCAATGGGAATGTATGGCGAGCGATATGCTGAAATAGGCCAAGCCACGAAAATATAGCGCGTATAGCGTGGTCTGTCACAGGCTTAAAGCATACATTGAAAAAACTCCAAAAGAGTTTGGTCATTTTTTTTTTTTAAAGCGACACCTCTTAAGTGCACCCCTATTGTATGGTGTAAATACAGGGGAAATATGTCACCACCCGGTTAGGCAGCGTTGTGAGGCGGGTTAAGGTAGGGATTTAATATTAATGCGGGAAAAGGCCAGGATTATATGAAGGAGGAAAACAGATGCTGGTAGCTCATTTCACATCTGAGCAGACTTGTACAAAAATAAATCAAAGAAACAACCTGTTTAAAAAACCTTTAAAACAGGTTAGGTTTTTTTAAAACCTTTTTAAACAAAAATGAAGCCCATCAACCGTGAACGGGTGTTCCGCCCGTTTCCATTGAGTTTCATGCAAATTCATTGGGTATCAATGCTGCTAGCTCCTTAGAGCAGGCTCCATTAAAATAGTGTAGAACAGACTCAGCATGCCTACATTGCGTCTGTGCATTAGAGATGGCAATCAGTCTGTTAACAACGGATTGTCAATCAGGTCAGACAGACCGCCCTTCTTTGCACAGAATCACAAGTATTGTGGGGCTCCAGCCCAGAGGAGGCCCCCATATTCATTTTTTGAGCATACTTAAGATTTGTATAGGGTTAGCGTCTGGTCACTATTTAAGAATCTGTTAGCCCTATACAAAAAAAACCTAGTTTGTTGAAAGCCAGATTTACATGGGCTTCTATGGAGCCCCGATATTTGAGCCAGCCTGATATTCTTACTCCAAGTATTTGTATGAAGTTTTTAATGGGGACACCTGCAGATTTAGCAACCCATTTAGCTACCCAGTGGTAGATACGGGAAGAATTATCTAGTGGTAGATTGAGACGTTACATATGAGAATATTAAATGACATTTGTGTGTTAATCGATTTGAAGACTTCAGCAATAACAATAAAAGTTCAAATTAGCAAAAATTGCGCACATTTTTACGCATGTTATTCATGTGGATGCTGTGAAGGAATGGAAAGGATTTAACAGGGATATTAAAAACGCATAGATTACAGGCGGATTGTATTAATTTTATACAGCAAAAAATGCGCACAATTTTAAACAGTCGATAAACAAATTCAAAAATAAAAGAAGAATGAAAAAAAAATTACATAATGTAGAAATACTGAAATAATTTTTTTTAAATTTACCATCTATGAAAGAATGGCTCCTTTGTTTTGGTTGATGTGCTGTTTCATATTGAAGTACCACGGCTTGATTTTGGAATTGTTCATCATATCCTTGAAGGCGTCACAGCCCTCGATGCTGCTGAGAATTCCATAGACAGCAAGATCGGACAGGTCTGGAGATGAACCGCCCATGAACTGGGTTCCGTTCTTTTTTACTGCTTTGGCCCAGTTGTTGCATTCATCGTATAAAGATTGGCGGACATCTTCCTTTAACTGGTGCCTGTAAACCAAGTATCACTTGTTAAAACATCTTCATTGGAATTGAAGGAGTATAGATGAAAAAAATGAGACAGCATATACTATGCATATTTTTAATGATAAACCTTTATTCTTATCATGTTTAATTACAAAAAAGGGCTTGGCAGCAACTATCGTTTGCAATTGTTCAATTGAATTGATTGAAGTTAGCTTTACATTGTTAGCTTCAGGATTTATTTCAGTGCAGAAATTCTAGGACTAACTACCATATGTATTCCACTTTGCCCAGAATACTAATGGAGGGAAACAATTATACCAAGTCAGTGGACATCTTCAATTTATGTTTAAACAAATATAAAATGTTGTTAAGGTAATCGGGAATCGCAGTATCACTACTGTCGGTGTAAAAAGATCATCGTGTTCATCAGTAAGTTCCTCTTTTGGCCTGTGAGAACAGATAATGAAAAGAAGTGACTTGCCTCTTCTTGAGTCGCTTGCCGATGATCCACATGACGTACGCTCCCACATTGATCATCAGGGAGCACTCCCACGAGGGGAAGTGCTTCCTCCACTCCCCCACATCGGCGAACCAGTTGAATGCTTGATACGACTCGTCAACGGAGCGGTACACGTTGGGGGACAGCATGTGAACCAGTACATTGTCAGACCACTCCCTCCAGTGGCGCTCCTGGCTGGAATACAAACAGAAAGGTACAAACCACTCTAGAGATAAACCGTAACAAGTATCTGTGTGCCCGAAGTAAGGATGATTTTATCTCACTTCAAATATCGAAAGTCTTTTCAGAATCACAGAAGCACAGAAGTGCCAACAGCCTGAAGCCAATTGGACTATGCCATCGCTAATGGGGGTGTGTTGTGAGGCTAAAGAAATAAGGAAGGAGAAGGGTGGAAAGTAGCAGGCTATTTGATTTCGTCATCAAACGCGGCTTACGATACATCAAGCAAAATTTCAATCTTAATGTTGGTCTTTCACCAGGGTGATACTGACAATATCTATGTATGAACTGCACACCATTGGCTCATACAAACCCTTACCCAATTCAAGATCAGTTAAAATTAATTCTAAAATATGAAGAATGTAGTGAGATTTTGTTATTTATTCAAATTGTAAAATTTTCAAAAACAACTTACTTGATTTCTTCAGATTTCCTGTCCTTGGGCACTTGGTTGAACATCAGGAAGTATTTATTCAAAATATCATTTTTATCCTTTCCACTGTCATCCACAAAGGAAACCGAAGGATAGTACTTCATGATGTCACTGATGTCCTGGGTGTTGTCCATTAAGTACGACGATAAAATGGAGATTATGGCGGTGCTGTCATTCATTTGCTGAAAACAATATATTGTTACTTACATTAAAACATCACGGGCTTTCAGGAGAAACAAAAAACCGTTTAGTTTGTTACTAAAAAAAACAGGGTCAACTAATTGGAGAGTATTTTTTTTCCAGTAAAATCATATTGTTGGGTATTATAAATGAAATTATTTTCTTAGTAAACCCATTTTTAGGTTTAATAGAATACAGTCAAGTAAAAGTATTATACTTGACTGCATTCTATTTAACCTAAAAATGGTAATATTCACAACCAGTTCTAGGGGTCTCCAGATGATCTGGTTTTGTCCATCCTAGCTGAAGGAAACATGTCAAAAGGAATAGGAAAGTGTGCATGGCCTTAGGAAAGCCGAACCTTTCGATATGTTTCTTTAGGTTAAGATGGATGAAATTCGATCGTATGTAGACCCCATAACAATGGACATTATTCATTGAGTTCTGAGCACAGAAACACGTATTCAAACACATCGATACTGATGCAGCGTTAGTTACACTGCATCACTGACGTGCAGTGTTAGCGACAGAGCCAGGTTTGCACACGCTGCAGTGGTTGATTAACAGGTTTCACATGCAATTATTTTTGATAAAAGGAGGGTTTTGAAGTTTATACTGAGGGAGATGGTGAGTTTTTATAACTTTGGTGTCAAAACATCCATTATGGTTTGATTTAAGTGCAAAAGAATACAAAAAAAAAATTTGGAGTGAAATTATTAGTTTAACTAGATAAAATTTCAAAAACGAGACAAATATGTCGGCACTGGAGTCCGCCAGCGATAGTACCGCGGTCATCAGAAGTGATTAGTGCTTCAGTGACATAGTGATGCTATGGTAGGAACTCTACCTTTATACTTACAATGTAACCAGATGACGTTTTCACCACTAAAATGGGTACTTTCTTGTAAGATGACCATTTGATAGACTGGCGCAGAACTGCGTCAACTTCGACCACGTCGTATGAGAGGCCATTTGAGTCAAGGAAGGCGCGAACCTTGCAGCAGAACGGGCACGTCTGGTATTGGAACAAGACGAGTTGCAGGTTTGAGGCATCTGTTGGACTGATGACCTGAAAATAACGGTATTTGGTTAATTAAAAAAAAGGTTAAGTGAGTTTTTTTAAATGTAAGTACAATAGTTCCTATTGCCTGGAGTCAGTGGAAATATGATATCCCCAATATTTAGGTATATTGTGATGCTGAAGAGAGTGGAAGGGGTTGGGAAGAGGAAGGTAGGAAAGTGTCTGGCTATTCAGATCTGCTCACTAAACACAGTTTTAGGGATGGGGAACTTGCTGTCTAGCAGTGCCCTCACTGTTTTTGCGCTAAAATTGTCAAATTAAGCCAAATCTCGACGGTATGAGAAGTAATTATGAACTTACCTTGGGGCAAACGTATTATGCTTCATTTTAGTTGAAATAATAAAGGAAAAACATGGAAAAAAACAGAAAATAGTTTGAGATAGACATTTATTAACAAATTATAAGCGGCCATGTTGATTTCTAATGATGTAATTATTTTTACAAGTTTACTATACTACCTAACCTAACCTAACCTAACGTAACCTAACCCAACCTAACCAGTGGGATATTTTGATAAATATGTCATATTTATTTTGAGTGTAAAAATGAAACGAAGTGAAATTTGTTGTAAGGGAAAGCTTTGCACCTGAGAACAATACCACGGGCACAGTTTGAGATCATCAGGAATTAGTAATTATGTCGGGAAAGTGTTAAATTTTACTGGGCACTCGTAGGCAGCGTATACCATGACCGTTTCCATGCAAGCCATGACAATATCCCTATTCCTATCCAAAGGTCATTTGGTGATGTACCTATATGACTACATCTGAAACTGCATTGTTTACCTCAAGATTGTAATGGAATAAAGATGCTCTATCTTTGGATGTTAATATAATAACACGCTTAATAGTTCCTTACACATTTTGGTGTTGTAGCGTTTTATCAATAAAATAGCGTTTCAGGGAGTTCTTTATATCAAATATATGTTACATCACAGGATTTGCTTTCATACACATTCAAGGAGCACAAGGGCCACAAATGAAAATAATACGAGCAAAGAGACTATATACTGTTGGCTTACCTTCCTAGTAGGTTTTACATCAGGCATTTGTTCGAGGATGAGAGTTTGTATATCTTTCGCCGGTTTGGAGGCACGATTCCGGTTGATTTGATAATGCGTGAATGCAGAATATCCGACACCAACGATGGATCCCACACCGACGCTAATAAGTGTCAGTTTAAGAAGTCCCCTGGGTTTGGACGGCTTCGTCGCGTAGAATGCGACATTGGCCTGTCTGGCGATACTGCCGGTCTTCAACCCGGAATAGAGAGGATTCGCCGACTTAAACAGCGTCCGCGGACGCATTAAATTAAACAGAGACATTTTAAAATTGAATCAAGCAATGCTGGATCTTTAACAACTGACTTATTATCACATAACAGCGTAAACAAACCGCGAAGACAAACGACTGATGAAATAATGTCGCATTAATGTCGATTGTCGTATGTCGTGGAATCTAAAAAAGCAAAGATGTTTTCTCTGTTTGTCTATGGATTATTCAGACGTTTCGTTTCGGTGTTGCCATGATAGTTTGATCTAGACAAAGTACTTATTTACTGTACTGTGCTTTCCCATTAAGATATTGCAGAACATTGCCCACTTTCCCGAGGATTTCTTCTATTTTAAATACCTATATTATAATATCGTAAAATACTCCATACTTACCTGGTAGCCAGGGAAAATAATAACTTCATTCAATGAAAAACAATACATAGGCCATAGAGCCAATGGCGTAGCTAGGTAACCAAGGGCCCTGGGGCAAATTAAAAAATGGGGCCTCTCTGCTATGTAAACCGATTAGGTTTTTATCAAATAAAAATATTAAATATACAAACACTTTAAAAATGCTAAGCTACTTAAGCTCTTTTTTGTGCACTGCAGACTGCAGGGCAGGTAATAAAAATACTAAACAGTAACAACATAAATTACAATTCATACTCGGTGTAGGTTTGGCTAATAAAACGAAATAGAGAAGATTCAAAGGTTTATTATATAAAGGTCGGGCCTACCAACTGACTAAATAACAATTATATTTACATTTTTTTCCTAGCTTTAGATTTCTCAAAAGTATCAATGACTTTGTTTAAATCCAGGCTTGATGCGGTTTTGTTTTCAATTGCTATTAACGATAAATGTCGGAGTCGAGTTTGGCCCATCTTATTTCTTAAATAATTTTTTATTGTTTTTAATTTGCTCAATGACCTTTCAGCTGCTGCAGAAGTGACAGGAATTGTAAAGAATACTAACATTGCTGTACGTACTTCCGTTAGGTCGCATTCTAGCACTCCATATTTGCTCATTATTTCCTTACATAATTGGTGAACAGTCCATGCTTGAGTAAGTTGAGATAAAACTAGATGGTAAATATTAATAAATTGAAGTGAAAAACTATGGCCTATTATATCTGAATATTTTCTTTGGAATTCGTCACAATTTTGTAATAAAGTTGCTTCATCAACATGTAATAAAAATGTTGGTGTTAGAAAATCGAATATATTATGACAGACTGCACTCATACCAATAAAACGTGTATCTAATTGAGATATTACTGTGTCTAGTACATTAAATTTCAAATATTTTTTCTCGGTTTGGAAATCGGTGATCAGCAGCTAATTAATCAAAATGTTTTTTTTAACTTTTCTTTGCCTTTTTTCTTGAAAATGGGTATGAATACCATATTTTTTGCAGTTTCACTGGCTTTGCACTTGAATAATTCGAAATCATTTCTATAAATATGCAACTTTGCTTTGGTCTCTGCTAAAACTTTATTCGCCTCGCCCAAATTGATGTCGCATTTTTGTAAAGTTTTGGATGCATAATTGATGTCGTTCAATACACTGTGCATGAATTCGCAAAGCAACACGAACTCGAAATTTAGCATTTTTGTTTTAATACTCTCTGCTTCACTACGCTCATCTTTATTAGGACTCTTTAGAACTATTTCTGATAATGCTTTGATAATATCAAAATAAAGAAGTTTTATTGCAGATATCGTATTGACCCTCTATTTAATCGTATCCATTATGATTGCAAAATACGGTGACGCTCTAATTTGTTCTAGTAGATGGGTTTCGAGTTTGGTCCCCAAGCTCTCAATCATTTCATTTTGAATTGTTGCACTCAGATATCTTGTAGATCCTAAAAACATAAAAAAACATTTCAAAAAAGTCAAGTCAAGTTAAACAGTTAATAAACAAAATAAAACGATAAAAAAACTTACTTATACTTAGAAAGAATTTAGGGGAATTCCCTAGGCATAACTTTTGAATTTCTCTCCACTGAGTTGTCATGATTAAAGTGGGGTTGCAAGTTGCAACCTGTCATATTTATTTTGAAAATGGGAGAAATTTCCAAAAGTTCAGTTCGATCGAGATTTCTGGTAAAGATTCAAGGGCCCCCTGAGCTTGAGGGCCCCGGGGCACTGCCCCGCGTAGCCCCTAGGTAGCTACGCCGCTGCATAGAGCTACATTTAAAGGTGCCTCTGCGTACTAATATCTCGTCGAAACTTGTTTCAATACTAGCGGTGCGCGTAGAACGGAATCAATAGTTTTGATTGGTTTATTTATGAGTTTTAGTTAGAGTGTTGGGAGAGTTGGAGGTCACTTAGAGTTAAAAAAGTGGAAATTATTTTTCGTTTCACGTCTCATTTAAATATAAAACGTCAATGTACATATTTGAGGGCTAGTGAGATAATAAAATAAGAAAATTAACATTTTGTTTTTATTAAAGAAGATATATGTTGTTTTAAAGCCCAGAGCGAGCTCGTACGCACGTTATCAACGATTGTTCTCTTTCTTTTCAAACTTCTTGTTTGAAAACAAAGTAATATTCAGAGTATACTAGAATGATGACGTCACGTATGACCTCCATCTTGGACATACATGGCACAAAAAAATATATGTATATTTATTATTTGGCCAAAATCACTTCTAGATTCACTCACTGGCCAGATAAGATTTGATAAAAAAAGGCAACCACTGTTTTTCAAAATCTGCTGCCATATTAGATTTACCACTTGGATTAAATAGCTCTTGGATAGATGGCGCCACTAGGTCCATTTTACAAAAAATGTATCGTTTTTTATTGATGTCGTGCCGGTCATTGGAGCCCTGCCAGGTTTCGGGTCAGCCACCTTAATTAATGAAAATAAAAAAAATTTGCCTTCGACATTCTTCCTGGTATTGTTTTTTTTTTTTTTTTTTAAACTTCCGATTTAGTTGTCCGGGTTAAGTCTTCCCCAAAGGAAAAACTTAACCCTTCCACTCACTTTTCCACAAATGATCAGCTAGTCAATCAACACTATGTAAGTGCATTATATAAGTAAAATAAATACAAAACAATACAAGAACAACAACACGTCAAATCACCAGATATCAAATGGGAAAAAAAATTCACCGTCTCCAGATATTTTCATATCAGAGGGTTCGGCTCGGTAGAACTTCTAACAGGGCCTATAAATCCTACTGATCCCTCAACATAAATATTTAAAAAATCTTTTGTTATCCTACATGTATTCAAAATGACCGACTTTTGCATCTTTATATATAAATTTTTTGATAGATCTAATACGCCTAAATTTTTAATTAGAGAGCTAGGTATAATGCCAGTAGCCGAAATAACGAATGGTAATATTTTTATAGTCTGAGAATGCCAAATTCTTTTTATTTCATTTCCTAAATCTGTGTATTTTCTTATTTTTTCACTAACAGATTTTTGAATATTACAGGAATTTGGAATAGCAACATCAATGATATAAGTTATTTTTTTAATTTTGTCATGTAAAACTATAGCGGGTCTATTATGACTAATCGCTCAGTCTGTTAGTATAGTTTTATCATAATATATTTTATAAAATTCGTTTTCTAAAAATGAATTTGGTTCGTATTCATAATATGGTACTACCTACATTACGGCAGTCAATCAAGTTATGTTTAATTACCAAATTTTGGTGAATTATTTTTAAAACTTGATTGTGCCTAAATGTATACTAGGACGGTGCTAATATAGAACATCCCGATATAATATGTTCTATAGTTTCCGGAAAAGCCAAACATTTTCTACACAAATCATCAATTTGATTTGTATCTTTGATTATATGCTTTCTATAATTTTTAGTATTAATGACTCTATCCTGAATTGCAAGCATAAATCCTTCTATTTCTGCGCTCAACTCTTATTATTGTACAATAATTTATGTATTTATTTTGATTTTATCACGAAACATAAATGACGACCAAAAAATAAATAAAAATGAGTTGCGTGCGAAAATTAAAAGAGGTTACAAATAGAGGTATCCAAAATGTCATTAGGTACAGTGATGCAGCATACCAAGAGAGTTTTGAAATCCATAAATAATAATGCAATTAGTCACCGAAGATAAGGCAGGTAACGTAATATACTACGTTAAAGTATATCATATCAACATTTGATTAAAAAAAGTGTGAATGTCCCCTGTTTTTTTTCCATTTAAAGCCGTTTTAAAACCGTCATTTAAAATTCCGTATGAAAGCAAGATAATAATTGGAGCTAATTTTCAAAAGCCGCACAAAATAATGTAGACCTTGGCGTGCATGAACCTAAAATGTCTTTTAAAGGGGCTTTTACGTCCATTTTGGCGTGGCATGGTGCAGTATTTTTGAAAATTACATTTTTGAATAAATAATGGTAGCTTATTTTAAACGAGTGCCTAATAAAATCAACAAAAAATAAACTGACTTTTTTTAAACCTTATTTTTGGTGTGTTATGCCATGTTGTATTTTCTCCTTTTTAGCCAAAGTTTCATCATCAGGGCATATTAAATTTGTAGAATGTGATAAAAAGTGTGTTTATTTATGCTTAGAAGCGATATTACCGTGTTGCGGGCGTCAATCCTCTTGGGGGCCAGTATTTCAGTATACATATTAGTCAAATTAATGTGGATTTCGGCGATTAGTTTTGCTAAAATACTTTTGTTAACTTGCCCCCTCTTCTACGTAGTAGGTGTATTGACTCTTCAGTGTTGAACCCGTATACTACTGGTTTATGGTCCTTTGTCTTGATTAGTTGTTATCCAAAATATCAGTACACAAAAATCCAAATATCGAATATATTCAATCATTTTAAATCTATTCATTAGAAATGCGGAAAGTCACTTGCGCTATCAAATTGAGTAAGTCAGAGCAAATTTAGAATTCATGGTAGCATAGAACGGTGCTTTCAGGTGATAGGTATATATATACAGGGTGTCCGGAAACTCGTAGTACAAGCGGGAAACTGGTGAATCTACATCACATTTGGAGTCGATTTTGTAGTATATATTTTTTTTATTTGAGCTTTCGTTATCGAGTAAATCGAGTTTGAAGTTGATTTTATTTTTTTTTTAATTTTTTTTTTTAATCAAATTCTTATAAATTATTACTGAAGATCAAAGTACCCAACTAATTAAAACTATTTGAAAGTAAAACAAATGAAGAAACTCGGATTTGAAGCATTATTTTGAAATCACCCTTCATTTAACCCGGTGTAATCATAAAATATTTCTGCTCTGCAGGGTTAAAACATCTGTTATTCAACCCTAAACACCAGAAAAAACTTTAACCCTAAAATAGCCAAAAAATATTTTTTTTTGTTTTTTTTTTTTTTTTTTGAAAATGCTCAAATCAAAAAACTTTATGTTTTTTTGGGTTCCCCATGTGGTGTAGATTCTCCAGTTTCCCGCTTGTACTACGAGTTTCCGGACACCGTGTATAAAAACAATAATTTTACTATATTTAAGTCATGAACCAGAAAAAAATCTTAGTGGGAGAAGAAACATTTATTTTTTAGATGCTTTATTTGGGTTATTATTATAATATTAGATATTACTTATAACTAAAATATTTTCTGTTGTGAACAGGAACTTTAAACACTTCTTTTTTTTATTTTTGGAATAACTTAATGAGTAAAACCTCATATTGTAATATTCAATTATTGAAGACAATATTAGCGAAACAGAAATATCCGAAAAAATAGAGGTGCATCAAAGACTTGAGCCCAGGACCTTCGCTTATCCGGGCGCTGCTCTACCAACTGCGCTAATCCGTCCCTATTTCGTTCGGTCATATTTAACTGTATTTCGAATATAAACTACCAAAATTATGTTCATTTTCATGCACATTTTTATCGGCTGCTATCTTTATGTATGATTGCAAGATTCACCTCGAACTAAATGAAATCTAGATAGTGATTTTTATTTTAATATTTGACCATTATTGACTTTTCTTCAAGTCTAGTTAAGTTCAAGTCAAGTCAAGTTCAAGTCCCAGATGATTTTCGATTTAGCTGTTTCAAATTTTGGTTGGAGAATTTTTTTAATATTTTATTATATATTACACACTTTACAAATATAAGGAAAAAAAGTCCCGATAAACTGCTTTTTAGCAGTTTGTCTAACGGGTTTTTTACATTATAAATCTTATTATATTGAATTTACAGTTACATTTTTACAATTATTTGTATAAAACAAAAAAATTAAAAAAATTACAGAAATATAGCAAAAGAAAATTATGAAAAACATAAATAACAATTTTAAAAGTTTTTACTTCGCTTGTGTTGTCTTAAATAATTAAAAAATATATATTAACAAGAACAGTAACAAAGTAGTGGAATTAAATTATTTATTTACCTTTGATGAAATTAGAAAAGATTCTAGAGTTTGCATTGTTCAAAGTGGAAAGGAATATTCAAACAAAAGACCTTTTACTATAGATATACCTAAATAGGTACGAGTGCAGTTCCAGCCTGCAACCTGGATGTGAAGTGTCGCGACGATGCGACCACTATAAACAGGACGTGAAACCAGTTGTAGTTTACAAAAATATACTTTTGCTAATTCGGAGGTTATATTTATCGGAAAACATTTAAATTATACCGTTTTCATAGATTATACTTTAGAACGCTTTAGAAGCTTCCCGTCAAGGTTGGGCAAACATTTTGTTTTTGATAATTATCATCAACGACATTAGCTCTAAAATAATTTCGAAAGTTCAGTTCGGTTTTGATATTTTGACCACAAATTCAAAATTAGGTTTTGTGTAAAAAATGCCACACAACCGTTACTCTCAATATTATCTCCGTGTAATTAAAGTAAAGATGCTAAACTTCGAAATCCATTTTGGCATATTACCACTTAGGACACTCTAGTTTTGGGAGTGCGATTTACCGTTGGTTGGGTGCTTTAGCATCTTCCCTTAGATCCTTTAAGCTTTTCTAAGAGATCCTTCCAAGAAAAGTTCCAGACAGACTTGTAGACATCCATCACGAGAAATGTCGGTTTGGTTTTGTTTGTCCTGCTGCTGATGTTTGGTGAATGGAACGGGAAAGGAAAGGAGACGTGAATTTGGACGGCATCACTTGCAATGAGATCACGGATTCTCCGTACAACTAAGTTGCTTACTTGCTCTGAACGACAAAATTAGGTACTCTTTATGTCTGATACTTTCTGTATAATTTTTGAACTTTTATTGATTATAAGACGTGCTCTCTAAATGATTTCGGCAATTATAAATTGAAATGGATAAATCGCATCGCCGAACACATACTGAACATAAATCAAAATATGTCAAACTTTCTGTATAGGACATGTCTTGTGAAAAACATATCCGTGATTTAAAAATGAAACAACGAAGTGTGAAATAATAAAACAGGAAGAAAATCTTTTTTTTTTTTTACATTACCCAGACAATTTTGATATGACAAACATTCGACCTCCCTCTAGGTACACTCAATCATATTCTAACAATTATTAGAATATTTTACTAGAAACTAGTATGTCGCACAGGGTTTTGGCAGCTGGGCGGAAAAAGCCGACGAATCAAGAAGCTGGCCGAATGAACCGTCGATCGTTTATCCAAGAGTGTCGTCGCGTTTTGTACCCGCCTGCTACGAAAGAGTCAGTTTTTCTTAGGCGCGCCAACAGTTGTTTATCATAAAAGACGCGAAATTTTCTGGTCATCAAAAATTTTCATTTTTAAATTGGCTACACAAATAAGAAAATTAGTAAAACCTATGTTTAATGTTCATGACTTTTATTATTTTTTTGATAAATTAATGTTTTAAAGACAAGATTTTATTTATGCATAGCACAAAGGATAACAATTATTTTTATAAGCAATAATTGTTCGCCTGAAACACTCATCCACATTGAAAAAATCTCCTGATAAAAAATACATGACGCCAACGGGACTCGAACCCGTGTCCATTCGATTTCCGGTCGAAAGCTCTGACCACTGAGCTATGGAGGCTTATTTCTTACCCGAGAAAATATTCAATATATGCTAGTGTTTCATTCAACAATTACTGCTTTTTACATTTTTTCACCTGAGAACAACCAACTTTATTTTTTGTATTTCACCTAAAAAATGTATACAATTTGTATCAACGCCATCTAGTGAGAGATTTAGCACTTACAATGCCTTTCTCATATAAAAATAAAGTTGGTTGTTCTCAGGTGAAAAAATGTAAAAAGCAGTAATTGTTGAATGAAACACTAGCATATATTGAATATTTTCTCGGGTAAGAAATAAGCCTCCATAGCTCAGTGGTCAGAGCTTTCGACCGGAAATCGAATGGACACGGGTTCGAGTCCCGTTGGCGTCATGTATTTTTTATCAGGAGATTTTTTCAATGTGGATGAGTGTTTCAGGCGAACAATTATTGCTTATAAAAATAATTCATGACTTTTATTGAATATAAAAATATAAAATAATATTTTCATTATTTTTAACTCGCACCCCCAAGGCAAGATCTAAGACAAAATCCTGGGTTCGTCACTGTACCTGCATAAGACAAATAAGAAGCCAAAATCACCTCAAGCCTAATAATAACGATGTAGTGTGGGACTGCGAAATGCAGCCTAAAGCTAAGCAAACTTGATATGGTAATGTAGTTGCGAGACTGCGAAATGAAGCCGAAAGCTAAGCAAACTTGATATAGCAATATAGTTGCGGAACTGCGAAACAAGCCGAAAGCTAAGCAAACTCAATATAGCAGTGTAGTTGCGGGACTGCAAAATGAAGCCGAAAGCTAAGCAAAATTGATATGGCAATGTAGTTGCGAGACTGCGAAATGAAGCCGAAAGCTAAGCAAACTTGATAAAGCAATATAGTTGCGGAACTGCGAAATGAAACCGAAAGCTTAGCAAACTCAATATAGCAGTGTAGTTGCGGGACTGCGAAATGAAGCCGAAAGCTAAGCAAAATTGACATTGCAATGTAGTGAGGAACTGAGAAATGAAGCTGAATTCAAAGTAAACTTCATTATATTTCAACCAAACGACACTCCGTGCCAGGATGTAAGAATTATAGGAATACCATTTACTTGGGTTTTATGGTGCATTCGTCCCGAAGGGCACCTAGGAGTGACCGTGTACGTTTAATCTACACATTTGCAAAATACGGCGCTCATTTATTACGCCTTTCATAAATACAGGACGCAAGTAGGTACCTATTTATAACGTAAGAATATACCTATAGGGTGGTTACGGTTTTAATCCATATAAGTATAAAAATATTGCATACATAACATATTTTTTTTAAATATTTAAGGAATATACGCTATTTATCAGTAATAAATTAATGATGTCAAGTGCAATTATTATTAATTGTCTTATAAATGTAATGAGAGTCACTAAAATGTCATTACAAATAAATTATCAGAAAATGTGCTTTTTTTGAGGGAATTTAAATTCAAATTTTAAAATTCGGATACTTGAATATAACACTCCAGTTGACCAGTTGGAGAGTTCAAAGTGTTTCCCCAAACCAGCTTCTCCCGATCTGAAATGCTGGCAGGCGGCAACTTGAACACACCCCACCCGATGAGCCCGGGCAGTGCCCCGGGCGGGCACCCCTGTTAAATCTTGCATTTGGGGTGACTTATGGCAGAGGCGTTGGTTATCCAATAAATAGTTCCCGGGGCGGCGGTACCCTAACTCGTCTCCCAAATTGTAGATGTATTATAACTATTTGTATATCTAACTATTTTAGTATGCATTTTCATCTACAGCTGTGATTTGTGTGCATTTTCATCTACAGCTGTGATTTGTGTACATTTCCATCTACAGCTGTGATTTGTGTACATTTCCATCTACAGCTGTGATTTGTGTACATTTCCATCTACAGCTGTGATTTGTGTACATTTCCATCTACAGCTGTGATTTGTGTATATTTCCATCTACAGCTGTGATTTGTGTACATTTCCATCTACAGCTGAGATTTGTGTGCATTTTCATATAAAACACCCTGTAATGCAAAAAATTATTGTAATTGTCACAACTGCTTTTAATTTAAAAAAAAATGAATATCCGATTAAGAAGTAAATAACTCTGGAATTGGTAAAAACTTTCGAGTTCACATTTAACTATCTACATTACCTTACTTACAACTTACAACCCAAGTATTGTGAGTGACTACTATATAACTAAGAAGACCATTTAAAGCTCAGTAAATATTAAAAACAAATACATGGAATATCCTTAACATTCTGTAGTTAGAATTTAGAATGCGCGCGCACATCGAAACGGAACTTCGTAGAGCCCGCGTAGCCGTGCAAGTTGCTACGCCAGTCGTAGTTCCGCCGAAAGCCAGGTACGACGCCGCTATTGCCGGCTCCTCACGATCCTAAAACAACGTAAAACTTCGCAAATGTTCAAAAAACAACAAAACTTCACTAATCGTGCTTCAAACTAACAAGTTTTATTTGTGTATTTTAATTTTTCAAAGTTTTCTTTTAAAATTACAATACAAAACCTTTTTTAACTTTGCCACAGATCTTTCAAAATATGAAAAATAATTTGCACATAAATTTCTAACACATTTTATACATTAAATTGAGTTTGAGAAGAAACAAAAACAGTTGTAAGTATTGGAAACTTTTTCTATGGATAAGTTCAAACAATATACATCGCTTAGAAAACTGTATTCACTGTTAAAAAACTTTATAAAATGGAATTGAAAAATTGCGATGCTAATACATTTGCTAACTAGTTTTACAAAGGAATATTTTTTTATTGTAAAAGCGAAACTCTCTGCGGTTTGTTTGTTTACAGAAGCGAAATGAAAACAACAAAATTTTATATTGCAGTAATTTTAATACAGTAATTTTCTTTGATGTGCCTTGAGTATATACTGATTTGTACGACTTTTATTAAACTTTTTCTACTTACTGTTTTAAGCAATGGTAAAACTTTTAAAATGACTTCAGTAAAATTAATTTAATAAAAAAGAACGCACGATGTAACTTTGTTTTTAATCACGGTTTATTTGTTTTTTTAATGTTGATCGGATTTTGCTTTGATCCGAGATTCATTAGGGATTAATATTTAGGACTGGTTGTTTCGGAGAATTTGAACAATTCATCAAATTTCAACGTTCATTTACGGGTTCTGTGAAAGTCCTATTCAAATTCTGTTATTATATCATTATAGGCTAGTTGCTTGACAGAACTGAAATAAAAATAGAAATTAAAAATATCTTTCACAGAACTTGAAAATTAACTTTGAAATTTAAAGAATTGTTCAAGTTCTCCGAAACAACCCGTCCTAATTATTAAGTCCTGGTGAAACTAGCCTTAAAAATGTTGTGTTAAAAAATGTACGAAAAACAGTTAAAAAAACAGTAAGTCTATGTTCCTGCGTTTAATTGAATCGGTAATTTTACAGCCATGGAGTGCTCGCTTTCTATAAATTTTTTATAACTGAGATGACAATTTTGCTAGTGATATTTTTTATTAAATCATAAACGCATTTTTCTTATGCCAATATCTGTGTTGATATTAAATAATGTACACAATACCAACCTACCAAAATACCAACCTACAACTGCCATCAATTAAAATGTCTCTATAAAATTACAAATTTTCAAAAGACCGAAATTGCTGCTTTTTTTACATAAACCGATCGCAGACCCCGAGGAAAATTATTTCCCTTAAAGGAAGTTCTGCCGAGGAAAAATGTATGAGGGGTGGGTAGGAAGCTAGGAGTGACGGACTGATCTATCCCTTCCACTGCGAAGCAAGGCGATGGGTCAAGAGAGATCAGTTGGAGAGGCCAAAGGGTCTCTCCAAACTAGCCTCTCCCGATCCGGCCCGCCACGCAGCTGGTGGGCAGGAGCATCCTGAATACACCTCACCCGATGAACCCGGGCACCCCTTGAACCACTTGGGGTGACTTATGGCAGAGATGTTGGCTATCTAATAAATGTTTCCCAGGGCGGCGGTACCTAAAACCGCCTCAAAAATTGATGAACTTATCGACTGATGGGCGGATTTGTGGACAATTCATCAAAATTTGAAAATTGATTTTGAAATCTATAAAATAAAATGAATAAAATCAAGTTTGAAATTTGATGAATTATTCAAATTCTGTAACACAACTTGTCCTAAGATGTGTTTACTTTGCGCTATTTCAATCGATTGCTACAAATGATATTTTGGAATTTTTTTTTATTTTTTATTTTTTATAGTGAATGCCTCACAAGAGTCCCAACTGCTCCCGTCTGGAGCCAGTGAGACTATGGCATCCCCAATTGGGGGATGTTGTGAGGCTGAAGGTAAGTGGGGAAGGGAAAGAGCAAGGTGGGGAAGTACCTGGCTATTCAGATCTAGTCACTAAACACGGCTAAAGCCATTTGGAGCAACGTTTCAATTCTGAATGGTGGTCTTACACCAGGGCGATACTGGTAGTATCTTCCACTCTGGAACGTGCCACAAATATACTATATATTATTTTAATTAATTAATTGTGAAATAACACAAATTAATCAAATAAAATTTATTTGCGCACGCCGGGTTCGAACCCGCGACCTTCGGAATGGCAGTCCAATGAGTTACCACTGGACTATGCCGGCCGTCATTTATGGGGAGGTTGTGTAAAATTAATTCTTCATCCCATGGTCTTAATTCAAAAACTATTGCTAAGTATACTTTTGATAGTCACTCACCACACTCATCAGAGTCACTGAAAAATCCCAATCTAGACATTCGATAATTATACATGACAATTTTCATATACACGTGGAAAAATAATGTGGTGCAAAAAAACCAACAGAAAATTTACAGCCGTTACTCATCACACCTAAAATGCACAATTCCTGAAGCGAACAGCTTTCGCCCAACAACAGTTCTCTTATATTGCCCCCAAAATGTTCAACTCGTTGAGTACTAATATCAGAAACCGAAAACTTGATCTTTACACCATAACCGTTCTGGGCGTCGATTCTCGACGAACTCATTCCACTCGAACAACCTGTGGGTCGAACCACTCGTCGTTCGAGTGAAATGACTTTTGACGTTTGGCGTATGTAATTATGTACCTTCGACGAGACTCAAGAATGAGATTGTCGATTGCGAGCGGCCTGGATAGGAGAATCGATACCCAGAACTGGTTATTTATAAAGATAAAGAACTATTTGAAAGAATGCCTTATATCATTTAAAAAAGTTAATTTGATTTATTAATATTTTTTTAAACTTAATTCAATTTCTAAAAGTTTCAATTCTTTCAACAAGAAACGATATTTATTAATTTAAATTTAGGGAAATCAACAGTTTACAATATCTAAGATTGGTTTATATACATGCATTTAACTTGACAACTGATAAGCCAATTATCGATTATATACACAAATTTCAACTACCATAATATGGTCATGTGCCTAGACTGTCTAGTGCAGTTTCGAAAAGCATGGAAAAAAAACCATGTTCAAAAACTTGAAAAAATGCACATGCATTCTACATATTATGCGGTGGTCTTTCTTCAAAGTATTTATTTACCACTTTGGAAATTCTGTTTACACCACTCGAACGAGAGAGATCCCATGCAGCCAGAAAGTACCTACTTCGACGATATTATTTTATGTTGGAATTTAATTTACGGTACACCTTAATAATAAAATACAAATATGCTAGTGCGGAGGCTGTACAAACCAAAATATTGCTAATTACTGTTTTTTTTTTTGTAAATTGTTTATTTAAAAAAAATAATTCAGTCACAATCACCAATGAATTTAAATACGAAGATATCTCCCTCGGGAAAATACAAATTGAATGGTTGAACCACGTTAGTAGTCTGTGATCCGGCTGATAGGTCATTTGGCTAGCGGTCGGAAAGGGTACTTCTGAACTCACAGTGGCTACCGATGTACTCCTACTTCAGAACAAGTTCTATTTTAGGAAAATGTCCGTAAGTGTTTACACATTCTTTATTCTATGGCTTACAACTATAAATCCGAAGCAATAAGCACTCTGCCTTTTCACTATTGAAGAAATTTTAACGGAATTTGCTTCAGACCGAACTCGAAAATTCAATAGATTTTAAAAATTATTATATATTTTTTTTTGGTTTATTGGTTTAATAGGTACAGTTATAATGTATACATATTACAAAGTTGTTTTTTTTTTAAATATCAGAAAGAGTAAAGTAACACACCTTTTCTTTGAGCAAACGCTCGTGTTAAAAAGGTGGGGAAACGTAATTATTTACTATTTTAACATATTTTAATCAAAGAAAAATAAAATACAGTTTACAGAAAATTGTTGTAAAAAATAATAGAAAAAAGGAGGAGAGAAAAAAAAAGAAAGCAGAAAAAACGATAACTAATATTATTTTAGAGAATTATGATATTATTTTAAAAGTGTAATAATCAAAGAAATACTGCTGAATTATATTTTAAATTGTGAATTTGAATTTCAACAATTTTTCTTTGTAATCTTACACATCTAGAGGTAATTCGTTAAACCATTTCACTCCATTATATTTATAAAATGTTTGGGCTGTGGTGGTTTTGCAGCACGGGGAGGTTATAGAACCTTGCACATTTGGTATGTTGCTGTTTGAAAAAAGTATTTGGTTTTCGTTGTTGAAAGAATCTTTATGAAATTGTAAAAGTGATGTTTTTTTTAAATGATTAGCAGAGAAGGGACATTAAATTCTATAAATAATCTGATGGTGGGGTAATCATATGTCTTATTTAAAATTATTTTTATTAATATTCTCTGGATGATTTCTACAGGCAAGAGAGAGGTTTTGAATACACCACCTCAGCCAACAATTCCATATTGCAATACAGATTGAATCAGTGAAAAAAAATTACTAATATAAGTTTTGTACGCACAATTTAGGTGTTATAATTGGTTATTTTATAACTTAAGCCCCCCCCCCGCATTCTCAATTTCTACCGTTTAATAACATATTTTTCTTCTACACTGAACACTTTTTGAAATATAAGAGCGCTCCCTTCAAAATTTGAATTTACTCCTTTAATACCACCTTCTTCTTCTTTTTAAGAGCCTTAAGATTTGTATTCCGCTTTATATTAGAAGCTTTTGCTTGTGGATGGAAGAGGAAAGTAAATTTGAAAAAAAAACAGTTAAACTATATATTTGGCCCCAAAGACCCAAACAATGAGAAAAAATAGCATTCCCTTGAAGTCGATTTACTAATTACATCGATTCATGACAAACTCTTTTGTTATTTTTTACATGACAAGACTCAAGTATTTGAGTCATTTGATCGTGCCATGTCATCTTCGGGTCTCCTGACTTCTATCAACCACTTTCACTTTATATATCCACAAAATATACACAAGCTAAGCCCCCGACTGCAAAGCTGAGAATTTCGTGCTGTAATTTTTTTAAACAGAAATATAATACAGTATATAATAATACATATTAGGTCAAAGTATAAAAGCGTTATGAAAGCTTATCTTCGCCAGAAATATTGAAAGAAGGGTAACTCCATTAATGAAGGACTGAATGTTGTTGACGCTAACAAAAAAAAGGTCAAAAAGCGAAGCAGCAGTCCACAGTTGAGTGCTGGTACTGGCTTGATGGCCTCCGTGGTCGAGGGTTAAGGCTCTCGACTAGCAAGCTAGAGAGTGCTGGTTCAAATCCCGGCATGCGCAAGTAAATTTTATTAGATTAATTGATGTTTTTTCGCAATAAAAACATAAATATATATTTAGTTTAATTGGGTCACGTCTCAGAGTGGAAGATACTCCCAGTATCACCCTGGTGTAAGACCACCATTCAGAATTGAAATGTTGCTTGAAATGTCTTTGAAATAGCCAGGTACTTTCAAAACTTCCTTTTCCCCATCTCCTTCACCTCCCCAAAACCTTCAGCCTCACAACATACCCGTTTGGGGATGCCATAGTCTCACTGGCTCCAAACGGTTGGGACTCTTGTGCAGTTACACAAAAAATAAATAAAAACACTACCCTGATGCATGGCAGTGAGGCATGTAACTGGTAGAGGAAGGATGAATGCTGTGAAATGAGATCCACGAGGCGTATGTGTGGTAAAACCATTTAGTATGATCGTCTTAGAAAAGTAAATAATACAATGCTGATGTAAGCGTAACGAGTAAGATTAAGAAAATAATGCTTAGATGGTTTGGGCATGTAGAGCAAATTAAAGGAGTGTACCTAATGAGAATACATGACGAAAACGTGAATGGCAAAAGAAGTCAGAGACACCCGAAGAAGAAATGGAACGATCAAGTGAACCAGAGTCTCGAATCGGGCCATGTAAAGAGCGAGAATATTAGAAGAGTATGTATGAATGTGAAAGAGATAAGAAGTGTGTCCAAGCTGTCTACCAACCACTGTGGAGAAACTGCCAACCACTGTGGTGTGGTGGTTAGTTAGTTATTTAGTTAAAATAACATTTATTGTCAATATTACTTAATAATAGTTTAATAACCTAATTAATTTCAATAATTTTTAGAGGATTTAAAAAAAATACGTAACCAAAACCAATAAACCTCTCGTGATCGACCGTTTGAGCATGGATGGGTAGTTATTCTGGTTACAACCATATATTATATTATGTTTTAGAGGGTAGTGATAAAGTGACTACCCATCCATACACGACTATGAACAGTACGGGACTTAATGAGTTTTACCTTTGAACCGAGAATACTTTGACGTAGATAGGAAATTTAATGTCATCAGTAGCAGTCGCCCACGCGGTAATATAATACAAGGCTGGGTAAATAAGGAACTTACATAGGTAGTAGACGAGTTATTAAAATTTGTATACCGAATGTCATCGCTTGGGAGTTTCAAATGTAAATAAATGTTCTAAAGTGTCAGAGAGTGATAGTGGTTTGGCAAGAAAGGTTTTTAAGCTAAGCACATAATAACCTTATAATTCGAAGGAAATCACACACTCCTTGCACAATAAGGTTGAAATTACCAGTCCAAATAAAAAAATATTAATAAATGGTTTCCGGATAACTCATCAACGTGACAATTCAACACACCTTTAAATAATGATACAAGGTCGTGAAAAGTGATGAAACAAAAAACCAACAAACTTTTACATTTTTATTTATGTAGATTTTTATTGCTTGCTACAGAGCAATCCCGATGAGTTATAAAACTCATTTTACGAGGGGAGGAATTTAAAACACATAATTTTGAGATAATACCATTTTAAATAAATGCTTTTATAAATCAAAAATATAAGTGTCATATAAAATACATACGATACTATACGAATGTAGCATCCCAGACAGGAGCACTCCTGTCCCGTATATTTTAAAAGTGCAATAATTTATTTCTGTGGTTTATGACATCTTAAATATAAGGTTTGATTAAAAATTCTCAAGTCGTATTGTTGATGTATTGATGTCTTCTACTTCTTGATCTAACGCTTCAGACAGTCTTGCATAGTCCTTCACATCTGTCATGATGACGGACACTGTGAGGCTCTCCGAAACGTTAACCAAAGGAAGTAACCTAATACGACTCAATACCCCAAAATTAACGTAACTTTATTGTGCCTAATCTTTATTTAAAGCGTAAAAAATATCCACTGAAGATATAATCCTATATAAGTGTCTTGTGGGCAGTTATGGGCGTGTCCGGGTGTTCAAACTGTGCTCATTTGTTTTACTTACTTCTGAAATTGAACAAGCATTTTCAAATATGGAAAATATTCTACATAAAAGTTTTCGTTGGCTTGCCTGGTGCCTAGTATTCAACTCTCTCGGTTAATTGGTGACAGCCGTTTTCTTTCAAATTGGTTTAGGAATGTAGATCACACTTCTAGGGATTATCTGTTCACTAGTGAAAAAAATACAAACATTTTTGCGTAGTACCTAAGTGGTATTTCGTAGAATACTGCGATAGTTGAAAGATCTGTGAGCGTTACTAATATGTTGTAAAAGTATTACAAATTGTTGAATATTTGCGAAGGTTTGATAATGTTGCTTATGCGGTGCCTAAAAATGTGTTAATACGATGTGAAATATGTAATAATAATTTCCGGCAAGTTTTGCAATATTGTTTTTCTTTTAGGACTACATTTAATGTTTCTGGGAGAAAATTACAACCTTCTGACTGACAACATATCGATATAGGACATTGGCAGACACCACCAAGGTAAGATTATGTATTTTATTGCAATCGAATGTTTTGGTCAAAGACATTATTATTTAAAATAAAAAAAAAATACTTGAAGGTATTTTTATATTTTAGTTTTCATTGTTATCAAGTTTTAAAATCCCTGATTCTTCTTATTAATTTGAAAACACCAATTACCTGCTTCAACCACCTTTGGTCATATTTAATAAGTAATAATAATCATAAGTGTTTTATTATCTTTTTTGTTGTAACAAATAGACATAATGATATCCTCACTGGGATCTCCCATGCTGAGGATTTGATTAACGTATGATTAAAATTTAGTAGCATGGATAATATAAAGTAATTATAAATATTTTTAATGGCGTTTTTTGTTCAGTTGAGTGGTTTCAGTTTCAGTCTGTATTTGGTATCTATATATTATCGATTTCTAATCTCACTATCTTTTGTATCCAACTATTTATTTGAGATTTAAATGATAAAATATTGTTTTGAATTTTAAATGAGAGTGGGATTTTGTTGTAGAGTTTAGCACCATAATATAGGAAGCTTTTTTTCCCAAATGTTTTATATTGTAGTTGCTTGTTGAATATGTTTTTTACCCTGAGATCTTGTGTTTCTAATATATGTGTTAGTTGTTATTTTTTTTTATTTTTTTTTATGTTATTTGTGTTTTGTATTTATGAATGTAAAGGAGTATTGTTTTAGAATAGAGTTGTTTAAGTGACACTATGTCAAGTGTTTTGAAGATTTCTTTAGTGTTAGTTCTTACAGGGACTTTCAGAATAATTTTCACTATGGATTTTTTGGTTTTAATGAGGATTTTAGGATATTGTCATTTGCACTTCCTTATCCGATAATTCCATATTCAAAGAACTATTGACCAAGAGCCATGTCGATATTTATTAAGTATTTTTTACTAAGGACATTCATGATGGTTTTGAAGAAATAACTTGGTTTTTAAATTTTTATTATTTAAATAGTTAATATGTAAGTAGGGAAACTATACAAGATAATTAACCAGTAATACTATCCAACAATTTTCTCGGAAATTAATAAGGGCATCATTTATAAAAATAAAAGCAATTTATCGAAAGGATTTTCACCATAAGCACTTATATAGAAATAATATAAATAGTTAGTCTTGGAGAAAACCCTTTGACTCAGGCGCGCTCTAAAAAAGTATTATCTAACACGGCTATCATCTTGTCAGGACCCTTGTTGTACCCGGAACGCACAAAAAAAATTACAGACGCACGAAGAGTAGAATTAAAATGTGCAAAAATGCAGTCAAAGATTCCGACCGCAATATGAAAAGACTCTTTTATTAATTATTTTTAGATAGAAAGATATATGAGTGAGGTGAAATTAATGATTATAATAAATTTTTCTAATAATATAAGTGTGTTATGATATATTTTTTCGTTTTCAGTAATTTTAGTAAATAAAGTTATTTTTATTTATTTATTTCAAAAATCATATATTTATTTATAATAGTATTTTATCACCTTTCAAAAGAGTTTTTTTTTAAATTTTTTTTAGTGTTTTTTTAACAGGTTTCTGTTTTCGGATACGTTTAGAAATTTTCCACTTTTTTGGATTTTATTGCAAAGCGGAAAAACTCCGACCTTCTGACAGAACAGGCCTGAGGCCTGAGGAGTTAAGACTTTTGATTGCGAAGCCAGAGGTCGCGGGTTCAAGTCCCGGCGTGCGCAAGTAAATTTTATTTAATTAATTTGTTTTTTCACAATTAATTAATTTAAAATAACGTCCTGGAGTGAAAAATACTCTCAGTACCGCCCTTGAGAAAGCCCACCATTTAGAATTGGAACGTTACTTGAAATGGCAATATCCGTGTTTGGTGGCCAGATCTGAATAGTTAGATACTTCCCCACTTTCTCCTTCCCCTCCCCACTACATTCAGCCTCACAATATACCTTGATTGGGGATGGCATAGTCTCACTGGCTCCTGAGTTGGGACTCTTGTGGGGTATTAACATTACAAAATGATAATTTTAAAAAGTCTGTTTATACCGTAGTAGAAACCGGTTTGGTTATAAATAAATTTATTATGTTTTTATATCACGATGCTATTATATAAGTAGCTTAACAGAACTTATCGAACTAATATTTAAAACCCTTTACAGATGCTGTATTCGGTGGGGAAACTAGTCTTCGGGATGATAATTTTCCGGATTGTTATTTGTGAGAATGACCCCTCTTGCCGCATATGCGACATTCACGAAATCACTGCCGTCAGAACTGACCTGGTAAGTACATTTTTGTTTAACGCCATCCTATTTTTTTTTTATTTAAAAGTTTTTTAAACTATTTTTCATTACAAGCACCCGCTAAACTGCCAAAGCAGATTTTCAGCAGGTCAATTTCACAAAATTAATTATTTAAATTAAGCACACATAAAAATAGACCACAATATAGAAAATAAGTAAAGAAGAATAACATTTTAAAGGACTGCTATACAAAGGCATAAAACATATACCCTGCCCTGCCCTGGTAAAATAACACAGTCCACATACGTCATAGGAATACATAAATACACTCACCTAATATACATAAGGAAGAAAAAAAGGAATTAAGACGAAATCGATATTTTGAAAGAGAGACTATTCGAAAAGTTCGTATTCGAATTTACTATAAGTTTATCAGGAAAACGGCCTGCAATTCCATTTTATATGGATTACAAATTTGAATACATTCTTAATAAATAAGCAATACCTATGCTGCTTGTTGCTCCCTTCTCCTCGTTAAACACGCAGGCGTGAACAAGCCAAAGGGCTGTTTCTCAGTGACGTTTGGAAATGACATCACCGTCGGAAGTGAATGCATATATACAAATATCTAAATTTGTGCTGTTTTCTTCATCTGTAATAGTGCGGTAACTCTCTGTAATGCACCGATGCCGAAGGGATCATTTTTATAATTCTTTTAAGAATTTTTTTTTTACGTCCCTTACTTCAGATCTTATTTTTAGTAATGTAATATAATAAGGAATGAGATGTTGACCCCATATGTTGGCCTTTCATGTCTGCATTCGACCTTTCACGAGGGTTGGAATAAAAACGCTTTTAAAATTTATGAGATCATTCATAAATCCTAGGAGTGATGCGGTCAGGAGTTTTTAATTAAAATAATAGCAAGGTCGCGGCGCTCGGGAGTCGCGGGCTTCAAAGGCCGTTAGGGAAAATGGAATAACTTATGTTTGTTAATAAATCCGCGGTATATTACGGGGTTTATTATGTACTGTATGTATAACTTGTGTGACTATACTAGCGTCTCTGTTAACCTTCGCGTATCCTATGTGGCAATTTACGTTACTTCAGAATCGCCCTGGTAAAAAATCACCATTCAGAAGAGAAACATTGCGTTCTTTGAAATGGCGACAATCTGTTTAGTGACCATCAGCGGGACTTTATAACCTACATTTTTCCCCTGGCTTCCCTTACTCGCAAATATAAACCCGCCAAATATTAGGCGAGAGATTGCAACACTGAGGGTATACGAGAAGGCGCTGAAACGCAATACCTCTGCATAATGATATCGTCTCTCACTCTGCATGCCACTTGAAGTCCCGAAAACCCTTCTGAATGGAAATTAAAGTGGAAATGCCTACTGAGAAACAGCTTGGATTCTCACTGCTTCGTAAACTCTGGTCTACTATCAATAGGATAAGATCCTCACACAGCCGCTGTGCCCACATAGTGCATGAGGCCTTAAAT
Source organism: Hesperophylax consimilis (assembly GCF_061612785.1). Lineage (NCBI taxonomy): Eukaryota > Metazoa > Arthropoda > Insecta > Trichoptera > Limnephilidae > Hesperophylax > Hesperophylax consimilis. The sequence continues at coordinate 27,441,631 of NC_142858.1, read as the reverse complement.
AATCGGTAATGTGTGAATGCGGAACGGTGCAGACCGGTATTTTGATTTATTATTGGTATTCTTTACACACATAGCTCCGATTTTCTTCAAGGTAGCAAACAATATACTAGAAAGTTCAGAAAAAATACTAACTGTCAACCTTACGTACATGAAGGTAAAATCAAGTACGATCCGAAGGGTCGTGTATCTAAACATTTATTTTTCCCCTTCCAGTAACACTTTGATGTTAGGTACCTACCGTTTTAACCGGACATCGCCCATCTTGGACCAGCAGTCAATCATTTAGTAATGCAAAACGAGTATTTGATCGTAAGTCGAATATATTTTTTGTAGCCCTTTTCACTCGCAGCTTGTTAAAATCTGAATTGATAGATATTATTTAATATCTTAAACTAGGTAAGGTATACTTTTCACATGCCGATCGATTACCGATTAGTTTTTCTAGGATTAATAAAATGATAAAATATTTATTGTAATATGTGATTTAGATATCGAACAAAGCTCTTGCTTGGGGTAAGTGAATTACCCCCTTCCGGAGCGGGTGGGTTAACTAAGAGCATGATATAAAATATATAACAGAACATTTTCTGTGGAGGATCTTTACCGCTCGACCAAAGAGGTCGTCAAATTAATGTATTCACCAAAATTTTGAAAATTTAGTACACATGGATCGCTTAACAACTGGGGCATATTTATTTTTCCTGCACTAGAACTAGAAATTATTAATGAAAATGTAAAATTTTACCTGTCCAAAGCACTTGATATTGACAATAAATAAACCTCCACTCAAATGTGTTCACTTTGAAGTGGTTTTCAACGCAGATCAAACGCTAAAAAGTTGGAGCTATTAATGCGAAACATGACGGGATCCGAAATGAGAATGTATTTAAAAATATATTTCTTCAAATTTTGCAAATTCACTTTGTGGCACCATTTTATTAATAAAATAATTAAAACACTTTGTTTATCGTGGTAAAAACAAAGTTTTTTAATTATTTTATTAAAAATATATATTTAAAAAGTTTTCACTTTATCATTTAATTATTATTTTTTTATGTAATAAATTCAAAATGTGACAATGTTACCGTATTACGGAGCTGCGTTAGCAATTAATTGGTTAAAAAATGTTAAAGTGTCATTTAACATTTTTTAACCAATTTGTCCAGACTTCAGACCATGCCGTGATATTTACGGGTTTACACATATTTTTAAATCGCTTTATTTTAACACATCTTTACCTGTTTCAGATATCTTATAAGATACAATCTCTTTACGTATATAAATATATTTAATAATAATAATAATAATAAGTGTTTATTCCGGAATGTGAGAAGGTTTGTGCAATAAAGTGTGTAGTGATATAAAATACAGTTAATTTAAAATCTGTTCAAATTATTTGTTTTCCTTTTAAAAACGGTACTCAGACTTCCTTTAAAGAATGAATTGATAAATATCGTGTACCACAATGAATTGATAGGGATCCTAACAAAGTATTAATTAAAGGCGAATGATTTATGGGGACGGCGGAACACCTGTTCATACAAATATTGACATACTGGTTTTGTCGCATTGCGAGTGATATTTATTAGGAAAAAAACACGTGTTCTCTAAATATTCTAAATAACTAATATTTTATCAGGAAATTGGCATGCTATCTGTTCGAGGAACGAACAAGGGTTGAGATAGCCGTATTTTAAAGGGCTATTCCACACAGATAAAGCATGGAGAACGCCTATGGCTTATGACAGGCGAATGCGATAACACAATTTGTAAGGTTAATTCACAGTCATCTTACCGGGTGGCGAACAAAATCTGCATCTCGAGAATCATCTGTCAGCACTGAAACGGTGATCGTTGTACGGTAGCACTCGTTATGTTGAATTGGATTGCGATAATTGCGATAAAATACGTTTAAGGGATTATTCCGATAAATAACCGGCGAGAGTACACACATTGGTTTTGACACGACGAACGTTTCGATGCGATTGTACGGCTCACGGCACTCCGTGATTATAGTTGACGTGTGGGATTTCAAACTGTACAGTTCAAAATCTGACCATACTATTGGTTAGCACACAGCCTGTCAAAAGCAAATCGGCGTGACGGAACACTATCACTTTTTTAACATGATCGTTTTTTTCCTTCTAATAAATGAATACATTTATATCAATATTTTTATTTTTATGCATAGTTTATTTTGTTAGTTTTAATATTCTTTTGATGAAGGAAGGAGCCTTCTGAGACCGGTAGAGTGTTAAAATATATGAATGATTGTTAATATTGTGAGTATTATTTTTATTTCTATATTAGCTTATTTCTATATACGCAGCTCGAACGAGTCGATCAAGCGACCGTCGCGTGAGATAACAAAGCTGTAGTTAGGTGAGAAGTAAAAAACGTTCCTAAGCCATAGAGAAGCGATAGACATTGAATACCAGTAAAGTAAGTTTACGGAAGAGGAAGCAACGCTCGCGTTTTATGATATTCATCAGCAGATAGCCTTGTCGCTGCCGGGGTGCGCACGGAAGTAAGGGGGCATTCACACGTAAACGGTTAACACGTTAGGAAAATGACAGTTTTTTATAAACTTGAAGAAGGGAACAGGACCGCCTTGAGGAATTCATCCGCTAAATTGTAAAAAAGTTACATATGTTCTGAGTTACATGTGGGTTAATATAATGGTAGAAGCTGATACTTCAAATTTATTTATTTGTTAATTAACACCCTTTTTCGGGGCTTTTACATATGAATATTAAAAAATACACATTATTTTTTGTGCATAACTGAATTGCTTCATTAAAAACATTTTATATTTGTTTAAAGATAAATTGAAGATGTTCACTGACTTGGTATAATTATTTGCCTCCATTAGTATTCTGGGCAAAGAGGAATACATATGATAGTTAGTCCCAGAATCCCTGCACTGAAATAAATCCTGACTTCTAGAAAATTTTTGTGAATTGTTCGGGAAAGGCGACTGTTTGTAAATTTCTATAAATAATAAAATATGCTCAAACATTTTCTTAAATGTTAATGAAAATTTAATTTGTGTTAATAAAATTATTGATCTAGGCATTATGTTCGACAGTAAACTCACCTTTGTTTGTCATATTAATAATATTATCAACAAGGCCCTAAAGACTCTTGGCTTTGTTTTGAGAGCTGCAAAAGATTTCAATAATTTAGGAACATTTATTATGTTATATAAAACCCTTGTCAGATGCCAACTTGAGTATAACTCTACGTTATGGTCTCCATTTTTCAATATTCATTCAGATAACATTGAAAAGATTCAACGGAAGTTTCTAAGGTTTATAAATTATAAATTGCATATTCCTATACAAAACATAAATTAAAATTACCTCTTTGATAAAATGTCTCTATTGAAACTTTCGGAAAGAAGAATAAGCACAGATTTAATACTGTTACAAAGAATACTACATTTTAAAATTGACTGTCCCGAATTACTTCAATGTATCAATATCCATGTTCCCAAAAAATCATGCCGAAATTTCTTACCTTTTTACCTCAATAACACCAGGACACTAGCTTACCAAAATTCCCCGATTCCGAGACTTCACAATCTCGGAAACAAATATTCTGATCTGGGTGATATATTTCATTTGAAAACTAATCAGTATAAATGTTGTTTATTCTATCACTTTTATTCTTCTAGACACAAATAGACCAATGTACCCAGATAACTTCTCCGCTTCTAAAGTGTCAGCTACACTACTCGCTTCGACGCTTCGACGAAGTCCTCGACGAAGTTAGCCGAAGTTCGAAGTGCGTGCCCACACACTCGTGCAACTTCGTGAGTAACGCTTCGAGTCCTTTGACTCGGGCGCATTTACCGACAGCAATCGGAAGTCGGGCGAAGCGAAGCGAAGTTGCCCGAAGCGAAGTGAAGTTCGTGCCCACACTATCGTATTCGGTCAACTTCGATCAACTTCGCGAGTAGTGTAGCTGGGCTTTAATATTTTGTTTTGTTGAATCTTTTAAATTCAATTATATGTGTGAGGATTCATTTTTGTCATTATGTTTACATTCTTCTTTATTGTATTATTTTTTAAGTGTTTTTTCTCTGATACAAAATGCTTGTATTTTTTTTAAAGAAAAGCCCACTAGGGCGTGTAATAAATAAATAAATAAATGGTTTAAAAAATATTTTTAAATAAATTTTTAAAATTATAATTTTGGCGATTTTCTCAATTACTAGGCTTATCCTCGTATTATGGTAGTCGTACATAATTTAAGTAATAGGTGAGAAAATAATATTTTTCGCAAACAAATGATAAAACATAAGGGAAAAGGACAAGTTATGGAAAAAAGATAAAATTCATATTATTTTAATTATAAAACGTTTCAGAAATAAAAATAGGTAAAGATTTATCTAAAATTTAAAAAGATATTTCAAAGAAAACAGTTAGATTAAAGTACATTCAAAATTTTATAGTTTAATTTATTTATGCCATAATTTCAGCTAATATGTGTGGCTTACATGCGTATATAAATTATAGGAAAGGAATGAACAAACCGCAAGCGGCGATTCGGCTTGCAAGTGTATACGCAGCATTATCCTAATCTACTTTTATCCTAATCTACATAAAAATCATAAAAATATAAATATTGTGTATCATAATAATATAAAAAATCGTGTATATGTCGCTAATACACAGCTTGGTAGAATACAATTCAATAGTGTGGTCCCCGTACTACCAGATTCATATAAAAAATATTGAAAGTGTGCAGCACAAATTTTTACGGTTTATTAACTTCAAATTACACATACCTAATCAACACATAAACTATACAGTCTTACTAAATACACTTAAAATACATTCCCTAGAAAACAGAAGAAAAATAAATGACCTAACTTTTTTATTTAAGATTATTAACTCCAAACTAGACTGTTGTGAACTCCTGCAATTGATAGATTTCAGAGTACCTACTCGAGCAACTAGGCAAAATATATTATTCTGCAACAACAACTTTAGGACCAACTATCACATACATGCACCTATTTCTGCTTTCACACACTTGGAAACAAATTCACCTCAAATATCGACATATTTAATATAAGTTTGCCTGTGTTCAAGAGATACCTTAATGACATTTTTATGTAGCATATTTAAAGAGCGATTGCGTATATTTTTTGTTTTCTTGTAGATATGTTGTGAGCTTAAAAAATGTTATTTTTATGTTGCTGTTTTAAAAATAAAACCTTCTGTTGTCACTGTATTATGCAGTAAATTATGTAAAATATGTATAATGTTAAAGCCCATCAGGGCGTTTAAATTAATAAATAACTCAAATGACAAAAATCTTACTTAAGTCTTCCTACACAGGAAAGAAGAAAACAAGAAGTGCCATCAATACCAATTTCAAAGGAAAAAAATGTGCCACTGATTTAGTATCTTTTGACTTTAGACCATTTAGCACCCGGTCTCTTTTACACTTGCCTGAAATTTAGTAATCATGGTGAAACGCAGTTTTGTTTGGCAATGTAGGCCCAAATTGGGATTCCCCTATTTGGATCACGAAATACACCCACAAGGCTCTTCTTGCGTTATTCTTTATTCTATGGATCTCCTAGAAATAGTTTACAAACATTTAATAAATGTTTTTTTAGTTCACGGGTCTCCTACAAATAGTTTACAAACATTTGACAAGTGTTTCTCTAGTTCACGGATGTCCCAGAGATAGTTTACAAACATTTAATAAATGTTTCTATGAATCACGGATCTCCCAGAAATAGCTTACAAACATTTAATAAATGTTTTTTTTAGTTCACGGATCTCCTAGAAATAGTTTACAAACATTTAATGAATGTTTCTTTAGTTCACGGATCTCCCAGAAATAGTTTACAAACATTTAATAAATGTTTCTTTAGTTCACGGATCTATCAGAAATAGTTTACAAACATTTAATAAATGTTTCTTTAGTTCACGGATCTCCCAGAAATAGTTTACAAACATTTAATAAATGTTTTTTAATTCACGGATCTCCTTTAAATAGTTTACAAACATTTAATAAATGTTTCTTTAGTTCACGGATCTCCCAGAAATAGTTTACAAACATTTAATAAATATTTTTTTTAGATCACGGATCTCCTAGAAATAGTTTAAAAATATTTAATAAATGTTTATTTAGTTCACGGATCTCCCAGAAATAGTTTACAAACATTTAATAAATGTTTCTTTTGTTCGCGTTTTACTTTTACGTAGGTGTGTTATTATGGAATACAAACCAACGAAACGTTGTGAAATTGTCAGTTATTTTTTATATTAACTCATAAATTTTTTTTTTTTACCTTAAAAATATTTTTTTATCCATAAAATAATTTTCCTCAGGGCATACGTAATCTTCGGGATAGCTGTGTGGAGGATTTAAATAATGAAAGAAAACAGAGAAAATATCTGAGGGGAGGAATCTGAGGGTCAGTGTGTCTAAGAGTGACAATTCATTCGTTAAGAGCCTGCAATCCCGTTTTATCCGGATTACGAATAATAAGATTTCACATAAACACTTCATAAACTACTTACTTTTACCCTTGCTTAAAAATGAATTTTATGTGGAAACTTCATTGGTTAATGCAACACGTAAAATGTAATTATTCATAAAAAATTGTTAAACTGTTTGTTTCCCCAATACACTAAAATAATAAAAAATAACAAACTTACTTTCTCCACCCGCGACGTTAATAATATGTACTTACTTTTGATGAACGGTTTTTACATATCTTTAATCTCCTTGAGGACACCATTGCACTTCGGAATATTTGTTGCTTTATGACCAGTATGACCCTGGCGATTAATCATAACACTCTTTCAATGTATCTCAAGGACAAACAAACTATCGCCTCTTGACCACAAAAGTCTCGAATTAAAAAAAAAAACAAACTTACTTTCTCCACCTGCGACGTCAGTAATATGTACTTACTTTTTATTTTTTTTATTATTTTTATTTTTTTTTATTAACAAATACAAATACATAATTAAACAATATATATAATACATAATATTAGTGGTAACAATACCTCCCTAATTGATAAATTCTCGTGTTTAGGGAGGGAGCACTATCAAATTGACAGTACTATACATACTTATCAGTTGTTACAATTTGGATGCATGAAGGACTACTTTTTTATATATAATGAAAATATAAGTTGCAAATTTTTTTTTCTTTTTTGTACATAATGAAATTTTTTTTATACATAATGAAAAATATAAGATGGCATTTGTTTTGTACATAATGTAAATATAGGTTGGCACATCGTAACACATACTTAGAAATTATTTAATAGTAAAATGTTTTTTGAGTTTTTGTTTAAAAATTTCATAATACTTTTGATGAACTGTTCTTATATATCTTTAATCTCCTTGAAGACACCATTGCACTTCTGAATATTTGTTGCTTTTAATTTTTATGGTACTAGTATGATCCTGGCGGTTAATCATAACACTCTTTCGATGTATCTCAAGGACAAACCAACCATCACCTCATGACCATAACAGTCTCCAATATAAAAAAAATATTTTTTTGTTTGATCCCGAGTGATGTTCTTTAACCTTAAGTATAGGTTGTATTTGAAAAAAAATTAAGAAATGTTTTATTTTTATTTTTAAAAGTGTTTAAAAACACTTTTTTAAAATTTTGTAAATTTAACTGATAGTTCCGTGAACAGTATATTTCGCATAGTGTTGATTATTACGATTTTGGGCCAGAACGGACAAAAAATGCACATACGGACAAAATGCAAAGGTTAGATTAGGTTAGGTGTGTTTACATTGTTGTTCATTTTCTTTCCCATTCTTCAACGTTCTATATTTCCTTGGAAACATCAGAAGTAAGATATAATTGTGTATTTCCAAAAAATATGGATAGCGTTGAAAATGTATGGAAGATTTATAGTTTCTTTTTTTAATTCTCACAATGGTTATAAACAAGCGTAATTTTAAATTTTTTATTTGTAATCATTGATTTTAAAAATGATTTAAAACCGCACATTCCTAAACTGTTCCAATTGGCTATAATATAACGTCAATATGACGTAAGACGACTATCACCATCGACAACGCCATATTTACGATAAAAAATCAACGAAAATAATTTATAAATAAAACTAAAATAATATGCCACCATTATCGCAAAGTTTTTCAACAATAAAAATAGTGAAAATAATGTTCACCTTGGAACACCTACACGCCCACAAAACACTTCTATCGGTTGATACCATCGGTAATGCGGACGTATTGCGGCTGCTCAGCAGCGGAATAATTCGGTTTTGTTTGCTGCCGTGCGTAACAGTCAGCTGAGCAGTTCGGATTTGAAGGGGTCCTTGCAAATACTCAATTATTCCCGAAGCACATGCGCGTGTGCCATGACAGATTTATAAAATCATACATGCAGGCGGCTAAATAGAACCATATATGGTTTTTTTTTATTTAAAACTAGCTAAATAACCGTCAAAAGAAAATGAAATATTTTCAGCATTAAATAAAATAAAATACTAGTTAAAACTGCTCCGCTCTACGTCAAAGTGAAGGAAATATTACTTTACTGATCAACACACCCACAACAAAAGAACAAAAACAGTTAATCTAAATTAAATACATGTTTTGGAGAGAAACACTTCCAAATAAATTCCATGCCACAAAAGTATATAACTTGGAAGGCCAAATGAAATAAAAAATAACATGGAGATTAACCAGTTGAAAAATAACTTTAAAGTATGGCAAAATAATTATGAATATGAGGAAATTGTAAAAATTATGAATTAATAACAACATAAAAAAATGATAGACAACATACGTGAAGGTGAAGAAATCACAAAAAAAATAAATTATTAATTATTATTTTTTTGGTAAACTAATGTTTTAAGACAAGGTTTTTTTTTATGCATAGCGAAGGGACACGGGTTCGAGTCCCGTTGGCGTCATGTATCTTTTATCAGGAGATTTTTCAATGTGGATGAGTGTTTCAGGCGAATAATTATTGCTTGTAAAATAAAAAAAATATATATTGAAACGCCATAAAATGGCTTTTACAATACAGTGATAATTGAGTTACAGTGGTAAACAGGAAAATAATAGCAATAAATTAAAGAACAATTAATTTGTACACAAAAACATTTTTGCAAGTGATGCAGTTATTAATATAAAAGCAGTAAGACAATGCATAATTCAAAAGAAATATATACAAGTGTAACAATTGTTGAACAAGTTTATACTAGGATTGTCATATAAGTCGAAGTATGAGGTGTCTATGATAATAATCAGTAGTGAGTTTTTTTGTGACCCACAAAATTAATTGTACTTGGCATTACCAATTCAGGGCTATCCGCGATTCAATGATACGTATTATGTAACATAAACACAACAACTCACAGTAAAAGTAGAAAGAGATAAGGAAATCACCAAACATGACGATGAAGAAATCATAAATATTGTGAAGTAACACCAATATATTAACGTAACAGTCAACGAACATGAATATGAGGTCTACGAACATAAATATGAGGTCTAAGAACATGAATATGAGGTCGACGAACATGAAAATGAGATCTACAAACATAAAAAAATGAGGGCTACAAACATAAATATGAGATCTACCAACATAAAGATTATGTTTTCGAACATAAAAATGAGTTCTACAAACCTAAATACGAGGTCTAAAAACATAAAGGTGATGTCTACAAACATAAAGATGAGGTAATCATGGTGTAACACCAACAAAACAACCTTTAGTCCGCCTTGGAACAGAATCTCTAATGACGGGCACTGTGCATTTACTAAATATATCTATGTATCTTTATTAGCCAAATACAAATATCTAAAAGTTAATCTCATCTTGTTTCTAAAACGGTATTTGTTTTTACGAATCTTCAAAATGTAGGTATGTATAGAACATTTTAAATACATTTAAAATCAAAACTTTAAATATTTTCTGCGTTCTAACAAATCGAAAATAATTATTTTATTTAAAAAATACTTCGTTTAACCTATGCCGTTGAAACATATGTTTAAAAATTATGGGGAAAAAAAAGAACTCTGTTAAAAGCCCTATAATTGCTTCCCCTTACACCTCCCAGTCTGAAGAATCGGACTCCGACGCTGATGAGATTGAAGCCGAAAATAACCCTGACCTGAGTCATGTATCAGGACATAAAATATTATCCGGGACTCAAATTGCCCTAAAAGCCTTACAGGACGCATTGGCTGAAAAGCCATCCAAAGTGTCTAAAGAGCAGCAGCTCAAAGTATCGAGAAACGTGACAAATGTTCTCGGTTCCGTTGCCCAACTTTTGCTGGAGAAGGAAGAGCTAAGAGGAGACCTTAATTCGGCCCTAGCTAATATCAAGGTCTTGCAGGCCGAGAAAACAATGGCCGAAAATTATACAAAACAGCTGCTGGACAAAATTCAACAGCTTGAGTCAGATCTGGGTCCAGTAATGCGCCGTGTGGCTGATGCAACAGAGGCTAGCCTTTCATTTGCTGAAGTTACAAAGAAAAAACTCCCAGTGCCTCCACCACTCACTCGTACCAGTATCAAAATAGGGAAACCAAGACCATCTGTATGTTTTTTTCCCAAACTACCGGGGGTCGATGATAGCGATGGGACTAAAAAAATTATTAAGGACATCGTTAAGCCATCGCAATTAGGAGTGAGGATAACGGGAGTAAAAAACATAAAAAACAAAGGAGTCATTATCCACACTGCCAGCAGCCAGGAACAAGAAAGGCTTTTAAATGATCCTGTTATATCCAGCTCTGACTTGCTGAGTGCCCGTCTTCCAGTTAGGAGGCAGCCAAGGTTAATATTTTTTAACGTGCCCCGTGAACTATCGGATGAGAAATTTTTAGAGAATGCCCTCTCTGGAATCTCTGAAGGTGACAACTTTAAAGAGTGTGCATCCAAGTGCAAACTTAGTCATATGGCTGGAGCTCGAACCGGACCGTCTTGCCACAGAGTGTACTCGGTGCCCGCTAACATTCGTCATGCATTGGTGCAACAAGGTCGTGTATTCGTGGACTGGACCGTTTGCGGTGTGCGTGACTTTATAGGACTTACAGTGTGTCTGAACTGTCAAATGGTTGGACATTCTCACAAGTACTGCAAAGATACAAAGAGATGCTCTCACTGCGGTGTAGAAGGACACGCGCGCGAGGCCTGCCCCGCTGCTGCTGCAGCACCCAGTTGCGCTACATGCGCACGTTTCGGAAAGCCTGCAGCTTCCCGGGCCCACCCCACTGGAGATAAGGACTGCCCGGCGTACAAAGCGGCTTTATTGAAGGATCTCTCCACCATCGACTATGGCGTTTAATCATACGGAAAAAGATGGCGAGGCAGTGGCTGTTGATGCATTAAATATACTATATCAAAATGTGAGGGGTATTCGAACAAAGACCGTAAGTGTGCGCAATGAAATTTTAATCAATAATTATGACATTATTTGTTTTTCTGAAACATGGCTGAACTCAACAGTGTTTAGTGAAGAACTGTTTGATGACAGATATATAGTATTTAGGAGAGATCGTGAGTCAACCAAATCTGCGTCTAAAGAAGGTGGCGGAGTTCTAGCCGCCGTTTCTAAAAAACTTCTTGTATCCAGAAAAACGGAATGGGAGAGTGACAATGAAGATTTGTGGCTTGAAATTAAGTCTCGTTCCAACTCGCTCATCTTTATTTGCATCCTCTATATTCCTCCTAGTGTAACTGTAGACAATTATTGTAATCAGATTGAAAAATTACAAGATCTGTATTTAAAGTATTCAATTTCCAATTCACAGTTTATTACTATCGGTGATTTCAATTTGCCCGAAATAAAATGGTTACCTGACAATTCATTTAAAAATAATGTACTTTCACCTTCTAATTATAAAAGCATGAAAGCACACAGTCTTGTCAACCTTTCATCAATTTGCAACTTGTATCAATTCAATAATGTACTAAATACAAATGAAAATTTATTGGATCTTGTTTTCTCTGATAAAGTTAACATAGATATACATATAGCACCAGGCTTAACCAAATTGGATCAATATCACCCTTCATTTGAAATAATGGTGAAACAAAATAAAGATCAATTTTTAGAAATCAATAGAAGTGACTCAAAATATAACTTCAGGAAGGGAAACTTTCATGAATGTCGACAGGATCTATTATCTGTTAATTGGATAACTCTTTTTAAAAATGAAAATGTGAATAGTATGGTGATCTTGTTCTATGAAAAATTATGGGAAATAATTGAAAAACACTTTAAAAAATATATTACTAAAACAAAAAATCAATATCCTGTCTGGTTTAATCAGCAATTGATTGCTCTTCTTAAGAAAAAAAACAACATTAGACTTAAGGTAAAAAAACATGGTAACGAGTCAGATTATAGAGAATTTTCTTATTTAAGGAAAGTTACAAAAAAAATACAAAGCGAATGTTATAAATCATACATCAACTCTGTCGAAAGTGGTCTGCAAGGTAACATAAAGGTGTTTTGGTCATACTCAAAATCATTACGAAAAACCAATTGTATTCCTAAAGTAATGCATCTTGACGATATTTCCGCAAATGAAGGTGAACACATAGCAAACATATTTTCTAAATATTTTTCATCTGTTTATACCAATTCGGAATCATCCACTAATGGTTTAATGCCAAACATAACTGAACACAATCAGAGCAATTTGGGTAAAATACATATTGGTGCAGATGAAATAAAATGTTTTTTGAGTAAAATAGATTCCAACAAGGGTCCAGGCCCAGATAATATTCCTCCTTTCTTTGTTAGTTGCTTTGCAGACTCTTTATGTTTACCGCTTTTTATAATTTTTAATGCATCCCTAATCACGGGAACTTTTCCTGATCTGTGGAAAAAAGCACATGTGGTACCAGTATTAAAATCGGGAGACCAATCTTTAGTAAAAAATTATAGACCAATCAGTATATTATCCTGTTTTGCTAAGGTTTTTGAATCTTTGATATATAAAAATATTTTTTCGCATTTTAAGCCCCTTCTCTGCACTAGGCAACATGGGTTTGTTCCTCAAAGATCTATTAACTCAAATCTTTTGGAATTTTGTAATTATGTATGTAATTCTTTTAATGAAAGATTACAAGTAGATGCAATTTATACTGATTTCCAAAAAGCTTTTGATAAAGTTAATCACTCCATCTTATTAAAAAAACTTGAACAAATAGGAATACATGGAGATCTACTTCGCTGGGTGAAATCATATTTGTATAACAGAACTCAATTAGTTCTTATTAATGGATACAAATCATCCCCTATAATTGTAACTTCCGGTGTACCACAGGGTTCAAATCTTGGCCCCCTACTTTTTCTTATATTCATAAATGACCTTGGCTCGAAATTAAATTGTGATTATGCTTTTTTCGCCGATGATCTTAAAATTTTTCGTAAAATCAAGTCTGTTTCCGATCATCAACTGCTTCAAAACGACCTCGACACACTTAATAACTGGTGTACTGTCAATGATATGCACTTAAATGTTGAAAAATGTTACATTTTAAACTTCACTAGAAATAGAATTATAAAGGATTTTTCTTATGTTATTAATAATATTATTCTCAAAAAAGTATCTTCAATAAGAGATCTAGGAATCACTCTTGATTCTAAATTCATATTTGATGTACACATTAACGACATTAAGTGCAAATCATTAAAAATTATGGGATTTATTCATAGAATATGTAAACCTTTCCAAGATCCTCAGTCAATTCTAACTCTTTACAATGCCTTAAATAGAAGTAAACTTGAATATGGAAGCTCTATTTGGAATCCACATTACTGCAAATATGAAAATATTGTAGAATCCATTCAAAAAAAAAATGCTAAGAATGTTATCCTTCAAATGTGGATTACATGACCATCTTAGATCATATGACGTACGTCGTGATTACTTCAAGATTGATACACTTAAAACTAGAAGGCAATTGACTGATCTCATATGTTTGCATAAAATTATTCACGGTCAACTTGATACTACATTATGTCTTAGCAATATTAAAATAAATGTCCCCAATTCGCATTGTTTAAGACGCCATAATATTTTTCACCTGAATACATTTATAAATAATATCGCCTACTTTAGCCCTCTGACCCAGATGTGTCGACTATATAACAAGATAGAGTGTGCTGAAATAGATATTTTCGTCGATAATTTGTACGGATTCAGAAAAAAAGTTCTGGCGCTATTAAAAAATATTAGCTAATTCATTGTGTCAATTTTCTCTCTATGCATACCTCTCGTATTTCTTATGCCTCTTACCACTTGTAATAATGTATAATGTAATGTGTTACTTGAGCGAGCTTGTATATGATTGTGTATTTTATTTTTATTTTTTGATGTTTTTGTTTTCTAATTGTATGTATCTGTATTTAATTGTATGTATCTGTATCTAATTTTTTGTATCTTTATTTAATTGTAGATTTTTGTAATTGTACAATAACTGAGTTTTTATAAGTGGATTGTTCTCACGTAAGTGTGATCATCTGTAAAAACCCAGTATAAATAAATAAATAAATCTCATTGGAATTTTTTTTAGTTCTTAGAAAAATTATTATTATTTCAAGTTAAGAAAACAGATAAACAACCCCTCGTTCGCTGGATAAGCAATGTATATATTATAGATATTTCCTTGGATTATTTAACGTTTCTATTAGTACGGTTTTTCACATACACAGTAGTTTACAACTTGAATAAAATGTTCACCATGTTTTTTAGTAAACCTGTAAGTATTGAAAATTATTATTTATTGATTTTTATCCTAATTACAACCTTCTCCTTGAAAATGTCATATTTTCTGACAATTTTTGCTATTCGATACAATGGCACAACATAATTCCTATTTACCCCCCACAAGTATTGCGTGAGTAATGCGGTTTTGTAAAATGATTGTATCATTTACATAGTTTGATTGAAGCCCCACAATTTTTTTATTAGATGGGTCAGGTTGGTCACCTCAAAATAATTAAAATTATATTTCATTCGTGCATTTTGATAGATTCAACACACATATAACATCATAGATCGTAGAACCTAAAAATATCATAAAACAGGTAAAATTACATTACATTTAGGATTCCTCTAATTTTGTTTTTGTGGATATTTTTAAACACAAGAACTGAAATAAGGAAATGGAACTATGAAGGTACCGGGGAGGGTAAGGAGATGTGGAAGAGGAATGTGGGGAATTACCCCCCTATTCAGATCTGGTCTCCAAACACGACCAAATCCATTTCAAGCAACGTTTTAATTATTATGGAACGTGCTGTAAATATACTATATATTATTTATAATGAGTAAATTGTAAAATAATACACATTTAGAGAACTTTACCTCTAGACTACGGAGGCCGTCATACCTGGGAAGATATCTGGGAAGTAGGAACCTGGCTAATCAGATCTGAAGACTGTTTTTTAATAAGTACATTCATAAAATGCTACAATTCTGAAATGTTTTCTCTTAACAGACTATACTGAGATTAGGTACCTTTTCATGCAAGATTGGATGTCGGGGGGTGATAGTAAATACCTGATGATTTTTATAACGTTATGTGTTTTTTATTTTTTTTAGGCCACTAAGCGTACCCAGTTTTTTATTATCTTTTCTCCCCATTGTATAAAACTAGGAATTAAAAAAAACGACTACACGCAAACTGATTTTAGTTGAAAAAATATCACAGAACAGAGCGGCACTAAGACAAAGAACGTCTTCATACCGCTAGTGCCGGGCGGTAACTAAATACAAAAGCGTGAAACCCTTATGTAGACGGCATAGAGGTTATTTCACAATTGCAAATTTAATTTTACCTCCCAGAAAATCGATCAATATTCGTGTAAAAATAAACAACGCGAAAATGCATATTTTGCGAAGTTCTGGTACATATATGAAAATTTCCTCCGATAATCGAATAAAAAAAAATAATTTCCCACATTAAACAATAAAAACATATCCGAGAATGGGTTTGTAAATGGGATATTTTGCACTAGACAGTTTTTTTTTAGGCCTGGTACTTTATTTTTTTTTAGGCTTATAAAAAGTCTTATCAAAAAAATGATCGTTTACTGACAAGGCCAAGATGTGTTCTACTTGCAGTATTTAATTAAAGCATCTGTAGCTGTAGTATTTCCAAGCAATCAAATTTTCCAACCAAAAACACCTGATTTTGCATTACTTGGTATTGGATCGCCTTAAACTGAGATGACTGCCACACAGGTGTTGGAGCCTTGAGCTGATATATGTAATGGTTCGGTACCAGATTAATTAGCATGGTATTACACACATCAATAATTCAGAATCATCAATTACAGCATTCCACCTGGCGCAATCATTAAACCAATTAAAACACCTCATCGGGCGTAATAAGGGTTCGCTGCATTACAAACATGCTTTAGGACTGTTCGTGTTTATTTTTATAATAACAACAAATTTACTCGTAGTACAGCGCTAAAACATTGGTCTCAAACATCTCAATGAGAGTATTTTCATTCCATATTACTTTTTAAATGAGTTAAATGTGACATAATACAATTTCATCAAAGGTGTTTTTTAAAAAGAAAGAAAAACATTACCGGGCTACGAATAACCTGACAATATTTTAAAATCTCCTACTACACCACAGTAAGCGGAAAATGTTGCCCGTGTTGTGACGAAGGTGGGACCCAAACGCAATGTCAACTCAGCAATTTAATTGGGTATGTCGGATTTGAAACCGGACCTCGAAATTCGCAAATAAAAACCTTTCTTCTCGACCATGAATTACGATATGTATTTATTCTGGTAATAACTTATAACTGAAACGAGAAATGTAAATGCATCTGAAATTCTAATGGGGCGGCTACATGCACCTTGGCAAACTGTCACTAGTTGAAAATACTGTAAAATTTCCCGGATGTTTGCTTTAATTGGTTTAGAACTTCTTTACCGGGTGTCCCAGGAAACATTTAATTATTTTCAATTGACAAAGCAAGTGTACCGAAGCAAAGGAATCGTTTGCGGTTGGGAGAAGTAACTTTATATATAATGAGATAAACACATAAATTCGCACTGTCTTTTTCCCACGATGAAAAGTTTAATTAATCCTGACTGATTGATGTTGGTACTGGAGACTAGAAAACAATGTGCGCACTACACTATTATAAATAAAATGCTTTTATAAATTCGACAATTTTTTTTTTCGTATGTTGTCTTATTAGACAATGTCACAAGGAGAAAATGACGCTTTATTAATTTAGCTATGTTCTGTAAAACACCCAATCTGGCGTAGTAAAGGTTTGCAAGAAACAAACTTTAAATGTTTATTTTTATAAATATCTGCAAGTTAGTACACATTGCTCTGTAACGACATTCAAGTTACCTTAATTACTTATTTTGTATTATATACAACTAGCGTATACTAGTTAGTATATGAGTGGCGTCATAATTGTCCGAGTGATTTAAACACCTGAAGTATCCGATCCATTTTTTTGGCACTTTGACATTGACTTTAAGTTTCAAAAAGTTCGTTTAGCATTAATATTACTCTTTCTGTTTTTTATATTTTTTTATTAGATTTAGGCTTCACAAGGGCCATGGACCATGTGTTTTTTTACAATTTCGTACAGGAATCTTCTTCTTTATTCGGCGATATCCTCTAACGAAATGTAACTAATATGAGTAATTGATATATACCTATATATATATATATTCGATTATCGTTCATATGTTAGCATTATCAGCCACTTTGGATTAGTGGTTTGTTTTTGACAACTGGAAAGGTTATTCACGTATTTGTGTGCTCTTCGATTTTTTTACTTTTGAAAAAAATGAATCAAAGAATATGTATTAAATTGGAATAAAGTGCTCCAACGCACTTAAAATGTTGACTGTGGCATTTGGCGAGTCTACTTTGTGTCAAAAAAGTGTTTATAAGTGGTACAAGCGCTTTACAGAAGGCCGAGAAGATGTTAATGACGATACTTTTCGAAAACATTGAACAAACCTCGTATATATTGTAGTACATGATTGAATATTTTGTAAATGGCGACAAAGTATTTTGACAGACTGAAAAAAAGCAAATAAATGATATATTTAATTTGCCAAAAAGTAATCATAAATACATAAACACGAAAAATAACGTCATTTTACATTTTTACTATTTAGAAAAAAAAATTTTTATTTCAAACACAGTAAATTATGTGATGCACTATTAAGTTATTATTATACTTATTTGTGCAACTAACCTACAATAATGTATAGTTGTAAAAGCCATCAAGGCGTGCGTGAATAAATAAATAAATTATCATATCCAATTTACTCGGTGTAATATTTTTGCTGCTCATTTCCCCAGACGGATTCAAATGCGTCCGTGCGGAATGTACATACTTAGTGGCTTTGTCGACGACCGACATGTTGCGCGTCATTAAAACACGCGAGTCATTAAAAAACTCCACGTGTAGGCTGTAGGACTATAGGGCTGACGCACAGTGGGCTGAAAATCGCCTTTCATAGACATAGAGACTTGAATTTTCAAGGGTATTTTTTTTGGCTAGAAATGGATTCTGCTGATCATTACTATGCTATAAAATGTCGTAAGTGTCTAAGCATTAAAATCAATCATCAACATTAAAAAGCGTTTTTTTCAACTTTGAGGATTAAAAAAAAAAATCGCACCTTGCGCCACAATATGAAGTATGTCAAAAAAATACAAATAAATAGTAGTATTATCTGTGTGTAAGGATAGAACGGCCAACCTTATGATTCCAGAGATGGCCTCATTTTAATGTCAGCGCCATACAAATTTTTCTTAAAAAAATTATAACTCCTTCATTTGTACACGCAATTGCTTCGTACGACATTTTATAGCATAGTAATGATCAGCAGAATCCATTTCTAGCCAAAAAAAATACCCTTGAAAATTCAAGTCTCTATGTCTATGAAAGGCGATTTTCAGCCCACTGTGTGACGGGCCTATAGGAGCATCTCGATTGTTTTTTGTGGTTTTCTACTTCGAGTTAGGCGATCGTTGAAGTGTGTTCCTTGTTGTTTTGGAAAACTTTCAATCGGTATTTATAAAAAGCATTAACTTTGTGGCTCATCATAATTTAAAATAAAAAAAACACTCGAAATCAGAAAATCCTTAAATAATAATTCCAGTAAAATAAATAACCCAATTAATCTATCTTTAAGTCCGATTCTAGATATATTTCCAGTTGACCGCTCTGCTCTTCCTTGAAATCTCGTAATTACCCATTCCACTTTATCCGCCTCTCCCTCATACACTTTTTTTTGTACATATATGTAAATATTTTGTAATTTTGATTAGTTTTTAATATTCTCCTAATGAAAAAAGGGTTCTTTCGAAACAGGTAGATATAAAATAAAATTAATGAGTTCAAAAACAAATTTATGTTTTTTTTTATTTTTATTGTACTTTCAATAGGTTTTTCTTTTGTAGTGTTATACTAACAAGACATTAAATTCGTAAATAAAAATAATAAAAAATAGTGGAAATTTGTAATTAAACCCCAACGTTTTCGTTTATTACAATGGACTCCATTTGGAATACTGGAAACCATATTTCTTCCAAGCTGGAAACAGTCTCAATAATTTTGAATTAGTTTAATTTTTTTTCCAAATTGTTATTTATGCCACCGAATGCGTAGCTGTTATAGGTTATGTATGATGCTGTATGTGAATGATCGGGTAGACTGCAATTAGACTCCGATATAGATTATTACATTTATTAGTCCGAGTATTAGCAGCGGTACTAGCAGTTGGGATGGAAGAGAGGTCAATCTACTTACTAAATTGCTATTATACTATGTCACATATTTGAATCGCTCTGTAGTGCCAGAATCAACCTAACTACATATTATCCCGCAAAATTAATCAATGTCGTTAAGTAAATATGAAAATTCATTAGGTTTTTCTTAGAAAACGAATTTTACTTACCAATTCAGTGACTTTTGTTTTACTAGAGTGTTAATATTACTAAAAATGGCATTATTGATGTTGTTGTAGTTGAAAACAATTTTTATATTTTTTCGAAAATTCGATTATTTGTATAAAGATTTTCAGAAAATCCGTACAGCCAACCTGAAATTTCCTGAAAATTTTCATACAAAAAATCGAATATACATAAAAAAAATTTGTTTTTAGCTACAACATTAATAAAGCATTTTTTTGTAATATTAGCACTCTAGTAAACACAAAAATAATGAGCCGCTACTGCTTACTATGGGTTGTTTCGATAGAATTTAATACTGACTTTTTTACAAATTGATGTTTAATTTCTCTTTCATAATAGTTGATTGAGCTTAGCGAAGTGCTGCTTTAACTCGATCGTTCGACATATCATTTGTTTCTAAATTTGTTTTTTTAGGGGTATAGAAATTCAAAATGAAATAAAACACAAGCAAATTGTGGTAATGTCCATTGTATTGGCTTTATTGGATAGATAATTTGATGCCATAAGTGTCTAAATATGATTTCGAGTATATGGGCACCGCGGCTGGCCCAAATAAAGCGCAATCTGAAAGTCTAATTTTCGAGCAGCTGGGGCCGTATGTCGGCAATGGTGACCGGATAAATCATCAAAATTGTAATTCATCACACCTTTAAAAAGTTAAATGAAGTCATGGAAAGTGATGAAACAAAAATTTTATTAACTGTGTTAAGTTGCTCGAAGTTTTTTGAAAGACCTTAATTATTTATAAGTAAATAGACTAGCTCCTCAGTTAGACCCGAGAATACCACTCTTCTATTTGGTAATTAAATTAGTAAAAAATAATGTTATGTAACATGTTATTATTAGTAACCGGATAAATCATCACAATGATAATTCATCACATCTTTAAAAAGTTACATAAAGTCATGGAAAGTGATGAAACAAAAACTTTATTAACTGGGTTATGTAGGTTAGGTTAGGTTAGGTCAGGTTAGGTTAGGTAAAAAAAAATTCATCGTTTTTAATGACTTTATATCACTTTTTAAAAGTGTGTTGAATAGTCACTGTGTTGAGTTAGCATGGAACCGTCACCAATAACGCGGTGAATATTAGCTTCCAAGTCGTCCATCGTCTCTAGTTTATTGATGTTGATTAGCAACTTTGCATATCCCCACAGTAAATAATGTAAAGAAAAATCCTAATTCACATGATCCCGGAGGCCAATTACCAGGTACCCTATACTTGACTAGGTGACCAACTTAGAAATTCTAGAGGGAAATATGCCTAGATATAATTTAATATAAAAATATTTGCCCATAGAATACAGAAAAAAAACTAGAAGTGCCTTCCATACAAATTTTGAATGGAAAAAAGTTACATTTAGCCCAACAGCCCAGCTCTGTCACTTCGATTGTAAATCTCCATCCCGTTTGAATTTCGTAAACACAGTTTTGTATCGGAAATTTAGGCCTCGTTTGGGCAAATATTGGGATCACGAAACATGGTCACAAGGTTCTTTTTGTGTTCTTCTTTATTCTGTGCTTTTGTCAGTAAACATGTGCTAGATAACCTAAAAACTTCCGCGTGAGAGCGGCGGAGGAGAGTCGATCCATCAATTAGTACTTTTATTTTCGTCGTAATTGTTAGCTTTAAATATGGCTGCACGAGCCATGTGCCCAAAATAGTTATAGAGGTAACTGAATATTTATAAATGTATCATTTTAAAATTGAATGCATGTTGGAGCTTTTACAAAAACATTTTTTAATGCAGACGGGAATAATGATATTTTTGCAATGATGTAAGGAAGGTTAAATCCTCAAAAATCATCAAACAAATCTATTAATAAAATATATCTATAATATTAAAAAACTTGGTTTTTAATCGTCAAATTCAAGTTCTTAAAAAAATTGTTTTTTTAACATTTAATTTTCGACTTTACGTACGGGTTAAACCTTCCTCACAGGAAAAACTAAACCCTTCCACACACTTTTCCACAAATGATCATCTAGTCAATCCACATTATGCAATTGCATTATATAAGAATAATAAATACAAAACAATACAAGAACAACACGTCAACCCACCAGAGATCAAATGGGAAAATAATTCACCGACTCCAGATATTTTCATATCAGAGGGTTCGGCTCGGTAGAACTCCTAACAGGGCCTATAAATCCTACTGATCCCTCAACAAAAATATTTAAAAAAAATATTTCTTTTTCCTACAAGTATTTAAATGATTAATTTTTGAATTTTTTGATAGATCTATTACGCCTAAATTTTGAATGACAGAGCTAGGTATAATGCCAGTAGCCGAAATAACAAATGGTAATATTTTTATCGTCTGAGAATGCCAAATTATTTTAATTTCATTTCCTAAATCTGTGTATAATTTGTTAATTTATTAAGAATCTGAACATTTTTCACTATCGTCATGCCCTGTCATCGTGATAATATATTCGTAATTTACTAAAAGCTTATCAGGAAACCTGTTAATTCATTCGTAATTTGAAGAGATGGTCAGTGCCATTTATGGATGTTTAGATAGAATTTGTAAATGGTCAGTGCCATCTATGGACGATTAGATCGAATTTGAATACTATTCTTCATTTAGATTTATTAGTATATTTTCTTCTTCAATAATGTTATTTTCTATTTCTCAGGAAACCTGTTAATTCATTCGCAATTTGAAGAGATTTTCAATAAATTTACGATCATTTTTCTCCGTCGATAATCTGTTATTTCCTCAATTTGAAAAGTATTCATTCTTTTACTGAAATGTTTGAAAAAACTTTTTTTTTCCATCTGAAAACAAACTTATGTCGTTCAACAATCATAAATCTATTTGAAGAGTGCATAACAATACTGAAATAAGTAATAAAAATTATTATGTATGTGAAGCATCGATGTATAACTTGGTCGATGGTGTGAAGACGATTTAAAAACCGTTATGGTTCTGCTTAATACAAATATTTCCTTCACTGCAGAATCATAATTAGTATAGTTTAGAAATAATTCAAAATTTTCTGGAAAAATGTCAATGGCTCCAGGTGAGCTCAGGAATTACTGGTTAAATTAAGTCAGTTAGTTAAAATGGCTTCAGCCATGTGTGGTGACCGGATCTGAAACCCAAGTATTTTCCAATCTTCATATTTGCCATATCCTTCCCTTCCTATTCACTTCAATCTCATAACATACCCCAACTAGGGACGCTATAGCCCGAATATAATACAATCTCTAGCCCAACTGATGGCAAACAGAATGAGCCTTGAAATATGCATTAAGCTGTCCAAAAGTAAGACAACGTTCCATTTTTTCATACAAAGCGTTCAGAAAAATAGATTTCCTCCAGAATTCAATTCTTGAGTTCTTCCAAAACGTATATCCGATGTTTAAAAATATTTTCCTTCAGGTAGCCTAGCAGGAAGAAGTCGCGAATTGTAGCTGGATGGCCCGCTGGGTGACAAAAAAAACAGCCATTTTCAAGAAACTTGCGGACAGCGAATCCTCGTTGTTGTCCGGACCAGACTATGGTAACGACTGAAAACGGCACGACCCTATCGAAAAAATGAGACCCCTACTACATGGGATGTACCGGCAATTCGAAACATCACAGTCTATTTTGCTACACCCTGCATGTTTGAATTAATAAAATGGGATGGATATCTAAAAAAATCATACTAAATTGGAGAACAGTGCCGGAGAGTTATGCTACTAATGAGTACAACCAAAAAAGGACAAGAAAAATCACAAAAAACCAAGAATATTTCACACCAAAACAACATCCACGTGATTGCTCATTAAGGCAACTGGGAAAAAAGCCCTTGTCACAGTCAGAGTCGCTGCCTCAAGAACTGAACGCATTCTGCTCTACTTTGCCTGTAGTCTGCGCGGTATACTGACTACAGCGATCATTTACAGTGGAATGGAACATCAAGGCATTTTTAGAATTTGGATAAACAGTGTCCGTGGACAAACGTGGTGATTCCGTATGATGGTAGAAATGAAAAGGATAAATACCTTTTTCGAAATTCCGTTGTTTTTTTTTCATATAATTTTTTATTTATTAAAGAATATTACTTTTTCCATTCTATAAAATATATTTATGGATCAGAAAACTATCTTAAAACGTTTAAATTTTAAATCAAAATTCTAAAATCGCCCCCCGAAGTTTGTGCACTTTAACCCCGGACACCCTGTATATTATGTTAGGGTTCTCCAAACATTTCATACTGATAATATGAAAAATGAAAAAACCTGTCTTACATTTTTTAAATTATACGTAATAATTTGTTTGAATGTCCCAAGTTGAACAAGTATTTATTAAAATTAAAAACACGTAAATTCGATGAATAATTTTACCGTAAGATGTTTATTAATACACTAGCCCAGATACGTCAAAAATCACATGAGTATAAAAAGTTTTATATGTGTACCTAACTAGGTAAAATAAATTAAAAAATTGACATGGCCGAGAATTGTACAGCCCCGATCAACTGCTTGCTATGTTGACCATTACCATTTTTGATTTGATCATTTTATGTTATTGTACTAATATTAATTTATATTCAGTTTACTACTATTTCATACTTTAATTTTTTTTGTATAATTTTCGTTGGCTCACTAGATATATTCTGTTTTTAAAATCCATGTAAAAGAATGGCTGGGCGTAAAACCATATAAAATAAAATTACACTACAAAGATTGTAATAATTGTGGCATAAGAATTAGGAACGCATTTCTTTGAGTGATTAATGAACAGATATGAGGAAAATGTGTGGAAAATGGCTTCCAAACCAGTTCCTTATCAAACTGCTAAATTCTTATGGATACTTCAAGATGCCATACGTAGTAATGCAAAATAATGTATTTTTGGTTTTAAAATTTGGTCGCCTAGAAATGTTTCAGATGTTTTAATTAAATACTGCGAGTAGAATACATCTTGGCCTTTGAAATAATTGAGTATTTTTTAGATAAATCTTTTTATAAGCCCAGAAAAAAATAATGTACAAAGCCTATGAAAACTGCTTTAAAGTTCAAATCTCCTACTTACAAACCCATTTTCGGTTATGATTTTATTGTATAATGTGGCAAATCAAGTTATTTATAAAATGATCGAAAAAAAATTAAATATTTATGCCTGAACATCCACAAAATAAAATGAAAGGCACTTTTTGGCCTTATTTTTTCTTGCATAAATCAAAACAGGCGGATGGTGTTAAGCGGGAATTTAAACCTTATCGCAATCTACGTAAGGGTTGTTATTGATAGCGGCTCAACTTAAAATATTAAACGACGTAGTGCATGGCCTTAATAGAGAATTTTATGGAACTATTGTTTTAATTGACAAGTATTTCAGCTTCTGTATGGATTGGTAGATACTCTTAGAAAGACAGCCACCACTCAAAACGTTTTTCAAAATGAATTTATCTGTTGTTAACAAGCAGATCTAAATAGCCAGAGACATCATAACCTACATCTTGCCAACATCCTCCTCCTCTCCGCTCCCTTCAATTAACAGATGTATACACTATATGGAGATGAGAAATGCTATACATAGATCGAGCTGGAACTCGGTAGATAGACTCGTTGACGATGACAATGCATTTTATCAACTTTTCGTGTCAGTCACACACGCGGACCATTTCTCTGAAATCAGATGATTTTACTGCAGTTAATATACGAAATAAATGTAGGTCCTATCCGATTAGTATTTGGCGAGGTTGTTACAGTTGTCGACTCCAGTTCCTGGGTAGGAAGATTCAATACTCGGTAAAACATATTTTTTAAAGTTTTAAAATAGAAATATTGTATTGAAAAAAAATTTGCCTGACCTAATTTTCACGGCACACGTTCTACACAGCATGCATCTACAGTATTTATGTGACCATTTTACTAGCTGCCTTCAGCGCAGCCGTGTTCCACCGCTGCGTTAAATCTTAAATCTGTCGGATGACTGCATTCCTAAGCATTGCATCATTATAAAATATATTTTTTACCTTGCCTACGATTTGAATGGAGCGACGAAAAATGAACAAACACAAGGTTCTAAAGAACATTCTTAATTTAACCAGTGATTCCTAAAATTATTTGGCAGAAAAAATAAAATTTTGTTTTCCAGAGACATTTACGGTTGTTAATTTTTTTTAAATCTGTAGCTTTTGGTCAGTAAGGGTTAGTTAAAAAAATAATTGTGTTAAAAAATAAACATGTTTATGGGGCAGTTCAAATGATCCTAAAATCACTCATTGATACTAGTACTGACGAAATCTTCAACTAACCTAACATCATGTCACTTTAACAACTCTATTCTAAAACAATAATTCTGTACATATATAAATATAAAACACGAAAATTAACAACTAATACGTAAATTTGAAACACTAAATATCAGGGTCAAAAATATATCCAACAAGCAACTACAAATAAAACATTTGGGCAGAAAAGCTTCCTTTAATATGGTACTAAACTTTCCATTAAATTCCCACTCTCATTCAAAACTCACCACAATGTTATAAAATTTAAATCGTAAATATAAAACTGGATAAAAAACATACGAAAATCAGAAATAGATAATATACTGACTCCACAGACTGAAACCGAAAACACTCAACTGAAGAAAAAATACCACGTAATATGTTGATAATTATTTCAGAAAATCGACTATTCAACATATTTATAATTACTTTATCCATACTACTAAATTTAAACCATATGTTAGTGAAATCCTCAGCACGTATAATATATCTCAGTCGGGATAATATTATCTCTATTTGTTATAAAAAAAGGAAGATAATAAAACGCTTATTGTAATTATTTCTATTTTAGTCCCGTTCCTCCTAAAATAACGTTGTAGAAAGTTATTTTGTTAGGGCCTGAAATAATTAAGGGAGGAAAGATTTGCAATGTATTTACCTTGTAAATGGTCAGTGTCATCTATGGATAAAAAATATTATAAGCAATAATTAGTCGCCTGTAATATCAATACAAATTGAAAATATCTCCCGAGTAAAAATAAATGCCGCCGACGGGAATTGAACCCGCGCCTTCTGATGTCCGGTCAGACGCTCTGGACCACTGAGCCAGGTCGGCTTATTTCCAACCTGCCAAATAATTCATAATGTACTACTTCAATCAACAATTACTGCTTATTATATATTTTTTCCACCTGTCTTGGGGTTCCACTAGAGTGAATCCCATTTAGGCAGGTCGTCACCAAAATTGGAGATGCATGAGATGTAAATAGGGTTCAACGAGAGTGGATCCCATTTAGGCAGGTCGTCACCAAAATTGGGAATGCATGAGATGTAAATAGGGTTCAACGAGAGTGGATCCCATTTAGGCAGGTCGTCACCAAAATTGGGGATGCATGAGATGTAAATAGGGTTCAACGAGAGTGGATCCCATTTAGGCAGGTCGTCACCAAAATTGGCGATGCATGAGATGTAAATGGGGTTCCGCGAGTGTGGATCCCTTAGGCAGGTCGTCACCAAAATTGGGGATGCATGACATGTAAATTGGGTTCCGCGAGAGTGGATCCCATTTAGGCAGGTCGTCACCAAAATTGGCGATGCATGAGATGTAAATGGAGTTCAACGAGAGTGGATCCCATTTAGGCAGGTCGCATGTTGGCTTCCCTTAAATATATGAATCGAACTAACACAGATAGTGTTCTTAGGTCATATTATCTTATTGATATATTGATTGATACATTTCCTATTGATTATATGTATATTTCATAAAATTATATAAATTATTATAAGCAGGTGCTATTCGCTTTGTGGTCGCAGTACGTGTAACTTGCTAAAACATATCATACCAGTAGCAACTCCTTGCGCTCATATGCTCAGCAACGCTATTCTAAACTTTTACCAGCTTTGCAAGGATGGTGCAGACTTGAACCAATTGTGCACGCTGAAGTATCAACTTCAAAAGCACATTTAATTTGAAAAATACGAATATTAGGAAAACAGGGGGTCTACCCATAACAGAAAAAACTCTACAGAAAAGGTCAACCACGGGACAAAAAGTTTAGGAACCTAAGACCTAAATCATTTAAGTTGTACATGCTTTTTGATAAGAAGTTGATAAAGAAGTGGACGAAAAAATAATGAAGAAGTTGATTAAGAAGTTAATGACGGTCATCTTTTCAGCCCCCTTGCTGCGGACGATCCATAAACGAAAAGTGCGGGAGGGGGGCCCACTGCCTGAAAGGGCTGACATGCCGCTTCCCGTATCGCAGGGCCCCCATTGGATACTGCAAAGGTAAGAAATTGCTCATTATTAATATACTAGCCGACGTATACCAATTACCCAGTGTTGCTCGGGGCTAACAATAGTTTGGAGTAAAGTTTAAGGTTGTGAATTCTAATATACCTGAAAACTGGTTGTAGTCTGAAGAGGAAGCTACAAGCCAAAAATGTGTATATTCTTGGTATACCTTATATTGTAGGTAATAGGCATTAAAATCGCTTGACAAACGGAGGCCAGAAACGTTCGATTTCAAGCACAAAACTTGTTTTTATTTATTTTGTAAATAATTTTATAAGAAAGCAAAAAAGTTAATTTATTGAAACTGTCACAGATAATTTTAACTACAATACTGTATTTTTTAAAGTGGTTTCCTTTATGCGTTCATACATTTCTATTGAAAAAATTTTTTTTAGTAGCTTACATTTTTTTTTTTTTTGAGTAATTTATTTTTTTATTTGTATTCTACTCAAGCGAAGCGATAGGAAAACATTCAGTTAATCTAAATCATATTTTTAGTATTCATAATGTACACAAATTTGTTATATAGATTAATCATAATAGTGGTTTGGCATTAAGCTTCGCCTTAAGGTGGAATTAATACTGTCCGTGAGAATTGAAAAAGTTTATTTATAGTATGATCGTGCCATATCTTCTCCAACTTTTTCAATCATTAACTACTATATAACACATTTTCTTGTTAAAAAAATATGTACAATAATTAGAATAAAATAACATTGTTTTAATTATTTAAAGACTGTATATAAACTATATATTTTATAGACTGTACCTAATTCGAATCCGTGTCTTATTCCGGTGTCCAAGATAAGGCGTAATAATCAAATAAACGCACAGTTAGAAACAAACTTCGAGAAGTTTATAAAACTTGTGGTTCCCCCGCAATGCTTCGTTATTGCTAATGTCTTTCTCGGGCGCCTCCAACTTTTTCCACCATTCACTACTGTATACCACAATGTTACTGTCAAAAAACTACATAGACTTTAATTCCACTCCGTATCTCATTGCGATGCAAAGATATTGCCTGAAGTATTCCTCAGTCGCCCCCGATTTTTCTACCATTTAAACAACTCTAAACACTCCTGGCACTAATGACAACAAATTTACTGACATTTTTAAGCGATATCGGTCGACTACTTTTCGAGTTTTGTGAGCACATACATTTTTTTATATATAAAGACTAGAAACCAAAAAAAATTTAACTCAACCACTTGGAACGCATTTTATAATATAAGACTTTGTCCTGCCATAGAACACCTTTTGTGTAGGGAAGTTAAATTTTGTGATTGTATGTATTTTTAGATGAGAAATCTGAAAAAATAAATTTGTTGAAATTTTTTTTAGATTCCGACAACAGCGTCACCAAAATTATCCTATATTTCAAGCTGGAACATTAAGTTTACATAAGATATATGCACAAATCTTAGAATTCTTTTATGAACTTTTCAATGCGTTCATTTTACTGAGTAAATAACGCAAGCTGGCAACACTGCCTTATCTACGGAGATTTGTACCAATTATCATAACATTATTTATCACACCTGAAGCAATTTTATAGAGTGCATTCGGAAGGCGAAAAAGCGTCCCGCCATAAAAAAATGATTTTCCGATACGAATTTTGGAGTGACAGGGTTGTAAAATGTTTTTTAACGAACGCGTCCATCTCAACTTGAAAACGTTTGCTCAGAGAGGCAATTATTTTGACATCAGCAAGGCTTTAAAGAGCAGTTGTAAGAGAAGAGAACTTGTTCGAGAGGCAGTCTGCTTTGTTAAAGCCTTATTTAAAGCACCTTTCTTATGTCTTACTACCAGTCGTTGAAAGTTAGGGACAGAAAAATATTAAAGTCAGAATGTTAAGTTGAAGCGATTACCGGAAAGCTAACATTTCATTTTTACAAGAATGCTTAATGAGGTGTCCAGGTCTTCAAAAACTATAATCATATTGGTACCACTTACAGACAAAGACAAATATTACGCCATCAAGAAGAAAAACGAAAACGAACGAACACATAACAAATGCAAACACACTGCAGTTTCATTGGACCTCGTACTTTCAATCTTTTACCGAAAAATATTCAAGTGATAAACTAAACGTCCTCAATATTTAAAAGAGTTAAAATTATGGCTTTTCGATACAGCAGTTGAAACATTGTTTTATTTAATTTGTATCAATTTATGTTTCTCATAAAATATTCACCATATATTACACTTATATTTTTACTATCCGCTTTGTAAACACTTTTTATACAAACTTTGACAAAATGTAATCTTTTTTTTGTTTTATATGCCTGTAGTTTGGTTATTTCTAGGTACAATAATACAATAACTTTTTTATTTTTATTTTATTAATACATAATTTAGAGGGTACGGTTTTTGTGATAGTTCACCCTCCATGCTAGGAATGACCCTGTGTTATGGCGGGTGAATAAATATATATTACCCACGCACAGGCTGCGCCTTAGTTGGTTCCCATTATTCGTATTGATTTATATAATATTGTATGTAATTAATTTGAAAATTGGAAAAAAATAAAGGAAAAAAAAGAAGACACTATACCCAAAAAAAAAAACGATGAAAGTGAAGAGGCCGTGACTAAAACTATTGAACTACGGACAAATTTTTCCTAGCAAATACTAAATAAAGCGGGGAACCTTAATGACATGAGTGAAAAAGTCATCGTAAAGAAAAATAAAATCTGTTGCTTACCGCTAAAAAAAACGATAGGGTTATGAATTCGTCGGAATTAGTTAAAATGTGAGCCTCGAAGAAGGAGATTCCGAGATCCAATCTTTGTTCAATTTTCTGTAAACATTTTTCTGATTCATATTATTAAGATTATAAAACATATTTTTTTAAATACATCCGTTTGATTTCATATTTTTATATACATCTCTTAATGCAACGCTGACTCAAAACAAAACTCATTCGATTTGAATTTAGAATTTGTTTTCTTGCATGGAAATGGTATCTTGGAAGTGGAATTTAACCCACTTCCCGACATCCGATTAAACTGAAACTCGTCAGATAGTTTTCGATGGCAACATAATAACAACTCACTCCGTGGTACACATGCTCGCAGATGGTGTTGACATTACACTTAAAAAAATAATATACGAATAACAGCAGTTAACATACGAAATGTATTATAATTTTTTTATGATAAAATAATTTTTACGAGGAAAAAAATAAATATATATATATATATATATATATATATATATATATATATATATATATATATATATATATATATATATATATATGTTATGGTTAAGGTTTTCACGGGTGTAAGATGTAGAATGATGTTCCCCCACCCCCTCTACCGTCAAATCACTTTCAACACGCATAATTCGTCCTAGACATAAGGATTGATAAGCACCCACTTGTATCTTGACTTCTGGACCGAACAGACACGCGAAAGCGTTCAGTTTGAGACAAAATTCAGGACATAAGGCCTCTGAAGATGGACCGTGAGATCTGTCCGAAACGTCAGGAATTAAAAAGTCCTTTTAAGGACTACGTTACGTGGGTAAACCGAGAATATCATTCTTCAAATATATATGTAGTCAAGTAAAAAGATAACTTTGAAATTTGCTTCTAGCCTAGAGATGGCGCAACTAGGTCGAAATTGAAAACACATATTTAACGGTGTCCGGTCAGTGGCTGAGTTGGCATCGCGTTTGGGTCTCACCCAGGCTTAGTGTGTTCAATTCCTCGGCTGGCTAAGTCCTCACTTTCATTTTTGACCGTTATCTCAGTTGTACTTTAAATATTATGTACTTATTATTGAAGTCCACATTTTTCTGTACCTTTCGATTAATAAAACACTTTAATGTTAAATTTGATCACGATAGTGGGTAGCCGTTAAGTTTAGGTAAGCTTTTGAATAATTATAACGATTTTAGCCCAAGAAATACCAAACAAAGATTCTATCTCAAATTTGCAAAATAGCTTCGCACAGAGTCTATTATTCCCGTGTCAGTATTTACAAAAGAATATTTCTTCTGTGATGTGTACCTAAACTATTATACTGTTTACACAAACCTTTGGTCAGAACTTAAATACCAAGTCACCGGCTAGCGTAGCACCCTTAGGGAGGTCACATTTTGTGGCGATGGACTGCATTTTGTGGAATTTGACTGAAGAAGAAATCTGTTAAAGCCAGCTAAGATTTTCATAGTATCTTGTGGCAAGTCTTCGCTAAAGTGAATGCACCACAGGACCATAGTAATTTTTGGGTGTGTCGTAAGGAATGAGAGAGTGCCGACCACAACACTTTTCTCCCTTCCCCCTTTGGCAAGAAATAAAACAATCGTCATTAAATAACTTGAGCGACTCAATTCACAATGAAAATAATTACAAAGTTGACGTCTTGGACAAAATTCATCTATTTTTTTCTCTAGTCTAACGTCTCGTAAATAATTGCGTTGCGAGCAGATTATTTTGGTTTTTTCTAGGTGAATGGGACTGACTCTTTTGTTCTGAAACTGTTTTGATTACCTGTATTTTCTTGCAATACTCATTCAGAAGGATGCTTAAAACGTACGCAAGAAAATGTGTACAGTTAAAGAGAATGCTCGCAATTTATGAGCATGTGTGAGCATTTATGAGCAATACTTATTTATGAGCATGTGTGTCCGTACCTTAAGAGGAAGCTACAAGCCAAAAATTTGTATATTCTTGGTTTACCTTACGAGTATATTGTAGGTAATAGGCATTAAAATCACTTGACAAACGGAGTCTTCAAATGTTCGATTTCAAGCACAAAACTGGTTTTTATTTATTTTGTAAATAATTTTATTAAAAAGCAAAAAAGTTGAAACTGTCACAAATAATCTTAGCTATAATAGTAAGTATATTACATTTATATTTTTTATTGAGTAATTTATTTTTTTATTTGTATTCTACTCAAGCGCAACGATAGGAAAACCTTCAATTTATGTAAAGCATATCTTTTGGTATTCATAATTTATATTTATTTATTTATTTATTTATATTTATTTATATATATAATTTGTACATTTATTTATAACAATTACAGGTAATAAAGCCTAAGACGTTATAATTGTACCATTTATGCAGTGTATATGCAATGCCAAAAATCTCGTAAATGCGCTATAGGACACAAAAAATAAATCTAATTTCTTATCTACCGCATTCAAAAAGCACGTAGCTCTCCCCACAGGTGAGTTCATTAATAAATTAGTGCGGCTTGCTCTACTATATAGAAGATTGTGATGACGTCCTCGAGAGTGAGACTCTGGTACAAAAAAATTTAATTGGGCCAGTATCTCATTATTAGATAAGTGACCGTTTATTAGTTGGAAAAAATATTTAAGCAAAGCAATACCTCTACGTGTCTCTAGGGAGTGGTAATTGGTCATGCCTAATATATAAATCGATGGGTAAAGCCAAGGGTAACGTCCATAGAGCCGCGAGAATAAAAACCTTAAAAATTTTTTATGGACTCTTTCAATGCGTAAAGTGTATGTTAATTCATGTGGAGCCCAGATGATCGAGTTTGATTCAAGTACACTTAGGACTAGTGTGTTATATAATAACGTCAGTGTTTTTGTGTTACGAAACGGATATGAGTTTCTAATTACGAAGCCGAGAAGCCTGTATCCTCTGCTTATTAAATCATCGATGTGTTGGTGAAAGGTTAGTTTGCTGTCGTAAATAACTCCTAGATCTTTGATTTGATTTAGGTGTTGGAGAATAATTTCATTGATTGTATATTCAAATACATGCGGTTTCTTTGATCTTGTATACGAGACGATATTGCACTTGGGTGTACTGAAGTTCAAGCCATTTATTTTGGCCCAGTTTGAGACGCAGTCAATGTCACGTTGAAGGAGAATACAGTCAAGATGGTTTTTTATTGAACGATATAGTTTCAAGTCATCTGCAAATAGTAAATACAGCGAATGTGTGATGACTGAACCAATATCGTTGATAAAAATCAGAAACAGAAGTGGTCCAAGGATAGACCCCTGAGGAACTCCAGAAAAAACTGTGAATTCCAAAGAACTGGAACCCTTATAATAAACAAACTGTCTACGATTTCGAAAATATGAAGCAAAAAAACAGAGTAGTCTTTTGGAAAAACCAAATGAAGCTAGCTTATTTAGAAGAATGTCGATGTCAACCTTGTCGAATGCTTTTTCCAGGTCGAAATAAGCAACATCCACCTGTCCCCGATTGTCGAGAGTTTGTGATAAGAAATCTGAGATGCATAAGAGGTTTGATGTTACTGACATCTGGGGTCTAAAACCATATTGACGGTCATCAAGAATTGGATTAACGTGATTAAGTATATATTTATGTAGAATTTTCTCGAATATTTTCATGATGGAACATAGAACGGCAACTGGTCGATAATTCCGGATATCGCGTTTATCTCCCTTCTTGTAGATAGGGGTTATTTTAGTTAATCTCCAGATGTCTGGGAGAATCCCGTTTTTTAGGCAAACATTGAAGAGATGACATAATGGTGGTATTAAAAGGTCGGAACAACCCTTTAGTATAAATGTTGGAATATTGTCAGGACCGATGGAGTGAGGTTTCTTTAAATTTGAGAGTGCCTCCTTTACATCTTTTTCTGAAATACTGACCAGGTCGAATGAGGGCCCAATCTGTACAGTGTGAAGGGTAGAGTCAATATTGAGAGTTGGTTGGACATTTTTGTAAACAGATGAAAAAAAGGTCGCAAAACTATTTGCGATTTTATCATCAGTAGTCAATTCCTCTCCGTCAAGAATCATAGACTTAAATGAGTTGTTGGATTTTTTTAGATCCTTAATGTACTTCCAAAACTGTTTGGGATCGATAGATAATTTTTCTTCCATTGAAGTTAAATGATTTTTAAAAGCTTCACTGATTTCATGTTTTACGATGGAGCGATAGGCTGAAAAACTAGCATAGTCCAAGTTGTGACGTGTTTTTTTCCATCGCTTATGAAAAATATGTTT
This sequence comes from Hesperophylax consimilis, assembly GCF_061612785.1. Taxonomy (NCBI): domain Eukaryota; kingdom Metazoa; phylum Arthropoda; class Insecta; order Trichoptera; family Limnephilidae; genus Hesperophylax; species Hesperophylax consimilis. The sequence continues at coordinate 27,406,438 of NC_142858.1, read as the reverse complement.
AATTATGTACACTAATTCGTTATAAAGACTAATCAAGATAGTGATTTTGCATTAAAATTTGCCTTAAGCCCCCGCATTCCCAATTTCTACCGATTTATAACAAGTCTTTCGTTAACCCTTTAAGTTTTTAAGTCCCAGAAAAAAGTTATTTTTGAAGTAAATATTATATAATTTTTTTTTTTTTTTTTTTTACAGTGAAAACCTCACAAGAGTCCCAACTGCTCCCGTCTGGAGCCAGTGAGACTATGGCATCCCCAATTGGGGGATGTTGTGAGGCTGAAGGTAAGTGGGGAAGGGAAAGAGGAAGGTGGGGAAGTACCTGGCTATTCAGATCTAGTCACTAAACACGGCTAAAGCCATTTGGAGCAACGTTTCAATTCTGAATGGTGGTCTTACACCAGGGCGATACTGGTAGTATCTTCCACTCTGGAACGTGCCGCAAATATACTATATATTATTTCAATTAATTAATTTTAATTAATTAATTGTGAAATAACACAAATTAATCAAATAAAATTTATTTGCGCACGCCGGGTTCGAACCCGCGACCTTCGGAATGGCAGTCCAATGCGTTACCACTGGACTATGCCGGCCGTCAATTATAGCAAATAGAAAAAATAGCATAGTTAGCTTAGAAAATTGTTAAAAACACGTTATGTTCCGTTATTTAATACGTTATAGGCATGCCAAAAATCACAGTGTATCTTTAAATGCAACTAAAGCATTTTTCGAGAGTAATTGCAATTTTTCAAACGAGTCGTGTTTTATTAAATATTTTCAACATTTTCACTTAATTATTATCGTTATTTTAATATTAGCGCGCTGCTTCTTTAAATATCTCCCTTTCAAACCATCTTTGAACACTTTCTACGGCACAACACAACGGGGTCGAACAACGCAACAAACTCGCGGCGAGCATCCGAGAAAGGGCTAAGTATTAGTTTCTTCAAAATAGCTACACACATATGCAGCAAAAAAACATAATAATGTATGAAATGATTTGTGACCGATAATATATTCGATAAATAAAATAAGAAACTTTGTTTACATCACTAAATTGATTATTTTATTTGATTAAAATGACGCCTAAAAAAATTACTATCATTGAGGAAAAAAAAATTATTTAGGTTTTTTTTATTCCTTATTATAAGCACCCGCTAAACTGCGAAAACAGTTTATCGGCAGGTCTTTTTCACAATATTAATTATAACCCTATAGAAAACATATAACGAGAAGCCAAAATAAAGAAAATAGATACATAAGAATAATATTTCAAGTTACTACAATACGAAGACATAAAATACATAGACAGATAAATATAACACAGTCAACATACTCATAGACACACACTCAAAGGTGCATAACATACTTGAACACTTTCATAGGCATATTTATACAATTACATGCATACAGTCAATGGACACTAATATATTTATAAACAATATCGATTTAGAACATCTGGATCCATTAACCATTTTTTACCTTTTTAAAGTTCATTTGTTCTTGTTGATTTACTTTTTTCATCCATTAGCATATTATTAAATATATGAGCACAGGATAAATAAATGTTCGTTGGTCGTATTTATTATCAATTTTGAATTAAAGGCATATTTACAGTGAGCCGCTCTGTTCTTCCCAGAAATACCTTAATTACCCCTTCCCCTTTGCTCACCTTCCACTCTAACACTAGATATATTTATACATAAAGTACGCGTCAAAGAAACCACTTACTCGTTCTCCCCAAACATAAAACTACTGTGTTTGAGGGTAGTTATAGCTATTCTTCTTCAAAGCTTTGGAACGAATTACCAATGTCAATTCGAATATCGGCATCGTTTTGCATTGCTTCAAAAAGCTCTGTTGTGAATGGTTATCGTTACAATGAAGGGGATACTTAGCTACATGTTGTTGCGATTTTGTATATTGTTTACTTTGAATTTTTTTTGATTGATTTGTATACCTAATATTTCTATTTTTATTTGTTTATTTTAGTTTTTGTTTTTAATATTATTTGATTGTTCATTATTATGTATTATCCTAAATATGTATATATTATTATATTGGAGGCACTGCTGAAAACCAGCTGCATTCCCGGAGAGATCCGGACTGCATAGCTGAGCAATAACCTTTTTTATCAATAGAATTTATGTTAAAAAATATACAAAATTTATCTATTGGCAAATAAATGTATCATAATTATTATATAGGGGGCAACAAAACAGACAGTGCAGTTCTGAAGGGATATTAAAAATAAACAGCGCAACTTACAGAAATAAGGTTTACTTTATTTTTCTCAGTACATCATGCCGTTTTATGTGTGGAGTCCTTAAGGTGACACCAGAAAGACGATGGCAACCAGTAGTGATACATTGACACATCTCGATGGGTATAGCTTCGATTTCCTCCCTAATTCGATCCTTGAGTTCTTCCAAGGTGTGAGGACTATTTTTAAAGACATTTTCCTTGAGGTAGTCCCACAGGAAGAAGTCGCAAATGCTCAAATCAAGTCACCCCTCAGAGAGGGAACATTTAAACTCGAGTAGTATAGACCGTATCACCGATCCGTGGAAACCAGGTCTGTTTCAATTTTAATTTTTTATATATTCAATAATATTGTTATTGGGTTTATAAAAACAGTTTATTTTTAAACAAGTTCTGCTGTGTAATTATTATTACGCGTGACAGCTGTTTCGCCCTCTGAAGGCATTATCAAACAGTTTGATAATGCCTTCAGAGGGCGAAACAGCTGTCACGCGTAGTAATAATTACACAGCAGAACTTGTTTAAAAATAAACAGTTTTTATAAACCCAATTACAATATTATTGAATATATAAAAAATAAAAATGGAGTTCTACAAATTAAACTTGATAACAATAAATAGATACAGATCTGTTTCCTCCGTTAGTTCTTCCAATTGATATACAATAAAAAAAACCTGTATGGAAACATAACGTTAAGCGTTGATAGTAACGGTTCGTCCATTTTTCTTAAAAAATAAGGCCCAATCACGCCAAATTTGTAAAGCGCACACTATACGGTCACTTTTGGGGAGTAAAGAGGTCTCTCTTGAAGTTGCCTTGGTTTATTGTCATCCTCGTACCGAAAATATTGGCTTTGAAGATTGAAGTGCAGCCGGAAGGCCCGCTGGGTCTCCTCTCTATATCCCTTCCACTGCGGCGCAAGGCGATGAGTCGAGAGAACAATTGATGAGGTTAAAGGGTTTCCCCAAACTAGCCTCTCCCGATCTGGCACGCCACGCAGCTGGTGGACAGGCACATCCTGAACACCTTTCACCCGATGAACCCGAGCAACCTTGTTATCCCCAACGAGTGTGTGCAGTGGTGTTAGTTATGCAATAAATGTTTCCCGGGGCGGTACCCAATCTGAAATGTGAATGAGGTAATCCGTGTCTGTCAAGACCGTGTTGCTTAGCGGACCGTCCTCTCTGCCTACTCTCGCAGGGAAACGGCGTGATGGTTAGGTTGGTTAGTTATTTAGTTAGAAAATATGTTTTGAATAGAACAAGAAGAACAGTATAGTGTGCGATTCGGAAAACTATGTGTAATACTCGAAGCAGAATTATACAAACCAATAGCTTCGTTCCTGCGTTAGCATAATACAATTTACCCATCTAATATCCACCCTTCCACATTTATTATGCAGTATTAACTTATGTAATATTCATTCGCCTTGAAACTGACATGCACATTCCATGCTACTGTCGTGTTTCTGTCGCGCATACGTAATGTTAACTGTCTTTTTATAATGAGCTTACGTTTTCAGTGCAGGTGGAGGACGTGATATGAAATGATTAGAATAAAGGTGATGATTCAGCGCATTGCCAGTCTAAAATTTAAAGGATTCTTATGTAAAAGTTCTGTACAGTAAAATTGCATAATTATTGTCATATCCTAGACCCATGGCCACTTGCATTAAAATAACGTTACAAATGTAATTTCATATTCGTTTACGTATTATTTAAATATGATTTCTTTTAATTCATCTCGGTCAAAAACGTGTTTATATTAATTTATATACAGAAAAAAATTAAACTTTGCAGTGGTACGCCACTACTTGACTCGAACGTTATTCTAGAAGTTTCCAAACAAGGTTCTTGGATTTTCTTTTATATTTTCTTTTTTAATATTTATTTCTGTAGCAACTGGAATGTTCGAGAATGTTTTATTTTCCACCTAGATAAGCGTGAACGAAATGGTCAGTACAGTACCAGCAACCGCGACATCGAGATCGAATTATTTTGCCTACGTGACGCGCATCGGAACATTCACGAACCTTCCTTTCGTAAATCATTTTGTTGTATTTTCTACGTTTATTTATTGTTTTCGGATGTATTATTAAAAACTGCTTCAGCCAAATTTCGTAGTTATTTATTAATAAAAAGAATACCGAACATAACTACTTTTTTTTTAATAAACTTTTTTTTAAAATTAGCTCCCCGCAGGAAGAGATGAGGAAAAAACATTCCCCTCAGTGCCTGTATTATCTTTGGGGATGCTGTGTGGAGGGTTTTTCGATGGAAATGATGGACAGAAAGTTCTGGGAAGGAAAAAGCACGAGGGGTGGGTAGGAATCTGGGGGTCAATGTGTCCAGGAGTGACGGAACAATGTATACATCCTTCCACTGCGGCGTTTCCTTCAAGGCGATGGGTCGAGAGTCCGGCTAGACAGGTCAAAAGATCTCTTTCAACCAGCTTGTCCCGATTCGGACCGTCACACAGAAGGTGGGCAAACACATCCGCCGCCAAAACCTAGACAAACCTCACCCCATGAACCCGGCACCCCTGCTAAACCACCAAACGTAGTGAAATACTTCGGGTGAAATATGGCAGGGGTGTTGGCTATCCAATTAATGGTTCCCGGAGCGGCGGTACCTATACCCGTCTATTTTTATGAAAAGATTTAATTTAAAAAAAAAATGGTTTGATTGAGGAGGCATCAGTAAAATCCATAAGGGACCTCGGGGTTATATTTGATCCTAAACTTACTTTTCAGATCAAATACTGGGATTGGTTTAATCTTCTTATAAACTTCTTGGATTTGTGATAAGAATAAGCAAACAATTCTCCAAGCCCGAAGCAATGACATCGATGTTCAACTGCCTTATATGATCTAAATTAGAATACGCTTCTGCTCTCTGGGCCCCATACCAGCAAAAATACACAGAATTATTAGAACAAATTCAAAACAAATTTCTAAGATATCTTTATATGAGAACGCATGGTGAATACCCACGATTTATGCATCACATAGATTTGCTCTCCAAAACGCACTACGAAAGTCTCCAATCTAGGAGAAATGGGACCCTTCAAGTAACAGCTTTTAAAATCATGAACTATTACATTGACAGACCATACCTCTTGGAATGCTATAAATTGTTTGTACCGATCAACTACCGTCAGGGTCGACGCCACGACTTGCTCTGTATTCCACACGGAAGAACGAACGTTATGGTCCAGCAAAGCATGACAAGAGGTATGGTGCTGGTAAATGATACCTCTAGGTCTCTTGACATTTTCAACATTGGCCTTAAAGATTTCAAAAGTCATTTTAGGCAATAACTCTAAAATATCGGTTATTGTAAAATCTTTCATTTAAAGCTTTGTATATTTTATATTATATTTAAAAAATAAACCTTCGTATCCAGGCACTAGAGCCAACCGCGCACACAACTGGGTCAAATTCCTATTTGGTAGGAATGATTTTTAATTCGTATATTGACTGCTTTAATGTCATCCAATTTCAGAGTAAGTACTGCATGGTGTATAATTTTATGTCAAAAAGTGAGGTTACACGGATATACCAATATTCGAATTGAATTTTATGGGCTATATTTTATAAGATTTTATTAAAGTGATGTTTTTTTAATAACATACTTTAAAATACCCAACAAACGTGTTGGTAAACATGTATCGAAGAATCAAACGTTTGAACATGTGCCAACGATAAAATAATTTTGGAATTAATAACACAGGTCTGCAAATTGACATTTTTGAATTTTTTTTAAAATGGTAATGGTTGAATTATATGTATTTTGGAATGCTGAATTCGAGAATGCCATCCATTTTGACCCATCACGTAAGGATTTTCCGCAAAGTGGAAATTAAAATATAGGCAAAACCCGCCTTACACTACTTCTGTAGGGAATGTTCAAAAGAAAAAATCATAAAATTATACAAATTTAATTAATTTTAAGTCATAATATATTTTATTTACATCATATGCAATTATAAATCATTATAAAATATGCTTTTTTTAGTTTGGAAGCTTCGTTTTGTGCTTTTTCGTTTGTGGGACGTTATATTTTCCCTATGCAGCATCCAGCAGTAGTCGCCCATCATATTTATATCCCATCGACCTTGATACCTTCTCTCCATTTCCTTGATATCTTGGTGAAACCTCTCACCTTGCTTCTCACTAACTGCACCATGATTTTAAATCTCGGATCAGGTCATTTAATTCAGCTTGAGAAAATTGTTGAGGTCCACTGGAGTCGCCTACTTGAAACTCGTCACTAGAACTTTCTTCTGATTCACTTTCTGATGATGGCAAATCGTCCAGGCTTTGGGGTTCTTGTGGTGTAGGAATGCCAGGTCCGTGAGGGACTGGGCGGAGTGCTGAATCTATGTTTGGGTAGCGAATTTGTTTTTTTATTTTTGGTATTATACCCTTGCACATTGCACGAACAAAAGTAGCAGTCATCGCTGTGGTTTCGAGGCTCTCTCCCAATATATATGATTCAAAGCTGACTAATTTTATCGTCATGAGTTACAAAATGTTTTTTTTCAGTCTATAAAACTTAATATTATCTTATAATAAGTTGTAAATAATAAAAAATATATATTTCCGCAATAAACCCCGTTTTGCGACTTAAGATAGGCAATCCCACAGTATTTTGCGTTTTGCGGAAAAACCTTAAGTGATGGAATTTTTTTGATAATTTTCCCGAATTCAGCAACCAAAAATACATGAGAATTACCTCTTATTTCAAAGAAAACAAAAACGTTGCAGACCTGTGTAATGAGTAAAACCTCAAATTGTAATATTTAATTGTTGAAGACACTGTTAGCGATTCAGGGTCCTGGGTTCAAGTCTTGGATGCGACCGATTCTTTTTCTGTTTCAAATTTTTGTATTAACTATAATATTGTTCTCAATAATTATTTTTAAATAAATGTCCATTTGATAATTAAAAGCATTTTTTTATTGTTGAACGAGGTAAATAGAGAGGTGAAAGTTTTCTTGTAAATTACTTAAATAAAAGGATAGTGTTTTTTGGGTTTTTAATCTTATGAAAATTTTTCAAAGTTTTCATTAAAAATGTTAATGGTAAGCTTTTTTTTCAACTTGTATATTTGAAATTAAAATGTTGCAATTTTTAAATATTAAAGTATATTACGATATCTTCAAAATGAAAGAAATGAAAAAAAAATTAAAAATGGCTTGGAAAATGACCGAAAATCGATATGTATATTGTATATATCCTATATATCTTTTCAAAAACTATTTTATGTCACTTTATATTTTATTATTATTATTTAAATTAGTAAGGTTTTCACGTACATGGTCTTTTATCGAATGAATAAAATTTTATCCTCGTTTTTTAGTAAAGCTGCACATATGCAAACTGGTTTCAAGTACCTAAATCTGGCACATATGCACAAAAACTCACTACTGACTATTATCATAGTATATACTTCGACTTATGACAGGTCTTATAGAAACCTAGTATAAAGTAGGTAAGTTTTTAGATTCTCACGGCCAAAAGCATTTTTATTGTTTGTTTTTGGGGTGTTATGCCGTGTTGCGCTAACTCCTTCTTCTCACATCTTCGGATCTACCGGATCTGCCCTGATGATGGACACTGCAACGCTGTCCGAAACGTCGGCTAAAGAAGGAGTTAGCGCAACACGGCATAACACCCCAAAAACAAACAATAAAAAAACTAGTATAAAGTAGTTCAACTATTGTTACGCTGGTATATATTTATTTTGAATTATACATTGTCTTATAGCACTTATATTAATAACTGCATCACTTGCAATAGTTTTTTTGTTTACACATTAATTGTTCTTTAATTATCTTGTTTATCACTGTACGCTTGTAATTCAATTATCACTGTATAGTAAAAGCTATTATATGGCGTTTTTAATTTTAAAAAAGAATTGTTTTTTTTAAGACTCCAATGGTCATAAAATAGTACATCTTGAAGAAGCACATAAAAATTTGGATTACGCTAAACTAATTAGTACATGGGTACTTTCAAGTAAGTTCGGCAACAGTAATAGGTTTAGAACAAACAAGAAGGGTTGCTTGGTGAAAAGTATTGATTTTAGGTAGTGTTTCAGTTGTTTTTTTTAAATAATGTTAAAGCTATTTAATTTATAATGTACACAACAGACAGAAGGATGATATGAAGAAATTATAAAGAAATACCACAACGGTGTACAACAATATCTAATAAAACAATAACTTCCTTACAAATGAACGTGTTTTAAATTTTACACAACTGATGAACCACCATTTATAAAGTTTCGGTCGCTTGCAACTACAGTGGATGTTACGTAGTTCACACAAGAGGTTGGTTAGGAGAATGTAAAGTTGGTTCTTTGTGGAGGAACATGGAAAGTTTTGTACTGTCTAGTAAAAGCAAGTTGCAATGTTGTGTGACGGTTGAAAGAATCAAACATAAATTTTATACATGGGAGGCAGGGCTTGGGTACCGCCGCCCCGGGAACTATTTATTGGCACTGCCATTGGTCACCCCAAGTGATTCGCTACGTTTGGTGATTAAGCAGGTGTGCCCGGATTCATCGGGTGAGGTGTGTCCAGGATGCGCCTGCCCAACAGTTGCGTGGTGTGCCAGATAGGGAGATGCTTGTTTGGGAAGACCCTTTGACCTCTCCAACTGGTCTCTCGACCAATCGCCTGAGGATGGATTCATGTGTCTGTCACTCCTGGACGCACTGATCCCTAGATTCCTACCCATCCCTCGTACCTTTTGCATCACAAAACTTTTTCTACTTCTTTTCCTTAAAGACCTCCCAAAGATCCCCAAAGATGACATATACCCTGAGGGAAATGATTAAAAATAAATTGAAGTAGTAAAAAATTAAGAATAATAATTTATTTGTATTTTTTTTATTTTAAGCAGCCCCAACCGGAGGCTTGTGTGATGTCCAGGGCGCCAAATTCAATACCGGCGAGAAGTTCCAACTGGATTGCCGGACCCTCTGCATCTGCATGGTGAGAAAACTTTAATTTAATTTTAAATTAGTAAGCATTCTGTCTATTAAGAGATCAATGATTCCGTTGACATGATACCCGCACATCTACTTGGGAAGGCCCATTCCCATTATGTTGCCCTTTTGCTAGTTGGGAGCGGCCCAGTGCGTTGAATCATTGAACTTTTCTTCCATGAAAAATAAATATTTTTCCAGTGAAATTATTGCACAATTGGGATTCCACAGTAAAAACAAAGAATGTATTGATACAATATATAAACTGTTTAATTGTATGCCCATTACTCTGAAGCAACTACTAACTGCAAATACATCCGCAAACATTCACAAAAAACATATCACAGCCTGGATCAAAAATCAAGATATTTTAATTTTTCAAAACATAATAACTCCAAACCAAACATAACTAAACCATAAAAAGTGTATAATAAATAAACACGTTTTTCGAGATTTTACCAACTATACTCACACTTACAATACAAATATATGCACTTACATATATGTTAATATATATTAATATATAATATAATCTACAAAAACCATTAAAATTTTATAAATATTCAATTTACAAAAACCAAAAAAAAAAAAACAAAAATTATAATTAAAACTTATAAAAAATAAAAACTTTCTTCTACAACACATAAATACTTGTCACACCTATACATAACCACGTAAACACCTCAGCACAGGTTCTCCTAGTGAGGTGTTCACGAAACATACAATATTACTCACATACAGTTTCACCTTCTCAAACCTACCTTGCATACAACATATTATAGTTATAAGTTTGAAATATATCATGTACAAATATAAATAATTATGTGAACACTGTAAATACTATACAGAAATAAAAAAAAAGATAACTGCATAACGTATTACCGAAATAATCTTATGATAATCCAAGAATCACAAAAAAAAATACAGAAGTGGTTTAAATGAAACAAAACAACAAGAAAAAAATACAGTACAGTAAACATACACGGAGAAAAATGTGTATTGCTGATTTAATTGAGAAAAACGGGATTGCTGTCAGTTTCCTGTTAAACTTTTAGAATATTCTTACTATATCGGGACGCGTGTTCATACTGTTCATACACCTGCATTTTTCCTGATCATATATAATGACCAAATACAATGATTTTTAGGAACACTTGATACATTCATTTTTAGTTAAAGTTCAACAGGAGATCTATCAATTCATTCCTTAAAGGCATGCAGTCCCGTTTTTAACAGGATTACGAATAATTTTAAGAGATTCTTAATAAATTAGCGATATTTTATATCAGTAAGTTTTCTCCTATGTTATCTTACTTATATATGAACGATGACAATAATGATCAGATTACGTCTAGCGTTAAAAAATATCCACCAAACATGGAAAACCAAGTTTGTAAATCAAGGTTTTTTTTTATTTTAAAAGAAAGTCAAACATTCTCAGGTTACGAATAACCTGACAATATTTGAAAATCTCCTACTACCACCACAGTAAGCTGAAAATGTTGCTTGTGTTGTGATGGACGACTTAGCCAGCCGAGGAATTGAACACACTACTCCTGGGTGGGACCCAAACGCGATGTCAACTCGGCCACCGACCGGTCAAAATTATTCATGGGTATAAAATCATTATAGGTTCATGATTATTCTTGAAAAACGCAAAAAAAACTGAAAATATAGTTTTTGATTACTTACCAAATAAATAAAAGTTATTTTTGTGTGATTTAAAAAGCGTTGATATTAACACAAATTTATAATTAAAATTTCTTCCCAATTGGTCAGTTGTTCTATTTAAGATTTGAAATGTGAGGGTGGCCATTTTTTTATCTGAAGAGGTAACTTCTTGGCGAAATATATATTATATACAAGCATGCATTACTCGAAAAAGTTACAATAAATTAACAACAACATTTTTTTGCGAATAAGAATAATTATGTTTCAGAAACTCCATTAGGATTTTTTTCTTAGATTAACATGAATAACCCCAAAGTTTTGCGGTTTGAGCCTCGAACACAGTCATGTGCGTAGACCCCTGCGCCACACAGTACATACGTCTTCAGGTTATGTACATAAGGAGGTCTAGCATAGTGAAACCGATAACTTTAGAATATGGGATCGACAGGCGTAACTACCGATGATTTTATACCCAATTCCCGAGCAAGATCGCGATGATTGATACCCAGACTTGGTTGGTAAAAGTTAAAAATACTAATAAATTGACAATGTCGAATTTAAATATTAACTTTAACGCATATTCCTATTGAAACTAAAAAGGGAGTTAATTAGTTCATGGGGTTATTGGGAATAGCTATTTTTTTTATTTTTCGAAGCTGGAACGGAATCAATTGATCGCGTCTTAGGTGAATTAGATAATTCGTGTGTATACAAAATAAAATGTATTAAATTGTTATATTTTACCTATGTAAGAAGACACTTGAGTACAATTCTCCTGTCTGGAACCCACATTATAATCTACATGTACAAGCTGTTAAAAGAATACAAAACAAATTCTTACGTTTTATACACTTTAAAATGTGTATTCCAGCAATTATGTTGAACTACAACACTGTTAAATTATATGAATATGCTCAAATTGTCAGACAGAAGACAAATTTTCGCTGACTTTAGATTTCTATATAAAATTCTAAATGGTTTAGTTGATAGAAGCTTCCGTATTCCACAACGTAATACCAGAAGTCAGGATTTATTTCAGTGCAGAAATTCTAGGACTAACTACCATATATATTCCTCTTCGCCCAGAATACTAATGGAGGGAAACAATTATAACAAGTCAGTAAACATCTTCAATTTATCTTTAAACAAATATTAAATATTGTGAATGAAACAATGCATTTATGTACAATAAATAATGTATATTTCTTAAATATAATATATGGAAAAGCCCCGAAAAAGGGTGTTAATTAATAAATGAATAAATATGATTTCTTTCAGTTTTAAAAGCTTGGTTAGTCAACCCTTATTCATTAATAAGCCAGCTATTTTGCATAACGAACAAAATTATACGAAAAGTCGTGCATATTTTGACCGTGTTCGCAAATCAACAAAACAATTAACGCCGCTAGTGTATTATGTTCCCATTAGAATGTATGAGAAATTTTATATGTTGGCGATAATATTATTATCATAGTCAATCACATATTTTTTACTGGAATAAGGTTCTGATTACCGTACGTGGGATTTTGGTTTAAATAATCAATTAGTAGCTCGGAAAGATCTCGGTCAAAGCAGAAATTGTTCACCCCAACATAAATAAGCTTACCAGGCTACCGGAGCTTTGGCGACATGCTATGCAAAAGTCACGCAAGCCGTTCTGCAATGTAATATTTACAACCAATGTCGTATTTAAAATAATAATTTTAATTATGTAGGGCAGCGCTAGCCAAATTTGGCCAGCTTTGAATATTAATTTTTGCAAAATATGTGCAAATGAACTTGGAAAAAATGCAAGATTTTGAAAAATAGTTACGCACGTTTGGGGTTGTAAATTCTAGAGTACCTGACAACTAGGTGCATTTTAAACACAGACATAGGAATTAATAGACTAGAAGATAATGGCGAGGGGTAAAATCAACTGTTGAAGAACGAAGGGGGTTAAGCTGACTGTGATTCGTCAATAAATCAATCTGACAGTAAATAGGCATCTCGCATTATAATATCACCATTTAGTTCTTAAAAGTAAAATCTGCTTTTGAATGAATAGACATTTTTACATGGGAGCGCAAATTACTCGCCACGTTATGAACTAATTTGCGAAGTCCAAATTCGGCAAAGTAAATTTCTTCTGTTTGCAGAGTCGTAGTTAGTTTCAGAGTATTTAGTTAAGACACTTTTACAAATGTTTCATAATTTACTTACCCCAGTAAACAACGATGAGCACACTTGAGAATCGCTACATTGTGATGTGATAGTATATGTTTCTAAAACTGATCCATATAATACGGTGTGAATAAGCTTAAAATAAAGTAAAATAATGCTTACTTATGGAATGTAATACGACAATTGGGTTTATTCTCTTTTTCACATCTATTTTTACAAGTTTTCATATCACAAGTCGACATTTTGCCGTGTTATTTCGTAAAATGAACCGATGATGCCTCGACCATAGTTCGCACAAGAATGATGACGTCACATTTTCAAATTTCACTTGAGGCCATACGCGAGCACAGCCGGCTCCAATGGAACCGGTATGGGGAGTGGGGATAATACGCTTTTAATCACTTAGGGCAGGTCTACTAATATTCATATGTCTATGATTTTAAAGGTGGAAATAATATTATTGTCTTCCTCGGGCGTCTTCAACTGTTCACTTACTAGACATAGATTCTTCTTACACCTCTTTTTTCGTTTTACCTCAAATAATTATTTGATTCGTGTCTTTTTGGGGCATCCCCGACTTTTCTACCATTCATGAAATCCACACAGTCACTGTTAAAAACTACAATATGACGACTTTTATTCGACTCTTTATCTCATTCCAGTGCAAAGATAACGCGTTACGTCTTTCTTTGTCGTCGCCAACTACCAATGCCGATCTACCGTTCAAATGACTCCATAAACACTCCAGGCACTAAAAGACCAAACTTTGTTGGTTAGGTGTCATCGAAATCGGATGAACAGTATAGGAACGCATACGGGATAAACAAACAAACATTTTTTTAAAATACATATATACATTTTCCGTCTTTGATTCTGAAAATATTTTTTTAACCGCAGTACCTATGTTATCTCGACGATGTATCAGTGTAGGTGTAACAGATTGCGTCACTTTTAATATATGTATATATATGAACAAAAAAATACAGCTCCGCATTATTTCAGTATATAAGTTAACATATGTAGTAACATAATAGAAATTTAAATATTATTAATAATCAAACTAATTTTGTGAATAACCCTGTCTTAAACATATTTCCATTGTAATTTTTTGTCTTTGATCTTCTAAGCACCTCCCCTTTCCACCTCTCACCCCTCCCCTCAACCCCCCCACACTACTTCCTTTTCTACCCACACCTGTCTCTATATACTTGACAATTTAGTTTTTAGTACATTAATTGTCCTGATGAAGAGAACATCGTTCTCGAAACATGTTGACTTTATATAAAAAATAAAGATTATCGTGGTAAGTGTTTTAATTATTTTATTAGCAAAAAATTTGAAAAAAAAAATATAAAGTAAGTTTTTAAGCCTAATAGGTAAAAAGTTGTGTTTCTGTTCAAGGTTTATGTTGAAGATATCAATAGACATGTTATTTAGTAGCATCATACAGTGCTAGGTTAATACCTTTGTTAGATCGTGGTGCCGCCCCTGGCAGTAGTTGTAGGTAAAAAACGACTTATAGAATTCGGTTAGGTATGGACTGATTTTCATCAAATTATGCTTAATTTTATAATCTGCTACTGATATAATCGGCTTTCATAATCTTGACATTGGTAGAACTATCTATGTTTCGCACTGGTTGTAGACCAGCATTCAGAAACAAAACTTTGATTAAAAGACGATAGCCCTGATTGGTGACTAGATATTAATATCCGGATGCTTCCTAACCTCCTTCTCCCCATCTTCTTCCCATACACACTCCCTTCAACCTCACAAAATAATCCCATTGGCGATGCCATAGTTTTTAAAGTTTATATCTTGTCACCCAAAAAACCGTGTGTATTAGGCGGCCCCTCGGATAAGTGTTTTCCCAGCACTGGTGCAGAGAAATGTAAATGAAGGAGTGGTCTAAATTCTACAGTTAATGGGCGATATAAGCTGACATTGAAATATTGTCAGCTAACGCACAATAATTAACAAAAGTGGTTTGGAATATTTCACTGGCTGAGCGCAGAAATAATAAAATTGTATAACTAATCGTATGTACAAGTACGTTAGCAACATTCAATTATCACATGTCTGATATACATTTTACCACGAGGAAACGAAAGATAGGTAATTTTTTCGATATTCCATAAGTTTCTAGAGCATACACTGCCGCTACACAACTGTCACTCACATTCTTACTAATACAAAATCACTTCACAACCTTTAAACGGCGTTTTTGTTACACATTGTGCAAAGACTGTTCAATTTATAATTTGAATTTTTACTAGTAAAAAAAATCTCTTATTACGCTGCGAAGATCTGACGATTTTTTGGTTATCTTCTAAGAATTATTATTATTAAAAAAAAAAAAATTATGACGAGATAAAAAGTGCCAGTTTTATAGCAAATTCCTAAAATAAAAAAAAAAGAATGTGTTTTTGGAATTATTAAATCTCTGATTTATTTCACGTTTACATAAAAAATCTTTGAGATAAGCTTTTTTATGTTAATTCAAATATTGCAATTTGTTAAAATAAAAACGTATATTCCAAAAATATAAAATCCAGAAAGTAATTTTGTCTTGTTTCTAAAATGGTATTCGTTTTTGCGACATCTTTTTAATGAACATTTAAAATACCTTGGGAAAATTCAGAAATTCGATGAGAAATTATTATTATTTAACGTTTATATAACAGATAAACAACCCTCTTGGGCTGGATAATAAATGTATATGTCTATATATGAACTAACTAACTAACTAACCATCACGCCGTTTCCCCGCAGGGGTAGGCAGAGAGGACGGACCGCCAAACAACTCTGTCACACCACACACTCCTTGCCTCATTCACATTCATACATCGTCTCATACATACTCTTCTATTGTTCTGACTCTTGACATGGCCCGATTCAAGTATCTGATTCACTTGGTCGTGCCATGTCTTCCTCAAGCGTCCCCGACTTCTGCTACCATTCGCATTTGCATCATATATTCTCATTACACTCCTTTCTTCGCTCATTCGCTCTACATGCCCAAACCATCTAAGCGTCCCTTTCTTGATCTTACTCATTACGCTTACATCAGACTTGCACTCTTTGCGGATATCCACATTCCTCACACGATCATACATGGTTTTACCACACATACGCCTCAGGGATCTCATTTCAACAGCATTCAATCTACTTTCATCCTTTCTTTGCCAGTTCCATGCCTCACTTCCATACATCAGGGTAGGTACCAGCACTCCATTGTGGACTGCTAACTTCGCTTCTTTGGACAATTTTTTGTTAGCGCCAACTGCGTTCAGTCCTCCATTAATGGAGGAACATTAATGGAGGACTGAAATTTCATTAATGAACTATTTTATGTCAATTTCTATATTAGTAAGATTTTCATATACACGGTCGTTTATTAATTGAATAAAATACTCACCACGTTTGTCAGTAAGGCTGTGAATGTTTAATTAATTTTATATGCATGTAATTATTTTGTGAATGCTCCAAACGCATTCATCGCCGGACATATTTAAATAGTGACAATAATTTATGTTTAACGTACAAGCGTGTTTCATAAATGTCCTGTTTGTGTTTAAAATAAAGAAATATAAATTATAACTTACCAGAATAATGATTAATAGACTCAACTAACTAACCATAACGCTGCGGGGGTAGGCGGAGAACGCCAAACAACTCGGTCTTGGCTCACCCTCCTTGCTTCATTTACTTTAACGCGACGTAATTGTATTGGGTAAGGTGCACTATAGGAATAATTTTAAGAACATGACCACTAATACTAAACTACCTTTTTATGTTTGTTATAGTAAAGCGCACTTGAAGTGAAATGACACTAAACTGCGCTATATAAATGCCATGTTATTATTATTATATTACAGGGTGTATCGGCACGTACCGACAAACTTTAACCAGCTATTCCTTAGCACATTTAGAGTAAAAAATGTTATGGGCACATTGCTGTCCGGTAACATTTTTTTAAAATAAAAAATTTACTATTCATATTTTCACCACATGTCACCACTGTTTTATCCTTTGTCAAAGTTTGAAAACCCACCTGGCAATATTTTATTCGAGTTTCGTTGAATAATATACGTACGTACCTACATTAGCGTGCTTTTACGATCACAACGAAATGGCATGGCACCATTCGTCTCATTTTTAGCTATTATTATTTAGTGTGTATGAAAGAGCGAACACGCTTTTTGACACACTTGCTAATAACAGCTGAGGACGGAGTGTGGATTTTTTTATCATTTTTTGTTTTTAATTGAAAAAAAATGTTACCGGACAGCAAAGTGCCCATAACATTTTTTACTCCAAATGTGCTAAGGAAAAGCTGGTTAAAGTTTGTCGGGTACGTGCCGATACACCCTGTATAAAACTCTAATAACTTTTTATTTATTTCTGATTAACGTATTACTAAAATCTCAAAAGTTCCTAGAAGGAATCTCCACGGATTTAAGTTATTTATATTTAAGATTAATAAAAACAGGACCTTACCACTAAAATATTATTCAAAATATAAAATTAGCGCTTAGTACCAGATTTTTTTTTCTTGACGATGAATTAGTAACGTCCTGTTTGATCCCTCAGACATAATTAAAATAAATCCCACGGAAAGATCGTTTTTCTAGGCTATTGCAAAATCAACAGTAGGTCCATCCATTACGCTGGGTCGCGCACCGAATATTGGTTTTACACGGCTTTATCACTTAAGATATCTAATTCTAGAGATTTTAATGGGGCGAATTCAATCGTAGGTCTGTCCAATACAGCAGGGACGCGCGTAGTAAATTTTTCTGCACGGCTGCTTCACTTATGTTTTTAATATCCTGGCTTTGTTTTGATACATCATCTTATACCTTATACGTACTCTTGACATGGGCAGACTCAAGTATTTTGTTCACCTGATCGCGCTGTGTCTTCTTTGGACGTTCCCTATTTCTACCATTCACATTTGCGTCATATCTTCTGCTTTCTTCGTTCATTTTCTCTATGTGCTTAAACCATCTGAGTGTAAGTTTCTATCATTACGAAAATTTCAACATTTGTTCTTATTAGTGTCAGCAGTGTTTAGAGAGTGGTTTTAATGGTAGAAGAAGTCCAGGACGCCCAAGGAAAACTTAACGCATTATCTCTGCACTGGAATGAGATATGGAGTAGAATAAAATGTAGTTTTTTTATAGTAACAATGTGGTATATAGTAGTGAATGAAGTAAGTCGGGGACGACCGAGGAAGATATGGCACGACCAAGTGAAAATATTATGCGCGCATAAATTACGTACATATACGTATTATATGTTGGGGGGTCAGATCAGTTGGGGAACTGCCGCGGAATATCATTTTTTCGTATTGGATCTGTCGCTTTGACAGATGACAGCCGCGTAATTACGGCACTCCGTAAATTGTTCGGACCCCAAATATGGCCTGGCTAACAGATCACAGCGCATTTCGTCGCCACGTTCACACTTATAACACATCATATTTTTAGGTATGACAAGTCTGCATGGAATTGTATTGCGAGCAATTTGGAGTTACATAAAACGCTTTAAACTTATAGCGTAATCTGTCACCCCCTTTCATCACGATAATATCTTTTGCAGCGAAAAATCAAATAATATTCAATAAAATAATACATTTACATTCAAGAGATATAACCACTTGAAGTTCTGGATATTTCCGTGGTGTGACGCGAATTAAGAATCCCGGTTTTGGCTGCACACAGAACACTGAACATGTTTTCAGGCTGGGTCGTCAATTTACATATGGTTTTCTGAGAAGGGTTTTTTTTCACATTTTATGTCGTCAAGAAATAGGCCGCTTTGAATTTTATCGTTTGAATGGTCCCCGTTAACCGCCAACCTCGGCATTTCAGCGGTTGCTTAAATATGACGCATATTGAAGATTGATTTATTTAGTATTAATTTATAATATTTTTTCATTGATGAAGAAGATATGACTAACAAATCTGAACGAAAACTGAAATAGAACAAGACACAAAAAATATAACATAACGGCTTCAACTGGGAATCGAACCCAAGGGCAACGTCTTTATCCACTCGACTATTGGGACTTAATTATTATAAGTCATATTTGTCAATCTCATATTTCAAATCAAAATTAACAATATTATCTTACAACTCATTTTCCCCATATTTTGGCAGCTATATTTTATGATATATTACATTGATGGGTATAATTTTATTTTTATTTAAATAAAGTCCCTCAATGACTATGTCATCTTTGTGGATGCTGTATTATGTAGGGTATTTTTGAGGAAAGGAAGGAGTGAACCTCGGAAGTGAAGAGTACGGCAAATCAATCCACACCCGAGCAAGTCGTAAAAACGACACGTTCTCGTTTGACAAATTATTGGTGTGTTTCCCTTCTTTGCACTGTGCACCAGTGCCGAAGAGATCAACAACGCAAGTTTCTCGGAGAACCTTCCATGAAATACCGACAGACAAGCGATGTGTGATATAATTTTAAAAAATCACCTTTTACAGTGCGATAAATAATAGGACATTTTTCACATTTCTGCTCACGTTTCGATATACAATCAAATTTATTAAGATTTTTTTTTTTAAATTTCTTTTTCCGAATTCTCGAAATTTTGACAAAAAGTCTTCGACGGCCCAGCCTATTGTAAAAGCCATATCCCTCTTGAAGTAAGCGTGGAAAGCGTTCATTTATGCAAAACGGAAAACTCGCAAGGAGTTCATTTATGACGGTGCCATTAGAAACCATAAGGGGAGCCGTGTGTTCTACGTATCACAGAACAATTAAATGTCACGCTAAAAGGCTGTACTGTACTTTGAGGGTGTTTGCATCAGAAAAAGAATTACGTTTTTTTTATTCATGGAGTTTAACGTTCACTATTAAAACTTAAAACACGTTTACAAATAAACGTGTTGTAAGTTTTACAAAACTGGTAAACAACCATTGTTAGCTTCCGTGGTCGAGTATTGCCTTGGTGTAAAACCACCATTCAGAATTGAAACTTTGCTTGAAATGGCTTTGATCGTGTTTGGTGACCAGATCTGAATAGCCAGGTACTTCCCCACCTTCCTCTACTCCACCTCCTTCTCCTCTCCACTACCTCCAGCCTTACAACATACCCGGTTGGGGATGCTATAGTTTTACTGACTTTTTCATGGAAAAAAAATGAACGTCACTTTAATTGATTTCATTATTAACGTAATATTGGCTTTTACTTGAATATTTCATGTTTGAAGTAATTTAAATTATTATAGCTTTTTGGTTGACTTCAATGTTGTTCATTTAATATGTACGAGTAAAAGATCTAATGGTTTTTTTTTTTTTATATATATATTCAATAATATTGTTATTGGGTTTATAAAAACAGTTTATTTTTAAACAAGTTCTGCTGTGAAATTATTATTACGCGTGACAGCTGTTTCGCCCTCTGAAGGCATTATCAAACAGTTTGATAATGCCTTCAGAGGGCGAAACAGCTGTCACGCGTAATAATAATTTCACAGCAGAACTTGTTTAAAAATAAACTGTTTTTATAAACCCAATAACAATATTATTGAATATATAAAAAAATAAAATGGAGTTCTACAAATTAAACTTAATAACAATAAATAGATCTAATGGTGTTTAAAATACATATTATTTTCTACATTTCAAAATATTTTTTTTATTTTTATATTTCATGCGTTATGGATTTTTATGGTCTCGAAAATAAATAGTTTATTATTTAAATATATTTTTTTAACTTATATACAGTTTGTCCACCTGGTATTCCAGGAAAACAACATACCTATATAAAAAATGTAATTACTATTGTGATTAGTTTTTGAGTGGGAAGTTAGATTTTATTAACTGAGCTAATTAGTGAATGTGAAGTATTATTATTTACTAACTTTTAATATTTAAATATTTTTCTATAATCTTTCTAAAAATATTTTTAGTGGGTTCTATAAAATTAAATTAAATTCGAATAAACCAAATTAATATTTTCAAGATTTGTTTTTTTAGTACCCAGGTGCCTAAAAATTATTTTGTTCTAGTATCTAGACCTTATTTTTACCTATGCTACTCCATCCAGATCATAATGTGTAAAAAAAATATAAAATATATTAATAAAAATGCAATCTATCTGCTAAAAATTTAGTAAAAACAATAAATACTTGGGCAATACCTCTATTAACGTACTCATTTGGCATAATTAAATGGTCTAATACAGATTTAGATAACTTAGAAAGATTAATTAGAACTACGCTAACAAAGTTTAATTGCCATCATCCAAATTCAGCTATAGAACGAGTTAATTTACCTAGAAATTTAGGAGGTAGAGGTATAGTCAAAATAACTTCTTTGAAACATAATCAGGTAGAAATGCTAAGAACTTTTTTCCATAGGAAAGCTCATAGCTCAGAAATGCACAAAATAATTTGCAAGGCAGATAGAAATATTACACCTTTAAATTTATACGATGAGAATGCCAACATTTTTATAAATCCCAAACAGGAATTATTAGATTCCTGGTCAAACAAAATTTTACATGCAAAACACTTCAATTATCTCAACCAAACGTATGTTGACAAAATTTCGTCAAACAAATGGTTGAGTATTGGAGAGTTGAGCGCAGAAATAGAAGGATTTATGCTTGCCATTCAGGATAGAGTCATTAATACTAAAAATTATAGAAAGCATATAATCAAAGATACAAATCAAATTGATGATTTGTGTAGAAAATGTTTGGCTTTTCCGGAAACTATAGAACATATTATATCGGGATGTTCTATATTAGCACCGTCCGAGTATACATTTAGGCACAATCAAGTTTTAAAAATAATTCACCAAAGTTTGGTAATTAAACATAACTTGATTGACTGCCGTAATGTCGTACCATATTATGAATACGAACCAAATTCATTTTTAGAAAATTTTTTTTATAAAATATATTATGATAAAACTATACTAACAGACCGAGCGATTAGTCATAATAGACCCGATATAGTTTTACATGACAAAATTAAAAAAATAACTTATATCATTGATGTCTCTATTCCAAATTCTTGTAATATTCAAAAATCTGTTAGTGAAAAAATAAGAAAATACACAGATTTAGGAAATGAAATTAAAAGAATTTGGCATTCTCAGACTATAAAAATATTACCATTCGTTATTTCGGCTACTGGCATTATACCTAGCTCTCTAATTAAAAATTTAGGCGTATTAGATCTATCAAAAAAATTATATGTAAAGATGCAAAAGTCGGTGATTTTGAATACATGTAGGATAACAAAAGATTTTTTAAATATTTATGTTGAAGGATCAGTAGGATTTATAGGCCCTGTTAGAAGTTCTACCGAGCCGAACCCTCTGATATGAAAATATCTGGAGTCGGTGAATTATTTTCCCATTTGATCTCTGGTGAATTGACGTGTTGTTCTTGTATTGTTTTGTATTTATTTTGCTTATATAATGCACTTACATAATGTTGATTGACTAGATGATCATTTGTGGAAAAGTGAGTGGAAGGGTTAAGTTTTTCCTTTGGGGAAGATTTAACCCGGACAACTAAATCGGAAGTTTAAAAAATATATATATATATAAATATATCTATAAAAATATAAATATATATCAAACGTTCATTAAAAAGGATGAAAAACCCTATAAATCACTAAAATTACACAATTTTAGTTTTTCAAATTTTTTTTTCATTACCTTTTTAGACACCGTGGAGCATACCAAAATAAACTTGCTAAACGTGCTCCTTTTAATAGTGCGATGAAGTCGTATAAAAACAATATTCGGCGCGCCCACGTGGTGTTTATTTTAATTATGTCTGATGAACGTATTACTAAAATCTCAGACGATTCTAAAGAAATCTCTCAGGAAATTCAACGTCTAGAAAAATAAAATCTGGTGCTTACCGGCTAATTTTACAGTTGAAAAATGTTTTACAAATATTCAAACCGTTTTACATAAAATATCTTAAAGGTAAATATAAATAATTTACATCCGTAAGGATGGGTCTAAAAAATATATATATTATCATTACGAATTCGTCGGAGTCTTGTGTCGCCTTAACTGTTAATAAGCCAGCCACCCTTTTATCAACTAATATACAGCGTAATGCATACATACCTTTCCACTTCCCACCATGATAAAGTTTGCAGTTTTTCCTAATCGAAAAAAAGTGGTTTTAAAATGTGAAGTAATGTTATTTAGGGGAAGTCGCGAAAATCAAAAAAAATATACGGTAAAATGTACACGGGCGGCCTCCAAAGTTGTTTTTCAACGTAAAGTTAATTAAGGAGCCATCGCAACGACCAACGATTATATCCATTAGTTAGAAAATGTGCACCGATATTTTTTATACCAAAGCCACCGCAGCTGCGCCATTTTCCGATGAAAATTTTGTCATTTCAAGTAACCAGGCCTAAGCGACGTTGAGTTTTGCAACAAATAGTTTCACATACTTTTCGTTTTACTTCAGCACAGGAAAATTTTCATGGCTCGATATGGCATATGGCACCCAAAAATATTTTTTTCCACAATTTCTTCTTCAATTCAAACAATTCTCATGGCACTAATAAGAACAAATGAAATTTTCAGAGAAATAGGTCCAATAGTTTTGGAGTCTATAGGAAACAAACAAAGAAAAAATATCATTTCATATTTACAGTATACAGTCAAGTGATGATATATTAAACAAATCCTTGGTTACGTATCAAAATCTTCTTATTGCCAAGCAAGCCGCCTCCTTTTCCCCTTCAATATGTTCTGGCGGCTCAACGTAGTCAATATGTAATATCTCTCTTCAGAAACTATTGGTGTAGCTCTTTTAGCAGGCATCTAGGCACTTGCCTCAGTGAATGGAGGCCAGTGTTGATTGTTCTCACTAAAGAGATAAATCGATAAAATAATGTTGATTGCGTGTTTGAAGTGAGCTGAACTTTTCCTTAATTTTGATGAATTAGATCAAATATTAAAAAAAAAAAAATTATTTCTTTGTTATTTACATCTTTTCG
Source organism: Hesperophylax consimilis (assembly GCF_061612785.1). Lineage (NCBI taxonomy): Eukaryota > Metazoa > Arthropoda > Insecta > Trichoptera > Limnephilidae > Hesperophylax > Hesperophylax consimilis. The sequence goes on along the minus strand of NC_142858.1, from coordinate 27,382,337 downwards.
AAATACGATTTTGATTTCTTATTTAAATGAATAAATGAACAAATGAATGAAATGGAATCTTGGAAGTGGAAATTAACGCATTTCCCGAAATCCAATCGACCTGAAACTCGGTTAAAAATACAAATTTTTGAAGATGATGCACTTACACACACACGCGCGTACAAAAACGCATTTCCCTGAAGTTTGATGACAGTATAAAAATCTACTGAATATATCTCGGCACCATCCAATTATGATTTGGCTTAATAGATAGCTGTGTTAACTCGTTTAAGTCAGTCCCTGAGATGAAGGTTCAATCATCAGTCAAACAAATCTATAAGTAAAAATAGATCTATTATAGTAAAAACACTTGGTCAAGTTTCGTTTCTAGTTTAGTTTCAAATTCTTAAAAAATATATTTTTAAATATTTAATTTCCGACTTATGTCCGGGTTAAATCTTCCCCATAGGAAAAACTAAACCCTTCCACACACTTCTTCACAAATGATCATCTAGTCTATTCACATTATGCATGCGCATTACATAAGCAAAATAAATATAAAACAATACAACACGTCAACTCACCAGAGATCAAATGGGAAAATAATTCACCGACTCCAGATATTTTCATATCAGAGGGTTCGGCTCGGTAGAACTCCTAACAGGGCCTATAAATCTTAATGATCCCTCAACATAAATATTTAAAAAATCTTTCGTAATCCTACATGTATTTAAAATGACTGATTTTTGCATTTTTATATATAAATTTTTTGATAGATCTAATACGCCTAAATTTTGAATGAGAAAGCTAGGTATAATGCCAGTAGCCGAAATAACAAAAGTTAATATTTTTATAGTCTGAGAATGCCAAATTCTTTTTATCTCATTTCTTAAATCTGTGTATTTTCTTATTTTTTCATTAGCAGATTTTTGAATATTACTATTATTACTATTAACCTCTCCAGCTATATTTCAGGGAAGTAATTTTTTTCTATCATGCGACAATACATTTTTTTTTGACGTTAGAAATAGAAATAGTAATTCTTTCCAGTTAGTTTGCCTCAAATATTTATACTGTAATCCATTAATAAAATCCTAAAAATATCCAAAACGAATAATTCATTTATGATTTAAGATTTTCACGGCCAAAAGTATTTTTGTTATTTGTTTTTGGGGTATTATGCCGTGTTGCGCTAACTCCTTCTTTAGCCAACGTTTCGGACAGCATTGCAGTGTCCATCATCAGGGCAGATGTGTTATTTAACAATTCTTCGTTATTTTCCCCTTCAATATGTTCTGGCGGCTCAACGTAGTCCATATGTAATATCTCTCTTCAGAAACTATTGGTGTAGCTCTTTTAGCAGGCATCTAGGCACTTGCCTCAGTGAATGGAGGCCAGTGTTGATTGTTCTCACTAAAGAGATAAATCGATAAAATAATGTTGATTGCGTGTTTGAAGTGAGCTGAACTTTTCCTTAATTTTGATGAATTAGATCAAATATTTAAAAAAAAAATATTATTTCTTTGTTATTTACATCTTTTCGAAATACGATTTTGATTTCTTGTTTAAATGAATAAATGAACAAATGAATGAAATGGAATCTTGGAAGTGGAAATTAACGCATTTCCCGAAATCCAATCGACCTGAAACTCGGTTAAAAATACAAATTTTTGAAGATGATGCACTTACACACACACGCGCGTACAAAAACGCATTTCCCTGAAGTTTGATGACAGTATAAAAATCTACTGAATATATCTCGGCACCATCCAATTATGATTTGGCTTAATAGATAGCTGTGTTAACTCGTTTAAGTCAGTCCCTGAGATGAAGGTTCAATCATCAGTCAAACAAATCTATAAGTAAAAATAGATCTATTATAGTAAAAACACTTGGTCAAGTTTCGTTTCTAGTTTAGTTTCAAATTCTTAAAAAATATATTTTTAAATATTTAATTTCCGACTTATGTCCGGGTTAAATCTTCCCCATAGGAAAAACTAAACCCTTCCACACACTTCTTCACAAATGATCATCTAGTCTATTCACATTATGCATGCGCATTACATAAGCAAAATAAATATAAAACAATACAACACGTCAACTCACCAGAGATCAAATGGGAAAATAATTCACCGACTCCAGATATTTTCATATCAGAGGGTTCGGCTCGGTAGAACTCCTAACAGGGCCTATAAATCTTAATGATCCCTCAACATAAATATTTAAAAAATCTTTCGTAATCCTACATGTATTTAAAATGACTGATTTTTGCATTTTTATATATAAATTTTTTGATAGATCTAATACGCCTAAATTTTGAATGAGAAAGCTAGGTATAATGCCAGTAGCCGAAATAACAAAAGTTAATATTTTTATAGTCTGAGAATGCCAAATTCTTTTTATCTCATTTCTTAAATCTGTGTATTTTCTTATTTTTTCATTAGCAGATTTTTGAATATTACTATTATTACTATTAACCTCTCCAGCTATATTTCAGGGAAGTAATTTTTTTCTATCATGCGACAATACATTTTTTTTTGACGTTAGAAATAGAAATAGTAATTCTTTCCAGTTAGTTTGCCTCAAATATTTATACTGTAATCCATTAATAAAATCCTAAAAATATCCAAAACGAATAATTCATTTATGATTTAAGATTTTCACGGCCAAAAGTATTTTTGTTATTTGTTTTTGGGGTATTATGCCGTGTTGCGCTAACTCCTTCTTTAGCCATCGTTTCGGACAGCATTGCAGTGTCCATCATCAGGGCAGATGTGTTATTTAACAAATCTGCCAAATAACACATCTGCCCTGATGATGGACACTGCAATGCTGTCCGAAACGTTGGCTAAAGAAGGAGTTAGCGCAACACGGCATAATACCCCAAAAACAAATAACAAAAAAACGAATAATTCATATTTCGCCCCGCTATCGTAACAATCTATTTAACTTTAAAAATGATATCTTTTTTTTATTATATGAACGAGATAAAGGTAAAGTTATAGTGTTCTTAAAATTTTCCAAAGAAAACGAACATTCTTTTGAATTATCGAGTTCTCTTAATTTTTCTATGATTCGAGTAAAAAATTAACTGAAAATGTGGATAGTGGTTTTGACAACATTTTCACGTTTGATATTCAAATTTTATTATTTAGAAATAGTCATTTTTATTTTAAATACATAAACCGTAATTAAAATATTATGTGATTTCTAAAACACCATTTTTTTACGGAATTATTAAAAGATAAGATGTAAATAGATGAATGTACTGAAGGTTTAAATTTTAATAAGAATTTTGTAATGTTTCAGATTTCGATAACCATATCATTGCCAACAAGCATAGTTTTGAAAAAAAATAGTGCGTTAAATATTCTTCATATAATTTATATTTAATATTCTTAAATTTTAATTTATATTTATTATTTTTCATATATTTAATGAAGGAAAAAGATTAGATAATCTAGAACCCTTGGAAAATAATCTAATCTTTTTACTTTATTATTAATATGAAGAATATTTATCACTTTATTTTTTCAAAACTATCATTGCCAACAAGCATAGTTTACGCCCACAAACCCACTTTAAGTACTATATTAGGTTCACCCATTGTTTTCTAATGTTAAGTTTCTATATATTTTGCCATAAGGAAACGTTTGTTCCGACACCGGTCGGCATTTATTAAAAAATAAATATATGGTGGTTCAAACAAAGTTACCGTGTTTCTTTTCTTTTAATGCATTTATTAGGGATCACGCGTAACAGCTGTTCCATTAGCAAACTGTGGTTTGGAAGAAGGTTGTGGAAGTTTGTGGAAGTCACTTACAGACGAACTATTTACTAACAATTTTTTTAAAGCCTCGAAAAAGCACATTTCTTAAGAATAACAAAAAGGTCCTAGCGGAAAATTCTAACAATACCTTATTCAGATTTGGCTAATTCAGTTTTTTTTTGTTATCAACTAACTGACAAGTGCACAGCGTTGCTGGGGGTTATCCTTACGAGATAGATAGATATATACCGTGTCTGACTTTTCTGTAGGCATGTTCAAGATATACAATTCCATTGTAAACTATTTTGATGTATTTCATAAGGTTTAGCCAGCGTTAAAAATGTAAGCGCACGAACATATTTTTTACGACTAAATTACAAAGCATCGACTTTTCTCTAGTTTCTATAAATTTAATTTATATTTATTATATATATGTAAACGTTTCAGAAGAAGTTCTCTAAATGATAATGAAAAACCTATCAAAATCCATTGCGCAACTTCGAAGAACTAAGCGCACAAACAAAGACACGGATAGCGACTTTATTTTGTACTATTCAGAGATATAGAAGTCATTGTATATATTTATTAACCAATAAAATAACATACATTTTTTGTATAATCCACCTCACTAGGCTAAGCGTGTTCCGAGGTGGCGGCAGTTTAATTTAATATTAGTTGATGAGAATTTACATTGCATCAGAGATATAAATAAAAGGATAAATAAAAGAGATAAATAAAAAAAGATAGATAAATGAAAAATCAAAAGAAAGAAAAGAAAATACATATAAATGAATGAGAACAAAATATAAAAATATGTATACAAAGATATACATTTGAGAAATGTGTTGTCTGTCCAATTAGAATAAAATGACACGTTTTAGAACAGGCAAAATTTAAATAAACTGACATACATATTTTGTACAACTAAAATTTAAAAACGGAAAGAAAGAATAAAAAAAATAAAATATGTTAACACCTAAAGAGTTGATGTTTGATTTGAAACATATTTAAATAATTATAGTAATTAAATAAGACATACACGTACTTAATAATAAATGGTTAAACCATAAAGATTGGTAATTGTTCGTTGCATTGCATATTATATACATATTTGGTAGAACAAAATAACAAAAAAGAACAAAATTAATCCTACACACAGATATTGTAAAAGGAAGAATATTTGACATCAAAACAGCAAAATTTTTAATTCTTTTTTGTATTTTATTTTTTCATTTGGGGATACATATATATTTATTTTATAAAAGAATAAAAAAGAGGAGAGGAAGAAAAATAATTAAATAAGATAATTAATTAAATAGTAACGTTAACTGCCGTATGTTCAGTATACTTATGAAAACTTTTATAACATTTTATTTTATAAAAGCTCCAATACATATATTTATCATACTTTATGTCTCACAATCTAAACATATATATTTAATTAAAATCAAATTTAATAATATAATTATTAAGTTCTTTTGGTTTTTAAGTATTTTTTGGTTTTTGTTATTCGGCTTTCAAGGCCATTTTCAAACTGTGGTTTTAACCACGTTTAGATGACTTGTTTTTATAAAAAATGAAATAAAATAATTTTTGTTTTAAAACCACTAGTTTTTAATAATTTATTGAACCGACCGGTTTCGCTTTACTCAAGCATCTTCAGGGTACAAATTATTACTAGACAAGAAGTACAAAGGGTGAGCTTATATATAACAAAATTTTGAGGGAGACAACATGATATAAATATAACAAAACAGAGAAATCATACAATACATTTACACAAGTACAAAAACATGGGAAAAACCGAACGATAATTATGTAGACTAATGGATTATAATAATGTATATGGAGAAACAAAGCATCAACTGACATGGGGTGATATGGAGAACTTGGACATTTTTAATGGTTTATTGGGAACAAACTTAATATTGGACTACTTGATATATCTAATTGATTAGAATGGGACTTTAGGTTTTTACAGCTTTTTTATTTCCAGTGCTTCTAGATTATTGAGTCTGTTACCATGCCCGTTTGTATGTAAAATATTAGCGCCTGTGTTATGACAGAAAGTATGATCTTTGCTAATCAGATGATTGGCAAATTCAGAGAAACCGTTATTATTGAGACAACGAAGATGTTCTTTAATCCTAATGTTAACATTACGTGTTGTCTTACCGATATAAAATGCCGCACAATTATTACAATTTAATTTATAAATGCCTGAATGGCTTAGTTTGTCGTCTTTATCTTTTGAATGGATTAGAAATTTACCTAGATTATTATTGGTATAAAAAGCCGGTCTGACTTCAGAAGGAAGATTTTTTACACTTAAATTAGAAAAGTGATTTATGAATAAAATACGGCGGCGTGAACATTCTTAGTACCGGGGAATAAATAATTTTACTTACTTTATTAATTAATGTAATATTAGGGTCATTGGTTCTTTTATTGATTTATAATTGTTCAAGTAAATTTAATCTTAGGCCCTTTCTTTCTATTTGTAAGGGTTTAAGTTCATTGTTGTCAAGCGAGACGTGATTATTTACTAAGAGATGCTCTGCGAATTTTGAAAAAAGTGCTTTTATTATTATATTATCTTATATGTTCTTTGAATCTAGAAAAAAAAAATCACAATATATATAGTCACTATTCCAACAGGCTACAAGGACTTGACCGTTTTGGTTAATGTGTAATATTAAACTATCTTGTTTATATAAATTTGCAGTGGTATGGAAATTCGAAAACAATAATACGATTTACCTGGAACGAGACGCCCATTGAATTCAAATTTTATTACTAATTCTTCACTGTGAGGTACCGGAGATAAATACAGAATATACGGAAAACATATTATATTATAGTATGTTATTTTCCTTGACTAACTAACGTAATAATTTAAAGACTTTAACTAACGAAATAATTTAAGTGCTCTTCTTTACCTAGAATACTAATAGAGGGGAAGATATTAGTTAACTCGTTTCTGCTGAGTCAATTGATATCTTCAACAAAAAGTGTGATATCAGGTCGACTAGGGGGTAGGTCAGGAATGTCCCAACTTTTTTATGTCAAATTTGAAAAAAAAATCGGTCACTATAGGATTGTTTTCACTATTTTTTTTTTGTCTTTTAAAAGACAATAAAAAAAATTATAACCTTTTATTTAGATGCCTAAACGAAAGGACGAAAGCAACAAAAAAATACTTGGCTTCTTTTTCAGGTTTACAGTGTTATTCTAGTTCACCACTATCCCGTTCATTTCATTAATACTAATTAGAGGTAATTTTCTTCCGGGCCCGTGTCATCTTTTGGAATGCTGTGTGGAGGTTTTTTTTAAAGGAAAGGAAGAAATGGAAGTTCTTTGAAGGTTAAAGGTATGAGGGTTGGGTAGGAATCTAGTGTTTCCAGGGGTGACAGACATATGAATATATCCCTCCCACTGAGGTGCAAAGGGTCACACCAAACCAGCCTCTCCCGATCTGGCACGTGTAGACGTATCCTGAACATACCTCCACTGATGAACCCGGGCACCATTTGGGGTGGCCTATGGCTGAGTGATTGGTTATTCAATAAATTATTACGGGGCGGCGGTACCAAAACCCGCCTCCCAAATTGAAAAAAAAATTTCCCCGCTAGTTTCCACAAAATAAAGATAATGTTTGAAGTAATCAATTGGTTTCCAAGAAACAGAAAATTGAAAGCTGAAAGTGTCGTAATTTTTTAATGATTTTACGACTGCCCACTCTCAGCGTGCCGCAAGATGAAATATTTGCAGAAATAATTTGACGCGTCGCCGTTGCCGCAAAAATGAAGACAAAGATTATCGCGAAAAATCCCATTAGTTATCGTGCGTCCTTTACTTTTTAACAAGACGCTTTTTTACGTTGTTCCTGTTCATTAATGCGGCGCTTTTCCGCAGATGAGTAATCATTGCTCGCGTTCACAAGTTCCTAGGGATATTGTGTTACTGCGGAAACACTGGCTTCCTTGGAGTTTTGCTTATATTCATGGGCGTTAAGTACCACTGCTATACCGATGGGTCATGACTCACTTTATTAAGAAAAGGGGTCACGGTACCAGCTCAATATTTTCGTACGACTCAAAGAGTCGACTCAATTGAACGACGGCTCAATTGAACCAAGAGCTCAGCGCGTATGAGCAATGAGCATAATGTGCTCGCCCGAAACGGTTTCCCCGATAAGGTTCTCCGTTTACGGCTCCCAGCGTATAAAATTACGTACGCTTCTTGGTACCGCTACTCCAACTCGTACTACAAGCAACATAAGATGCTATGTAGTTAGTAGATGTAGGTACAAATATCCAAGTCCAGATGTCGTAATTTCAGACGCCGTTCTCGTTTCTTTAATACCAGTATATAATACCAATTAATTCTTGGATTATTTTGATGCCGTTATTTTTCTAAAATATCACCTGAGAACAAAAAGTTACCGTTCAACTTTCCGGGAGTCGTATACATGCGGAGCATCAAAAAGAGCTAGATCAATTGTGCGACTTGTTCATTAATGACTTATATCTACACCGCTATTGCTATTACAAAGAGATGATTCAATGTTTTTTGGGTTTGTTCTAATCAATTTAATTTTTCTCAGTCAAAGTTAAGTTTTAAAGTTAGAAAATTCGTATAAATTAGTAAAATAAACCGAATAAAACCTAAAAACTTATTATGTGCATGTGCGACTTAAAGCACCGACTTAAATAGCTCTGATAACGTTTTCTTGTGTAATCAAACACAGATAAAACAAATTCCAAATAATTCAAAATTAATGTATGCGAGCAGTATTGAAATAAGTAGGTATTCTAAGATAATTAATATGCAGAAAAAATATGTTAAGTGTGAGACAGCGAATAATTTAGAATACCTTAATATTTATATTTAAGCTCAAAAAATAAGATGCTACCGTAATACATGTTTAGGAATGCAAATATTAATTTTAAAATAGGCTACCCCACGAGAAACTGTGGAGATTTTAGACTTCTGAAAACAAATTTGTCGGGAACCCAAAATGATCTCTATTTTAAAGGATATAAGATTTTTAATGAATTACCGACAGATGTTAAAGAAGCTAAAAGCCTTGCTGCTTTTCGTGGGTTATGCCTACAAGCTATAAAGAATAAATTTTAAATGTAGTGTAAAGTGTGCCAAAATGTGATACAAAAAAGTTGTTAGTGCTAGATATAAAAATGTATTTTTTTATAGCTAAAAAAATAAAAATATTCGACTTCATTAGATATTTAAGTTTAAATCAAGTATTGTTTTTCTAAAAAGCCTTTGCATGCAGCGGAATTCGACAAGTTTACCTAATTAAGAAATTATATTCTTACGTACTTACATGAGATATAATTAGATATGGAAATACCATAATTTACATTAAAACATAGTATTATATGCATTTGAGCAAAGATACTTGTATAGGCTAAATGCGATAAGCGCGGTTCTCTTTAAAAACTTAATAAAATTATCAAGCGCACTACTCCATCCTATTATATCGTAAATGATTTAAGATTTCATCGGAAAAAATTGCTTTGCGGTTTTCTGTTTAACTTTATTACAAATGCAGAAAATAACGAAAAGAACTACAAAACTATGGTCAATTTATCAATCAATTTATTATTGCCATAAAATATTGAAACATCATGTCAGAAGTTAGCGAAATAACCTGTTTACAACATTTATAAATGTGGAAAAGTGTGCGTTTTTTTATTATGTTTTTATGTGAACACGTTTAGTTTTTTTTATGTAAACACTTTTTTTTATGGACAAACGCCTTACAGTTTTTTTATGGACAAACGCCCTACAGTTTTTTTATGTAAACGAGTTTAGTTTTTTTATATACGAACGCCCTAAGTTTTTTTTTATTTTTTTTATCTAAAAACGTTTAGTTTTTTTAAGGACAAACGACCTACAGTTTTTTTATATAAACACGTTTAGTTCTTTTAAGGACAAACGCCCTACAGTTTTTTTTTATATAAACACGTTTAGTTCTTTTAAGGACAAACGCCCTACAGTTTTTTTTATATAAACACGTTTAATTCTTTTACGGACAAACGCCCTACAGTTTTTTTATGTAAACAAGTTTAGTTTTTTTTATAGACGAACGCCCTACAGTTTTTTTTATTTAAAAACGTTTAGTTTTTTTATGGACAAACGCCCTACAGTTTTTTTTATGTAAACACGTTTAGTTCTTTTAAGGACAAACGCCCTACAGTTTTATTATGTAAAAACGTTTAGTTTTTTTCGGACGAACGCCCTACAGTTTTTCCCCCAGCATCTTACCGGGAGGTGCTTTAAAATATTAAAATCTTGTTAAAAAAATTTCACTACGGATTCCATTGTTTTATTTGTATTCGAGATACAAAATTACCAAATGACTCGGAGGAATTCGAAATTCATAAGAATGGACTCGTCCAAGTGTGCTTGAATTTGATATACCTATATATAAAATTTACCCAAATGTCAATCCAGGCGAGGAATATTGAAAACATGAAAAAGGAAGCAGGTACAAACAGAAGAAGAGACCAGTACATTTTGCTTAGACATTGTCGTGAAATTAAATTTAACTAAATGTACCAACAAAACGATTATATTGTGGTATGTTTAGTAGAATATGCAGACATGACTTAAATAGCTTTGCATGACTTTTATTGTTATTTTAAAATTTAAAGTAATATTAATACTTTTTAAGATAAAAATAATAAATAAAAAAGTAGTTTTTGGGATCACTCTCGGAGCTATTTTGAGCTCTCTTTCACTTAATAGATAATTATTCAAAGTCCTGAATCTGAGTGGAATATCTGAGGGTAGGTACTCTGCCTGCCAGTTGGAATGTCGAATATGTGCCTCTACTGACCGAAGTCCTTCGATAATGGGAACACCTTGTATATAAAATGTATATGATGTGTACATTGGTCAAGTTGGTATATCTGTCAGGACGAGTTCCCACATCGTAGTTTCAAGTACCGTACGTCCAAGCCCGTGTTCATGATTATTTAGTGGGGCGCTATCTGGCTCAAATCTCATTATTGGGTTATTGGATATTCGATCATACCCAAGTCGGGCCAAATCCTTGAATAAATTATGGAGATTCTCGATATCCACATCATCCATAAATAAACATACAAAATCAGTTGATTACGAGGTTCGCGTTATTGCGAGGTTCATTGGCTTTCAGTGGCGATTTTCTCTAAAGTGCATTTGTGCAGTGAAATGAGTTTCCCTACAAAAAGTACAAGGAAATAAGATAAGTTTTTACCATTATTATATGCTTCCTCAGCACGTGTAATAAATAGTCCGAAATGAATACTAAATCTCATAGGTGCGTTATTAATATCAGTCCATATGGGACCTTTCGTCATATTTCTTAGGTTCAAGTGATGCCAGTGCGGTAGACCTGCAAACCGTGGGAATCTACTAACTGTCTGAGTGCGCAGCACCCATGATATTTATTTTTTGTACGGAAGTTTGTATAGAAACAGTTTTTTTCTATTAAGTTTGTATCGTATTTAAAGCAGTTATTAAAATAATTGATTTTCTTAAAATTTTAAAATAATTACACGTAATTTGTTTTCCTTTAGAAAGTGGGTTAGTTCCGCTTCCAAAATTTGCATTCATTCACGAAAAATAATTCAAATAGATGTGTTTTAGAAAACTAAAGACGGGTTGTTTCACAAAATTTTAACAATTCACTAAATTTCAAAGATGATTTTCAATTAATGTGATGGTTATATTCAAGATCTGTTATTATTTTAGTTTTAAAACAACTGGCCAACATGATAACAGAATTTGAATAGAACCTTCACAGAACTTGAAATACACTTTGAAATTTTATGAATTGTTCAAATTCTGTGCAACAACATAAGATTTTCTTGTTTGAATTTTTATTTTCAGATTTAAAATTAATTTTGACAGAAGATCATTGCACTCTTAGGACGGGTTGTTTCGGAGAATTTGAACAATTCATAAAATTTCAACGTTCATTTCCGGGTTCTGTGAAAGTCTTATTCAAGTTCTGTTATTATATCATTATAGGCTAGTTGCTTGACTGAACTGAAATAAAAACAGAACTTAAAAAGTATTTCGCATAACTGTATAATGAGCGTTGAAATTTGATGAATTGTTCAAATTTTCCGAAACAACCCGTCCTTATAGTAGACATTGTATATTCTCATTTTTTTGAATCACTGAATTGTATGTTGTTGCTAGATCTCTAACTATGTTGCGGTGATGTAATTGCAAACCTTTAGATCTAGGGAAAAATACGTTTATTGTGAAAAAGATTTTCTTAAATTTATCGTATGAATTTTTTTCTCACTTTTTAATATCCAATGAGATAGGTCACGAGCCGCCGCAGTGTTTATATTGCCGTATATTACGTCACCATCTATATTAATATGTTTGTGAAGGATTCACTGATCACGTTGCATGAACAGTGATCTCTCGGTACGTTGAGATTTGCGATGTTTACTCACACGCCGATAGACTGATTAACGAATATAGAATACAGAAATTTCGCTGCCGATGATAGAAAATCAGTCGATGGCCGTGTTTTATTTATTTATTTATTAATTAAAGCCCCTTTTCGGGACTTTTACATATGAATATTAAGAAATATACATTATTTAATGTACTTAACTGAATTGCTTCATTAACAACATTTTATATTTGTTAAAAGATAAATTGAATATGTCCACTGACTTGGTATAATTGTTTCCCTCCATTAGTATTCTAGGCAAAGAGAAATACATATAGTTAGTCCCAGAATTTCTGCACTGAAATAAATCCTGACTTCTTATATTGAGTTCCTATAAATTTACACTGATATTTTTATGTGAAATTCGTGAATATTATTTAGACATTTTTGTAGCATTTATCAAGCATCAACAACAAATACGGTAGATTTCAAAGAATACAAAACTTACCAACTTATTTCAAAATTCAGTAGGTATATTGAAATGCATACATTTCATGACCTCATGTTCACTGCTAGAACGTTTTTCTGTTTGGAAAAAATAATATTGTTTGCCAACATTCATCAAAACAAATGAATTTTTTATTCTGAAAGAAATAAGGTAAGTACATATGAAATATAATATTTTCATTAGGTTTCAATATATTATGAGATTTTAATACTATTGTTCCTTAGCTTGTGGTTGGAAGAAGAGGGTAAATTATTGTAGTTATTTTTCAGTGATTAATAATATTATAGGTACATGTATTATATGCTTTAGTAAGTACATTGCAATGAGAAAGTAAAAAATAATTATATTACATGTTTGATAAATGTGATTTAAATGTAGGTAAGTAGTGTACTACTAGTTGTTATAATGAATCTAAGATAATGTAATTAGTTGTAATACAGAATATTATGTTTATTTTTTGAGAAGAAGCTTTCACTTATGGAAAATAAATGAGATATGGATTATTTTTATGATCAACTCACGTGGAATGGTCCGATGGGATGGGATGATGGGATGGTCCGATGCTCTGTAGGAAACTCGCTTGCACAGCGCGGGTGTAAACTGTGCACCCTAAAGTTTAAGTTTAGACTTACGGAATTCAATACTTCGTTTGTGTGAAAGCACTATGAAACAAATAATATTTTCAATGGTTTTCATAAAACCAAAATAAAATATGTAGGAATTCGGCTTTGTTAACGTATATACTCAAAAATATTTGGGCATTCGGTATACCCCGTCTCTAAATAAAAATATTTTCTCCTAAAATTCATAAAATCCAAAAATTATCAAATCCAACGAAAGTATTTGGGTATTTATCAATTATGTTCTTCAATTCCCATGAACATATTATTAGAATAATGGTAACAAAATTATCAAATGTGTTTAGTGGCGCCATCTATATTGAAACAATGTGTAACATTTCAAATAAATTTCAAGAACAATAAAGATTATTCTTTTGTCTATTGCGAAAAGCAACGTGTTTTTATAGGTTATGGGCAAATATCCATATATTTTTCGGTTTTTACTGTGTAAATTTAGTATAAAACAGTCGAAAATTGTTGACTTTTCGTGGAAATATGGCTGTAAACTATTTTCAAAGTATTGAGAAGCTGACAAGACGTCAGAATTATGACCAGTGGAGTTTTGCGGTCGAAAATCTGTTGGTGCTTGACAACCTCGCAAACTATATCAAGTCGGAGCCAGATGAAAATTTCGAGTCAAAAGCATCAGATGACGCAAGAGCCAAGGCGAAGCTAGTTTTAACTATTGACCCTGGATTGTACGTGCATATTAAGGAAACAAAAACAACTTTAGAGTTATGGATTAAACTGAGGTCTATATTTGATGACTCAGGCTTTTCTCGTAAAATATCTCTACTAAGACATTTAATCTCGTTACGACAAGAAAATTGTGATTCCATGACTTCATACATCACGCAAGTGGTCGAAACAGCTCAGAGATTGAAGGGCACAGGATTTACAATTACAGAAGAATGGGTCGGATCGTTACTTCTCGCAGGTCTGCCAGAAAAATTCATGCCAATGATTATGGCGGTGGAGCACTCAGGAATGCAGATTACCACCGATTTAATAAAATCTAAGTTGATTGATATGGAGGTTTCAAAGAATGACGTGGATTCCAGCGGCGCAGCATTTGCTGCAAATAAAAGCTACAAGCAGAAATTTAAAAATGGCGCGAAGTCATCGAAAAATTCAAAAGTGACAGGTGACAAGACCATCACTTGTTACAAATGTAAACAGACGGGTCATTATCGAAACCAGTGTCCAGTGTTACAAAAAAAACAAACAATCAAATGCTTTTAGTGTAGTTTTTTTGAACGGAGAATACAATAAAAACGAATGGTACATTGACAGTGGCGCAAGTGCACATATGACGGCCAACAAAGAGTGGATAAAACACGCAAATTTTACGCCATATTTATCAGAGATAACCGTCGCGAATAATATGAAAGTGCCAGTTTTGTGTTCCGGAGATATACAAATAATAACTAACTGCAACTACGATATCATGGTTAAAGATGTGCTTTGCATACCAAGCTTAACAACAAACCTGTTGTCAGTGAGCGAACTAATAACGGAAACAATGTTGTTTTTGGTGAAAACAAATGCTACATACGTAACACTAAGAATGTGTTGGTGGCCACAGGAACGTCAATAAATGGAGTGTACAAGCTAAACATCAAAGTAGCAGATTGTATACTGGCAGCACCTACTGTAGCAAATGCAGATCTTTGGCACAGGCGGTTAGCGCATATTAACAGTAATGATTTAAATAAAATGAAGAACGGCATTGTAGATGGATTGTCCTACCCGGGTACCAGTGATATGACAATGGCGAAATGTGTGACCTGTTGCGAAGGTAAACAAATGAGGTTACCATTTCATCATGTTGGAAAAATAAGTACAGAAATACTACATACAATACATGCAGATGTATGTGGTCCTATGGAAACGAAGTCCATAGGTGGTGCTAGGTATTTTGTCTTGTTCATTGATGATCACAGTCGTATGACCTTCATATACTTCCACAAACATAAAAATGAAGTCTTCAAGATATTTAAGAATTTTAAAGCAATGACTGAAAATAGTCAGAAAACAAAAATAAAAATATTACGCACAGATCGTGGTGAATTTTGTAGTGGTGAGATGGAGAATTACTTACTCAGAGAAGGAATTATACACCAGAAGACAACTGCATACACACCTGAACAAAATGGTGTTTGTGAACGGGCTAATAGAACTATTATAGAGAAAGCGCGATGCTTACTTTTTAATGCGAAATTAGAAAAAAAGTTCTGGGCTGAAGCAGCTAATACAGCAGTATACCTAAAAAATAGATCTGTAACTTCAAGTTTGGGAAATAAAACACCCTATGAAGTGTGGTATAAAAAGAAACCAGATTTTAAGTCATATACGCCTATTTGGCAGCCCCGTAATGGTCCACATACCGAAGGAAAGAAGATTAAAATGGGACAAGAAGGCCAAAATGCAAATTCTTGTAGGATTTTCAGAAACAGTAAAGAGATATCGTGTATATGATCCCATAAAAATATTATAACTATAAAGAGAGATATAATAGTGATAGAAGAAGAAACAGTATCATCGGAAATCAATGCATAAAACATAGCAGAATGGATACAGGATGATGTTGAGTTTGAAGGGCATGAGTCTCCGGCAACAAACGAAGATGGCAGAGATTCAGTGGGGAAGTCTTCAATGGATGAATCTCTCCAAAATTCAAATACATCTGTATATACTGATCCGGCTAGTGAAAATGATGACGATACAAGCATCACAAACATAGAGACATATATCTCAATCAGTGAGTTGCAACCAATTCCAGAATTACCAGAACAGGAGAAGAGAACACGAAAACCTCCGGAACGTTTTGGGTTTGGTAATAACTGTATTTCCAATTCCAATCTAGATGTCGAACAAATAGACTTCTCAGAAGCGCTGAATGGACCAGAAGCTGATCAGTGGAGACAGGCCATGCGAGAGGAGCTTCAGTCGTTCGAGGATAACGATGCGTGGGAAATTGTTGATATACCAAGTAATGGATTAATTGTGCAAAACAAGTGGGTGTTAAATAAAAAACTAGATGTGAATGATAAAGTGCGGTATCGTGCTCGACTCGTGGCTAAAAGTTTTACGCAACGACGTGGTATTGATTATGAGAACACTTTTTCTCCTGTCATAAAACATTCTACGCTGAGAATGTTATTTGCTCTGAGTGTACAGTGGGATATGGACGTAACACATCTAGATGTGACAACAGCTTTTTTAAATGGAAATTTAAAAGAAAATATGTACATGTCAATTCCAGAAGGTTTTGTAAATAAGCAAATTAGAAAGGTCTTGAAATTAAAAAGAGCTATATACGGACTGAAACAGTCTGCTTTAGTCTGGTATGAAAAAGTGAAAGATTTTTTGCTGAACTTTGGTTTTAAAATAAGTAAATTTGAACCATGCTTGTTTACATTTTTTTATGAGAATGTCAAGATTATTGTAGCTATATATGTTGACGATTTCTTGATTTTTTCTAATAGTATTGCAGAAACAGAAAAATTAAAAAATGTATTAAGTTCTCAATTTAAATTAAAAGATTTAGGTCCTGTTAGACGTTACTTAGGCATGCGAATTAGTGTAAACAAAGAATGTAAGACTATAACTATAGATCAGCAGGAATATATAGAGCAATTATTATTAAGGTTTGATATGTCCAATTGTAAAACTTTAGATACCCCCATTGAGAGTAAGTTGAATATAGAAAAGGCTGAAAATTGTGTAGTAAACATTCCATATCAAAAGCTAATTGGAAGCCTTATGTATTTGGCAGTTTTGACTAGACCAGACTTGTCGTATTCCCTTAGTTATCTCAGCCAGTTCAATAACAGTTATAATGAAACTCATTTTAGTTATGCTAAACGAATATTAAATTATTTACAAAAGACAAAACACTATTGTTTAACATATTGTAAGGAAAATGTAGAGCTGACAGGTTTTGTTGATGCAGACTGGGCTAGTGATAGTCTGGATCGTAAGTCTTATACTGGGTTCTGTTTTGTAATGGGTGGTTCTGTGATTTCCTGGCAAAGTAAAAAACAAAAGACTGTCTCCTTCTCCAGTACTGAGGCAGAATATGTTGCTCTCTCAGAGGCATCTAGAGAAGCTGTTTATTTCAGAAATCTTATGTATGAACTTACTGGTAAAAAATGTGTAATTAAATTGAATTGTGATAATCAAAGTGCATTAAAATTAGCAACAAGTCATCAGGCACATGCTAGATCAAAACATATTGATGTTCGGTATCATTATGTTAGAGATGCAGTTAAAAATAAATTAATTAATATTGAATACATTTCAACTCAGGAAATGCCCGCTGACTTGTTAACCAAGGGTCTTTTGTCAACTAAGTATTATAAGTTCATGCACATGCTGGGAATTAAAGTTAAATAAAACAATATCTATGTATTCTGTTTAAAAATTCACATTTATTTTGTTAAGTGGGAGTATTAGAATAATGGTAACAAAATTATCAAATGTGTTTAGTGGCGCCATCTATATTGAAACAATGTGTAACATTTCAAATAAATTTCAAGAATAATAAAGATTATTCTTTTGTCTATTGCGAAAAGCAACGTGTTTTAATACATATTTGGGTAGCCCTTAGAGCGCCCTTAAGGTGATTTTGCAAAAAACGGCTCTGTACAAATCATCAAAATATTATTATCATTATTTTTAGCACGGTTCATATAAAATTCATCAAATCCAATGAAAATTTTTGGGCATTCGGTTTATTCCATGTAGCATTCATCAAATTCAATAAAAAGCGTCACGCTTAAAGATGAAAGTGAAAAGCGTATTGCAAATTTTTAGTCAGTAGCAATGATCATCACTTTACGAGATCATCGGTTGCGAGCTGGAATTGCACATCAGCGGCGACGTGACCTCCGAGAACCCGCGGCTTAGGCTTTCATTTCCTTGGTAATCCAACCCCTACACTTCGCACTCAGTCACACGGTAAAGCAAACTCGCCACGAGACCAAACACTGGATACACTGAACTGTTTGAGATTCACGACTCACAACGGCTCCGGAATAATAGAAATTAGCTGAGGAAATTGAAATATGTCTTCGTTAGACGGAAGTCTGAGAAATTGTTAAATGAAATCATTTAATTATACAAATCTTAAATAACACACCTACTCCCTTACACAATTGACAAACAACCGTTCATGTATGGTAAATGGTTGTTCATCCGTTGTGTAAAATTTAAAACAAGTTTATTAGAAAACCGAGGAAAAATGCAAGGATTTTATTTTAAATGTACACATTCAAATGTAAGGGTTTAGAAAATTTCAAGAAATATGCAGAATGGTGGATCCGCAAAAAATACGGAAGGTATATATAGGAAGTAAAGGTAGAAAAATACTGGAGCGCCAAAACGATTGGTTTTGAATTTGCCCGCGCCATTTAAAAAATTATACCTCCGAATATTAAAACGAAAACGTATATACTGTTAACTGTCATTTAAGGCCAATAAATGTATCTATATTTCTTAATTTATTAAGATAAACTTATTAAAGAAACTTAATAGTTTGTAGGTTTTATAAAAAAATATATTTAAAAAAACATTAAAATCACACACCCGTGAATTTCGTCTGATTGTTTTCAAAAATCGTTTAAAATTGTACTTATTACAGAAAATTTTATGGACATGTATTTAAAGTTCAATAGAATAAACAACAATGTTTAAAAGATGTATTGATGACATAGCGGAATACCATTTTAATTTAAAGCTAACAGAATGTACTTACGAAGACTTACTTTTCAACCGTAATTTATCATACTAAAAATTATCCTAGAATAATAAAAGCTGTATCTATTTCTTTGTTATGAACCTCTCTAACTGAATTAATAATAAAAATATAAAAATGGCACGATATTATACTTCTCATCAAACGATAATGTAGGTACGGCACCAAAAAAAAAATCTTTTGTTAGGTGCAAATTAAACTTCACTTTCTAATTTAACTTTTCATTTTAGGACTTTGAAATTATTTAAATAAGCAGTATAAAGATTTGAGACATCTATTTACTATTTGCTGTGTAAAGCGGCTATCTCGAATATCGCAGTTACGAAGACGCGGGAACTTTTGAAATGTATTCTATATTATTTTTGAATATATATCTTCAAATTGGCTATATTTTGGCCAACGTAAGATCGGGGGTTTTAAAAAATTGCCCATAATGAGGCCAAATAAGCTCCCTTGGTTATATATTAAGCTATTCAATTCTCTACCTATTGTCATTAGAAACACACAAATCAAAACTTTATTTAAAAATAAAATCATTGATTACCTCCAATAAAAATATACATTGAACTATTTCATAACATACTAAAAATTGTGCCTATTGTGTATATATGTATAATACGCCTTTTGGTCAAACTGAAACTTTATTAATTAATTGCTTAAAATTATTATTGCTTCGCCTCCACCTTCTACATTCACTCTTGAATTTTATGATTTAAAAAAAAACAAAAAAATACTGATTTTATTTTATCTGGCATTTTCAAAATATATCATTAGCTAAAACCTAGTTAACAACCACTATGTAAATTTCCATCTCAACACAGGCGTTCCACACCTAGTTAGATGGGCTATACGTCACTATTGTAACTAAATGTAATAATGAAATAAAATAAATAAATATATATTTATTTGCATTTTGATGTTTGTAATAATTGTATTATGAAATTCTGAGTTTCGGCTAAGAGATTTGAAGGAAAATAAAACATTAATTGCGTTTTTACTAGTTCAAGAAAGTTTTATATTGATATAAAAAATACGATATAAGAACAGAAAAAAATAATACACCATTAAAACCTTACATTTAAATAACCTTACTATTTTTACTAAAAAAACTATTGTTAGCATAAAATATGTCCGTGTCGTGACATATGCCTCAACAAGTTATGAAGGTAACTGAAGTTTTGGAAATTTGTCGTATGTCGGAGCTTTAGGAAATACTTATTTTTATACAGTTAATTAGGTCATGTACCATGGGAAACATCCCTTTTGTAGGGGAAAAATGCAAAAGTTGCACTAATCGTGTAAAAATGCACGTTTTACAAAAGCTATGGAAAATTCTTTATTCATTGGTAAGGCCCTTACTAGACAGCTTGAATTAAATCAATAATTTATGCAATACTTGGTTCAATGAAATTTGGTTCCTTAGAACAGTCAATCTGGCTAGGTTAATGTTGAACTGACAAGACATAATAGCACTTGTACACATTTTATATTAAAATAATGCACAATATTGAAAATTTGTTATTCATTACATTATTCCAAATAATATTCATCCTTGCAGAAAAGTCAATAGATGTCGTAAATAAAAAAAAAGGATACATTTATCCAATACAATATCCAGATTACATTTAGTTCGTGAGATCTTACATAAAGATAGCAGCCAATAAAAAATATGCATTAATATTGGTAGTCCTTATCCACAGTATGATACAGTTAATTGTGACCGAAGGAAATAGGGACGGATTAGAGCTGTTGGTAGAGCAGCTTTTGGGCAAGACGAAGGTTCTGGGTTCAAGTTCCAGATGCGTCCGTATTTTGTTCTGATTTTCAAACCTATATAGCCCAACCATCATCAGGTCTGCAATTAACTTGTGTTATAGCTTAAATCATACATTCCATCAAAACCTTGTTCAGATATTATTTTCCTGATGTATGTTTTTGTGCAATTTTTCAATGCTGTAGTTATATAATATTAGTAGTTACTTTATAGATATCCATCTCTTCTTTTTATACTCAACTTATCAATTTGATTTTTTTAAAGTTTTGTGAAGGTTATATTCAAGGTATGTTATTATTTCAGTTTTGTGAAACAACCAGCCAATAATGATAATAATTACAAAACTTAAGTAGAACCTTCACAGAACTTCAAAATCAACAATGTTTAATGGATTCAATGGATTATACCAAAAAAAATGTATGTTAATTTATTGGTTAATAAATAATTAAAAAAAAAAAAAAAATGAAATTTAATGAATTGTTCAAATTCTTTGAAAAACACATCATGACTGTTATAAAATGCAGTGCAATACATTATAATTAAATGTGTAAATTAAGTATTTACAGAGTTTTCCTTATGGTATTAGCCTCTTCATGTACCAGCTCATTCGAAAGACGTAAAGGAAAGTCTGATAGATTCAAATTTGTGGAATCGGTGGGTCGGAATTTTAAAGGATCTGACATAAACGAATAAAAAGTCTATCTTCAATAACATAAGTAAAACACTTCAAACAATATTTTTTGGAAATATACATATTTTTTTAATGTTATTTGATGTAAATATCTCAACCGTCGAATCTCATATTTATAAATAAAATTGATTTATTTTACGTAAACATTTTGAAAACTAAATAAAACTTTCACACAATCTCAAAAAAATATTAATTAGTTTTACAAATCCTACAATATTCTTTTTATTGTCTCCTGTTAAGTTTTCATTTTGTGGCCTGAAGAGTTTTATCAAACCACAGTAGCTATGCTATATAATTATTACTTTTTATTTCTTGCTAGAGCAATCCTGATGAGTTATAAAACTCATTATCATCCTAAAAAAGGTTATAATCAACAAATGGAAAGCACAACATAGTACAGTTGTTTTCTGTCATGCTTTACGAAAAAATGTACAAAACTTTTAGGAAATAAAAGTGTGCATCATGAAATAATCGCTAGCCACTTTACAGTGTCATGGCTAAAGATTTAACCTATATATTGTCTAGTTTCTAGTTGTTTCATAAAGCTAATATTTACACCTAAATATCTCACGCCGCGCCGGCAGGTTCTTGAACAGGCAACATTAGAGTTGGTTACCCGTGTCTGTTTGACTTTGTTAGGTGGAAATTGAGTGGTGCAAACTGCCAAATGCCGGCGGCTCAATTCAGTGACGCGATTGCTCTAACTGAGACGTTTTACCTACACATTTTACTGCTAACAAAGTGGGAAAACTCGTTCCTTTTATTTATTTAATGCCCAGAGGGCTTTCACATATGGGTAGTATAACTTTAAGATGACAGAAAATTTTGAAACATACGAAGAAATAATAAAAATAAAAATACAGAAGAAGAAAAAAATACAGTTATTAAATAGATTTACAAAAATTCAAGAGAAGGTTTAAGAGAAGTATTGGAATACATATTTTAATATGTCACCATCACGTTAGTATTGGTTTCCTATAATGTGAAATTTGAGTGTAAAAGTAACAATAAGTATCAAATGATAAGGTTTGGCGTCGTTAAATTTGAACACACTTTTCTGGCTTGAATTTCAAAGTAGAACCTTCCAACATCACTTCTCACTGTCATTGTATATTAGGATTTAAATAACTGTCAAAATCAGGACAAAATGCCAAATCGTTTGTTCTTTGTTTTAATAGTGTAACACTGAACCGGACCGAACTTACGCGCCGAACATCTGTTCTAAATTAATTTTAACATACCTTTGAGACATACACCGCTATTACATACACGCTTAAGAGTATAAACATGCCAATACAAATGTAATTCGCCAATAAATCGTGCTCTTCATACCTTCAATAATGATTGATTTATGATGTTTTCCTTTGTTAGAACGGCACATACGGTTGCTCCAGCAAGTGTCCCCGCGAGAAGATCATCCCCCAAGGCGCGTGCAGCAACCCGCGCCTCACCAGCGTGCCCGGCCGTTGCTGCCGACAGTGGCTGTGCGACACCAAGCGTGAGTACCCCACTACTGAGATTTTGCTTAGCGACGGATTTAAGCCAAGACAAACGACGTATATTCATGTTTTTGTGAAAGTAGATGTGTTACAATTAACAATTAAACATACTAATTTCGGCTGTCGGTACATGGGTGCATGCGTGTGAAATTGTATTCTTTCATAATTCGTAAAATTATTCATGTCCAATGAACTTTTTTTTTCAAAATTTAAACTCATACCTATAAATCATATCGCAGGTAACAAATCATTTTTTTAAAATTATTAATTCTTAATTCGAAATGTGTATTTCTTTTAAAAAAAAAAAAAACAAATATGAAACATTGATTGATCGAAATCTACTAATGGTGTTCATTTCAATGTAAATCCTGGTTGGTCTCTTTAATTATTTATCAATAAAAAAAGTTAATATAGTATAAATAAAATTGAAAATACTTGTTTGTAATGGACAATAAACCTTAAAAAAAATAGTAAGTAATTTCAGCTTCATAAATTGTTAATTGCTGATTTTTTTTTATTCTTCATTATAAGCACCCTGTAAACTGCCGAAGCAGTTAGTTAAAGCACGCACATGACGAGAAGCCACAATATAGAAAATAGATCCAGAAGAATAACATTTCAAGTGACTATAAAACAGAAGCATACAATGTATAGACACACTCAAAGAAACGCTATATATTTAAACACACCTGCACATATGATTACATTTTATAAACAATTATAAGTATTTAGAAACAATATCAATATAAAAAACCTTGATCTCTTAACCATTTTTTCAGTGGTAATTCAATTCACTTTTTTCATGCATTGGCTAATATCAAATATAGTGAGTACAAGATAAGTGAATGTTTGTTGCCCGTATTTATTTATAAATTTTGGAATGGGCATACCTTCGTTTTGTCTAAATCTTGTATTGTGTGTATGATCTACTTTTTCTTCATATATGGAATCCGACAATAGATTTCGGCGAACAATTTTGAAAAAATAAATAACATTGTTATTTGAAAAGGTTTGACCAATTTCGCTAGATGTTAAAAAAACCTCACTTAAAAATTACATAAGATCATTCTACTTTTAGACCACAGACAGGCCAATTAAAGCGATTCAAAGTCATAAAAGAATTTCGTTATTTGAAGATCATTTTCACCAGAATAAGAAAATATTTAGTTGTGGTTCCTGCGGTACTGACACGCCCACCTCCAACAACATACTTCCATCGGTTCAGCTGCACAGGCAATCGGTCCCGTCACTAAATCAGCATTTCCATTTGGTTCCCACTTCTCACCATTTGCATCCTCTGTGAGTCGTTTCCTATCCAAAAAACTGGCAATACATTATTCGTTAGGGGAGTTCAATATGTATTGTTTATACAGAATCAGCACGTTTGTTTCCAGGTGAGCTTATTGCCTAGTTTCCTTCAGCCAACTAAGCTTTCAGTCGTGGGGTAAGCATCAATTGCGACAATATTAGACGAATTGTTCCAATAAGATTTAACTAACTAACCATCACGCCGTTTCCCCGCAGGGGTAGGCAGAGAGGACGGACCCCCAAACAACTCGGTCTTGGAAAACACTCCTTGCCTCATTCACATTCATACATCGTCTCATACATATTCTTCAATTATTCTTAAACACGAGTCAATCTCAAATCAACTTCGTTCCAAATAACATCTCTTTTCTTTGTAATCCTATTGGATTTTACTTGCTTTGTATATTTTCTTCAGAATCTCTATTTATTCTAAGTATCCTCATCGCCACACAACAGTCACACACACAAATTTTCAACATCTTTTCTATTAAAAGTTTCGGAAGATAAAGTACTTTGTAAAGGTAAAGGTAAAAAAAGTAAGTTAAAATAAGAAATAATATACTCTAAATTGATAAATTATCGGTCGTAAAACAAAAAAAATATGTTAAAAAATATTTCTTAGAATGCGACAGCAAGTTCACCAAATTTTCACGAAAAATCTTCAAATGCGTTGAACGTCTCATTGTTTTGTGTATTTATTTTAATGGACCGGCATAGACAGCTATAAATACTAATGCAACGCGTCAGGAAAAATATCAGGTGGATTTAATTACCAGTGTACCCGGACTAGGTATGTTCGGACCAAAATAATCCTCGAATGTTGTTCGTTTTTGATATATTGCTTCTGTGGAGTGGCTGGAGTGGTGCGTGTACGGTCTGAGTTCGTCATCAAAATTTTTTTTCGTGTTTGTGATACCACTCTAGAATTCCAACAGTTTTTAAAAAGAGGAACTATCTCAAATTCGTTTGGGAAATATTGAGAATTTAATAGATGTAGTGAGAAAATGTATAGATGGATATACATTTTATCGTGTTATATGTAGGTACATATATATAAGGTGTTAAGGGACGTACTTGACATACTTTAACCAGTGATTCCTGACATTATTTGGTGTAAACAATGTAAACGATATTTTGGTCTCCGTTGTTTTTTATTATTTTTTTATACAATTTTTCAAAATTTCCTACATGTCGACAATGGTCACTTAACCGAGTACCCCCGCCGGACCCCTCACATCGACGAGCTGTCTCCAAAACTCAAAAAAGTCACCGGAGACCGAAATTTTTTTTTTTATTCCAAATAATGTCAGGAATCACTTGTTAAAGTATATCAAGTGCGTTCCTTAACACCCTGTATAAATATACGTAATATACTGCTACGGTAAGTAAAACACAACTTCTTCCTTGAGAGCATCAAGAAAGTTGAATTAATGTCTCTTTATTTATTTATTCAATCATTTTATTCATAAACCGGTTGTGTACCAATATTACGGGTAAGATTACCAAGTTGAGGTATATGTAAGTATAAAAGTACAAAGGGGCAGTTTTACTATTTTTGTGACATGTGTCAAAAGATAGTTGCAATATACAGGGTGTATCGGCACTAACCCGACAAACTTTAACCAGCTATTCCTTAGCACATTTGGAGTAAAAAATGTTATGGGCACTTTGCTGTCCGGTAGCATTTTTTTTTCAATTAAAAATAAAAAAAATAAAATTTCCACACTACATCACTGTCATTGGCATTCGTGTTCAACAGCTGTAATAAGCAAGTATGTCAAAAAGCGTCTTCGCTCTTTCGCACACACTAAATAATAATAGTTAAAAATGAGACGAATGGTGCCGTGCCATTTCGTTGTGATTGTAAGTGTGCGCCAATATAGGTACACACGTGCATTATTCAACGGAATTCGAATAAAATATTTGCCAGATGGGTTTTCAAACTTTGAAAAAGGATAAAACAGTGGTGACATGTGGTGAAAATATGAATACTAAATTTTTTATTAAAAAAAAACGTTACCGGACAGCAAGGTGCATATAAGATTTTTTACTCCAAATATGCTAAGGAATAGCTGGTTAAAGTTTGTCGGGTACGTGCCGATACACCCTGTATATATATGTAGAATTAAAACGCACTGTAAATGGTCGGCGGGACTTAGACCGCTCAATCACAGTTTGGGAATGCTGCCAATTCTGCGTAATGTCGAGTAACGTGGATTCAGAAATGGGGCAGCACTACGGTATAACAAATATTAAAAAAAAAAGTTTTTTAAATTTTTGCAAATTATTCATGTGGGATAGCGTTACTGTTATCCGACACAAACGAGGTACTTATTACGTCATGCGTACACCCATACATTTTATGCGATATTTATTTAAAAATAATATTTTAAAAATTGATATTGTTTATTTCTGGAAAATTGACTGAAGCATGGTATCTCTAATAGTAATTAATTGCCTATTATTGATATTATGACTGTATTTTGAATTAAATTGTGAGATTCCAGAGCCATTCGGGGTAATCAATGTTTCAATATAATGCCAATAGATTGAACACAAGGCATGATTTGGCAACTAGTTAGGTAAAGGCCTATTCACCATTATACCAAAGCACTTTAATTCGTTCCCAGAATCGATTGTACGATAATTTTGTTCTAATAGCTATACATCTCCAAGTAAATAGTTAATTCCCAAACAAAGGATATATCAGAGGTCACGGTCGTTAAGCATTATTTAGAGTTTCATATTTGAACCCCAATCTTCACAATGTAAACCCCGCGGTTGTCGAAAAAATAAATAGTGTTGGATTCATAGTGAGTCTGGTACGTCTCTTGACATCAGTATATTCCGGAATGGAGACATATTATTTATATCTCGCTTTAAATATTATATCCCCGCCTATATATAACTCAGGTGAGGTTATATTGCCATCACAGGTTGATTGGTAGCGGCGGATATATTTGCATTTTTATTATTTTTTTGTTATTCCCTAAAGTATTTAGATGACGCATGGCGAAACATACGTTGTTACAGTCTTTACAATTCATACGATTGTCCGCCGCTTTCGGAAGAATAAACGATTTTTGTAACCTGTTTTTTATGCGTGTATCTTTATTTATGACAGAGATAACACAAATATTTATGAACTAGCGCAGAGCCGGAGATGCAGCAAACAAAAGAAAAAGACATTTAAAATAATATGATCTTTAAATATTTTATTATAATTAGGTACCTACTTTACCGCTTGTTCGAATATTTCACACAATCAGTTCAAGTTTTTAAATTATTTAATATAAGCTCCACACAGATGGCCTTGGTGAAAAAAAATCTCTCAGGGCCTCGGTCATCTTTGGGAATGCTATGTGGAGGGTCTTTTTATGGAAAGGAAGGTAAGTAAGTTCTAGGAAGGAAAAATGTATTAAAGGGTGGGTAGGATTCAGGGGGTCAATACGTCCAGGAGTGACGGACATGAGAATCCATTCTTCTCAGGCGATGGGTCGAGAGAGCCCGGCTGGAGAGGTAAAAAGGTCTCCAAGTCTCTCCCGATTTGGCCGAAGTGGGTAAACTGCCGCACAAAACCTAGACAAAACTCACCACATGAACCCGGGCACCCCTGCTAAGTCACCAAACGTAGCGAAGCACTTGAGGTGACCTACGGAAATGGTGTTGTTCCGCCTTGAAATTCAAAGTAAAGACGAGTTCTAGAGTTCACTGAACCAGAGTTACAGACAGACACTCAACCGAAATTATTATTTTTGAAGTCTAACGCAGAAAATATGGTTGTCTAGCCCGAGAGGTTAACTTTTTTTCAGGTACACGTTTTGATTATTTGAAAAATTATTTTCTGTGGGTACGTTTAATTACTAAATAACAACTTTACTCTTTAAGTTCAAAAAAGTGCTTTATATTTTATACAACTGATCAAAAACCCAATACAAATGAGATCCCTGTGGCGTATGTGTGGTAAAATCATGGCTGATCGTGTGAGAATTGTGGATATCCGCAAATAATGCAAGGCTGATGTAAGCATGATGAGTAAGATTAATAAAGGGACGCTCAGATGATTTGAGCATTTAGAGCGAATGAACGAAGAAAAAGTGTAAGGATAATATATGACGCAAATGTGAATGGTAGAAGAATTCGGGGACGCCCGAGGAAGACATGGCACGATCAAGTAAATCTGATACTTGAGTCGGACCATATCAAGAGTCAGAATATTAGAGTATATATGAATGTGAATGAGGCAAGAAGTGTGTGCCAAGACTGAGTTAAGACCTCTGCCTACCCCTGCGGTGAAACGGCGTGATGGTTAGTTAGTTAGTTAAATAGTTAATAAACAATCTTTTTTTTTTTTTTAAAAAAGAAAGTCAAACATTCTCGGGTTACGAATAACCTGACAATATTTGAAAATCTCCTACTACCACCACAGTAAGCTGAAAATGTTGCTTGTGTTGTGATGGAGGACTTAGCCAGCCGACGAATTGAACACACTACGCCTGGGTGGAACCCAAACGCGATGTCAACTCGGCCACCGACCGGTCTTTACATTAATGTTGATTTATCAGTTGTGTAAAATTTAAAACGTATTTGTTAGTAAGGCCCGTGTGTCATCAGTTCATAGAGCATATAGAACTTCATAATACTAAATCGAGTTAACGTTTTTTGCCATTAGACCCACGATATAATTACATAGGTTCTTTTACCCAAACTTCCGTATTATTTCACAATTAAATTTCCTTCCTGGAATCATGTAGCTACTGCTGTAAAAGTTATGACAATTAATATTGGATTTGATCCTTACTATATCTGATTGATATTGGACGGGGGAATTATTTTGCACGGAAGAATAAAATCAATGATAACAGTATTAACTAACTGACCTGTATCCCACGTTGCTCGGGGTCATTAATGGCTTAGTGTAAAATTTTGAGGTTTCGAATTCTAGTGTGGGTACCTGAAAAAATGACTGGATTTTTAATGTGGAAATAATATAGTTGTAAAGAATTGAATTGTTTATTTCACTTGATTCTGCTGTGTCTTCCTCGGGCATCTTCGACTTCTTCTGCCATTCTCTTCCTTACACCCTTTCTTAATTCGTCACATGTATCACTTTTTACTACACATAAGTATTGAATTCTTTGATCGTTGTACGGAGACAAATGAGTATTGATAATTTACCAAGAATCTCTTCACATTATTGATAATCCGGTTAAAATGGGATTTTCGGCACTTACGAATGATTTAACAGGTTTCCTGAAACACTTTTTAGTAAATTACGAATATATTATCATGATGTCGGAACACGTGTTCATGAAAATCTAAATATCTTCGCATTTCAGCTTCGGCGGCATTTATTCTTAATCAGGAGATATTTTCAATTTCTATGGATATTTCAGGCGACTAATTATTGTTTAAAATAATTTTTTATCCTTTTGGCTGTGGATAAAAAACCTTGTCTTATAAACATTAGTTTATCGTTGAAAAAGTACAATTACTTTCAAGTTTTTTTATTTTTTTTCTGTTGCAATAAACCTATAGATGTACACATCAACATCTCTGATTTGAAGGAATAAGAACAACGTTCTGGATAGCTCTCTTAACCCGCTTCTTTTTAATGTTTTATTTTCCCTCTTCAACTTAAGCACATCCAAAGATAAAGTGGGAATCCATTCAGTTTCCAGTCTTTGATTCCTTTGCCAAGATAACGGCGCAGTTCATTCTCTCATTGCATTTTCTCGCTTGGCTTCAAATTTTCCCCTTAAAAATTATATAGTTCACGAGATGAGGGGGGTGGGGTTTCCCCTTTGAGGGGGTTTAACCAATCCTCTTTCCACATCTCATGGAATCTGATGCTCTTTGAGCTCTTACAAGCTGTATATCTCTGAACAAATAATCCCTAGAAGTTTGAACTACGCCGATACACTAAAGATACAAGATACAAGAAACACACTGGGTGGACGTACGCTACGTAAACAACGAAAGATATCTGGACTAATTAAATTCTATACATTTTACATAGAAATATATGCTTTCTATATTATATATTTCTTAATATCATCGTTGCTCCGATCTAGACTGTCCAGATAAGCGCAATACTTAAGATGGACTGAGTGGCGACACGCCTCCAACGAGTTGATTTTACATCTATGAGTGGTATTATTTATGCATCTACTGTTATGTTTAGTATATCTATGGTTGTTTGTTTTGACAGTTGGCTTAAAAAAATAATAAACTAAGTAAATCTAAAAAATCTTGCGAGAAAAAACAAATACCACCGACTGGAATTGAACCCGCACCTTCTGGTTGCCAGTCAGGTGCACGAAACCACTGTTCTACGTTGTCTTATTTTTAACCGCCAAATAATTTAATGAATACTAGTATTTCATACAACATTTATTGCTTTTGATTTTTTTTGTCACCTGGAAACGACAACCTGACCGGCAATCAGAAGGTGTGGGTTTAATACCTGTCGGAGGTGTTTATTTTTGATCTGTCATCTTCTGTTCCATGTTTCGTTTAAATTTATTGGTATTATTTTATTTTTCGAAAATATGAAATTACCTAATTTTAATACCAACTTATTTGAGTAAAATATATAAACCAACCAGTTTCGATTCGATCTGAACCATCATCAGGGTTTTAATCCTTAAAAATTTAAAGATTCCAATATTTAATATATGATCCCAATAACGTAGTATTCAAACAAAGTTATTTTATTCGAACCATATATTTTTTAAATAAAATTATTGTACTACAATTTAATTGTACATTTACAGTAAAAGGTTAAATTTTACCTTTTGGAAGATGGTCAATAAATATGTCTACTTTTGAATAAATTTTACTCTATTTTGTGCTGGAACATCTAATATGCCGTGTGGTATCTTGAACAAGTCGTGGTGACGACTTCTATAATTTAATGTTTAGTGACGTTTTTGAGCTTTTTACCAGAAAAGTATTTACGCTCACTGAAATCAGAAAAAATGATTCTTAAAACTACTAATTGGCGAAAATGAAAAATGACTTCCTCCGTGGCAGAACGGTCAGCTCAGTGTCTCAGGTACCAGAATTTTTTTTAAATACTCGTAACATGTTGTTCCAGAGTTTAGTAGAATCAAAACCCTGGATCGGAACAACCACGAACTCTGTAATTCATCCAGGAACCCAATTGGTTTTAATTAGTGTTGTCTCAATAAAAATGTTCATGTATGTTTGATTCTAAAATTAAATTTAAGCTTCAATGATAATTTTTACTTTGTATTACTTTGAAAAAGAGTTACAAATTATTGAATTTTATTATAAACATTTTTTTCTATGTGAATACCGCACAAGAGTTCTAACTACTACCAACCGTCTGGAGCCAGTGAGACTATTGCATCCCCAATTGGGGTATGTTGTGAAGCTTAATGTAGTGTGTAGGTGATGGGGATGAGGAAGAGCAAGGTGGGGAATACCTGGCTATTCAGTAATGGTTGTCGTACCAGGGTGATACTGAAAGTACCATTATACCTGGTCCAAGCTCTTATATGATCTCGGATATATTATTGGATGATTTGAACAACTTATATAAAAATTTACAAAGATTAGATTAGATCTATGTGTGTTGCTTCATTTACTTGTGTTTTTTTATGGTTCGTGTGTATGTTATTCTAAATTTTCCTTTTTTTGTTTTATGAAATCTCTTTTTGTTGACTTGATCCAGCTTTTTTATATGTTTTTGAATAACAGTTTTATTTATTTTGTGTTTTATTTACTTCCGAAATAATAATACTACATAATCGATTTCGTTAATTCTTAATATGATTCTGCCAAGTATAATAACAATTTTGAGATACTGAAAGACCACCCTCATTTTTTTCCATTAATTCTTTATTTCCTTCGACAAGGGAAAATCGGATTTTGTATGGTTCATCAAAGAAAATAATCAACATTAAAAAAATCCACGATAGCTCAAATGTTAAATGATAAAACTAATATTTTTTCTGTTTTCTCTGCGGTTCGAATCAAAATGAAAACGACCCCGTTCAAAGGGAATGCTTCCATTATGATACCAGTAGTTTAAATACCATTATGATAAAAGTAAAACTCATTTCTAAAAAGGTGTTTTTCTGATTTTCTCCTATTTAATAAATTAAAACTAAAATTTCTTCTGGATTTATCAAAGTTGATAGGAAGTACTTAAATACGTACCTACTTATTTATAAACCACATTTTATTTTACAACAAAGTAATACTATTGATTAATATTACATTATATACGCACTCCTGATAAAGCATATGCTTTTGCTTATGAGAAGAGAACGTATATACTACAACTGTGTACTTGTATTATTGTGAAAAGTTATAAAATTAAAAATTTTAAGGTTAAAACTGACGAAAAATAACCCAACTGGTAGTAAATATATATTAAATTTTACTAATACAATGGTGAATTGTTTATTAGAATATAAATTATTAACGAAAACATATAATAGGGCTATGTTGTCAGATCTTACGGAGACATTTAGAAACATTTTTATTTGTTATAATCCGAATTATAAATTGGATAGTCTTTGTACAATATGTAACTAAAACACCGTTTAAAGGTTGTGAAGTGAATTTTTAATAGTAAGACTATAGTGCTTACATTTAAACAAATAATTACAATTAAACAAATATTGTCGTGTGGTTCTTCTCGTTCTGGTTTCTATCGTCTTGGCATTTTCCAGTTTCCCAATAAAGAAGTAAATTATGTAATTTGTTAGTGTTCATTAATTAGTAAAATATTAGAATCAACGCGAGTTAATGTTTTGACTGCCCTCACCACCAGAACGTGTGATGTGATGTGTACGCCACTGATTAAATTGCGGCTCAATCAGAATGCAAATCGCGAATGATCTTCTTGCATGCATTTTTATTTGACTTTATGTACATACATATTTCTTTGACAATACAGGGTTTTCCAATAAGAGGTGTTATTTTGAATAGCCCGCTATTTCGGTAGATGTTACTTTTGAAGCTGTCATTTTTTGACATTTGACAAGTAGAAACTACGGCATTAATAAAAATGGAACGATACACGCTTCAACAACGCATTGAAATTATTAAAATTCACTTGAGTGAATCAAATGCAAATCATCTTGAGTGATGAGGCCCATTTTCACCTCGATGGCTTCGTCAACAAGCAAAATTGTCACATCTGGGGCTCGGAAAACCCAAGAGTTATTGTTAAAAAGCCTCTCTATCCTCAACGTGTGACTGTTTGTTGCGGTTTATGGATCGGCGGAGTCTTTGGACCTTACTTTTTTGAAAATGAGGCTAGAGCAACACTTACTGTGAATGGATTGCGCTATCGAGAGATGATTAATGATTTTTTATGGCCGAAATTGGATGGTATTGATTTGGACAACGTTTACTTTTAACAAAACGGTACTACGTGCCACACAAGCAACGAAACTATTGATCTTTTACGATTGAATATCAAAACATAACACCTCTTATTGGAAAACCCTCTATAAAATGCTTAATTTTTTTAACGCTAGTATTTTGATATCATTTAATTTTATCGGGGAAAATAAAAAGTAACAACATTTTATAAGATCTGGTAAATATAATAACTGAATCATTATTTTTTTTCACTGATTTTTCTTAATAAAAAGTGAATATAAAAGAAAAAAATAATATAGCTTATGAGGATGAGATTGGCCCAGTCTGTGTATAGTTTTAGATGTCGAGTTAAGTAAGTCGAATTCACTATATGAAATGTTATAAAATCATCTCGTAAAAAACAAAGTTTTTTTATAAGTAATATATCTGTTTTTATTAAAAGAAAAAACGTTTAACTGAGGATTGAACCTTCCTCCCCAGGAAGTAAAGTCAGCCGCGCTAACGAATAAGCCAAATCGCGATTGAGTAGGACTGAGATTTATTTCGTATATTAACTGCTGTATTGGCATCGAATTTCAGAGAAATGCGTATATGTTCGCGTGTGTATTCGCGTGTAGATGCCAGCAAAAATTGACAGAAATCATTGACATCGACAACGGGTCTATCTATCGGGTTTCAGCTCGATCGGTTCATTTGCGTTCATTCATTCACGAAAACATAATCGAAATTGAAATATGTAGGTGTATTTAAAAAAATATTATTGAATGAATGCGTTTTGTTTTGAGTTAGGACGGTTGTTTCACAGAATTTGAACAATTCATCAAATTTCAAAGTTAATGTTCAAGTTCTGTGAAGGTTCTACTCAAGTTCTTCCATCATTTCAGTTTTGTGAAATAATGATATAAAAACAGAACTTGAAAATCTACTTTGAAATTTGATGAATTGTTCCAATTATTGGATAACCAACACCTCTGCCACAGGTCACCCCAAGTGGGAGACCTTTTGTCCTCTTCAGCAGGACTTTTTCGAAACATCACTGCCCCACAGTGAGAAGGGTGGATTCATACGTCCGTCACTCCTGGACACACTGACCCCCTGATTTCAAATCACACTATAGTCCCTTTTCCTTCCCAGAGCTTCTTCTCCTTCCTTTCCAAAAAACCTTCCACACAGCATCCCCAAAGATGACAAAGCCCCTGAGGGAAATTAGTTTCCTCGGGACTTCCTGTGTTAGATAAATGTAAAAAAATGAATTCAATAGGTAACTCAAAATTGTAACTTATTTATAATTTTCCTCTTTTGGCCAACTAAGGAAATAAGCTTACAAATTTTTACATATTTTAGAATTTATTAAATTTATTTTTCGATATCTTTTATTTTACCTCATTTTTTTATGTGTCGGTACAGTGTAAAGGTAGGGGAGTTATTTCACCATTCGGTTGGCCAGCCTTGTGAGGTGAATTAAGGTAGGGGCTGTAGGAAAGGATTTAGCAACGCTGATCTTGAAGATGCCAGTTTTATCTGAAGGAGGAAATACAGATGCCGGTAGATCGTTCTACATACGACAAAAAAAACATGTCGAAAAATTGGCCCGTTCTCATGAATCCAACTTCTTCTGTGAACGGATGTCTTGTTTTGATTCTTAGCTTTTTAGCCATTATTAAACTACTGCATGTGGCCAGTTGGAAGCAAAAAAATTACGCCTTAAAATCTTTTCAGAACCGAAAATAAATTATCACGCAAGTGGCTCAATGGACATTTGGACACAGTAGGTACTTATTTTGAAAACAGAATTGGGAGCGGGGACTTACCGCATGTCAGCGGGCACTAATGATCACGTAAATGATTTGTAAATTAATGATCGCGTCCAATTATTGTTATCTTGATGTTCCTGTCTACTCGATATCGCTTTTACAAACAGCGTAACGCAACATACACGATTATAATAGCTGTGGGACTCAAGTGCATCTTAATTGTTTTATAGAGCTTACAGGGAAGGAACAAATAAGTAGTCATAATAAAAAATAATATTTACATAAAAGCTGACGTGTGCCCAGCGTTGCTCGTGGTTATGAACATGGCCGTTTTAAGACGTGAAGCGTCCCAAATATTATGTTTCATTTGTAATTATCTTTTTTATGTACATTACGTACATACGTATAAAAATAATTGCCACACATTAGTCCCAATTCCTCAATAATCTCGGAGCTCTCTGGATCTACGTCATCTTAAGTAAAGAGGTAATGGAAGTGGAAAATTGGTTTAAACTCTCACAAAGACACGGAAAAGCGCCGCAGGGGAATTTTTTCCATGTTATCCGCAATTGGGGTAGGTATATGACGTGGGTGAAGGGAATGGAAAATAAATTATTACATTCACAAAGACACGGAAAAAACAGCAAAAGGTAAAAAAATTTGTAGGTCGAAGCGCAAACCGTTAATTAAAATGTTTTTACTGTATTTTCTAGAACGGAAATATTTTGGTATTATTTAAAACGAAAACTTTTAAAACATTCAGCTAAAACGGCTAGTAGCCAAGTGGACAAATGCGTCGTATTCCCACACAGACGTCGTGACTTCAAACCACTGCTAGTTAAGTGCTCCATCATTGCAGAAGCAAGATTCCAGTTGCACCTGTACCTGTCCTGTGTCCCCAATGTGTATTATTATGGGACCCAGCCGGGGCCACCTCCGACATTGTGCTCTATGAATTTTTTTAATATTATTTTCCGAGTCCTGCGTCTTCAACGTGGACAATTTTCATAGCATCCCCAAAGATAACTTATTATGCCTTAAGGAACTTATTTCCCATCGGGGCCTCCATGAGGAATTTTTTTTTATCGGTTCCTGTTCTGTGCCGCCCACCATGAAGTTGAGTCTCTAGGGAGGGATCTCTCGGGCCTGACCAAGACGACGCGTTATATCTGTTTCTGACAATATTCACATTTAATTCATTACATTATTGTTATATCTCTGCTTACTAGCAGATTTCTGTGTGTTGGAACTCTTGATAAAGTAAAAGGTTCTTTACAATAATTATGTTTATTTACGTTACAATAAATTAAGTCTGGATTTATCTACACTGTTCATTACCCGAGGGTTGGTAATTCTCCGTTTCTAGAAGCTTGAAGTCTGACAAGGATACCCCACAGGCAACTGCTACACTCTAGCGACATCTGTCGGACTCTGGAGTAAGCTTTCTGACTAGTGCCATCTATCGCTTGAATACCCAACTTATTACCATACATCACAATTATTATTATTAAGAAATCTTTGATTTATGAGTTTAAAAAAATATATATTTGTATTTTTGGTGACTTACAAACGTCTTTTTTCCCATAATTTTTTTTCACCAATTTGTCTAGGGGGGCGTAGCTGCCCCACCCCCTTCTCCCTACGATGTGAAACAATCAAAAATGCTTTGATCGTCGGTGAGATTGTCTACCCCTAACTTGAAATACGTACCTTGAAATACACCCAACCAAGACGATTTCAAGTTGAGAATTTCGAACATGCCGAGAGTCTTAATACCATAACAACGCTATCGACCACCTCTTGAATGTTCTAAAGTGGCCCACTCAGATTTCGGATCCCGTGGGAATGCCCATTGCAAACATCTTGTAGGGTGACCCGACAGTTGATCCCATGAAAGTTGGCCCCCGACAGTTGATCTCCTGGCATAGCTCACCCCCAGGATAGATATATATATATATATATATCTATCACCAACAATTATATATCACCAACAAGTCTAGTGTTGACGTATTTCTATGTCTACATAAAATTATTTAAAATTACCTAACAAAACAATAGTAAACTAAGTTTAAAGTGCTCTTTTCTTCTAAATCGTAGACCGCGCGTTTAACCAGCTAATTCTTATTACGTGGAGTGGCTTGTTTTAGTGTTTTTTTTTACCTACTTTCCAAAACTGCCACGAAGTGTCAAACTCTACCTACTGGAAAAAAAATCAACATTATTTTTCTCTTATTCCACTTCACGTGACGCAATAGTGATTACCGATTACTATCTTATCCACTTAAAAATAACTCTTTGTACGTAAAGCTCGCATAAAATAACATAATCATGAATACAAAGTGCATTGTATGCGAAAAAAACATTGACACTCCGTCAGACTTTATATGCTGTAGTGTCTGTGAAATGAACTACCATCTTGGCTGTGCGGATATTACTGAAACCACACGCCGTAGTGCAAGAAGTTTACAATGGAAATGCAAGAAATGTAATAGTAAAAATGCTAAAAATACCAAACCAAAACAGACTAATAACGACATATTATTGAACAACGAGCAAGAACCGCCATCTATCATCAAACAAGCAAAACAGTCTACTCAACTGAGGAAATCTGCAAACCAACCACACGACACGGACAACTTAACAACCACAAATATAGATGGCGCTAATGGTCCTTTAACTTCTCAACTGTTTATTAAAGAGCTGACTGATTTCAAAATATCCATAATGAAATTCGTGGAAGACAAATTTGATTCATATGTACACAAATATGAAGCTCTCATCTCACAAAATAACGAAATAATAAAATCTATCCAATTTATGTCAGATCAGCAAGATGACCTAAGAAAACGTATAAATGTTATCGAAAAAACTCAAGAAATAGCCAATGAGGAATTAATTACACAAAAAAATCATAATAATATGCTACTAAGTACTATCTCTAAACAAGATGAAAAAATCGATAAATTGGAGTATTTAAGCCAAATCTGTAATATCGAGATAAGAGGTGTTCCGGAGTCCGACATTGAAAATAATGCAGAAGTACTCAAAAAAATTTCTAAAATTATCAACTACGAAAATACCGGCGTGCATTCTGTATTTACAAAAATCTACAGGCTGGGACCGAAGTTCTCCGACAAAAATCCAAGACCTATCGTAGCGACGTTCAACACCACAACATCGCGGGATGACTTCCTATCCAAATTCAAAACTTACAAAAAATCCACAACCACTATGACAAATAAAATAAATACAAG
The DNA here is from genome assembly GCF_061612785.1 of Hesperophylax consimilis. Classification (NCBI taxonomy): domain Eukaryota; kingdom Metazoa; phylum Arthropoda; class Insecta; order Trichoptera; family Limnephilidae; genus Hesperophylax; species Hesperophylax consimilis. The sequence goes on along the minus strand of NC_142858.1, from coordinate 27,343,635 downwards.
GGATCTAGGATTATCACAAGCCGCCAAACACATCTATGTATCCGATCAATTAACCCAAAAAGGAAAATTTTTGCTATCTCAAACAAACAAATTTGCCAGAGACAATAATTACAAACACTCTTGGTCCACCGGAGGGCGCATTCTTTTGAGACAAACGGATACTTCCAAGATAATTTCTATAAATAATATTGCTGATCTGGACCGTGTTAAACGTCAATTACTGTGACTGACGATACAAGGTACTATGCTGCTATATCACTCCATTATACCAGACATTCATGATTGTATTATAAAATGCTTCTACCCGATATTCTATTATTTATTTATTTTTGTTTATTGCAGAAACAAACAGTACATAATTACATGGATGACAATAGTTACAAAATTATAAAAGTTAGTATAATAATTGGTACCAATGACATGTCGCTGACATATATACATAGGAGGTATATTATACATTTACGGTTAAGGTACATTTTAAAGTTAAGTTAATTAGTGTGCTGGGGAAGGAGAGAGGTGTGTGTGAGTGTTTGTGTGTGTGTACGTGTGCGTGTGTGTCTGTGTGTGGTTGTATGTGTTATGTTGGCGAATTTAGTGTGCTTAAAAAGTTTTTCTTAAATAGAGGGAGAGAATCAAAAAATATATCGGTACTTGTGCTTGTTTGAATTGAGTTGAATGTTTGAAGGATGCGAGAAATAGGGGAATTGGCTGCAGCGTTTGTATTATTACTAGTTGTGTAAAAAAGGTTGGTGTGTCGAGTTCTTTTAGATGGGGTGTTAAAATTTATTTGGGATAGAAGTTCTGAGCAGTCTATTTCGTTGTGTATTATTTTATGGAGAAATGTCATGTCAGCTACCGTTCGCCTGTATACTATATACTATACTCAATGTGTATTCTTACTATTCTTACTTTCCCTAATGGCTATTAGTATGTTTTCTAATATTATATTACATTGCTTTCGAACATATATATATATATATATATATATATATCTCACCTATTGCGAAAATACATAAAGACATTCCAATAGCATTTAAAACTCATAAACAATCTTATTGCAAAATCATATGCATCTTTTCATTCGCATTGTGGTATGTTTCGCTTGTTAATTTAGTTGCATCCTCGATGATAAATTATTTTCCTCACCAAACTAGGTCCAACAAAAACAAAAATATTTACCTTACTATTATTCAGTATATTGTTTATATATATTTTAATATTGTTAATTCTGTAAACATAACTTTTTTCTCTGATTCTTTCATGAGCCATACCACGAATTTCGACAAACTAATACATTCTCAAAATAGTGTACTCGCCTTCTTCTTAGTATTATTATTATTTAAATCGATTGTTTTTTGTTTTTGTTTTATGAATCACACCACCACCAGGATACCCTACATGAGATATAATGTATTTTTCTTTAATCTATCAAGCTCATCCATTTTTAACACAATTAGTGAGTTTATATTATGTAATCCCATTCTTACAGAAAAACTATATCTAACCAATATAAAACATATTATCATCCAGCTTACTTATGTTGTAATTAGTATATATAACATCACTAGTGCTCTACTTATCACCAACAATTTTTTTTTTTGTAACTTTTAACAAAAAGAAATTGAAGTATATTTACTTTAAATATTTCCATCAATATACTAACTATACTAATTATTGCTCTCCTAGCTCTATCATAAAAACAACTAAAATATGTATTAAATATCTTATCTTACAGCTAAACCATTCTGAAACACACACAATTACTACCATCCTTATTCCAATCTCAAGTCTTTTAATATCTTTTGAGAATCAAGTATATAATCTAATTATCACTACTTTCCTGGCAACTTTTTATATGAGTCATAGCAATAATAATTATGTGTGTACTCAAGATAAATTCTTACACTCCGAACTAGATTCCTCTGCTTCTATCATAATAACCTTAAAAAATGTCTTATTTCATATTGTATTGCTCAATATTATCACCATACAAAAAAATAAGAAAACAATTTTTGTCATAAAAAATGAGTGATATTAATATACAAATCGAAAACCATGGTAACATAATAACCTCTGAAACTAATGTTGCATCAAATTGTATAGATATATTAAAGCCATATACACGATTAAAATTACTTTCTACAAACATTCGCAGCATAGATAAAAACTTTAATAATCTACTTATAACGCTTGCCGGTTTGAATAATATGTTTGACATAATAATTTTAACTGAATGTTGGATCAAATCAAATTACACTCACAAACAAATTGCAGGATTTACAGTTTCCAATACACTAAATAACAAGACACAGTCGGATGGAGTAATCGTCTATGTTAAAACCGAGTTAGACCCGACTATATCTGAACTATCCATCGAAAATGCCAACTGCCTTAAAATTAAAATAAACCAAACCACCATTCTTGCACTATACAGGTCACCTAAACAACAAAATATTTCAACCTTCCTAAAATCTTTAGACGTGGCCTTATTGAACTGTACATCAAATGAAGAACAAATGGTAATCGGTGACATTAACATAGACTTACTCAAGCCCATGTCAATACAGACACTCGATTATATAAACCTGATGACTCAGCACGGGCTTGTTTCTCACATTAATGCCCCAACTAGAGTAACCGACATGACTAAATCATGTATTGACCATGTGTTAAATCATGTATTGACCATATTCCTAAGAACAAAAAAAAATGCGAAAGGAATTGTATATCAATCAACCATAACTGACCACTTCTCAATAGTAATTGGCCTCATGAATAAAAAATCCATTTCCAATTCCTCATGTGAAAATATAATAAAGACTAAGATCAATTTCGAGGAATTCACCTCCAAAATTAAATTGGAAAATTTGCTCTCTACCCTTTATTCGTCAGACGTAAATGTTGCATTTAATACATTTTCTGAAACACTATTGAAACATATTGAGGCTGTTACAGTTGAATCCCCTTTGAATAACTTAAATAATAAAAAACTGAAACCATGGATCACAGATGGCCTAATTTTTTGTATTAAAAAACGGGACAAGCTCCACAAAAATTTACTTAAAAATCCAGATACACAAGCTCAAATATTTTATAAAAAATACAGAAACATATGTAACAATCTCATTAAAATCACAAAAGAAAACTATTATAAACAAAAATTGTTCAGAGCCGGCAATAACAATAAAAAAATTTGGCAAATTATTAAAGAAATATCTGACACCAACCAATCAATACCAGTAATACCACCAATCAATAAATTAAATATCAACGGAATAGACACCTCCCTAAAAGACGACCCTGACACTGTGACCAATCATATAAATGAATATTTTTGTAATATCGGAAAAAATTTAGCATCACAAATCTTAAATAAGACATCAACCGATGAAAATTCTCTTGCCGACAAAATCAAAAACTCTGCTTGTGAAACAAATAATTCACTCACACTTAACCCCACTAACTCTACTGAAATTTCGCAAACTATCAAACAATTAAAGCCCTCCCATTCATGTAATCATGACAAAATATCCTCAAACATACTCAAAATTATTGAACCTTTTATAAATCAACCACTAGTACATATCATTAACCTCAGTCTCAATAAAGGCATATTTCCGAATAAACTCAAATTTGCTCTGGTTCAACCAATTTTTAAGGCTGGAACTCCAACTGATATTTCAAACTATAGACCTATCTCCATTTTATCATCACTGTCCAAAATTATAAAAAAAATTGTAAAAAAAAGACTTATTGACCATCTTACAAAATACAACATTCTCTCGCCAAACCAGCATGGGTTCAGAGAAGGGCTAAGCACAGACTCAGCTATTCTAGAATTAACATCACACATAACACAAGCCCTAGATAAAGGTGATAAATGTCTGGCAATATTTCTGGACTTAGCTAAGGCATTTGACACAGTCTCTCGTCCAATCCTTCTAGCTAAACTACAGAAAATCGGAATAAAGAATAAGGCATTTGAATGGTTTAAATCATACCTGACAGACAGAAAGCAATGTATTAAGCTACCATCACAAAAATCGTCTCAACCTACCAGAATTAATTTTGGTGTACCACAGGGCAGCGTACTCGGTCCTATACTTTTTCTCATATACATTAATGACTTATGTAGATTACAAATTGATGGCAATATAATCACTTTTGCCGATGATACTGCCTTAGTAATAAAAAGTAAAACATGGGAAGAAACTTTTCATAGAGCAGAACTAATCTTGAAAATTACTAAACAATGGCTGGATAATAATTTACTCACATTAAATATAAGTAAAACAAAATACCTAACATTTAGCACAAATAATCCAAATCAACCCTCAATTAATCATGTACTAAAAATACATTCCTGTAAGGATGTATCTAGCTGTCTATGCAACGCACTGGAACGAGTAGATTCAATTAGATACTTGGGCGTAATAATCGACAATAAACTTCGATGGGAAGATCATGTAATTAATGCCACGAGCCGTATAAGGAAACTGGCATATATTTTCAGAGCATTGCGAAATATACTTAACAAAAACACACTAAAAACAGTATACTTTTCCCTGTGTCAATCAATTTTATCGTACGGTATAATTGTCTGGGGAGGATGCTCTAAAACTGTACTAGATCCACTAATAAAAGCCCAAAAATTGATAATACGGACTATCTACAAAGCACATTATATACAACCCACGAAGGACTTATTTAAAGACTTTAAAGTTCTTAATATAAAATCCTTATATGTAAAAAATGTTACCTCTTATTTTAAATTCAAATTTACAAAAAAATATATATCCGATTCAAATTATAACACAAGATACTCGAACCAATACAACTATATTATTCCGGCAACAAAAACTTCAATGGCACAGTCCCAGTTTAACTTTCTTGCCCCTAAAATATTCAACAATTTATCAATTGAAATAAAGTCAATAACCAAATATCTCACTTTCAAAAAGGCGCTTGATGACTTTTTGATTAATGATTGTGACAGTGTTAATCACTTGTTTCTCATTCTCAGATAGTGAATAAACAACTATGTACAAGTAGGAATGTGTATATATGTGTATGTATGTATGCATACATATATATATACGTGTATGTATGTATGTATACATATATATTTGTATATATTTGTATATCTTTGTATGAATATGTATGCATCTATAAATATGAATAAGTGTGTGTGTGGATGTATGCGTGTACACGCGTATTTACGCGCTCATACATGCATGTACACTTACACAACCAGAAAAGAGAGTTATGTATTTGATCTTTTCCTGCATAATAGCATGTCTTAGACTTCAAAAAAAATTTTTTTTTTTTTTCTTTTATTTTTATTTTTCTTTTTGTCTTCTGCTTTCTACTTTAACATTTTTATATTTTCTATTTCCATTATAATTCATTCTAATATAATCTTTCATACTTTAAACATGTATAAATATTTAATTCATATGTTAACACTAGACCTCACATACTAACTATATACCATTGGTCGCCACGAGACAGGCAGTCGCCTAGTGTGGTGATATAATGTATCACATGTAAGAAAATGTATTATTGTATTATCATGTATTCTATAAATAAAAAAATAAATATATATATATATAGGCATATTGGCATATATTGGCATATATTGGCATACTTATGTTGATCTCATATATATTGATCTATTCCCGTAGTATGTTGATCCAGGTAAGAAGTTATTGGACAAAGTTGATGTTGAGTTGTGTCCCTATATATGGTTTTACTAAATGAACCAATCAAGAGCAATCGGTGGACTGTTCATCACAAGGTTTTATCTGATTCCGTAATCTTTTGTGATATTGAACTCAAAGTATTAGTCTCTAGAGTCGGATATCGCATGAAATGACTGTGAGATGGTACCGTTTCAAATCAAAATTACGTGTTCATTCGACTGTTTGTTGCTTGAATTGTTTATAAGAAATGTATGCGTATTTAGATTGAAACGAAACTTTCGCAAAAAAAAAATCCATTAAAAAAATACCTACTGCGTGGCGGGCCGGATCGAAAGAGACTGGTTGAGGGATACCTTTTGACCATCAAAATCCAAAATGGCGGCAAAAGGCATAATGTTATATGGGAAATATTGAACTTGCATCTATTACCATCTCTCCTGATTACGCTTCGTGACTTAGTAGGGGTGGCCGGGTTCTTGGTTATAATGGGTAATTAATGGATGATTGGACGAGGTTGGAGCTAAAAAAAAACTGTCCAAAGAAGCGAAGCTAGCAGTCCACAATGGAGTGCTGGTACCTACCCTAATATATGGAAGTGAGGCATGGAACTGGCAGAAGAAGGCTGAAAGTAGACTGAATACTGTAGAAATGAGATCCCTGAGGCATATGTACGGTAAAATCATGTATGACGAAATGTGCGTATGCTGTGTCTATTCTACAGATATTTTATTAGAGCCTGTTAAAAGGAGCTAGCAGCATTGATCCCCGGTGCACCGTGCACGTGCTTGATACTCGACAACTCGACGGACACGAGCGGAATACACGTTCACAGTTAAGTTGATGTTATCTATACATATGTGAACGGGTCGTTTCTCCGACTCGTTTTATCGTAAGTCGGCTCGTATGTGGAACGAGCTATCGGCATCTGTTTTTCTTCCTCAATATAATCCGGGCCTCTTTAAGACCCGCATTAATAAATTCATTCCTACAGACCCTATCTTAATCCGCCCCATAACGCTGCCCAACTGGGTGGAGACATAGTTTCTATGTATTTAACGTATAAAGACAAGGGCACTCTTGTGAGAGGTGTCACATAAAAAAGTCATACCTCCGAATTTGAATATAGAGACATACAAAATGATCTATATTATAAGCAATGAATCCACCCATCTTTTATCGATTATCACATTATTTTAGAATTTAAAAAAACTCGTAAGCTTAATAATCGCACAACTCAACTCAACTTCAAATATTAATATTCTGTATAAACGATTGTTACATCTTACCGGAGATGACCAGATAAATCATCAAAATGATAATTCATCACATCTTTAAAAAGTTATGTAAAGTCATGGAAAGTGATGAAACAAAAACATTATTAACTGGGTTAAGTAGGTTAGGTTCGGTTAGGTTTAAATTTTTTATTCATCGTTTCTAATGACTTTACATCACTTTTTAAAGGTGTGTTGAATTGTCACTGTGTTGAGTTATCATGGAACCCTTACCGGAAATGTTTATATTTTAAAGTTCTCTAAATAAAATGAAATGCTCTTAAAAGAAACATCTCATATTTAATATTATACAACAATATGACCGGAAGTCGGCATCTTTCTTTGAAATAAATAAATCTTAAACTAAAAAACAGCTACAAGGTGGTTACAAATGCAATTATATTTAATCAATTTGTTCGATTATATTTTATATGAAGTTTTTTTTACAGTGGCCCAAATGAATTCTATATGTGGCCAATTGAACCAATTCAACCAAAGTTGTCCAATTTTAATAACTTCGACGAGGAAAAGAAGTTTTTTAATTAGTTGAATAATAATTTTTCAAAATTTCAATTATGTTTAACGTAATACACTATCTGGCATCAAGAAAATCAGTCTAGTCACGAACCGTAACTATTTAGTGTAATAAAATAAAAAAATTAAATTATGTTTATATCATAGTTTGCTTTAATCTCAATAAAAAAGAAGGAAAAAGTTTTTTTTTTATGAATGAGATAAAACTTTCCCCCAAACAACGTGTATATTTAACTAACTAACTAATTAACGATCACGCCGTTTCCCCGCAGGGGTAGACAGAGAGGACGGACCGCCAAACAACTCGGTCTTGGCACACAATTCTTGCCTCATTCACATTCATACATCGTCTCATAATACTCTTCTATTATTCTGACTCTTGACATGACCCGACTCGAGTATCTGATTCACTTGATCGTGCCATGTCTTCCTCGGGCTTCCCCAACTTCTGCTACCATTCACATTTGCATCATATATCCTCTTTACACACTCCTATCTTCGCTCATTCGCTCTACATGCCCAAACCATCTAAGCGTCCCTTTCTTAATCTTACTCATTACGCTTACATCAGCCTTGCACTCTTTGCGGATCTCCACATTCCTCACACGATCAAACATGGTTTAACCACACATACGCCTCAGGGATCTCATTTATGAATTAAAATTAAAATAGCAACTTCACATTAGGAACGAGAGGACAACGAACAAATAAGTACATTGACTAAGTGTTACGGACGGACATGCACTTGAGCAAGACTTGGGAGCTGTATTCACAGAAACTTAAAAAAAAAACTGACGTTTAGTTATAGTACTGGGTCAATTGTACTGGTATCCCCCGAAAACATAAAAACATAAACAATATAAACTTATTTTTGAAAAGAAAGACAAACATTCCCGGGTTAAGAATAACCTGGCAATATTTGAAAATCTCCTACTACCACCACAGTCAGCTGAAAATGTTGCTTGTGTTGTGATGGGGGACTTAGCCAGCCCAGGAATTGAACACACTATGCCTGGGTGGGACCCAAACGCGATGTCAACTCGGCCACCGACCGGTCTAAAATATGGCAGAAATCGCTCCAGTGGATAAGTAATAAAATGTAGTTTATAGGCAATTTATAAAAAAAAATTGTCTAAAGAAACAGAAAAATTTTTAAAACAGTAATAAATAAAATAAATTCTGGAATCGTTAATAAGTCGTTATGAAATATTTAGCCGTGTTAAGTAATAAATAGTATCGCGGTGGCAAAACGTGGAATTCCATAGCCGTTTTTAATTTATTAAAAATATTTATGATATCAAAGACAAAACAATTAAATGTATTCTAATCAGGGTGTCGTTATATCCCGGCCGGCGCGGGCGGCCAGAGACTTATTATTACTTAGTATTATTACTTTAAGGCCTGAGTCCGCAGGTGCATTATCTTAACAACGAAGAGTAGGTCTAATCAAATTCACAATACAGTATTATTTTATTAACGAAATTAGTTTTCATACAGAGAATATCCAAATAAACGTTTTTAGTGTATAAAAACATATCGGCTTCTTTGTCTGGATGTGGTGTGATTTCATTTGTATTTTTTTATGAAACATTAATATGAATCATCGAGGAATTATCAAAATTTAAATAAAAAAAATATTGAAGTGTTTTACGTTCTCCTCTAGCTGGTATTAGTATAGCACTGCACGTGTCATCCATAAACTGTGAAACAAATCAGCCTCTCGTTGGGTGGTCATGTTAAATGAATGTTATTCACTGACACTATTTCTGTTTTCATTTAAAAAAAAAAAAAAATATATCACACCAGAGTCCCTGGAGCCAGTGAGACTATGGCATCCCCAATCGGGGTTGTCGTGAGACTGAAGATATTGTGAACCTCGTAGCAGATGACGAGGAGGAAGTTGGGATAGTACCTGGCTATTCAGATCTGGTTGCCAAACACTAATTGGAAAATAGTACAAATTAATTTTAGTAAAATTTATTTCAGCCCGCGACCTTCGGATTGCTAGTCGATAGCCTTACCCCTCGATAACAGAGGCCGTCATTTAGGTACGTTTTAAATTATATTTTACATTTGAAAGTAGACGTTTATCACAATTTGGGAGGAGGGTATGTGTACCACCGCCCCGGGAACCATTTATTGGATAACCCACACTTCTGCCATAGGTCTCCCCAAGTTGTTTGATATGTTTGGTGACTTATCAGGAGTGCCCGATTTTATGGGATGAGGTATGTGAGGGGCTTGGCGGCGGATGCGCCTGCCTAATAACTGCGTGGTGGGCCGGATCGATTAGTCCTCTTTCAACGCATCGCCTTGCAACGCAGTAGGAGAGTTAGATTCTTATGTATATCACTCAAACACACTGAACCCCAGATTACTACCCACCCATCAAACCTATTTACTTCCCAGAACTCACTCTCCTTCCTTTCCTTCAAAATTCCCCCAACACAGCATTCACAAAGATGACATAGGCCCTGAGGGTTACGATTTTCCTCAGGGCCTCCTGTGTGGAAATGATGTAAAAAATATAAGAAATAAACAACAATCTCGCTAAAGGTTGCCCGTGACCTATGGTAGGGGTGTTGGTTATCTAATAAATGGTTCCCGGGGCGGCGGTACACATAATTGTAATAGTTCTCGAGGGCTCTGATGTACAGACATTATGGCTCCTGTTGATTGACGAACATAAACTAAAACATCGTTGGTTGGAATCGGTGCTTGAAATGACTTTAGCCATGTTTAATAAACAACAAATTTGAATAAATTTATAGCAATTTTAATTTAAAATTTGAAATTATTAAATTCTCAACAATCTAATCGCCGCAATTTTAATAGGCACATATTATGGATATTACGCTTTGTTTCAACTTAATCATTACAAGAAACTTAAGTCGGGAGAGATGGTAAAAGATACATTAAAATAAAATTTTATTCAATCAAAGTTCAAAATTTCTCTTATAAAATAACCCAGACAAACCTCACCCCATGAACCCGGGCACCCCTGCTAAGTCACGAAACGTAGTAAATGATGTATTAAATTTACAATTTTTGTTAAATCAAGTTCAAAAGATTTTTTTAGCATGGATTTGATGTTTGCGAAAGTTTTTCAATATAAATACTCGTGAGGCAGTCTATCCTCTTTAAGTACAAAGTCATTTTCATAGAATATGGATGTTCTAACACAATCTAAAAAGTACCACAACGAGCGCGAAATCGGCGGTTTTCAATTTACAACACATGCAAGCCGTCAAGTTTGTCAGAAATATATAGATCAACAAAATAAATCGTGTAAAATGTATATGCGACCGAAAAATGGGCGTGGCTTACAGCTAAATCTCGATGACACAAGTTGATCTATAGGGATTTACATATGTATGCCAGCTTGGGTAATGGATCAACATATCCGAGGTGGATCAACAAATGCAAACGGATCAACATATACCTGGCGTACCGTCGCGCAAGATCAACATAGTACGAGAGGGGATAAATATATATATATATATATATATATATATATATATATATATATATATATATATATATATATATATACATAACGTATATACATAACATATATACATAACGGTGGAAAAATAACAAAATGGTTATTAAATTTAGGCAGGGCAGATTCGGCAACATTATTAAAAAAAATGTTATCTGATAATTTATTGCGATGCATGTATTTTTGAAATTTGTTATTTTTGTATAAAACAATAAGAATGATTGCCATGATTACTTTTTTAGAACATGCAATTCCTACTTAGAAACTGGTGACCGGGAATTTCATCAAAATGATAGTTCAACACACCTACAAAAAGTAATATAAAGTCATGAAAAGTGTTGAAACAGAAGTTGTTTTGTTTCATCATTTTTCATGACTCTATATCACTTTTTAAAGGTGTGTTTAATTGTCATTTTAATGAAATATCATGGAACCCCTAAATCGCCAACTCATAACTATGAAATTTTGTGAATTTGTATGGTTGGTAATAATAGATTGCAACGTGGGATAGTTTTGGACCCGATAGGTGGCGTTGTTTTCGAGATAAATTTTAACTTTTCTAATCCCACCCTCTTCAATTTTGAAAAATTACCAGGTGGTAGAAATAAATGAAAATATTAAAACTGAGTGTTTCAAGTTGAGCAAGAGTTTTGTGTCATATTCAGTTAGATATGGAGTCAGGTTTGTGTTACATGCCCAGTAAAGCGAGTTATATGTTATGATGAATTGAAATTGATCAATAATTTACGTGACTGAAATGAACCCTTGGCATACAGATCTCAAGTCGCTAAGGGGGGCATCTAGTTTTACACATTGTTACGTAATATGAAGGATATTTTTTCCAAACTGACTTATTCCATTTTTTATCAAATTTGACCTGTGAAATTAATATTTCTCTAATCATATTTCCACGCGATATTTTTGTAATGAGATGTTGCAAAAGCTACTTATTCACATTGAATAATAATTTAAAAAATTATTCCTTCCAATGTTACTACCAAAGATATTAAAATATCACTACCAAATCTGGATTATTCCTTTTTCATTTCTTCCAATAGAAACAAAGCAATTGGTCACGTGACAAAATGGCCGCCAATTTGTTTGTAAGAAAGTTGCTGTCAGTTGTGTTGTACGGCTTTTTAAAACCGTCTTGAAAAAAGATTGACTTGCAAAAACACACTTTTTCTAGAGATAGATTTTATATCTTATCTGAACAAATAACTCTGACGATGGAAGTATTCTATCAGCATTCTGTATAGACGATTCTTCCTACACTGGTTCAGGGGTGTCCTCTCACTTCATTGAATGTAGCCGGTCCTTATAAGGTTAATATATGTATTCCATATTTGTTTATACATGGACGAATTAACCCACAGATTAAACAATGCTGGAGTGGGCTGCCACATCGGAGGTCTATGTGTTAACAATATGAGCTACGCAGATGATATGGTTCTGATGGCACCGTCAATACGGGGATTAAGAATTCTCCTGAAAATCTGTGAGGAATTTGCTCACGAAACCAACATGATCTATAATGCGAAAAAAACAGCACTGTTGGTCATAAAACACGGGGAAGGCCCAAAAAACATTCCCCCAGTCTTTTTGAACGGTGAGATTCTGAAAACAGTAGAAACCACAAAATATATAGGACATATCATCAACAACAAGTTAACGGATGATGAAGATATTGACAGGCAGAGGCGTGTACCTACTGAGTATAAAATGTAACATGCTCAGTAGAAGATTTCGGCTCTGTAGTCCACGAGTGAAAAGGACGCTCTTCTTAGCCTTTTGCACCACCCTGTACACATGCGAGCTCTGGGCTAATTTCAAGAAAAGAACAATGGAAAGGCTTCGGGTTCAATATAATAACGCCTACCGATTGATGTTCGGACTCCCAAGGCACTGCAGTGCCTCCTCGATGTTAACAGAAGGGCGAGTTCCAGGATTTACAGCTCTGTTAAGAACCAGGATTGCAGGACTGAGGGAAAGGATAAACCATTCCATAAACACTATTATCATAGAATCCCGTCTGACTTCAGGATCGAGCATTGAAGACCATTGGAGAAAGATACTTGCTCCCACAATCTTAGATCCGATGGATTTCCGTGCTTCTCTGTTTTAACTTAATTTCATTTTCTATTTAATTTTTAATTTTTTTTAATCTCTTTTTATTTATTTTACTTTATGTAAATATTATTTGTACTTATATCCTCTATGGGATGTGTGGGATTGCACTAACCTCCCCACATCCTGGAATAAAGAATTTATTATTATTATTATTATAATTATACGAATTCTCTAAAATTGTGTATAGTGATTTATGTTTGTAGTTGTTTAATAAGTCTTGAATATTGTTTGCACATCGCCTTTAAAGCATTATTTTCTTTTGTATACTTATTCCTCCCATAAACACGAGCTTCTGGTGCTCACCTTATGGAATAGTAGAATAATAAGGAAAAAATAAATGTATTTATTTTGCATACTGTTATGATTTAAAATCTTGTATAATTTTGAAATAAATAAATTAATGTAAATAAAAAAAATACTGAACGATCCAAATCGAATATTATTAAAGAAATCTTTTAATTTAATCACATATTGCCGCCCCGGGAACCATTTATTCGATAATCAACACCTCTGCCATGGGTCACCCCTAGTGGTTCCCCACGTTTGGTGACTTAGCAGGGCTGTCCGGGTTCATGGGGTGAGGCTTGTCTAGGTATAGGAGGCGGATGCATCTGCTTCTAACTGCGTGGCAGGACCGATCGTGGGAGGGTGGTAGAGGGAGACCTCTTATCCTCTCCAGCAGGACTTTATCCGGAGGCAGGCCGGATCGGGAGAAGCTGGTTTGGGGAGACACTTTGATCTCTCTAGCTGGTCTCTCTCGACCAATTGTTTTGCACCGCAGCGGGAGGGATGGATTCATACGTCTGTCACTGGACACATGAACCCCTTAATTCCTACCCACCCCTAATACCTTTTTCCTTCCCAGAACTTCCTCTAATTCCTTTCCTTAAAACGACCCTCTACAGAGCATCCCCAAAGATGGTATAGGCCCTGAGGGAAAAACTTTTCTTCAAGGTCTCCTATGGGTAATTAAAAACAATATATATATATATATATATTTTTTTTTTTTTTTTTCAACAAAACACTCCAAATTACGCTTCTTGAATCACATTAATAGCATTACAGTAAGGGATTACAAATGCTTGGATTTATTCTCAGAATCGCTAAAGACTTTAATAACATAAAAACTATAAAATTACTATACACGTCTCTGGTTAGAAGTCAGGTTGAATACAATGCAACCATTTGGTGTCCTCATTTCAACTCTCATTGTTTACAAATTGAAAAAATTCAAAATAAATTTTTACGTTTTATTAATTTCAAAATTGGTATTCCTATTATTGAAATCAATTATGTCAATTTACGCAGTTAACTTAACTTATCGAAATTATCTGAAATGCGAAAAATATTTGATCTTCTTTTATTATATAAAATTTTTCATTCAAGGTTAGACTGCCCTGACACTATAAACTTGCTATCTTTACATATACCTCCAAAATATACTAGACGGAATATTTTATTCTACAACAATAACTTCGCTACGAATTCTGTGTTAGAAAGAATACATAGGTTAGGCAATGAACTAAGTGATGTCGCTGACATATTTAATTTAAACTTCAATACATTTAAAGCCAAATTAGTCCACCACTTTTTAAATGAAAATAATGTATTAGAAATCAGTTAACCTTATATAGTGACACGGAGAGCACACTCAATTTTACGCTTAACACAATTTGATATTTTACAGTATTTTTAAACAGTGAAACTAACAATTTAACGAGTCATTGAGAGACTGCAAGTTTAAGGAAGTCGGAGAGCAATCCTGCTGGTTCCTAAATTCATAACTGAGTGAGCATTGTCAATATAATTAAAAGTCAAAACATTAAGTATTATTGTCACCCAAACTACTACCGCGCGGCTGGGTCCCTAGTATCTACTTCAAATCACTCCACCTTAAATACAGGCTGACCCATCCTCCATTTTTCCAAAAAAAAAAAAATATTTAAGTTAATAAAATGGATTCCCAAGGATTCATCAATCTGGCGAGAAACGCGGTTGAGGCCCTCACTGAATTAATAATTGACCCAACAAGCAAATTAAACAAAGATCAAATTGCAAAAATGGTACCAAAAACAAATGCTATTCTCGGAACCATTGCTCAAATGGCTGCCAAAATGGCAGCACTCGAGGGTGAGCAGTCAGCTTTTAAAGCATTATCCAATAAAGCTAACTCATTAGTATCTACTTGTGAAGCAGCCGACGAACTCGAAGAAAGAAAAAAAAGAGCAAATAATATAATAATCATAAATATTCCTGAAAGCTCTAAGCTCAACCAAATAGAAAAAATACAAGATTTCAAAATACAAATTACAAATATCTTGAATAAGATTGATAGTAACATTGAAATTAACTCTATCAACACTTTACGCCTTGGAGCAGTGAGGCCGGATAAACCTAGGCCCGTTAAGGTTATTCTAAAGAACTCCACTGAAGCAATAAATATCCTCAGGAGAAAGAACTTTTATCTGACCAACTCCACTGTAAAAATCTTTTCCGACCAAACACCGAACCAACGAAAATTCTTGTCGGACCTCCGCCAAGAATTGGAAACTCAGATAAAGGGAGGAGAAGTTGGGTTAACAATAAAATATATGAATAACAAGCCCACAATAATAAGGTCAACTTCAAAAAACTCAAACACATCATCGGATACGGCCAAAATATCCGAGGCTGCCGTACCAAACTCATAGAGCTACAAACTACTCTTCCACTACTCCAACACATTGAAGTTTTTCTTCTTACCGAAACTTGGCTTGATCCTGATATTCACACCGAGGAACTTGGATTTTCATCTTACAACACCTACCGCCTTGACAGAAATCCAGCCACTAGTACTAAAACCAGAGGAGGAGGAGTTCTTATATCCGTTACAAAATTACTGCCATCCACTCGATTAATTTGTAAACATCTGGACGTGGAACAGGTATTCGTTTTACTAAAAACTAAATCAGGCAAAATTCTACTGGGATGTGTCTACATTCCTCCTGGATCCAATATCACAGTCTACAGAAACCACATAGATGACCTCGAAACCTTTAAAAATAAATACCCTGATGCCAGAACAATTTTATTTGGTGACTATAATACCCCTTGCATTGATTGGATGAATAAGGACTCTTATAACAACTTAAGCCTACCAGAAAATGCCCGCGAAATAATAGATATGACGAACTTACTATCTCTACATCAAGTCAATCAAGTCTACAATACCAATAATCGGCTGCTGGATTTAGTATTCTGCAGTGATACCTCAGTCCATATTGCTAAATCAGTTGACGAGCTTATCCCCCTAGACTGCCACCACCCCGCCCTAAGCATAACCATCACTACTAATAACTCACCAGATGACACAACTGTTCTTCCTAACCTAACTTTAATTTCTCCAAAGCTGACTATTCTAACATGAATCAATATCTTGCAAATGAAGACTGGTCATTTCTTCACCATAATAATACTATTAACTATAATCTTGAATTATTTTACAAAATTATTAATAAGGCCATTGAAAGCTTTGTACCACTTTCACACTTCAAGGAAGCGAAGTTCCCAAAATGGTTCAGTGGCGAGCTAATTAACCTAGTTATCTGTAAAAAAATTGCACACAAAAACTTTAAAGAATCGAACTCTCTTATCGACTACAAGATATTTCACAACTATAGAACTCAATGTAAAAAACTCTCAATAAATTCATATTTCAATTATATAAATGGAATCGAAAAGTCTATACCTTCTAATATACAAAACTTTTTCACTCACGTTAACTCTCTTAGAAAAAACAAACAAGGTTTACCCCTTTCAATGCACTTCAAAGAAAAGAGTAGTACTGACATGAATGTAAAAGTTAACTATTTTGCTGATTATTTTAAAAGCGTCTATGACGAAGATATCCCAGACAATTATATACCACCTTCGTCGCTTAACGAGAGCATACATATCCCTGCCATACACATCAACATAAACGACGTTATAAGTAAAATCAAATCCTTAGACAAAAACAAAAAGGCTGGACCTGATAATGTACATCCCAATATCCTGATAAATTGCATTACTTCACTGACTGAGCCGATTTTTCTATTGTTTAATCAATCCCTTGACACAGGGTGCTTCCCTGATATTTGGAAACGTTGTTATCTAACTCCTATATGTAAAAAGGGTAATAAAAGTGATGTTACTAACTATAGACCAATATGTAAGCTATCTGTAATTCCTAAACTTTTTGAAAAACTATTACTTGATAAAATTTCACCATGTATTAACCATCTCATTGTTCCGAATCAACACGGATTTTTGTCAGGTAGATCAACTCTGACAAATCTCTCGTTATATGAAAACTATATATCAAACGCATTAGCTAACAGAACTCAAGTCGATTCCATATATACGGACTTTATCAAGGCCTTTGACAAAGTATGCCATAAAATTCTCCTGATCAAACTACGTAAGCTCGGTATTGACGGAAAACTTTTAGAATGGTTTGCTAGCTACCTAACTAATAGAGTTTTACTTGTAAAATCAATTTGTTCATTTCCAATCAATTTATAGCTACCAGTGGTGTACCACAGGGGTCTCATTTAGGCCCAATATTATTTTTACTGTTCATAAATGATATTGTAAATATATTTGATGAAGATATTAATACTTTACTTTTCGCAGATGATTTAAAAATATTTAAAATAATCAAAAGCGCTGAAGATTGTATCTGTCTACAAAATAATTTGAACAGGTTAATTAATTGGTGTTCTCTTAACAAACTTCATCTGAACATAAATAAGTGTTATTCAATTAAATTTTACAGAATAAATCAACCAATTATTCATTCATATAAACTCAATAACTCAATCCTTACCTCTGTTGAAGAAATTAATGACCTGGGGATAACTTTCGACTCTAAATTAAACTTTATATCGCATATAAATAATATTAATAATAAAGGAATGAAAATGCTAGGCTTCATTCTTCGAAATTCCAGAGGTTTCAAGAATATTTCAACATTAAAATTTTTGTATGCATCCCTGGTTCGTAGTCAAGTCGAATATAACTCCTCGATCTGGTCCCCCCACTACAAATTACATTCAGATTCAATCGAAAAAATTCAACATAAATTCCTAAGACACATTAATTTTAAACTCGGTATTCCCATTGAAAATATAAATTATAATTACTTGATGAAAAATCTAAATTTATTAAAACTCTCAGATCGAAGAATTATATCCGACTTAATATTTATGTTCAAAATTGTAAATGGTAGTATAGACAGTCCTGATTTAATTAACCTCATTGAATTTCATATACCCACGAGAGCTACTCGTTCTAAAATTTTGTTTAAATGCAACAATATCAGGACTGAGTATTACAAACACTCGCTTGTACCTAGGTTGCATAAAGTTAGTAATAGATACGCAGATGTGGCAGATCTATTTAACTGCACGCAAGGTAGATACAAGAGGGCTATGCTATCAAATCTTTTCAATCAATATTAATTTAATCTAATTCTACCTTATTTGCACTATAGAAACTTATGTACTTGTATCTCTTGTTTACTTACTCTCTAATGTCATTTCACATTCAAATGCCACATATATTTGTAATTCTTTTTTTTAAATATTTCTACGATTTTAACTGTGACATGTTATCATTGTTTATGGTTTATTTATACCGTTGATATTAAATAAATAAATAAATTAAATAAATTAAATAAATTAAATAAATTAAATAAATTAAATAAATTAAATAAATTAAATAAATTAAATAAATTAAATAAATTAAATAAATTAAATAAATTAAATAAATTAAATAAATTAAATAAATTAAATAAATTAAATAAATTAAATAAATTAAATAAATTAAATAAATAAATAAATCATTATATTTTATTTCGATTTTGTATTGTTTGTTTTATACTGTTGCTAAAAATGAAATTTGTAATTTTTATGTACTTAAAAGCCCAATAGGGCGTCAATAAATAAAAAATAAAAATAAAAATAAAAAAAAAACGTTCTGGAGAATTAGTCAGTTTTGCGAAAATACCCCTAATATAAATTTAAAAAAAATATCTTACGACACTCTGTTAAATTATATGAATATGTTCAAATTGTCGGACAGAAGAATTTTCACTTACTTGGTATTTATACATAAAATTCTAAATGATTTAGTTAATAGTCCGGTATTGCTAGAATTGATAACCTTCCGGATTCCACAACGTAATACTAGAAGTTAGGATTTATTTCAGTGCAGAAATTCTGGGACTGTATTCCTCCCCAGAATTCTAATGGAGGGAAACAATTAAACCAAGTCAGTGGACATCTTCAATTCATCTTTAAACAAATATAAAATGTTGTTAATGAAGCAATTCAGTTATTTACAATAAATAATGTATATTTCTTAATATTCAAATGTAAAAGACCCGAAAAATAAATATTATCATTTTATTCAGTTATTATATTGATTGACTACGCTTTGACAGATTTGTATATTTTGACTAATGGTATCATTACTTGCTTATCATATAGATTAAAAATGCGCAGTTACAAAACGGCTTCATTTAAAAATAAACATCCACAAACCTTTAACTTTTTAAATGCACATTGATCGATAGCCACATCAAAAACCAGTGCAGCTCGGATGCAAATGTCATTCATTTGACAAATTAGTTCAATTCTTTCGCCGATATCAGGCCACATCAAAGTATTGGGTTATTATAAAATTCTCCATTATTAATGGCATTAAAATATAAATGTTTGATTGCAAACCACGGATAGAAAACATTTGTAATATACGCAATATTATAGTTACATTACAAATACCGCAGTTATAGATATACACGGTGTCCGGAAACTCGTAGTACAAGCGGGAAACTGGAGAATCTACAACACATGGGGAACCCAAAAACACATAAAGTTTTTTGATTTGAGCATTTTCCAAAAAAAAAAAAAAAAAAACCAAAAAAAAATATTTTTCGGCTATTTTAGGGTTAAAGTTTTTTCTGGTGTTTAGGGTTGAATAACAGATGTTTTAACCCTGCAGAGCAGAAATATTTTATGATTACACCGGGTTAAATGAAGGGTGATTTCAAAATAATGCTTCAAATCCGAGTTTCTTCATTTGTTTTACTTTCAAATAGTTTTAATTAGTTGGGTACTTTGATCTTCAGTAATAATTTATAAGAATTTGATAAAAAAAATTTAAAAAAAAAAAATCAACTTCAAACTCGATTTACTCGATAACGAAAGCTCAAATAAAAAAAAATATACTACAAAATCGACTCCAAATGTGATGTAGATTCACCAGTTTCCCGCTTGTACTACGAGTTTCCGGACACCCTGTATAACTGCGGTATAGTAAAATTGTTGAAGTATTTTTCTATTTTCAATTGCTGCTGGACTGTTGTTGGATTGCTTGCCGCCATGAGAATAGTAATAAAAATAATCAAAATGTGATCAATATCGATTTAAAAAAACTAATGCCACCAGTTTTTCACTCCTGTACGTTTTATCGTAATTTGTTTTGGGTTATCATGCCGTGTTGCGCTTTCTCATTGTTTAGCTGACGTTTGGGACACGGTGAAAAATGATTATTGTTGATTTATTTAAAAATATCTTCAAATTATTCGTAATCCGGTTAAAAACGGGATTGCAGGCTGGTTTCTGATAATTTTTTTGTCAATTCCTAAGAAATCGGAACACGTTTTCATTCACCTGAATTTATATGAAAGAGGAAGAACAGATATCGGTAGCTCGTTCCACATACGAGCTGTTATACACAAAAACGAGTCGAAGAAGCGGCCCGTTCTAATTAATTAACTTCGAATGAGTGTTCCATTCGTGTATTTACAAAGACTTTCACCTGTTACTACAAAAAAATAAGACGTGAACAAAATGAATCAACGTAATACTCATAAGAACGACAAATACAAATAAATGAGAAGACAAAAGTATTGATACCCGCCTACAGTAAATAACAAAAATCAACAATGAAAAAGAAAGGTATTCGTAGAAGTCGAACTCAACTCAATGTCTGACAGAAATACTACTAGTAGGTGTTCCGTAAGATAAGTTTAGAATATAAAAGCCTTTCTTATTCAAAATCACGAGCTTTCATTTCAAAGGGAAAAAGTCTCGAATATATATTTCACAAGTCTTTTGGCAGTAGGAGCTTTTGAACGCCGCTTTGCGAGTGTTGCGCTTTCGAGAGTGTGCTTCCGGGCTTTACCGAAGTTGATGGATCCTGTCGCTGCGGCAATTGTTATTGATGGGATTACGGGCAGCCGGTCAACCAAATACCTCATTCCGTTGCGGGAATCCAGCCGCACTGAGCGCCTGTCCACTCGTGAGAAGATTCTAGGCGATGGTTCCCAACTTTCTTCGAGTCGCGGCCCCATTTTATAGAAGCCAAATGAGCCGCGACCCCACTTTATAGAAATCAATAATCCACAAACAAGATTTTTTTCTTCCTTTTTTTCTGTGTATTGAGTCATTGATAAAGTTTAGGCCACCAAGCTAGGCACATGCCCGTGCTGTGGTGGTTGATTATATATAAAGTACATTAAACGAATATATAAAGTATGAAATATAGAAGACATTAAAATAAATGTAGAAAGTATACAATATAAAAGAAAATATGGAGTATAGAATTTAAGAGAATATTAAAAAAAAAATCAATTTACAAAATCAATGTAAGTACTAATCTATATAAATAAACTGATGATATTTTATATGTGCTAGTTAGTGTTTTTGTGAAGTACATTAAAATAATTTTTATTAATATATCAAAAGTTTGAAATATAGAAGAATTTAAAAAGAATAACAAAAGTATGGAATATAAAAAATATATAAATTTATATGTATATAACATAAAAAAGAGTATTTTTATTACTATAGCAAATAAGAAAACATGTTTTACTATTGATATTTTTTGTGTGCGAGTTACAGTGACATGTGTGGATACTTAGATTCTTGGTAAGATAAGTTTTAATAAGGGTAATTAAAACGCATCGAAAATAGATTTTTCAATGAAGTATTTTTTTAAATAATTTAACTTCACGTATTCTTTTTAATTGAACTTATTCTTTAAAACAATATATTTTAGTTTACTGTTTCGATCGGCGACCTCACAAAACACCCATCGCGACCCCAATCGGGGGTCGCGACCAATAAATTGGGAACCCGTGCGCTAGAGGCTTGGTGCAGGTAGCTAGGGAGTAAGGGCTGGGTCTTGGAACTGGCGGCTATATATTATAATGGTGGCTATATATTATATGATGTAAGGGCAAGGATATAGGGAACATGGGTTGGCAATTTAAGGCCAGGGTTGACTACTGACCTCACGGTTGTGTAACTAAATTTGACTTCAGTCCTTTCGTATTAACAACTTGTGACCTTTCGATACCCATGACTGTTCGGAAGTTACAAAAATTTGGTACCTTAATTTTAAAGCAACCTATAAACATTATACGCGGAGTCCGGTAGCTCGTGATTCAATCGGGAAACCGGGGAATCTACATCACAGAAAAAAAAATTCGATCCGAGTTTTCCATTTAGTTCAAATATTATTTTTTTTAAAGACAGGTCTACGATATGTCTACAACCCTCAAACAACCGTTTTTTTTAATTTGACCTAAAAATTCCGACTTCATACTCGATAGTAACTGTTCTGAGGTATTTACATTTAAATTTTATGATTTAACTATTTTGTTGTTACATTTTATTGATTTGCGCTTTTGACGTGTTGTAGCAAGTAGTCTTCGACTTACTTCTGAATATCAAAAAATTAAAAATTCATCTTCAAAACGAAAGATCAAATCAAACAAAAGTTATACCACAAAATCACCTCGAAACGTAGATTCACCAGTTTTCCCGCTTGTTCTACGAGTTTCCGGACACCGTGTATCATTTGAAAATATTCTGTTGGAACGTACCCTACGACCGCTATCATTACCAATTCGGTTAAATAAGGTATATTTCCGAAGCTCACAAGACTCCTTGTGGATGAAGAAAGCATAATAACTCTAAAATATAACATAGTTTGAGTTATATGTACGATAGTGTTAAATAAAGGAACTCTTGGGTGTCAATCATTTTTTTTTCCTTTTATGATATTAAAACACAAGGACGCTTTGGTCACAAGCCGCTTATTGTTCAGTAAAAGAATATATCGTAAAAAAGAACAATGAGTACTACGGTAAGCGAGAAATCTGCTAATTCGCTCTTGCGACAAACAGAAGAAACTAGTTACAATGGCTAAATTAAAGAGACATCTATTGACAATATTAGGGAGCAAATCTTAATATTGTGATAATTATTTTCTTCATACCATTAAAATTAAACAGATAATGTGTTAAATGAAAGTCACATTTCCATGGATAATTGCTTGCTTTTTAAAGCACCTCGAGATCTACACGACGACGCACGAATAACTCACGTAACCCTTTGCGTTGCGGAGGTATGACTGATTCAGAGTAATTTCGAGATGACCTATTCGCACTAACACTAACAAGCAACGTACAATGGTCTATTATTAGAATACACACGTCACTTGGCGCTACAACCCTTGGGTCATGAGATATATTTAAATATTTGGTCACAACAAAAGCGTTTCAATCCTAACTCTGATGCAACTTAGTATGAGAGCCTTTTTATGAACGCTTTCCCACCCAACAAGCAAGTGTTCGATTTGCCAACAAATTGCTTATCGTTATTTTGTTCGCACAACTTCTTATGTCCTTAATTATTTATTTTCTGCCCGATTACACCTAAGGCTTGTTTAAAATATTGATTGATGATTTGCGAAATTCCTAAATTTCTCAGCGATATTGAGCGCCCGGCCGCTGTGCCAACAATGCAAACGGTGCGGGTCTTTGTACTCGCTCCGTTCATCCCAGGAGCGTGCTAGTAATCAGGGCAAGCCATTCACCAAGTTAAGTCTAAAAGTCATACTTACGAGTACGTTCGTGCGACTCGAAACTTGAAAGCGATAAAAACTGTAGACATTACAGACACTTATGTGTATCTAGTGTTGAGTCAAAAAACATTAACTCATCTGTATCTATTTGATAGAAAAGGACTAACGGACTCCACATTTTCGATAAACATACACAATAAATTGCACCCCAGGCTCTTCCTC
Organism: Hesperophylax consimilis; assembly: GCF_061612785.1. Lineage (NCBI taxonomy): Eukaryota > Metazoa > Arthropoda > Insecta > Trichoptera > Limnephilidae > Hesperophylax > Hesperophylax consimilis. Next base: position 27,319,378 of record NC_142858.1, on the reverse strand, counting down.
ATGTTCCTAGAAAAGGGATACACATCGAACGCTGTATGTCCTAGATAACTCATATAGAAAAACGTACGGCCAGGATACGTAAATTTACTTATTTCTTCTAAAATTTCAAGATCTATCCATATCTGGGGAGGCGCAGCATCTTCAATCCTAAAAAATAATTATAAGCAATAATTAGTCATCCGAAATACTAATACAAATTGAAAATATCTCCCGAGTAAAAATAAATGCCGCCAACGGGAATTGAACCCGTGCCTTCTGATGTCCGGTCAGGTGCTCTGTATCCACTGAGCTATGTCCGCTTATTTCCAACTCGCCAAATGGTTCAATATGTACTAGTACCACAATCAATAATTACTGCTTATTATATTTTTTTACATGTAAACAACAAACTTTATTTTTGTAGGAAAGGCTTTGTTAGTGCTAAATTTCTCACTAGATGGCGTCGAGACATAAGATATCTTCATTTATTGGTGAAATATTTTTACTTGTCAAATATTATTATTTTTAAATGATAAACTAACGTTTATAAGACAAGGTTTTATGCAAAGCTATTTCTTATAATTATTTGTTATCCTTTATGCGATGCATAAAACATTGTCTTATAAACGTTAGTTTATCATTTAAAAATAATCTTACTCTCTAAAGAATACAACGAGCAGTACTAACAGGTTAGAGACATCCCACTGAAGCACTATAGAGGGTGTTAAGGGACGTACTTGACTTACGTTAACCAGTGATTCCTGATGTTATTTGAAAATTTTATTTTTATTAGTGCCAGGAGTGTTTAAAGGGTGATTTCAATGCTAAAAGAAGTCGACGACGCATCTCTGTATTGGAGTTACGTGGTCGAATTAAAGACGATATAATGTATTTCTCAACAGTAACAATCTGTATTTCATGATACTATATGAAGTGAATGATAGAAAAAGTCAGGGACGCCCTAAGAAGACATGAATCAAATAATTATTTTGTGATAAAATGTGGCGTAAATGATAAATGAAGAAAGGGGTGTAAGAAGGAAGCATCACGTGGAAATGAATGGCAGAAGAAGTAGGGAACGCCCGAGGAAGACATGACACGATCAAACGAATCAAATACTTATGTATAATAAAATGTGGCGTATGTGATAAATGAAGAATATATGACACATTCAAGTTAAACAAATACTTATAAAATTATTATAAACAATAATTAGTCGCCTGAAATATCAATACGAATTGAAAATATCTCCCGAGTAAAAATAAATGCCGCCTACGGGAATTGAACACGCACCTTTTTATGTCCGGTCAGATGCTCTGGAATTTCGAGCGACTAATTATTGCTTATAATAATTTGTTATCCTTTGTGCTATGCATAAAAAAATAATTACTATTACAATACAATGGTATTGTTACAATATTACAGACCGGTCAGTGGCCGAGTTGACATCGCGCTTGGGTCCCACTCAGGCGTAGTGTGTTCAATTCCTCGGCTGGCTAAGTCCTCCATCACAACACAAGCAACATTTTCAGCTTACTGTTGTGGTAATAGGAGATTTTCAAATATTGTCAGGTTGTTCGTAACCCGGGAATGTTTGTCTTTCTTTAAAAAAAAAAAAAATATTTAAAAAAAATAATTGACCGGAGAGCAATACGAAAACTTGGTGCCCTCCATTTCTAAAATGGTCTTTCACCAGGGCAATACTGAACGCATCTAACCTTTTATCTCGCGCGCTTTTAAAATTTATACTATTTCCACATTAAGGATTCATCCAGTTTTCAGGTAAACTTCACGGTACAGCGCTTATTTTTAAATAATTTAAGACATTTTTGGAATTTCACTGTTTGTATTGATGTTTGTCTCTGATTTGCTGGAACCGGATAACATAATATTTGGTTTGGTAATTAATTTGGTTTGGCTAATGTATCAATCTCCACCACCCTGTTCCAGCGGGGGACGGTGCCCGCTGCGAAGCGCAGTCCTCGGAGTGGGGCGAGTGCTCGGCGCGCTGTGGCGGTGGGGTAGCGCATCGCTCCTCGAACGACAATGCCAAGTGCAACCTGCGCACCGAGACGCGCTTTTGCCAGACCTCCAGCTGCAAGAGCCTCCAGCGCTATATCCACAGGACGTCCGGTAAACCCCACTTCAGGGTGAGTGCACCATCTATATATACCACCAAAGTACCTACACATTACATTTTTTTTCATTTCATAGGCAGAAAGCACGGCAATTCGCTAATCATCTAAGAATATTTGACTATTTTAAAGCAGATGTACTATGTTCGTCGTTAGTTAACCGCCCACACAGAATCAAGAACCTAAAAAACCTTGGACGGAGCTATTCGAGAACAATTTGAAGCCGTGGAGTGAGAAAACTATTTAACTTTTTTAATGGCATATCCCAGTTCTTGTCTCATCAAATACCAAAAAATATAAGACGATATTATTGTTTTTATTAACAGCAAAGAAATAAAATAAAAATAGTTGATTATACACCACTTTGCATAGAAATCATTTAAAAAAATTGTCATAGAAGATGGCTGCCGGGCAATTTCTCCTCACCCTAATGCTCTGTCCAGGGCTTTTTAGGTACATGCACAGAATACACACTCATAAACTTAGATGTAGTTAGGCAAAACATAAGTTATATTCTTAACGTAAGTACCCAAGAAACTATTTTGGGTTATTAGGTTCAGTTTTTAACTTAAACAAGATAATAAAATTTAAATTAATTTTAACGAAATACTCTGATTAAAGTGCAGTATTTTTATTCATTTTCGCTTGCTAAAATATCTTTTGTCATTATTATCTAAGTGACACAAAGTGTCTATTAACCGCTTCCCTTGTATCTGTATATTTACTGCATGTCGTCTATCTGTATATGAACCGCTTCCCGTGTAACTGTATATTTACCCCGTGCCGTGTATCTGTATATTTACTTCTATTTATATTTATTTATTATTCTTTATTTTGGCTTTCACCCATTAGGTGAGAACTTGGCCATACACAATTAACATTTTTTTATTAACAAATACAACAAATTACAGAATATAATTAATTACACATCATAAACATAACATAACATAACATAACATAACATAACATAACATAACATAACATAACATAACATAACATAACATAACATAACATAACATAACATAACATAACAAAACATAACATAACAAACATAACATAACATAACATAACATAACGTAACATAACATAACATAACATAACATAACATAACATAACATAACATAACATAACATAACATAACATAACATAACATAACATAACATAACATAACATAACATAACATAACATAACATAACATAACATAACATAACATAACATAACATAACATAACATAACATAACATAACATAACATAACATAACATAACATAACATAACATAACATAACATAACATAACATAACATAACATAACATAACATAACATAACATAACATAACATAACATAACATAACATAACATAACATAACGTAACATAACGTAACATAACGTAACGTAACATAACATAACATAACATAACGTAACATAACATAACATAACATAACATAACATAACATACTTAACATAAACGGTACAGAGCTGATATCAGTACCATTATCACAAAATTATAAAAATAGGAACCTGTGTACAATATAAGTCGGCGTTTTTCGTTATTTAACCAAAGATTTTTCTAAAACGCGCTAGCGATTTTTTTTAAAACGGACTATGAAATTGGAAATCTTATAAACAAATACAGCATAATATGGGAGTAAATGAATGTGATAATAAAACATAACGATAAACATAACACAAACATACCATGAACATAACATAAACATATCATAACATAACATACAAATATCATAAACATAAACCTACCATAAACATAACAAACTGTATATTTACCATTACTTTACGTTTTACGATATTTATAAATCGAACATTTTTCAAATCCGCGAGTGAAGAGAGAATAGTTTAAATCTCTTTTTTACTTCGGAAAACGGTTTTGTGGACAGGCAATAAGAAATATAGGATTTTAAAAAAAGTTGTCCGTTCGATAACTCCTCTTTTGGCCATGTGCAGAGATAATTTATTTATAATAACATTATCATAACATTGCGCATACCGCAGCAGGTTCCTATCTAAATTATCGAATTTTTATTATCATTTTATAATTACTTGTACTGTACATATTATGTAATCACATTTGGTTGATTTACTGTCTTTTTAATCACAAAGCTTTTAGCTTTTAGCTAATTTATTTATTGAATAAAATTTAATATATCAACTGACCTATATCGACAACTGCCGTGTTTCATCAAAAGAATATATTATAATTTATGATACGTTAGTATTTAATTATTAGCATTGTATCTTTATCCGCTCGATAGCATTTAATTACTACTAATAAACTAATAAAGAAGGTTGATTGCAAGTTTCTGTGCGGAGAAAACTTACAAATATAAAAATAAATATTGAAAATCTTGCAAAATATTCGTATTCCTGTTAAAAACTGCTCTACAGGCATTTAACGAATAATTTGACAGGTTTTCTAACAATCAGTAAAACACGAATGTGTTATGAGGATGTCGGAACACGTGTTCATAAAAATTCCAATATTTTCGCATTTCGACATTATATTTATCAGGAAAATCGCAGCTGCATTAACACGTATTCCGATATATTCTGAATGGTCAAATATTTTACTAGGAAATGGATTGCCATCAAGTTTTGTACAGGATTTAAAAAATCAGCCATAATCATTTTTCTCCGTGTGCCCGCTTTGTGGCAAACTAATCAACTTGTCTGATTAAGACGTTAAATAGAGATTCGTACCACGCTTATTTTGCATGAGTTAGAAAACTAACAATATAAACACCCTAGATATTTTGTTTTAATTTTAATTTAATTAGATATCATTGTATTTATCAAAGCACACCCACGTCCGCGAGGAAATCAACCTAATGCGATCAGCTGACTTCTTCGTCGACTACCAGAGAAACCGCGATCTGATGTCAAGTTTTCCGACGATGCGCAAGGTAAGTCACAGCATTTCACACGTTCACATAACTCTTATTATTTTCACCATACAGAGGGTATATCTTGAATCATAATGACAAATTAATTAACAGCACCATCTCCGAAGACAGCAAGCGTCAAAAATTTTAAAAGTTATCGTACACGTTATCAGTACGGCTTCCGGATCATGGTCAGGATTGGCACCGCTTGGCTTGTCTGAGGCGAAGCGATGCCGTTACGATGCTGATTCGTGTGCGTTGCAGGGCTTAATGGATGAATAATTAGGTTTCCTGGTAAACTTTAGTAAATTACAAATATATTATCACGATGTCGGAGCTCGTGTTCATGAAATTTCGAATATTTGTGCATTTTGTCATGATATATTATGGCAAATGGACGTTGCTTCCATACAGGTTGATAAATTATTAATACCAATTCCATGTTTAAATCGTCGCTGTGAAATCAAACCGGCATATCTGCAAAATGCTTGTTTTTCACCAGAGCGCTTTAAAGATTTCGCATATGATATTTTCCTTTTAACGTCCGTTTGGTTCACCTCAAAGCCACCTTATGAATGAATAAAATTTAGACGAATACTGCTTATTGAAGTAGTAGTTGCAAATAAATCGAAAATTGCTTAAATTAAGAGTAAAATGCAGATATGTCAGTATGGCTTTAAAATCAGTGTAAAATTTGCATTTGTGTCACAGTGGCTTCTTCTTTTGGAACCTGTTTAAAGTATAAAAAAACTCAATGTTGTCAATGAAAAAATAATTTATTGCTTCACAATTTTTTTTATAAACAATAAACATAATACTGCTTTTTCCTTTGCTGGTAACTTCACAGTTTCCCAATCGTTTATGAAAATCTGAATAAATTGACTGGTATTATCCCGGCGGTAACTAACTTTAGGATACCATTTTTCTTCTTCTCATCAATGGTCTCTTGGAATAAGCTTGCATCAGAACAGGATTCACGCTCCCATTGCCCCGTTTATTCCTTTTCTTTGCCTCCTCCCAGGCATGTGATCCGTAGGAGGTTTTGAAGTAAAAGTTGCCGTCGTAAATGAGACAAACATCACACTGATCTTTCTTCGGTGTGAAAGTTTGTATGACTTGAAAAAACCTCTGTACTGGTAGAAGCTGATTCCTGCAAGGTTTGACTCCTTTCTTTCTTTTAGATAATCTCTGTGATTGGCGATAGATTTTCCACCATCGATATACTCCCGAGAACTTTGAGATCTGTAGTAATGACTAGGAACACTTGAGTTTACAGTTGTGGCAAGGAGGCTTCATGCTTCGTTGGTTCACTCTTCCACGGGTTTTAGACTCGTATTCCTCACCGCAGTTTCGCATCTTACAGTTTTTTAAAGTTTTTTTTGTTAAATTTGCGTATTTTAATTTATTTTTTTAAGCGGGAGAAATCTTACCCGGGTCAGACATTTTGGCATATATGCCGGTTTGTTTTAGTTGAGGCTGCTATAAACGCTTTTGTTAAGTGCAAACCGGATTATCTGCCAATAAGTCATACAATAAGTCATATCTGGGTAGTAATAAAAATGTACTATTGTGAGATAATCCAGTTTTACTTACATGATGGACGTATTTCCCCCTTGAAAGTTTTGAAGCAACTGGCGTATTGCGGAATAGGTCTGTCTTCTGCTAAAAAAAATGGCGATTCACGCGTAAATGCATACCGGCCCAACGCCATCTGACAGATTTTTATTCAACTATACGACATGCCGGTTAGACATAAAAATAGAAGGGAAAAAAAGACATTTTTTGAGACCAATAACTCAAAAGCTCCATTTTTGCATATATGCCGGTTTGATTTAACAGCGACGAAATGTAAACCTAGAAAATATATTAAGAAAACACTTTTTGTAGCTTAAAGTAGATGAATTTTATCAGATCTTTTTACATTATATTGTTAGGTATTTTTAAATTTTTTTTATTTTATTTTAGTCATAAATTTTGAACGTATAAATATTTCACTGAAGAAGACTATACCACTAAGAAATGTTAACGAAACATGAAACAGAACAAGACGCAGAAAAAAAAAGATGACAGTCTCAACTGGAATTCGAACCTAGGATCTCTGTCTTATCGGGAAAACGTCTTTATCTATTTGACTATTGGATCCTACTCATTATATGTCATATTTGTCGATCTCATATTTCAAATTCAGAATTAACAATATTATCCAGAAAATATGTTTTTTTTCAAATTTCCAAAGTTCTAAATTATTGGTTTATAATCTAGATAGTATAACCGATAAATAAGATAAATCTAAATTTTAGATTTGTTTGTGTTAGCGTATTCTTCTATGGTATATTACGTTGACGGGTATAACCTCTCAAAGTTACAGAAAAGTTGTTCAGATAAAAATTGAGCATGAATATAATTGGTCAGTAATATGTATAAAAATTCTTAACATTGTCAAGTACGAATGTATAATGACTGTTTATAACGCTAATAAATAAAAATAAAATATGGAGCAAATAGCAGAACAAAATAAATCGGTCCTCTGTTTACACTTTTCCATCGATGTGCTTTTAAGTCAAAATGCCTACATATTTTTTCTAGTTGCCATGTAATATGCCAAAACAAGGACGCTAGAATTGTGTATAGAATTTATTGAAATAGGTACTCCATTTGAAAAATCATTAGCTTCGACTAGGATGCAACTAGACTTGCTACTGAACGGAATAGGTCGCAGTAATAGCGCAGATTGCTGGCAAATACGTATCAGGTAGATTTGCCTAGTTCATGAGCAACGGGCAAATGGAATGTAGCTTATTGCAACTTTGTGAAAAGGATTTTTTTGCTCCTTTGTGATCCGATGTTTCCAACATCTATAAAGGAAGTATTTTAATTCCACGCCTGAATTGGAAATATTGAAACATATTACGGATGGCTCGGCAGATTTATTTCATGTCGTTTTGAAACTAATAAAGATCTTATGCAACGATAACATATTTATTATTGGTATTATTTGTATTAATCTCTCGGCGGAATGTATCATTTTTATGAAATAAATATGTTTGGTTTCAAATAAAAATAGCTCAAAAAGTTCTCATACAGAAAATAATTTCCTTCAGAGACTATGTCACCTTTGGGGCTGCTGTGTGCAGAGTCTCTTTCAGGAGAGGAAGGAGTGAACATGGGTCTTAAAGAGATCCATGTTGAAAGAGTTGTTGAAAAACTGAAAATTATTTATTTTTCTTTGGTGCAATTTTCACTCATATATGGAATAATAGGATGGGGCGGTGCGCTTCATGCACATATAAAACCTTTACAAATAACTCTAAATTATATCATCAAAGTTATGTATAATCGGAAAAGAACATTTTCAACATATGAGTTATACAAGGAATCTAAACTATTCTGTTTCCATAAACTATTTATTTTGCAAACTAAGAAATGCATCTTTAAAAACAAAAATAAATTCGAAATAAATGACAACAGAATCAACATTACAAATAATAATGTATTTTATACTTCCCAAACGAACACAAAACAAATGCAAACACACTGCAGTTTCATTGGACCTCGTACTTTCAATCTTTTACCGAAAAATATTCAAGTGATTACTAAACTTCCTTAATATTTTAAAGGGTTTAAAATTATGGCTTTTCGATACAGCAGATGAACCTTTTTTTATTTAATTTGTATCAATTTACGTTTCTCATGAAATATTCACCATATATTACACTAAACACTTATAACTTCACTATACACTATTTTAAACATTTTTTATACAATCCGCTTAGACAAAATGAAAAAAAAAAAAAAAACGAGGGATGAAACACGGACACATGCCGGCAGATCATTCCATCACCGAGCTGTTAAACTCAAGAACGAGTCAGTAAAAATTTCAACCGTGTACAAATGTTGGACGCGAGTGAGGCGTGTTTCTCGAACATGAATCGCATCGGTGCCGAAGGAATCAATGATCTTCGGAGCATCTTCCGTAAAATGAAATACCAGTAAATCAAGGACACCACACCCACTTAGGGTGGAGTGACGTTGTATGGGACTTTTTTTTTTAAAGATGCCAGTACTGTAATAGCAAAAAAAAGTTGCCTTTATATAACACCTCTTTCGTCTAAAAAAATCAACTCGATCGAAACATTCCTTTATTCAACAACCAGCACATTTATATTTAGAAAAAAATTGTATGAAAAAAGTCGCTGAAAACTCTGCCAAGCATTATAAACAAGCGATATTCATAGCAAAAATACAATTTTATTAGGGGTTTTATAGCTAATAAGGTGCATAACACATCTGAAAATAAAAATAAAATTACCATAGTTTCAAGGCGGGGTCTATTTTTGGTTTTTTGAAGAGAATTATTGATTTTTTATTGTTTTTTTCGTGTTTTTGAGAAACATGTTTTTTTTATTAAATAAAATACTTTAACAAAGAGAATTTTTTAAACATTATCGAAGTTTTATAATATTTATCGTGTTTTGAAATGAGATTTGGTGTGAAATTCGGGCATTATATGCCTAGATTTTATTGTCGCCCGAATGAATTCATCTCTTGCTTCAGGCCCAACTGTAGACAACGATGCCTGGGTAACTAATTTGATGCACCTCTCGACTGCTTGAGTGTGGCAGGGAAATCTGGGAAATTCAATACTGTCCTTTTCTTCACCGAAATTATTTATCATTTTGACTAGGTCGTCATTACTGATTTCGGATAGTATCGGTGGCGGTGTAGCTTCGCATTCCTGCCAGTTGATAATATCGTAATATTTACTTGCTGAAAAGTTTATTGTTGGAATAATAAAGTCTCTAACAACAGATGGACTAGGACATCTATCTCGCGCCTTTAATATTCGTCTCAAACCCAATTCTCTTAAAATAACGTTGTCATCCATTATCATGGATAGTAGCAGATTTTCCGGGTGGCAAAAATAGGCGTTTCTTTGAATTACTGGATTAATTATATCTCGTAGATCGGTGCTCAAATATCGGGTGAGTTTTATTATAGTCATGTAATGCCCCATCTTTACACGACGGGTGCCTCTTTATCTCAAACCATGTCGGAGCATATGCTTTAACAAAATATTCAGCAAGAATTTTTAGGTTCACTGAAGGGTTAGTTGTTCCTATATATAATCGAAGTATTGAGTTTGCTGTCGTCAACCAGCGTGAGTGACAAATACTACCTGGATGACGGTTTGCTAAATTTGGTGGGCAGTGACCTGTTGTAACTGCAAAACATATTTCGTACAAGTATTTTTGGTCCGTGCTCAAATTTTTCAATTCCTCTGTGTTGAGTTTGTGCATCTCAAAGTGTATTGGTGAATAATTTATTACGGTGTTTTCAGAGCTGCTTGAAAGAAGTTTTCCAATAGGTCCTGAAAACCCTTTAGGTCCTGTTGTAGCACCATCTAAGTGTTGAAACAAGTGGCGAAGGGGAAGTTCGTTTGCATGCAGCTGACAGATAAACCATTGTAACGGATGACCTAATTCCAATTCCATGAATCTAATAGTTCCATTTCTTTTGCCTGTATTGACAGCAGTCCCATCACATCCAATCGCTGATAAATCATTCAAATTAAAACCGTTCACTTTTAAATGGTGTAACATACTCTTTGCGATGTTTTTGCCAGTTTCTGATGATGGTGTAACATGTCCAACACATTGAGACACCGGCTCAGATAAAATGGAATAATGTTCTCCTGAAATCGTTCTCCGATGATATCTATCCCCTATTTTTTCCTGAGACAGTGTTTTATCCTTCCTTCCATCGAAATATAGACCTCGAATTTTTGTTGACTCCGACGACATCTGCCATGTTTTTATTAAAGAAGTGTGACACGTTTGTCTAGCTCGTCTGAGTTTGCTCCTATCAATCACCATTTTAGAGTCGTCTTCGGTTACTATGCCAAAATCTTGTAATGTAGCACTTGCAACAGCTGATGCCGAAATGTCTGACAAACCATACTGATCGCAGATTCTGGCCAAAGTGGGGAGTTTTAACATCATACGGGAATTTTCTGGAGGTTGCGAAGAATGTGAAGAAAATTATTGGTTTTCATCAAAAAAGGGTTGACGTGATTTTGTCGCTAATGCTTTAGATGAGCTGACCTTCGAAGCAAGTTCAGATAAACGAGCTTGCATCCTCATTTTCCGATGTAATTTTTTTGTTGTGTCGGTGTCTATTGCTCCCAGCATCATTTTTCTCGAGGATCTTTGGTCTTCAAGGAATGCTTGTTCTTTGGTGGGTACCTTGCGCGTCTTTTCGCAGGAACACATATTCAGATTGTTACATTTGCATGAAGCAATATCGAAAAGTTTATTCATTTTGATTTTATAAAAATTTAACTTAACATAATAATGCACACTTTTTTCTGGCCAATTTTTAAGTTTTAAGTATTCGTTATAATGATCTTGGATCAGTTTCATCACTCGATTGTGTGAAACAATGGGAATAGAAGCGCGCTTCCAAATTCCTTCAACAATTGCAGATATAACACATTTTATTTCGAATACTGACGATTTTTTTGTAGAGTTAAGATTACGCTCATATCGTAAGAACAAATAAATAATGTTTAATCACTTCTGAGACAGTAGGTAACAATTGAGAGTTCATTTCAGTTGGTGCCCCGAATATTGGACATAAAATTTTGCTTCTCGTGTAATTTGCATTCATTTTCACAACAATTATGTGTGTTAAAATTTAATCGGACAAGGATTCTAACACGTCTACGGTCAGCGGTAGCCGAAACGAAACTAGATGCAAGTCGCATCTAGTTTCTGCGACGAAACAATAGGAGCGAAATTATCCCCCCCACCTCCACAGCGCTCACAAACTCACTAGTTTAAGAGCAATTTATGCAGTGTTTTTTTTTTTATAAAACATGTAATGTTCAATAAGGTAAATGCAATTGAAAGTAATGGATATTATTTTATATTTTTGAGACAGTACTCAGATTTTGGGAAAAAAAGGATAAATTTACGTTTTTTACGTTACGAAATCGCTAGGTTGTTGAATGAAGACATAAGTTTAGATTTTTTTAAGTATTTTTACGAGAATATGAATGACATGAAGCATCTTTTGGCAGCTATTACAATACCGAGATTTGATTTTTGCAATGTCACTCCACCCTAACCCACATGTTCTCCAAAGATTGCAACCCTGCGCCAAGGTAAGCCATAAGTTTTTGTACTTTTGATATCACTCCTGTGAATGAACCGGACGAGCATGTTAATAAAAATAATTGTAGATTCCGGAGTAAGTAAAAATCTGAAATAAAAACATCAAATGGCTATTCATTCTGTAAAAGTGGTGGTTTAGGTAGCTGTGACATCTTAGTAATTTCACCAGTATTGAGCCACATACAAGGAGTCCGTATAATTCCCGAAAAAAATAATATTCAATAACCTATCGGTATTTAAATAATAATTAAAAACGAATTGTCTGAGCTTAGTTTTTTTTTTACATTTTCCCGTTGCGGTGCACGCGATGGGTCTCCAAACCAGCCTCTCCAGATCCGGCTCGCCAGGCAGCTGGTGGGCAGGAGCAGCATGAACACACCATCCACCCCGGACACCATCCAATAAATGGTACCCAAACCCGTCTCCCAAATTGAAAAGTGTTACCTGTATTCTTCCAAATCGCAATAAATCACATTTATAGGGATGATAAGAAAGAGATAGGGGGAAGAGAGAGGACTTAAACTTTAAACCTCATCTTCCGAGATCTTAAATTGATCCGCTTCAAATTGTCTTCGGTCGCTGGCGTGTGTGTAAATCGAGCGACAACGTCTTCAGAGAGAAGTTTTTCAATTGCTAGAATTGAAAAACTTCTGTTTTCGGTTTATTTTGTGCTTCCCTTCCGCCTTTGAACTGCTAGGATTTCCTTATAGTTCTCTGACGAGGTTTTAGCTCGAATCGTACTCAGTTTACAAACATTTAATTACGTCGTGATCGTCACAGTTAACCAAATTTAATAAACACTGTTTGACATTTGGCACCATTTTGCTTTTAAAATTTTAATTAATTTTTTAAATGTATGTTATACGTTTTATCGTTTAAATTTAATGATTATTATTAGGTTCTGAAAGTATTTTAGTTTTTTATTATCGTGACAGCTGTTTCGGAGTATAAGGCCATTTTCAAACTGTGGTTAGGGCACGTTAAGACTACTAATTTATATGCAATGTTTAAATAATTGAAAAATAATGATGTTACTGCTATTAGCTTATTTAAAATTGGCTTTACAAGTTCGAACCCAAGTCTGAAAGGCCTATAGGAATGATGATTTTTATAGAAATTCAAGTTTTTGCAGATTTTATGTATTATGTAGGTCTTGTAACATACTGAGAAGTAGGGCATAAATAATTTTACTTTATTTATTAATGATACATTAAGATCATTCGTTCGTTAATTGTTTTCTAATTGTTCAATTACATTTAATCTTAGACCCTTTCTTTCTACATATAAGGACTATTTTTTTTTACTAATGGATTAAAAACTTATATACTGATTTGACCAAAAAGTGACTCGACAAGTTATACCACAAAAATCAACTCCAAACGTGATGTAGATTAACACATTATTATAAACAACACTTATTAGCCTGAAACACGATTTTTTCAATTTATATTTATGTTTCAGGCTAACAATTGTTGCTTATAATAATTTGTTATCCTTTCTGATTTGCATAAAACCTTGTCTTGTAAACATATGTGTTCCTTTAATAAATATTTATTTTACGCCTATTAAGGCTTTTACATACTTATATAACAATATTTAAGAAATTATACTCGTAAATAGTGCAGGAAATGACTGTTTAAAACAATTATACAAAAAAATATTGTTGAATTTGATCCACAAAGTATGTAGGTACAAAATATTAATATAAAATATCCAAAATAATTTTTTTGTTTCAGCCGACAAAATACTGTTAACGTGTGAAATACTGTAATACTGTCAATTTAAATAACTTTATCAAAATATTCCACTACTTGATGAAAAAACTTCAATAAGGTATGCTTATATATTGAAATTGATGTACCTACTAAATATTTCAACAACATCGGAGTATTTGTTTCCTAGCTGTTGAATCCGTCGCATAGGAGTGTGATATTGGGTGATGTAGATTCACTAATTTACCGGTTGTACTACCAGTTTGCGTATAATATTTAATATTTATAATATTTGGCTAATTTATATAGCGCCGTTTTCGAGAGAAATCACCTGAAGGTGATTAGTTACAACGTTAGTTCTGTGTATAACGTTGCCCCATTGGTAAGACTAATATAACAGAGTTGCATATTATACTTGTATCATATGGTACAGTCTACCTACTTACAAAATTGTTTTAAATTTTGCAACAGATAAAAACCATTTATCCCAAATTAATGATTGTTTATCCGTTTATCTAAAATTTAAAACACGTTTATTAGGAAATCATTATTAGAAATAAAAATATATTTCTTGAGATATCAAAATTTTCAAATTGCTCATCTTACGTTTTATGAACTAAAATTACTGAGCGAAAATACATATATTATTAGACAAATGTATTATAAACATTACTTCACTCAATAACAAATTCACAAAGTTTCATAAACTTTATTCAAATTGCGGTCGGAACGTTTTATTTCATAGAAGTGTACAATACTTCTGTAGTTAACTTCTAGAATTTAATATTAAGCGTGGTGCATTTCAGCGTAACGTTTAGATCATATTTCTAACCGTTTCAGTAAAGGAGACAACGATTTCTATGACCTGTTCCCAGAAGCGTTCAATTATTCCTGAAGGTTTGAAACAATCTCTTCACAGCCTTGTAAATCAATTGTAAAAATCACGGATCAGGCTTTTAACTTCATAAAAAGTTCAGGAATAAGGTTGCAATGGTCAAGTTGGTTAAGACGCCTATTCTGGCAAGACAAAAGATCCTGTGTTCGATTTCTAGTAAACAATTTTTATTTCTTGCTAGAGCAATCCCGATGTTTCACAAAACTCATTGAAGGACGAGAGGAACTTACAATACATAGATGGGAGTTGTTTATGGGTGCAATTTTACATTGGTATTTTGATATCAAAATTATAAATTTCACATACGAAATAGTACACAAATAGAAAAATATCATGATTATAAGTTTCACATATAAAACAGTCAAATAGAAAAATAGAGGTTAAGTAGAACAAACAGTAAGAAACAAAAAAAAGTAAACAGACAGGGATAAACATATAAGCACAGAGCCAAGGTAGGAATTTAAAAGAAGGTACTTACCCACTAATACATTGGTAAAAATAGATTATGCTCGATTATAAATACAGGGGATAGGAAAGAAAAAGAAAGAGAGAAACAAACAAAACAAAGTACAACACGATAAGAATTACGTATTTTCGTTTTTTATATGTTCTTAAAAAATATTCTTTTAAAGCCATACTTTGAATTTTTGGATTTGCTGGCTGTTTCTATAAATATCTGGAAGAGAGTTAAAGAGTGTGTAGGCAATATAATTAAGAGATTTTATTCCAGATTTTGTAGTTTATGTTATTCCGAGTATTGTGATTGTGGATGTCTTTCTTGTAAAGTAGCTTGATGTTAGTGTGAGTTGATTGTTGGGTAATTTGTAGTATGGTGGTCATGATTTTATGTTTGGGATGAACTGTGATTGGAAGGATACCTGAAATTGAATAAATGTCTTTGACATGTGTGTCCCATGAAAGACCAAGAACATTTCTGAGAACCGGATTTGGACCAACTGCAGGTGTGACCGTTATCTTTTTATTTTTCTGTGTCTTCAACAAATTATTTTGTACAGGTACAAATGTTTTTTTTCATGAAAACCTTTGTGATATTAAATTTAAAGCCCGCTTTTAATATTACCAGTATATTATTTATTATGATAATTCCATTGCTCTTTTCTTTATGTATTCCTGTGGGCGGGCACGGTTTTCACAGCCCCTGTTAAAATGAGCATAATATTATTCAACATTAAACAATCTAAAGGAGCACACGTTGTACAAAAACAATGAAGTTAAGTCACTGATAAATACAAGTCGAGGCAAAAGTCATTATTCATCCCAGCCAAAGCCTTTGCTTTTTTAACATTTACATAATAATAAAGTCCGCAACTCTTTAGAGCTACTTTATTTTCATACCGAGCATTTAAAAGCTGGTGAATTCACACGTCGCGTCAGCCACACTGTACTACTGTTGGTGACAAAGGAAGTTTCAATTTTTTTTTGTCGACAGTATCTACAGGCTTACCGTTCATAGCTAGAGGCACTATGACAGTCTTATTTGAGGAATGTTGGAAAATTAATTGTGGAGAGTTGGCGATATTTTTTTAAACGATTTTAAAAAGACTCTCATACTAAGTAAGGTCCCTCAATAATTAGCCTTTAAACGTTTTTGTGGGCGCCAAATATTTAAATATATCTCGTGGCGCAAGGGTTGTGGCTCCAAGATTCTAAAAATAGACCAGTGTCCGTTGTGCAGGTGTCAGTGCGCTTAGCATCGTGCGGGGAGGGGGGTCAGATAAAAACCTGAAAATTGACGCGATCAAAGAATCAGCCGTAACTCCGAAACAGCTTTAGGGTTAGTTTAATGCATTCTAAGAAATGAGCTAAGTTGAAACATATTAACAGTTTACAAAATGTTACAATATTTGCCTGTTTCAGAAAATATTTTTTTAAATCTTAATACATAAAAATTAAATGTCACTGTGTTCGTACACGCTAATCTCCGAAAGCGCCCAACCGATTTCAATGAAATTTTGTGTTTGCTTGGTTTTAGCATGAAACGGTGACCGAGTATGTCATCAAAATGACAATTCAACACACCTCCAAAAAGTGATATAAATTCATGAAAAGTGATCAAACAAAAACTAGGTAAAATAGGTTACACAGGTAACTATTAAACCTACTTTTTGTTTCATCACTTTTAATGGCTCTATATCACTTTTTAAAGGTGTGTTGAAATTTTCATTTTGATGAAATTTCTTGGAACCGCTTGAAACATATGATAGTTTTGGACCCGATAAGTGGCGCTTTTATTTATTTCTATTTCAGCTTTATAATCCAAAAAAACAAAAACCCACAAATTTTAACATATCTACATCACTCCTCAAAAATTTTAATGCCATTAAAGGATTTTTTGGAAAAAAGGATCGAAATAAATTTTTAAGTTGGCAAAAGACGGATTGACAAAAAATATTGTACATCAAATCTCACTACATTACTACAATTAAAATTAAAATATGAGCTATGGCGGCTTATCTCTTATCCGCGAAATAATTCAATATATACTAGTGTTTCATTCAACAATTACTGCTTATTACATTTTTTCACCTGATAACAACCAACTTCATTTTATATGAGAAAGGCATTGTAAGTGCTAACTCTCTCACTAGATGGCGTCATGTATCTTTTATCAGGAGATTTTTCAATGTGGATGAGTGTTTCAGGCTAATAATTATTGCTAATAAAAATAATTGTTACCCTTTGTGCTATGCATAAAATATCTTGTCTTAAACATTAGTTTACCAATAAAAATAATAATAAATATACAGATTATTTACAACGCATTATACTAATTTAGTAGGTGCATCATTGATATTATAAAAGAAGTGTCTACACTACTCCACGCATAACTATTTGTACCCTCGTATACCGCATAAAGCTGCCGTAAGCGCATAAACATTTCATGAAATGTTTTCGGGGGATTACTTCAAAGTTGCGTAAAATCCTTGCCCGCCGCACCGCTTGCTCGCCATACATTAAAACGCACTTTACAAAACAGAACGGGGAAAAGATTACATTGTAATAGTTCCCGGCAGCTAAATTATTATTACATAACACATTAATTAGGACACAGTTCGGTGAGAAATTGAAAGATATCATCAATTTTATGGTAGCTATTTACCATTGATAAACAGTAAATTATCTATTTCAATATATGTCATGATTTATAATGTACCTACCAATCTGGCCTCCCCCGAAAATCATTATTTTGTCATACACTGAAATAAGCAAAAATATCATTGAAACAGTGGTGTTTAAAGAAGACATATTTCAAAGCAGAAAATCAATCAAGTTATGAATAAACTTTTCATCAAATTCCAAAGTTAATATTCAAGTTCTTTGAATGTTCTATTCAAGTTCTGTTATTCTCGCATTGTATTATTTTATAAAAAGATAAACAATTGAAGTTTATTTATTATGGACGTGTCCGTGTGACCGAAGCAGGCTCAATTTTCTCCCTACTTCTTTGAAATGATCGAATTCTTTCCTAAATAGATGTTAAAATTAATTAACCTTACTAGAGCCTCGGAAATGTCTTACTATTGTTGGCGAAGACAAGTTTTTTTTAAATCAGTACCTAGAGATCACCCTTCTGAAATGGTGAAGAAAATGGTAATTGATTAGTTTAATACTTTTGCCTACATACTTACATTATATTATTACGACCGGTCGGTGGCTGAGTTAACATCGCATTTGGGTCCCACCCAGGCGTGGTGTATTCAATTCCTCGGCTGGCTAAGTCCTCTTCTATCACAAGACAAGCAACATTTTCCGCTCACTGAGGAGGTAGTAGGAGATTTTCAAATATTGTTATTAATAAATAGGTTACTCAATTTAAAAAAGATTAAAAAAAAATAATCACATTTAAAATGCCATTGATCTTGTGCAACAAACCTATATGGATCACGTAACAAACTCAGTATAGGTAATGATTCCCTGAATCATTACATATCTTCATATTATTTTTTTGCATGCTCTCAACACAACTGTTATGCACCTATATATTACTGAGAAGATCACAAATTTGAGGTAAATGTAAGTATAAAAGGTCACCGGGACAGTTTTACTATTTTGTGTTATTTGTCAAAAGATAGTTGCTAAAATGTCTGTAAGTGATGTTGACAATGTCGATGGTCAATGCAGAATCGTTAAGCAGTTGAGTCGCTCTGTTGATTGGCGAGTTCTGATAGGCAGAAGTCCTCGCTTTCCGGGTATGAAAAAGTGCTTGGAATCATCTGCAAGTATATTTGTTACGGACATAGAAGTTAACCTCTTTTAATATTAGTGAATTAAGTATAATTCCAGTGATTAGTTTAAAAAATGATTGGCTTAAAATATTTATTGAATGGATAGTACATGTACATGTAATGTATATATATATATATATATATATATATATATATATATATATATATGGAAAAGCAATAAACCACTTTTCTATTTCTAGGTTATGGTTTTGTTCAGAAGGGGCTTAAATAATGGAACTATATTCTAGAATATATCTAAATATGTCGAATTATCTAATTAAAAATCTTTACCGAGATAAAATCAAAATCATCCGATCAGTTCCTCGGTCCGCTAAAGCTGGGTCCAGACATGTTCTTTTGTCCGTACCGTACCTCCGTTTCGTATCAGCGTCGCGATGAAGAACGCTAGTTTGGACGCCCGTTCGGTACGGTACGGTGGTACGGCGTCTCGATACGGATAGAGGTACGCTCCGATCCATCGCGAGTTGGTTTTTCGACCCGTTCAAAGGCGATACGGTACGGGTCTGCGCCAGTCTGGACGTGTTCGCGGCGTGCATTGGTCGTGTTCTCTGTCACTAACCGAATCAGCGTGAAAAAGGCAGTGGGATAACTATAATATTGTGAAGCTTATCGATGGATATAGGGCCAGGGGAGTTCTGTAGGATCCCGGAAACAGGAATTATTACAATAAAAATATAAAGCAAGATGCATGGGAGGAACTGTCTTTCGAAATGGAGTGCGGTGTCGACGATATGAAGAAGAAGATGGATGCTCTTGATCGCGACGCGGATACGAAACGGAGGTACGGTACGGACAAAAGATGATGCGTCCAGAGTTTTTGGATCGCGACGCTGGTACGAAACGGAGGTACGGTACGGACAAAAGAACATGTCTGGACCCAGCTTAACAGCTGCATTGCGGAGGTTTTTTTTTTTTTTTTTTTTTTTTTTTTTTTTTTTTTTTTTTTTTTTTTTTTTTTTTTTTTTTGTGGTTTGTGACATAACCACGAAAGTCTTTTTGTCTGGCTTGTGAGCTCACAGCCAGGCCCCGCTACTTTTGCCGGCCGGAGGAATCCCGCCGGCCCCCTGAGCAGGCGCTCGCGCCCCCAACTGCCTTTCTCAAGGCAACACTTTTTCACGCAAAGCATTACTCGACATCAAAAATCCACGCTGGCCCCCACAAACCGCCCGCAAGCACCCGAGACGTGCTCCCTTTTCAAGAGGAGTCACCGTTCGACGCAGATGACCATGTTCCCGACCCGGATGCTCCCCGCTGACCACGAGGACTCCCCGGTCGTGGTACCGCCCGGCGCTCGCCAAATTGCGCATCGAACTAAGACCGGGACCATGCGCCTTACGGTCCCCGCACCACAACCCCGCCCCGAGGACCCAAGGACCCGGAGACCATCCACCACCACGGCTCCCACGACGCCCGACGCCACCGAGATGACGGAGCCCGTAGCAGGCCCCTCTTGGGCAGCAGGACCCAGTCCTGCCCCCAGGCGCCCCCCGATAGGCCCAGCGTCGGCCTACGTGGCGCCCCCGAGACCGCAGCAGCCGATGGAGACGGCTGCCCCCCAGGATGGAGGCTGGACGAGGCCGTCCAACCCCGTGAAGAGGCCCATGTCCCCACGGGGACCACAACCGCTCCAATGTGGCAACCGTTTTGAAGAGTTGCCCGAGGTAAGCGAAGGCGCCGGCGCGCCGCGTATAAAGCGTGCCAATACTAATAATAATTTCTCTCCCGCAGGTACCGGCAGGAGAGACCGCGTTCCCCCGGTTGTGATGACCCTGGGGAACATGACGCACGCGCAGATCACAGCTGCGGTGCAAGGACATCTGGGAGCTGGTAAGCCCTTCACTTTCAGATACAACAGGGGCGGCACGGCTAACATTTTCGTGCGCACGATGGAGGACCACCGCGCCCTTACCAACGGGCTGCGAGCGGAGGCTCGCGGCTTCCACACGTTCACGGCCGAAGCGGAAAAGATGAAAAAGGCCGTCATCAAGGGCCTGCCGCTCGTAGAAGTGGAAGAGATCAAGGCAGACCTGGAATCGCAGGGATTCCCAGCAGTAAAGGTGGTCAAGATGACCGCCTCAATTGAGTATCCCATATACTTAGCGCACTTCAATAAGGAAGTCAACATGGGACAGCTGCGCGCGGCCGTCAAATACCTGTGCCACTGCCGAATTCGACTCCAGAAGCACAGGAGCAACCACCTTCAGCACGGCACTCAGTGCTACAGATGTCAAGACTTCGGGCATGGGTCCCGAAACTGCTCGCACACAGCAAGGTGCGTAAAATGCTTACTGGAGCATGCTTCGGCAGAATGCCCCAAGAAGACGAGAGATGAGCCCGCCGCATGCTGCAACTGCTCAGGCCCGCATCCCGCCAATTACCGAGGCTGCCCCAAGCGGGTAGCGTACGTCGCCTCAATACAGCAGCGACCTGCCAGAAGGGCCCAACGCCCGCCGGCAGAACAGAACCCGAGCAGGCCACCTCCTCAGCCGAGGACGGATGGACGCACATGGGCCAACGTAGCCGGAGGCACCGCCCCCGCCCAAGAGCAGCGCGAGACCGCGCCGCCCCCACAGCCACGCCCACAGCCCCGCTCACAGCAGGAGCCCGTGCGCGCGCCCACAGAGGACAACCTGGATTTGATGGCCCTGCTCCAAGGCCTCCTGAGGATGCGATCACAGCTCGCCCGCTGCGCAACAAGAGCAGACAAGCTCGTCATCCTGATTGAGCTCCTAGACACCCTCGATGCCTAATACCGAGACGGTGAAAGTCCTCGTATGGAACGCATTTAGCGTGCGCAACAAGACAGACGAACTGCTCGCTTTGGCAAACGAATTACACACCGACATTATTCTCCTATCAGAATCTCACCTGAATCCAAGTGTACCGCTGAGAGTGCAAGGTTTCGAGATTTATCGTGACGATCGACAAGGAAGATCAGGCGGAGGAACCGCAATATTCGTTCGACAATCTATGACGTCCACAAGAATACCTACTCCGAAGTTGAAGCACGCTGAAGCCACGATTATCGAAGTCACCATAGAGGGTAGAGCGCATACCATCATCTCCGTATACTGCACCCATAGTAACCTAGTGAGAGAAGATCTCAATAAATTGCTCAATCTGGGACCAATTGTTGTGATGGGAGGCGATTTGAACGCCAAACACAACTACTGGAATAACTACAGAGGTAATGCGAACGGAAATACGCTCTTTACACACATGCAGACAAATACCTATTCGATAATGGCGCCCGACAGACCTACGTACTACTCGCGACTATCTAGATATCCGAGTACATTGGATATAGTACTCGAGAAAAATGTTAAGACAATATCTCCACTGCGCACATTAGACGAACTGTCTTCGGACCACCTGCCCGTGAGCTTTACTATAGGAGGCACAACTTCAAGGACCCCCAGAAAACAGCGCAATTATAAGGATGCAGACTGGGAAGGATTTAAAAAGGAAGTCAACGAACGAATTCATCTCACTTCGGGAACTCTGCGCTCGCCACAAGAAATCGACGAAGCTACAAGCACTCTCACAGAGATTCTTCAAACAGCACAAGACACACACATTCCTCTCAAAGAAATACATTCATACACGATCAAGCTTCCCGAACACGTTTTATCGCTCATCAAGGACAAAAATCGCCTGCGACGCATGTACCACCGCACGCGTGACGAATACTTCAAGACAGCGTACAACTGCCTGCAGAGGGAAATCAAGACCGAAATCGCAGAACTCAAGCGCGAACTTTGGGACAAAAAAGTTGCGTCGCTCACGCCGAAGGATAATTCCCTATGGAAAATGGCGAGCGCGCTGAGACATAAAGATTACACAATTCCCCCGCTACAGAAATTGAACGGCCCCGGGACGGCGCTTTCGCTACAGGAAAAAGCTGAAACACTCGCCGACGGGTTCGAGAGAGCTTACGCCGCTACAGACGGCCTTTCCGACCCGGCTACGGACCGGATCGTAGCTGACTCTCTACGAGATTTGAACGAAGCGGAGCAGACAAACGCTGAAGATATTCATTTCACAACGCCGAGCGAGATTGCGGTCACAATCAAGCGACTCAGAACGAACAAGGCGCCGGGAAGCGATCAAATACACAACATTCTACTCAAACATCTTCCTCAAAAAGCCATCATCTACACAACAAAATTGTTCAATGCCTGCCTCATGACCGGGCATTTCCCCCAGATTTGGAAATCGGCGACCGTGCTGCCTTTCGCAAAGCCGAATAAAGATAGAACGCAACCGACAAGTTACCGGCCGATTAGCCTATTATCTACGCTGAGCAAGGTATTTGAACAAATTATACTCAACAGGCTTGTACCACACCACGACGACAACAAGACTTTGCCAGACGAGCAGTTCGGCTTCAGAAAGAGGCACTCCACGACCCATCAACTCACCAGAGTAGCGGAATTTATCGCAAGAAAATTTAACGAACATCGCTTCACCGCCGCTGCGCTCATCGACCTAGAGAAGGCATTCGACACCGTATGGATTGACGGGCTCGTGCATAAGCTGCACCGCACTAACACGCCCATATACCTAACGAGACTGATACAGGAATACCTAAAGAATAGATCGTTCAGAGTGTTCATAAGGAACGTGCTATCTTCAATGCGTGAGATTCCAAAAGGCGTGCCGCAAGGAAGTTTACTGGGACCATTTCTCTTCATTCTATTCACCTACGACATCCCCCGAGACGAGAGATGCAATCTGTCTATCTACGCAGATGACGTCAAACTATACGTTTCTTCGCTGAAAGCGAACATGGCCGCGATTTACCTACAGAGAGCGCTCGACGCGCTCGAAGAGTATTACAAGAAATGGCGCCTGAAACTGAACGAGGCGAAAACCGAAGCCATCATGTTTACGAGAAAACGTATAAATAGAAAACCTGACTTCAACATCGAAATGGGAGGACACAGCATTGAATGGAAAGATGAAGTTACATATCTCGGCCTGACCATGGACTCCCGCCTCAACTGGAAATCTCACCAAGCGAAAATGCACGCGCGCACGCGACAAGCGATCGGCATGATGAAGCCAATTTTCAATAGACGGAGTCCGCTACTTCCCAAAACCAAACTCCTCATCTACTACTCGCTCATTCGTCCGGTACTCTCTTATGCGATTCCCGTATGGAGCAGCATCTCACACACAGACCACAAGAATCTACAGACACTTCAAAATCTCTGCATTAAAATCACATACAACACGAGACTCAGAACAAACTTGAAGAGATTACACGAACGAGAACAAATTCCAACTCTATACGAATTCACACACAGACTGACTGAACGCTTTTACAAATCACTCACACTTAGTAAAAATCAACTAATACGAGACATAGGACAATACAATGCTCCGAGCGACCTGACATTCAGATACACACATAGACTACCAAAACACATCCTCATGGACCATGACCACATATGGCACATACCAGAACTAGACGCGGACGAATAGCGAGCAGTAGGTATTTCCTAAACTCCCGACCTTCTTCCCAAATATATAATGTTTATATATCTATTTATATATTTATATAATATTTTATAATTTGTATGTATATGTATGTTTATTTTCTATCTTCCCATAAGTATATATTAACAACAACATAACAACAACAACAATCATCACAAGTCTGACGTTTGTCATTTCGCTCCCTATTAATCTTATATTTTCTTCTAAAAACATCGACCCTTATCCTACAATTTTTATACCAGCTGATAATATTCATAGAAGTGCATTAAAATACGAAAGTGAGTGCTTGTCTGGAGTGTAAAAAGTGCTAAATCTAGAGTTTTAGTTATTCTTCAAAAATCTTCAAGCTACCCACAGTATTGTAACCTATTGCAGCCACAAGCCAAACATAAAATGGATTCAACATGCAAATATTGCGTTAAGCATCTGAAAGTGGCTGAGTGTATAAAGTGTTCAACCTGCAAATGCACCATCCATTTCGAATGCGCTGATATTCCGGCAAGTGTTTTTAAACGCATGTCGCAAGGTAAAAAGGATGCGTGGGAGTGCAATAATTGTATCCAAACCTTGGACAATTTAGATACCCAATCCTGCTCCTCAGATCAAAGCAACGTACTCCTAACTGTTGAGATTAGAAAAATGGCGCTACAAATAGAAAAAATGAGCAGTAAAATGGCGGAATTTGAAAAAGTCATCATTTATAATAATAATGTCATGGAAGATTTTTCAAGTAATATGAAATCTATAAACGAAAAATTAGCTAAAATTGATAAGCTAGAAATGGAGGTCTCAGAATTAAAACAAACAGTTTTCATGTTAGAGAGGGGAAACAATGAAAGGGACCAGGAACTTCTATCCAACAATATAGAAATACATGGAATGCCTGAGACCACCAACGAGAATCTACCTACCATGATGTCGAATATCGCAACAGTCATTGGATGCCCTCTCCATCAAAGCGACATTGAATACGTTAGCAGAATCAGTAAGCGCCATCGTACACAAGCCACGACAGATGGACGTTCGGGCAACATAATCGCCAAATTCACCTCCCGCAAGAAGAAGGACGAATTCGTCGCAGCCATCAAAAAAAGAAAAGGAATCACTACCAAGGCCATCGGGATGGTTGGAGCTGACCAGAGGATCTTCATCAACGACCATCTCACGCGGAAGAATAAATCTATATTGAGGTGCGCTAAAGCATTTAAAAACGAACACAACTATCAGTTTTTATGGATAAGAAGTGCAAAAATCTACCTACGGAAAAACGAAACATCACCACCCATACACGTCTCATGCGAATTACAGCTAAAAAACCTTGTCTAACTACCATTGCAATGTTAAACCACCTATCCTCTGATAACTACTATTTTTTTTGTATTTTTTTTCATATTTTTTTCAATATCACCCTTTTTACATTAACCCCACATGCTAATAATTACACTAACTGCTCACTACTACATTCTATAATATACTCACTCACTTTAATTCATAATAATAGTGTGTTGTGCTTTGCTAAGCCCAGTGGACTCATGACTAATAACATAACTCTAGAATATAATATTCTTCAAATATATTCTACAGAAACCGAACATAATAATGTAATTACCGAAAATTCGCAATGCATGATTCATTAATAATTTTTTATCAAAATTCAAGAGGTTTGCGCTCGAAAACACAGGAATTTCATCAAAATATACTGCTCAATAATTATGACTTGATCTTCATTACGGAAAGTTGGTTGGTTGATAGTATCCGAGATGAGGAATTATTTGATAATCGCTATTCTGTTTACAGAAATGATAGAGATATACACCGCACTAGTAAATCAACTGGCGGAGGCGTACTCATAGGAATTAAAAAAGATTTTTTTGTTACCCCCCGCTCTTGGAAATCAGACGCTGAGGATATCTGGATAACTGTCAATACATCAAAATCGAATCGTCATTGTTATAATATTCATATGTGCTGCGTGTATTTACCTAGCGTCGGTCCAAAATTAACATCATCAGAAAGATTAGCATTATTTACTAGTCATACCAATACTATTTCTGACTTAACAATCCGTTTTCCCAATGACAAGTTTTTAATCATTGGCGACTATAACATGCCCAATATCGAATGGAATAATCAACAAATGCCAAGTAATAGAGATCAATGTGCACTCGTGTTACTTAACTGCTTATCTTTTGCAAATTTAACCCAATTTAACCATTTACCTAACAAATTCGGTCGAATTCTGGACCTCGTCTTCTGTAACACTTCAGTTAATGTGTCGCTTGCCGACCTCCCATTAGTTAAAGAAGATGCTCATCATAAATCATTGATTGTAGAACTAGAATTTCCATCCACTATTGCAACCCTCTCAACTCCTCGAACAATAAAATTATTCCATAAAGCAGATTATGCAGAGATCAATGAGAGACTGAAAGAAACCGACTGGTCAACCGTTATAAATGCACCGGATGTAAATACAGCGTTAAATTCGTTTTATGCTATAATTGAACAGATTATCGAAGTGTTTATTCCTAAGAAAGTTGTAAAATCTGGAAAATACCCACTATGGTACACGGCAGCCTTAATAAAAATAACAAACGAAAAATTAAAATTCTTTAGAAAATGGAAGCGCCATCGGAACCCCCTTGATTATCTTTCATTTTCATTGCTTCGCAAAAGGCAAAAAACAGTCGCTTCAGCAGCTTACAAAACCTACATTTCTACGATAGAATCCGGTATACAGCATAATGTTAAAAAAATATGGTCCTACGTCAATTCTCAAAGAAAATCTCCTGCCATCCCTGATCATATGATTTACGGTGAAAAAACTGCTAATGACAGTAGAGGAGTAGCCAACTTATTTTCTGAGTATTTTGGATCTGTATTTTCTAATGCTCAACCTGCACATACAAGCAATGCCAGTTTTTGCTCTAATTCAAATAGCATAATCAACTCAATCGAGATCAATGAAGACATCACATTCAAATACCTTAAGTCCATTGATATCAAAAAGGGACCAGGGGATGATCAACTTCCAGGGATCTTCATAAATTATTGTAGTAAACAATTGACACCCCCCATTTTTGCTATTTTCAAACTGTCGTTAACTGAAGGAACATTTCCCGACAAGTGGAAAACAGCCTTGATTACCCCAATATATAAAAATGGCAGTAAAAATGATGTCTCGAACTATCGACCTATATCCAAATTACCAATACTAAGTAAAGTATTGGAAAAAATTGTTTACGATCAATTATATTCAACTATCTCACCCTCACTCTTAAATAATCAACACGGCTTCATCAAAAATCGCTCCACAACTTCAAATCTGGCATTTTTTACAAATTTTCTTCATGCTCAAATGGATATGCGATGCCAGGTAGATGCCATTTATACGGATTATTCTAAAGCATTTGACCGTGTTAATCATTATATTCTTTTACAAAAGTTATTAGGTCTAGGAATTCACGGTGACCTCTATAGATGGATCGCATCATACGTCAATAATCGGCACCAAATCACGGTTGTCAATGGTTTTGCATCTTGCTTAACGGAAATCGTCTCAGGTGTGCCCCAGGGGTCGCATCTTGGACCACTCTTATTTAATATTTATATAAATGACATTTACGTTTGCTTTAAAAATAGTTACTTTGTTTTATACGCGGATGACATGAAAATTTATAAAGCTATACAGTGTTTATCCGATTGTATGGAATTGCAAAGCGATCTTGATAATTTGTGCATATACTGTGAATCAAATTTATTGTCCTTAAACATATCTAAGTGTCACTCGATTACATTTACTAGAAATAAAAACAAAATCATCTATCCATACAACTTGAATAACAAACCTTTACAACCTATGTCTACGTGTAAAGATCTAGGTGTTTACTTAGATAGCAAATTAATTTTTGACAAGCACATTGAACACATTATTTCAAAATCCTACAGAATGCTAGGTTTCTTATTAAGAATATGCAAAGTTTTCAAAAGTGCTAAAACTCTGAAAATGTTGTTTTGTTCATTGGTCAGAAGTCCACTGGAGTATGCTTCCACAATATGGAATCCTCAATATAAGGTATACATAGATTTAGTAGAAAGTATACAGAATAAATTTTCGAAACATTTACTCAAGAAATACAACAATACTACAAATAATATGTTAACTTTACAAAAAAGACGCACATTGTCAGACCTGTTGTTTCTACATAATCTGCTAAATAATAAAATAGATTGTCCCGAATTGCTATCCGTAATTGGTTTAAATGTTCCAACGAGGCGTACCAGGCACACTACACTATTTCATATTGAAGCCAACAATACCAATGCAGCAAACAATTCAGTTATTACTCGCGCAATCACAACATACACCCATTACGAAAAATTACTACATTTAGACATCTTTCATGAT
This sequence comes from Hesperophylax consimilis, assembly GCF_061612785.1. Classification (NCBI taxonomy): domain Eukaryota; kingdom Metazoa; phylum Arthropoda; class Insecta; order Trichoptera; family Limnephilidae; genus Hesperophylax; species Hesperophylax consimilis. Next base: position 27,290,414 of record NC_142858.1, on the reverse strand, counting down.
TCCTTTCTAACATACAAAACTAACTTATTAAATTTCTTAGCATGACATATTTCAAAAATATTTTCACATCATTTTTCAAAACTCCTATTTATTAACAGTCAATTACAATTCGTGAGCTTATTATAATTCTTGTTTTCAATTCATTTATTATTTATTATTTTTATTTTTATCCACACACTTCCTTCCTTTTATAACAATCTCAGGCGAAATTACATAATGATATTTTATGGACATACGTAATAGGTACTACAACTATGTAATAACTAAAAATATCTAATTGTATCTAATTGTACTGTGTATGTCTTAACAAATAAATAAATAAATAAATAAATAAAAACAGACACACACACACACATCTCAAAAATGCAGGACATCATATACCGATGTTACTGAAGGCCGCAAACGTTTCAAGTTGACGTTCGGCCGCTCCTTCCTGGGTAAGGTTTTCTGCGATTTTCCTTACTCCCAACGGCAAATGCGGAAGGACTCCAACAAAAGGGCGCAGCCAAAATTTCCCTCCCATTCCCAACACAACACAAACAGACACGTATGTAGTATATGGCCGCTGTAGGTCGCCGCTGGTGCTGATGCTGGATGATGATACATGCAATTTTAGTAGGGTTTTTAGGTAACAAATTTTTTCCCTACCGAGAAAATACAAGGCCTCTAAGTCTATAAAAGCCAGGTAATATTTAAATAAACCCATATGAGGTAAAAATTGTGAGGCGCATATGACGCCGTTCTATTTGTATAAAGAACATTAACTTTAAATTCAGTAAATTTAAATGATTCACCACTTCATGGAATATAAGAATCTAGAAAATGAAAAAAAAAAAAAAAAAAAGCTGCATTGCGGAACGATCGATAATATTTTTAAACAGATGTCCGCAAATAAAATACAATAGTAAACATGTAATTGTTTTTTTTTATTAAAACTTCTCTTCTAAATAATTGGTGGGTGGCAGATATTATTTCAATAATGGAGCGAAAGTAGGGAAGGTAATAATTAGAAAAAAATATATCTGTATATAATTTTAGACTTTACATAGACTTTTATTTTGGCACTAAACTGATTTACCCCCAGAGTGCCAAGACGTTCAACACACCTTCCTCGATTTTATGGTATTTTGATACATAAAAAACTTATTGTTTTTTTTTTAAAGAGAAACGGTGGAGGTAAGGTTACCGTGAGCATTTAAGCCATAGGCCCACTATGCTATCTCCCATTTACCTCATTCCTCTAACAATAACCTTGTAGCTTTTATAAAGTTCACCAGGGTTGTCATTGGATATACCTATGGCTTTAACTTCTGGTTCTACAATGTTACTTCCCAGGTATCTGAGCCTTGTTCCCAACAGAGCGGTACATTGGCCCCAAAGGTGAATTGGAGTCTCTTCATCCTCTTCACCTTTCCTCCATCTGTTGGTGTTTTCCACTCCCAACAACGGCATGTGTCTCTTGAGATGGCAGTGTCCCGTAAGTAGTCCTACCAGTTCTCTCCAGTGAGTTTCTGTACATATTGAGTAGTTGTCTGGTTCGCCTTGAGTCTGGTCCTTGAGTATTTTGGATTGCCTCATTCCAGGTGCCCTTTCCCATTTCTCTCATTGCCAGTATTTGACCCATCTTTAAGTATTTTGTGTAGCAAGCAGCTTCTCCTACGGCTGGCTTGGTTCCCGCAAATAGTGCTTTCGCCCCTTTCCTTGCTAGTCCATCAACCCGCTCATTGCTCTCAATTCCTTTTATGTCCTGGTACCCAGACCAAGGTTATATTATTGATGGTAATAAGTTCTTCAAGAATGGTCTTGCATTACATACCCAGTCTAGAGTCGCATCGGTTACTTTCTTACTTATGCCTGTGTTCTTATACCTGTACCCGATACGTATGTTCTCCTGTGCACAGGCTAAAATGGCCTCCATTTCAGCTTGAAATACAGTGCAATTAGTTCCTAGAGTTATACTTAGTTCCCTCTTGGAACCATGTAGACAGACTCCGGCCCTTGTTTCCTCCTCCATCTTTAACCCATCTGAGAACCAGAGGTTAGTTCCTGTTTGTGGGTTGGGCCTGGAACCGTGTCCCATTCCTCCCTTGTGTGGTACGTCACTTTAAACTATTATCTGAAGAAGTATTCAACTTTTTTGACGTCTTGCCTCATTCCAGCTGTTGGAATAATTTCTCTCCGTCTTGTTCCGATCTCCGTGTTACTGCTTTTGGGCAACTCACCCTTCCGTTGTAACATGTAGGCCTACCGTCGTCGCCGCCCCCTCTATTTCTATGTTTAGTGGGGTAGATTCAGCAGCTTTCCCATGGCTAGTATTGGAGTGTTCACATGGCTCCTGTGATTCAACTGCATGCAAGTTCCTGTACGTGGTTGAGTAGGGCCATCACTGTTTTCAGTGTTGTTCTGTTCCGTCATACCAATGCTACATGCATGATTCTTGATTTTACAACGGTTGTATACAGCCATAGCATTATTTTAGGTTAGAGTCCCCACGTTCTGCCGCAGATTCGCTTAGTTCCCATTTTAGATCACATGCCATTCTGCCTACAGTTTCCACCTGTTTATTGCCTTAGGTACTTAACCGTGTCTGAGGGTTCTAGCTCCTTTCTACATAAGGTTGGATTGCTCCATCCATCTCTTTTTTTTGCAAGTAAAGATTACCGGTTCTGTCTTGTGTGGGTTGACTGACAGACCTGTTTCTTCACACCATTTTCCTTTTCTCCTCTTCTCCTTGCTTAATAAACTATATTGTATTCGCTTGGCAAGGAAATAATGTATCTTAATATTATTCTAGCTTGTCGTTTCGTCACTTGCAAATATGTTTATTTTATCTCCGTTTTTTTCGCGTCGCAATTATTCCGATTTTCAAAAGTCATAGTACAATATTTATTCACAGAAAATGTTTATTGTGTGGAACTTTTATTGAGCTAGAAAATAAAATAATTCTCTAAATAAATAATATATCCGTCAGATTATTTCTGCCTTGCAATAAAATCCAAATAAATGGAATATTTCTGAACTTATTCGAACACTAAAAAATGTTTATGAAAGGTGACAAAATACGCTTTCAAATTGTGTAACTAGAAATTAACAAAAAAATTGAAATATAAAATTTTTGAATGCAAACATGAAAGTTAAAAATGTTATAAAAATGAGTTTTAAAAATGGTTCACTTTACGTTTTTTCTCACTAAAATTACAGAGAGCGGAAAAATAAAAACACGCATATTTCATTAGACAAATTCATCAGACAAATGTAAACATTATTGTTGTCGGAGTGCGGTCGGAAACGGTTTTACAGAGGCGAACATAATGTTTTATGTAATTAACTTTCATATGCGAATATAAAGCATGGTGTTATCTCTTTCTAACACCTTTTAGATCATATTTGACATTAAGGAAGACACAACAATTTCTATGAGAGCTATATTAGTTGTTCCCAAAAGCGAAAAAATTTATCCTGAGAATTTAAGGTCATGAAATAATTACAAACATATTTATTATATGTATAACGTATTTTTACATCTCGCTGAACTGCAGTAAATTTTTCAAATTAAGGATTTTTGCTAGCTGCAAAAAAAAAATTAAATTAAATCTTCCTGTTGTAAAAACTCTTTGTAAAAGTTTGTAAAAATATTAATTTATTTATTTACGTCTTCAAACATTCTCTTAACTCAACAATTCAATTGATGTCAACAAGTTCGGTTATAATAAAATAAATTTAGTAGGAATAATTCAAGACTAGCGTAGACCCGTGAAAAATCACGGGATTGCTTAAATTCTTGACAAATCAGTTCCAATTTTGAAAATGACAATTAAAATAATTTACTGTTATATCATTTTATAGATAGGTACTATATCGCTTGTCTGAATTCTTCATTTAAGAATCGTTTTCAATTTTGGAAATGGCACTAAAATTAAATACCTATGCGAGGGGTAAGCACTTTTTTAGTAGCTCGACTAGCAAACTGGAGGTCGCGGGTTCAAATCCTGGCGTTTCATTTGATTAATTTGATAAATTTTCTCGATTTACCCACTTAAAATAATATTTAGCATATTTGCGACACGTTCCAGAGTGGAAGATACTCTCAGTATCGCTCTGGTGTAAGACCACCATTCAGAATTGTTGTTGCTTGAAGTGGCTTTGGCCATGTTTGTTGACCAGATCACAGCATACCCCAATTTAAATCGTTCAGTTGGGGATCGATTTCAGCTGCTTAGATACTGTTTCTTCAGAAACTTTGTTGGTACAACAATAAAATTTCTGGAGGTAAATATATATGATGTTATACATTTATGTTTTCAAATGTCACTTTGCACCATTCCCTCCTAAGCATGTACCTACATATGTTAGGATTTATTTTTGACTAAAGTATGTCAACCATACGTACATAATTTCATGCTCGTTACCCCGACGCGACGCCTGGTTCTCAGAATTAATTAGTGACAGGAGTTGGTTGTCTCAGATTGCCTGTATTTCGTACGTGACATGCTACATTATCCTGCCACTGCTGCTGAGTGCTCCAGGATTACTTTTCTTCCTGTTACACCGTTACATGCATTATTTCTAGAAATAAATATAATTAATTTAATTAGAGTTTTTTCACTTTTCGTTCAGAAAAATTCCCGAAAAACTTTAACCACTGATTCCTGACCATTTTAGGAATACAAAAGTAGATGTTATTACGCTGGTATCTTAATGTGAAAAAGTTTTTGAAAAGGTTCCCTTACTAAGGGTTCCGGAGCGATGGAACGCTTTTTTTGTCGTCAAATATTTAAATATATGTCGTGACCCAATGGTTGTGGCGCCAAGTAGCGTGTATATTCTAAAAATAGACAATTTCAACGTCACTTACAGACGGTTCAGCATCTTCTTCAAAGTGTCAATTATTGTCAATGGTCAATCCAGCATTGCAGTCTGCCAGTTTGCCCGGTAAGTACATCCATCTTGCCTGCCCTAGACGGGCAAAACGGATAAAAACAAATAAACGTCTTTTAGCCACGTAAACGAATAATTTTCTTTCATTTTACTGTTTTTAAATACATTTTTTATTTTAAAGTCTAAATACATTAATACGTTTCTTTAGAACGGCAATTTTTCGTAATCAAGCTTAGTGTATCCTTTATCCCGCTCGTCCGTCCCATTATTTATCTTACATACTTTAAACATATTTCGTTGGTTTCTATTAATCACAGCAAATTTATGATTATTTGCTGTCTTTATTTTACGCACCAAAATAAAAAATAACTATGGTAATTTTTTTTACCATCTTACTTTAGTACCAACATATTTGATTTTTTAGTTAAAATATTAGCACCTCGTCTCCAATGTAATTGAATTGAACGAAAATGCTAAAATATTTCCTTGGCTTAAGATTTTAGGTGAAAGATTTTTTCAAGTTCTGTTATTATTTCAGTTCTGTCAAGCAACTAGCATATAATGATATAATAATAGAACTTGAGTGGGACTTTCACCGAAAGTGGTGATAATTAAATTAAAACTAACTTCACTGCACTTCGGTAACTTCTAATAATTTCTAGGCTCAAAGTTTTACGAAGCATGCGCGAAGTGTGTATTTAGCGAATAGTTTCAATCAAGTAAATATTGATTTCCGTGAAATATGCATGACACAGTAATTGAAAAGACATGTAAGTTATTGTTCATGCTTCGTGCTACGCTCGCAACAACGTACCAGATCTCTGTCCAAGATAATAACTAATAATTAACAGTTCACTACTTCCAAGCACAATGCTTTGTCATGCATTCAGTTTGTATTTGACGTTAGGTTTCAATCGACTATGTAAATCAAGATTCTTGGCTATGTATTCAGAGTTCACGGTATCAAAACCGCATGCGCAGTAAAATTTAATCTTGTTAGCATTATATGAACTTTTAGTAAAATATTAAATAGTATATTTGCGGTATGAATTGTAAACTGGTGAAAGACCAGCATTCAATATAGAAAAATTGCTTGGAATGGCATTAACCGTGTTTGGTGACCATATCTGAAAAGCTAGGTACTTCTCAACCTTCTACTCTTTCCTCTACTCGTTCCCTATACCTTCACAATATATCTCAATTGGAAATGTAGTGAGTATCGTACAAGTGTCCCAACAGCTTTGGAGCCAGTTAGATTATGATATCCTCAATTGAGTTATTATGTTGTAAAGCTGAAGGTTGTGGGGAAGGGTAGAGGAAGGTGGGGAAGTGCCTGGCCTGACCAGACCAAACACTTGTTATTTTAAGCAATTCTGAATGGTGATCTTTCACCAGGGAGATACTAAAAGGTAGGTAATACAAATTATTTTAAATAAATAAATTGTGAAATAAAACAAATATAATTTACTTGCGCACGCCGGGATTTGAACCCGAGACTTCCAGATTAGCAGTACAGGATCGTTAACCATGGAGACAACACCCTCGAGCAGAATTCACATTTAAAAATGGACTCGCGCGTGGTTTTGTTCGTCGTCCTAAGCGCTATTATCAGTGTGGAGATATGCTTTATTTGCAGAGATAAATAGTTGGCTCCAGGTTTTGTGAGTTCTGTTCCGAGAGGCCCGCGCTAATTATGAATGAAGCCTATCGGCGGGAGTCGGAAAACGAGAGACTTTCTTCGCCCGGACTAATAATACTGGATGACCACAGCTGTCTCGACGCTGGAAAGCTTTTAGTGTTGTCTGTGTTATTGGATTACGCAAGACTTCAGACTTAGTTGGCGAGGTTACATCGTTAGAGGTGGGGACATCCAGTTAGATGTTATTTTTTTTTATTGAATTATAAAGAAAGGCTATAGATGAATAATAACATGTTACATAACATTATTTTTTACTAATTTAATTACCAATTAGAAGAGTAGTATTCTCCGGTCTAATTGGGGAGCTAGTCTATTTACTTATAAATAATTAAGGTTTTTCAAAAAACTTCGCGTAAGTATTATCTAAAATATAACAAATAACTAACTAACCATCATGCCGTTTCTCCGCAAGGGTAGGCAGAGAAGATCGACGGCCAAACAACTCGGTCTTGACACACACTCATTGTCTCATTCATTATCATTGTCTTATACATACTCTTCTATTATTCTGACTCTTGACATGGCCCGACTCAAGTATCTGTTTCACTTGATCGTGCCATGTCTTATTCAGGCGTCCCCGACTTCTGCTACCATTTACATTTGCGTCATATATTCTTCTTACATTCCCTTTTCGCTCATTCGCTCTACATGCCCAAACCATCTAAGAGTCCATTTCTTGATCTTATTAAGAAAGATTAAGATTAAAATATAACAAATATTGGAAAATTAATCAGTTAAAATACGTACAAAATAGCAACACGTTAGCAAAAGAAATAGCAAATGAATATGTCTGAAGAACATCGGTAAAATATCAAGCTGTTTTTGGATAAAAATGAAACAATTTTTTTTTTATTATTTGGTAAAGTTCTTCTCACTTTTTAATGCATCCGGTACATAATTAAATAGCTTTGGTCCTAGTTATTGGTAGTGGTGTTGTGCAGCTATCGTCTTTCATCTGGGTACTTATACATATATTCCCTATGTTCTAAGTTTTCATACTTCACGTAGAGGACTAAAATATGTTACAGCCTTTGGTTACAGCTATTTAACACTTGATTTTTTTATTTTTTATTTATTCACATTTAAACCCGCTAAACTACTTATGTAGTTTGTCATGATGATGATGATAAACTATTAGTTCTGTGAGCAGACCTCGGGTCAAAAACATATTTTATTATTTTTTTTTTTTTTTATTTAATATTTGAAAACATATATTTTTACATAGATAAGTATACAGGAAAAAAAAATAAAACAATAGAAATTAAAGTAGCCTTTCCTTACCATAAAGAGACAATGCTCTTGTGTTTGGTGAGGGAATTCTAGTTCAATTATGTACATGTTAGTATTAAGGTAAATAATTTATAAAGAAACAACACAATATTTAAACAATATTACTTCTAGAAGATGTAAGTAGTAAACGTATTTTGGACTTATACTAGTTTAAGGTAATTTTTTAATTTAAGGTGAAATTCCTGAATATTTTCGATATTTTTTAAATTTAATGGAAGGTTATTAAAATAAATTATGCCTAGATAAAGATAGGTATTTTGAATGAGCTTAGTGTTAAATTTTGGGATTTTAATAGTTTTCTGGTATCTTGCTGATGTATTGAATTGCAAGTTATGAGTATTTGACTACATTTCTTTGTAAATTTGAAGTATTGAATATTTTTGATACATTTTGTCTACTGTAGGTACTTTGAAAATTGTAAAAAGAATTTCGGTAGAAAATTTTGATGGTTTTTTCAAAATTACTTTGATTACCAATCTTTGAACTACTTTAATTGGGTTCAAAATTTTATTATATGTTCCTCCCCAACCAATAATACCATATTGTAATATAGATTGAACAATCGCATAGTACACTCTTTTTAGGTTTTCCAGTCTAAGAATATTTCTAAGTCTTATAAATATATAAATACATTTCCTAATCCGTTTGACGAGTTCACAAATGTGTGTATTCCATTTAAAATATTGATCTATATATACACCAAGATATTTGATTTTGGATGTTGGACTAAGGATAGGACAAGTTTGATTGCAGTTAGTTCTGCCACAATTGTGTTGGTGTATTATAATGTTTAAATCTGGTTCTGATTTAAATTTATTGATTGAAAATGGGATAAATTTTGTTTTTTCTGTGTTTAGGGAGAGAAGATTTTTATCGAACCAAATTTTCAGTATATTAATATCAGCATTTGCCAAGTTATTAACAGTATTCCAATCCGTACCTTCGATTATTATGACAGTGTCATCAGCATACGATATTATTTTCCCGTTTAGTTTTTGTATGAATATGTCATTAACATAGATGATAAACAGTAACGGACCCAGTACTGTACCTTGCGGTATGCCGAATTGACTCGTTTTTGGCAAGCTAAACACATTGTTAATTTTTACGACTTGAGGTCGTTTGGAAAGGTAACTTTTTACCCATTCTAGAGCTGTACCATTTAATCCAATGTTTCTCAATTTACTTATAAGTTTGTCATGTGATATGCTATCAAATGCTTTTTTGAGATATATGAAAATTCCAAAATTCCATATGTTTAGCATTCTCTTATTTAAAAAAATCAATTCCAAAATTTTCCCTGAAATCATTAGATTTGCAAGTAGGTAGGTACTTATTTTAAACCATATATTTTATTTCAAATAAGGAATTACACAATTTGTCCTAAATTACAATTATTATTTCTTTTTTCAAACTTTCTTCTGGTAGGCAGTGACTATACTATTGAAAAATGTGAATAAACACGACGATTTGACATTTGAAAAAATAATCTTCACGGAAAAATTAAAACGGCCACCATCTGTAACGAATCGAATCTGTTCAAACAGAAAATGTACAAACAAATTTAAAGACGAAATGCAAAACGGTCGAGTTAAAACAGATCTTTGCTACACCGATCTTGTTTCTAACAGTGTGAATTTTGAATGTTTGAGGAAGTTTACTAGGATCTGGGTTGAGAGATGGCCTGTGCTTGTCGTTGACTAGTGTAATAATTGGGAACCCCCGGTGTACTGCTCCTGCTCCATGACTTATTCTTTTACAACTCTTTCATTATTGTATATGCTATTCTGTTTTTCTTATTTTATTATTCTTATCTTATTTCTTTTTTTTACTGTACCAGCTGTTGCAGATGATTTCCATTCGTTTATATTTTGTTTTTTTAATTAACTTGTATTGTACTTTTTAATTCTTATTTTCTGTTTTCTGATCATATATTTATTTTTCCCTGTCTAAGGTTAACACATTGTTTTTCTTTTTACAGACACTGTAAGCACTCTTATATATCTGTGTTTACTAATTATTTCTCTTACTTTACTTTGTTATCTTATTCAATACTTACTGTCCTCTTTACAGACCATGCAGATCTTATTTTTACACCTTTACTTTTGTTTTTACTTATTTACCGTTGCCCTTATGTGGCACTTTTTGGATTGATTATTGTTTTTCATTTTTCCTCTTATTTTCTCTTCTTTTTACATGTATTTTTTCCGGTTTTCTTTTCTTTTTTTTAGTAACAGCAACGAGTTTACAGGCGAGAACTGAACTCCGTTGTCTGTTTTGTTTTGTTTATTTTCCCCATTAGGGGTTGGATAACGGGCCTCGTCCCCGCATGCACGACTGGAGCTTCTTATTATTTTTTCTTACCGGGGTACTCCGCCAATCCCTGTGAGGGCTGGGGTAACCTCCACCCTGCCTCCGACCTCCTAACTCTTCTTTCCCCTAGGTTCTTTAGGGTTTTATCCCTCTTTTTCCAATACTTATCTTCAGGGCACCACCGGGTGGTCGGCTAAGGGGTGTGGAAGTCCTGACCTGCACCAGTCGCCCCAACCACCACCAATTTCTCAACAGGACTGCCAGTCGTCGTTCGGCGAAACTCCCCCTTCACTCTATTGTTTACTTTACTTTTATGTGTTTACAGGTACTGGAGTGTGGGTTCCCTCCACCAACTATCTGCCTGACACTTAATCTTGATTGTTTTGTTGTTTATTTTTCTGTGTTGTCCTTAGTTTAGTACTTGTAAGCGCTTGCATACCGCTTCATAACACCGTATGCGGGGACTTTGAAGGCCTAGCTTCATTTATATAAATTGTAGAGCCTTTTATTCAAAAAAATTAGATTCATGCGAGAGCTCCAAAGAGGTGACCATAAGTCACCTATACCGGGGTGGGACAGGGTGGGTGTACCTTCAAAGATCTTTGCTACATTCAGTCAAATATAGAAAATAAAGTAGGCGGAAGATTTATTCAATAAACTGGGAATTTTTGAAGTCATAATTAGCGATTCCTAAAAGAAAATTTGAAACAGAAAAAGATACGGTTACATCTAGGACTTGAAACCAGGACCCTTGTCTTGCCGGGGCACCACTCTCCTTTGGTCATATTTAACTGTTTCATACTTCGAATAAGAACTACTAACATCTGCATGTATGATCGCAAGATTCAACTCGAACTAAGTGCAATCTAGACAGTGTCTTATATAAATAAATCTTATATTTTATTTTAATGTATGTACATTTATTGTTGTAGCTGATAAGGGAGTGTTTGTTTGCTATCCACGTAACTTTTGCTAGTATTTCGTGTGTATATTAGTAATTTTCCGGTCAAGCGTCTCCCAAGGTACTTGGTACTTAAGATTTCGAACCTGTGACGTTTTGGTTTGCAGATCCAAAAAAAGATAAAAAAAAAGCATTATTATATTTAAAAAAAACTTTATCTCTTTTATCATATCAAGATAAATAAATAAACAAATAAAATATTCGCACAAGGTTCTGCGGTTTTCTTATTATTATATCAAGCATACATTATTATTCCAGTGTATATTGTATTTAAAAAATGGTGAATATTATATACAGGATATGATTATCTCGATTAGATAAGATACGATCATAAAAAATAAATAAAATAAAAATGTTTATTTTTTTTATAAAAAACTAATGTTAAAACAATGTGCTATATTGATATTGAAAAAATAAAAAGCTTAGCATATGATAATGATTACAGTTTTTCATGAAAAATCAACAAACTATCGAACATAATAATTATCCACTAGCAGTTAAAAACCCGCACCGCGGGTTTTTTTCTGCTAGGCCCTTCGGGCGGCACTTACTTAAGATTCGCCCATTTTAAGTGATATTAACAACAGTTACATAATAGATAGATATCAGGTCATTCACAGAGAGGGGGTCAGTATATATAGTTAAAACACGGAACAGGAAGGAGTTAATGTATAATAATATGCTAAATTTACGCATAATAAGAATGAAAGTTGTTTAAATAAATGAAATTTTACGCGTGATGGATTATTTCAAATGAAACACTATTATTGACTACTATTATTGTCTACAACTGATATTAACTGTTACCGTACCTAATATAATTAGCTCATAGGAGACTTGCAGTGCTTAAATATGTGTTACAACCGTCAATATCTATAAGTTCAATTAATATCGTATAGTTTGTCACAATTAAATATAGTTATAACAAAGTTGACTTAAATAATAGATTATTACATATTGATTAATTGTACCCGTGTTTATGAATAAAAGGAGGGTAATTGTGCGATGAGATTAGCAGTCGGTTTAATTAAAAGGTGTGAATTTTACTCCAACTGGTGGTAATTCTTTACCTAAAACTGTTACTGTATCTAATAAACTTTAAAGTTAGATTATATATACACCTTCATCAGGAGAGTAATTTTATATATAAAGGTAGATTATTACAATATAGCACCCCTGAGGTGATATCTCACAAAAGCGACGCTATTCAAATTGTCCAAGTAATAAATAAATATAATGTTTACATTTTATTATGTAAGTATGCATTGATATACAACGGAAATAGATAAAATAATGTTATCCGATTAAACTTTATTTTATTAAAAAACAAATAACTTTTTTTAAATCACTTTATTATATACAACCAATACATGTTTCATGAACGAAGTATACACCGAAGTCAAAAATTAAATATAGATTACAATTGGAAAAAAGAAGTGAAGGAGGGGGGGAGGGGTAAGAGTAGGCTGGGTTTATAAGAATTAGGAATTAAAATATGAAAGACCAGTAAAGTGGGAAAATATTTAAAAGATTGTTTATAAAAAAAAATCTTGTTAATTATATCTGCTTTTATAAACATGTTTTCTTATTTCAAAAATTTCAAAATTATTTATTTGCGATGCTTTATATCATGTGTGAAGTATTTTAAGACCTGAAAAAAAATAGCATGTAACCATAAAACAATATATTCATAAGACAAACAACATTTAATAACGGTTATTCTAATAAATTGATAGTTGAAATACTAAATAAAAAAATTAAACATATTCTCTTCAAACGGTATTTTTACCCTATTTCTTAAGATATAAATAAACAATCAGGATTAAAGCATCGCAAATAAATAATTTTTAAATTTTAGAAATTATAAAACATGTCAATATTAAATCAGATATAAATAATAAGGAAAAAAAATTATAAATAATAATGAAAAATGGCATTGCAAAGTTTAAATAAACTTCCAGAAGAAATCTTCTTATGAAACGCTTAATGGTAAGGAATTTTGCATATTTAAATATTCGCGCCAGTTATTTGGTTATTTCTTACACCGCCAGAGGTGCGCTCTGTCGGCCAGCTATTGCCGCGGCCATATTGAATGAACGCGTGCTTTTTTCGTCAAACGTCAAATGTAATCACGTAATTGTGGATATTTTTTCACTGTAATGTAATTAATCCAATGGATTATGAACTTTCTAAAACATATTTTCTTCGATATTATCCAAAAATTGTATGAGCAGAAACGATATTTTTTAAGAAATATCATATTACATGTGGCGATTCTTTTTCAGTATGAAATCGTGTCTTAATTTTTAACCCATTATTGCCCACAACTATTTTTGACTCTAAATTGAATGAAACTTTGGAACTTGCTCACTTTTTTTATACAAGCAAAGAAATTTCTGGAATTCTCTTTTTTTAGATCGGTTCCTTAAATAATCAATGGGTCGAAAACGACCCAGTGGGCATATGAAGTATACAATTAATTTTTTTTAAATCTTTATTACAATGTGAAACATATGTTACAATATCAATTACTTATATTACAATAATTATTAATTAAGTAATCATTACTTCTTATTCATATAGGTTTTAAATCTAACTTGAAATTATTTACTTTTGATGAAAAAGCACAAAACATTTATCGTGAAGAGCAACGATGCATTTTATGCAGGCCTTCGTAGTCTTGCTTACACAAAGTGCGAATTTTCTTCGAGCCTGCTTGGTAATAATAAGATGTGCTGCTTTGTGTGTTCTGACAGCAACGGGCACACTAAATGCACCGCTCACCGGCCGAGATGGTCCCGAAGCGGCAGGTCGAACACCATACTTCATGATTAGGCATCGTGCGACTGCTTGCCGAAAACCCAAATTGTCCAGTTTTTGACCAAACGCCCTTGAAAGCAGCCAAGCATTGTTCATACAGACATCGAAAAGCCACATGATAATTGGCATGTACCATTTCTTACCACGCATCCCAATGCGGTACTTCGCGACGCTGTTATCCATTTGGTCTACTCCTCCCATGAATCTATTATACATGGAAAACATATGCGGTTGAGGCACTTCAACCTTCTTCTTCTCTTTTGCGCTGTGACGCAGTGCTTTTTTCAGTGGATAAACACCCGTCTCGTTGGACGTGACCGTCACAACAGCGTTATCCTTCCATTTGCAAGCTATTATATTGTTGACTTTGTCAAGTTTATAATCATAGGTGCCCTTTTCGGCTTTCTTCATGTCTGTAGATTCAGGAAGTGGACATCTTTCGGTTCTATTGTCTCTCACGGTACCAGTACCAAAGAAACAGATTTCACCCAGCTTTGTAATAAGTTTAGCTGACGTGAAAAAAATATCAAAATATAATGAAAAATTAGAATTTTTTAATGAATTTTTCAATGTATTTGCATTATTTTGCAAGACCCATCTCTGGAACCCTCAAGCCATCACGCTCTTGATATAAATCAACTTGGAGGCAATACCCAAGTTTATGGGCCAAAACCCATCCTTTGAATCCAAAACGGATTGGTTTCCCACGGATAAATTGTTTGCATCCATGACGCCCAAAGTACGGAATCATAGACTCGTCTATGGATACCTCCGCCTCGATAGGAGCATATTTCAGAAAATTATCGTTCAGCTCATTCAGCAATGGCCTTATTTTGCCGAACTTGTCACCTTCCGGTAATTGATTATTATCCGCAACGTGCAAATATCGAAAGATCTCTTCGAAGCGATTGCAGCGCATTGCACCCGAAACTAAAACGTTATGCACATCGTCTTGTGACTCCCAGAACATTCTTCGGCGTGGGAGCGGCACATATCCGCTTACAAAAAGAATGCCCATAAATGTGTACATGTCATCAACAGACAACTCAAAGGATGGTGAATTCTTAGAAACTGCATAATTGACTGAATGTTTTACAATATTGGTAACAACATTTGTATCCATGAAGAATTAAAAAAATCGGCTGGGTGAATGCCTTCATTCAGTAGACTGTTGACAAGTTGCCCAGGCTCTAACCTGCCGATAGTGCGGTTTTGCGGCAAATCTCCATCTACCCATTTCCGTTGATCAGGTTGAGCACCTCCTTTCACCACTCGTTTTCTTCCACCATGAATAACGGTGAACGTTTTTGTCCCATTATTATCAGTTAATAACATTACATGTTGGTAACAGTCGCGACAGCTAGAGGTGGTATTACACTTTCATTATCATTCGACACGCCACCATCATCTAAGACTATTTCTGCCTCAGCCATTAGTTGTTTCCGGCTTAGTCGGTTCGGATCATCACAGTCGTCTTCATCTCCCGAATCTCCGTCAGTTTCTGGCCCATCATCGTCAGGTGGAGTGAGGTATACATCAACGGAGTTTGCTTGGATGTCATCTAAGGTGTCTAGCTCCTCCAATATTTCCAGTGCCGTGAGAGTCCTTCTTGACCTATTCGGAATACATATATTAGTTAGTGACTCATAAAGAAGACAAAATAATAAACAGTGAAAAGTTAGGTTATGGATGAAAAGAACACATATATGCCTACTGGGTCGTTTTCGACCCAGATGATTTTTGACCATGTATAAATAAAATCCTAACAAAGGTTGAAGACTTTCAATGATTCTGAATTGTATGTACATATTATGTGAGTGATTTAAAAATGCAAAACGCTTCATTATCATATATACAGTAATTAGTACTTACATGTTTATCTTAGGATGACAACTCGCAAAACTGACAGCAGTCAACGGTAGTTAGAAACTTTCACTTAGTGACCACAGATGTCACTGCAGTATCAAATATGTTATTGCTTTTGCAGAAGTACCAACCAAGAAATAATTTAAGAGGGAAACAAAAAAAAAATAATAAATATTAAAAAGTAGAGAGCAGCTGAAAGTGGTTAGGTCGTTTTCGACCCTGTGGGCATTAATGGGTTAATGTCTTATTTTTTTTGTATCCAGTCGCCTGCAAACCGAAATGAACCTTACGTTTGCTTAAAATTGAGGGGCAGATTGGTATTTTTTGCCTGCAGACCCCCTATGCAGAATTTATCAGAATCACACAATTTTAATTTGACCAATCAGAGGGCCTACATCGTCCAGACGTTGGGACAATAATACTTTCAGATTCTATTCAATTTATAGTAATTTAACCATTCACCGCCCTTTCTTTTTTGAATGAAAAAATAATTTATATTATACTTTTTTGATGAGATTATGGAAAAATAATTTAAATAGTTTTTTATGCTCTTTTACAATTTATTGGAATTTATATAATAAGCAACATCGGGCATCAATGTGTATTACAATTTCTTAGAATGTAGATAATATGCTACATCGGGCATCTATGTTTTAAAAAAATAGGTAAAAAGAAAAAAAAAATGATAGTGTAGAAAGCAATCACTTTGTGGTTTGTTATATTTAATAAAAAAATATTATTTTTATCCCCTGATTGTGCTTGAGCAAAGCGAAACCGGTCGGTAAATGAAGTTATTTAAAACACGGGGGAACAATTTAGATGGGAAATTACGGTAACAATTATTTATTATTTATTATTATTATTATTATTTTTTTTTTTTAACAATTTTTTATAATATAAAAAATTGTTAAAAAAAAATTATAAGATAATGTGTCCTTACTGGGGTACCCCGTTCTAAGGTCACATTTTACATGGTTATATGTTTGAAATAGTATAAGTACATATGTTAAAATACCACATAGAAAATTAAAAAACAATATTTAGTGAAAAACAAAACATAATACGAGCTTTAGTCTTTGTTGGGTTGCAAAATTATATCTATATTCTTCCTTCCCTTATCCATAATCCGTTTCTTAATGTTTCTTTTGAAGTCAGTTATTTTTTTAATGTTTTTTATTTCAAAAGGGAGGACATTAAATAATTTTATAGAATAATACTGCATATTTCTTTGTCCAAAAGTTGTTTTAGTTGTAGGTTGGTGTAACATGTGTTGTAATGTGGATCTTGTGAGTCTGTCTGAGTTTGTCTGTGTAAAGTTGTCCTGGTTTTTGAATGCGTAAATTAGTATATCTTTTGCGTATAATTGTTTTGGTGTCATTACATTCAGGGTTTTAAAAACATAGTCGGTAGGAGTTCTGATGGGGATCCTAAGTATAATTTTGAGAATTGCCTTTTGTGTTATGAGGACTGGTTTTGTAGTGGAGTCGCATGAGCTTCCCCATCCGATAAGACCATATTGTAGTTGAGATTGGGCTAATGCGTAGTAGATTTGAATTAATTGTTCTTTATCGTGCCACACGGTTATAAGATTGACGTCACAGCGCCTCTGGGATCATCTGACCACTGCCTAGTGACGACATCAATCCCCGTTAGCCTCAGACCAACCAATGAGAGGCTGAGGAGAAAAGTGTGGCACTATAGGTCAGCAGATTGGTTCGGTATGCGGGCCCATTTCAATGCTTTTCCGTGGTCAGCTGTTTGTTTTCGGACTTCGGACCCTTCAAGATGTGCCCAGGAGATTGGTGAAGTCATCAATTCGGCGATGGATGGCTTCATACAATCGACTACTAAAGAAACTGGTGTGGGCTCAAAGCCGTGGTTCAGTCGACAATGCTCCGAAGCAGTTCGACGAAAAAACGCGGCTTACCGAGCCTACAACACATCTCGAACGCCCGAAAGCAGATCAGCATGCAACAAATCGGCAAAGGAATGCAAGAGAATCATCAATAGGTCAAAATTCGAACACGACCTGCAGATCAGCAAAAAGCTGGCTGCCTGCCCGCATGGCAGCAGAGCATTCTGGTCGCTTGCGGGCTCAATAGGTCGAAATTTTTGCAAACCCAGTTTGCCACCTCTTACCAGACCTGACGGCTCACTAGCAAACACCGCCACCGAAAAGGCAAACCTTTTAGGGAAAATGTTTGCGGAAAACTCGACCCTCGACGACGGGGGTGCTGTTCCGCCGTCGGTTCCTCACTGCGGCTTCTATATGAAAAAGCTGAGGATCCGGCATCGGGATGTACTCCACGTCATACGGAGGCTCGATGTTAACAAAGCTAGTGGACCTGATGGAATACCTGCCCTGGTATTGCAGAGGTGTGCTGCGGAAATAGTTCCAGTTTTGACAAAGCTCTTCAAAATGTCCCTGAAGTGTGGCACTGTGCCCTCTGGTTGGAAAAAAGCGGTAATTCACCCTATTCCCAAGAAAGGTGACCGCTCCAACCCGGCCAACTACCGCCCCATAGCGATCACATCAGTTCTGTCCAAAGTGATGGAACGTGTGATCAACGACAAACTGCTCACATACCTCGAGAAGAACAAAATTATCAACGACCGTCAATACGGATTCCGGCGGAACCGCTCGTGCGGTGATCTTCTCGCGTATGTGACGCATGTTTGGGGGCGGTGCCTGGAACGTCACGGTGAGACCCAAACGGTCGCACTAGACATATCCAAGGCCTTTGACCGGGTCTGGCACCGAGGACTTGTCAACAAATTGCATTCTTACGGACTTCCCGCATCCCTGTGTACGTGGATTGCTGACTTTTTAAGGGATAGGTCGATTCAGGCGGTTGCTGACGGTTTCACCTCTTCTTCGCACTCCATAAATGCTGGCGTCCCACAGGGATCGGTTCTGTCTCCAACTTTGTTTTTGTTGCACATCAATGACCTTTTGACATGTGCACCGATTCATTGTTACGCGGATGACAGTACAGTTCATGATAGCTTTTTGTTTGACAAGCCCCCAAAGGGCACACAAACTCCAACGGCTCGGAGGGCTTTGAAGCAGAGAATGGACGGTTATCTCGAGAGTATTTCCTCCTGGGGTAAAAATAATCTCGTCGAATTTAATGTTTCAAAGACCCAATCCTGTCTGATTACGTCTAAAAGGGATCCAAATGATAATCTAGTCTCCTTCAACGGAAGCAATCTTCCGAACAGGCCTTCCATTGATATGCTTGGTGTAACTATAAGTGACCAGCTCAGGTACGGGGGCTCCATCGAAGCTAGAGTAAAGTTGGCCTCTCAGAAGCTGGGCGTACTGTACAGGGCCCGCAGATACTTTAATAGTACACAACTGCTCACCCTGTACAAATCGCAAGTGCGCCCTACTGTCGAATTTGGCAGCCATCTCTGGTCTGGAGCCCCAAAATACCTGAAAAAAACCCTTGACTCTGTGCAGAAACGGGCGGTCCGTTTGATAGATTCCCCAATCTTAACAAACGGACTGCAATCTTTAGAGCACAGGCGTCAGGTAGGTATGCTGTCCTTGTTCTATCGGTATTACAATGGAAGATGCTCTGAGGAACTAGCGTCATTGATCCCTTTGGCACCGGTGCGTAGTCGGGATACACGCCAAACGCGCGCCCAACATTTGTACACAGTTGACACTTGTCACATGAGAACGGGTCGCTTCTATGATTCGTTCTTAAGTTCAACAGCTCGGCTGTGGAACGAACTGCCGGCCTCTGTGTTTCCTCCCTCCTACAACATGGGACTCTTCAAGACCCATGTTCACTCCTTCCTCTCCACAAAAAGACCCTCCACACAGCATCCCCAAAGATGACATAGGCCCTGAGGGAAATTATTTTCTTCAGGGCCTCCTGTGTGGAGTAAATATAAAAAAAAAAAAAAATCTAAAATGTTTCTTATTGTTTTGAAGAAATAGGTTAGTTTTTTTTTAATTTGTTGCTCACATTTTCTATTTGGGAGTTCCAATTTAAGTTTTGAACAATAATTATCCCAAGGTATTTTATTGTTTGAATTTCAATCAATTTTGGGCAGTTGCAAGGAATTTCATGGTTCGCGGTTAAACAATTTTTATGTTTAGATTTGAATTGACTTTATCTGTCTGTTTGTTGTAAATTTTGAATTTAATATATTTAGTTTTTGTATCATTTAATGTTAGTGAATTTGTATCAAGCCATTGTTTTACCTGATTCATCCCTTCTTCAGCTTTTACGAATACTGTCTCCCACGACTTTCCATGGAAGAGAAGAACTGTGTCGTCTGCGAAACTAATTACTGAACCGTGACAGTTTAGATTACATAGATCATTTATATATATCAGGAATAAAATCGGCCCTAAGACACTGCCTTGTGAAACTCCGTATTGAATTGGTATTGGTTGACTTGATTCATTTTTAATCCTGACTAGTTGTGACCTTTCTGACATATAGCTTTGAATGAGATTCAGTTCACGACCTACGATTCCAATCTTTTTGAGTTTTTCTAGAAGATATGTATGATCAATTGTATCGAAAGCTTTACATAGATCTAAAAATATTTCGATACACTTATTACCATTATCGAGACTATGTTTTATACTTTTTACAATAGAGGCGATGGCATCGGAAGTTCCCATATTTTTTCTAAAGCCGTATTGATTTTCAGATAGCATGCGGTTTTTTTCAAGATATTGAGTGAGCTGTTTCTTAATAACTTTCTCTACTATTTTTGAAAGATTATTCAATATTGTTATCGGTCTGTAGTTACTTATATCCGCTTTATTTCCGGCTTTAAAGATTGGTATAACAGAACCCAATTTAAGCGATGCAGGAAAGATACCATCCTTGATACATCTGTTCACAGGGTGGAGAAGTGGTTGGATTAGTTCATCTCTAGTTGATTTAATTATTCTCATTGAAATGCCATCTGATCCGGAAGTGAGTGTTGGTTTCAATGAATCTATAATGATTTTAATGTCATCTGCCATAACTGTATTTAATTTAAAGGTGATATTATTAGTAAGTGCGTTTTTCATTCAAACAACTCACATGAGTGGCACATATTCTTACCTCCTTACATCTGAATCGTCGAATTCTCTGGAAAACCCTCGCCCTACTCTCTTGCGTCTTCTTTGGAATCCCCAGTAACTTCAATCAACACTTGCCTGTTTTGAACGATTTGAGGTAAATTAGATATTCAGTTAAAAAAAATCGACTGGTAAGGTTAAAATATCTTGCAAAATATGTCGTCATCTTCTGGATCCGGATTATTTAATTCGTCCTCATTCCAATCTGTCAATAAATTCAATATTCGTTCCTTATTATATCCACGGTTAGCCATGAACATTTACTGTTGCTAACGCCCACTTTAGTCGATCTGCTATATACAGTTGTATCAAAAATATCAACCACACAATCAACATTCTTATCCTATAATGTAATTTTTTGGTACCTAGCATCGTATTACTTACAACTTTCCTTTGATTTACTTGATGAATCTTATCGTTGCCCACCTACCCAATTCCTACCTTTCCTATGCCGACTTAGCGTAACTTTAGTTCAGTTGAAAAAATCGTCTTGTCAACATTTAAGCGGCGTCTGATTACGTAGCCCCCTTTTTTGACCGTGTCGAAACATGAAAAGCCATCGTGAGCTCGTGCATTTTGGTGAAAATTAGTGTATTGTGTATGAACCAGCGCAAAGGAGAGAAAACGTGGAAAAATAGAAAAAAGGTAAGTCGGCATATCCGTAATTTCCATTCCTATTGTATTCCGCGGTGCGACGGTGCTATTTCCGTCCCACATTTCACATTGAACACGAATAAAATAGTAAATCCGCAATAAAATCATTTTTACGTTAATAAATGTATATGAATACATGCCGAAATAATTGATCAAGCATCAGCTCACACACACTTTTGACAGATTACGTAACAACTCACTTTTGTTTCAAATATTGTTTCAAAAGCTTTCTGTGGTGGCCGGCTATCCACTCTAGTACTCGCGTCTATAACTGGAATATGAGTTGAGTGATTGGTGTTGGATTTCTGGCGCTCATTTAAAAAAAGTCATACATCTGAATTTCAATACGGAGATATTGTAACGGACGTAGTTGACCACATTATTCAATTTTATAAAATTTGTTTTACTTTTATAAAATGTGCCTACCCCACGCCACTGGCGAAATCACCACTCCCCGCCACTGGTCATTTTGTCCAATTTTCGGCCCAAGCTTTTTTGATTTTTGATTTTATGGATTCTTTCGTAATCCTCTAACTAGCTAGGGCTTATAACAATACCCTTCATGTTTCTAACTAACTAGTACTGCGGCTGATTAGCCTTATTACTATCACCATCTGATGGTTGTATTTAATTGACTGAATTTATGTTACATTAATAGGTTTTATGAGGAAAAATTCTTAACTGGATAAAAAACCTCATACAAATGACAAGAAATAAAAACAATAAGTTCATCTTTACCACCGAAACCAAGCGTTTTATTATCTACAAGTGACTCCTGCCTAACATCTGCCTCACCTCGCCAAGTCTTCTGCTCCAAGATCTTCTGGTGTTACCTCTTCAAGACCAGCCGGCCCTCCTCTGGAAAACCGCCAACGCCAGAAGCGAGCAGAGACGACAGCACACCCAGTGCCCACTATTCACCAAGCCTGGGTGCGGGAGGCAGATTTCATCAAATATACTACTATCATCATCATCATCGGCCGTAAAGGAGCATTCTCATCGGTTGAAGACACGGTTTGGACCCGGCGCCTAAATCTACAGTCTTGTGCGGACTCCCGTCCAGTACAGATATATAAACTGATTATAGTTCTATACAGCCAATGAATTAATCTATATTTTACCGCTTGTCCTATATTTTTATAATTTATAAAAAAAATTATTAACAAATCGTAAATGCGCGAACACTTTCGAGTCAAAAATGGCATATTATGGCGTGCGATCACTCAAGACGTTTTGTAAAGTCGGTATAATATGCTGAAAATCACTCGAGTGGTTATGGAACTAAATTATATAGGCCGGTATGTAGATGATATAATGCAGTGGGCAACGAGGGATTAAATTTTATCTAAATGAATTTATGCTCTTTTTGGTAGTATGTAGCAGATCGTTTACGATGGGCAGTGATGGGTTAACATGGTTCTTAGTCCTTGCAGCATATATTCACATTCGGAGACGTTTCGATATTGAAAACGTATAATAGGGATTATTAAACGCAGTTAAAGGCCTGTATTACGTGCCTTGAGGAGGCAATAAACATAGTTCACCGGCGTCCATTCTTCCGACCACAATGGTAGCGGCAGTTATTGGATGCAGTGCCTCCCAGGGTGGTTAACGGACGCACTCAATGCTTCGGATACGGGAAATAACACGTATGTATAAAAATACAATATATTACAATACCTCGTAACTCTATTGCCCTTTAAACAACAGAAAAATCATGCCACTAATTGGTGCATTTAGTTGAATAGCTCATTTTTTACCACCAGAAGTAAAGAAGGGCTAAAGCCCGCCACAGATAGCTGCGTGTGTTTCACGCGTGGCTTTAGCTTTGTTCACAATGAACTGCCATACACATTAAGACCAGTGGCGGCTCGTGACTTTTGGGTGTACTTCTATTAAAAAATCACATTTCTGAAGTTGTTATAGCTGAAAACGATTTTTTTTTTCGAAAATTGTTATTTTGTATGAAAATTTTCAGGAAATTTCAGTATAGCCGTGCGCCGCACGGAATTCCTGAAAATCTTCATACGAAAAATCAATTTTTTCAAAAAAAGATAAAAAATCCTTTTCAGCTACAACAACATCAATAATGCCATTTTTTGTAATATTAGCACTGTAGTAACCCAAAAGTCACGAGCCGCCACTGATAAAGACATAGCGGACCACACACACACTACGCACAATTGCGTGTATTTTCAAATCCACATTGTTACTGTTGAAAATCCATATTATTTCGGCTCTGTATCTCATTCCAGTGCAGAGATAATGCCTCAAGTTTTTCTCGAGAGTCCCCGACTTATTCTACCATTCAAACTACTCTGTAAAGACTCCTAGCACAAATAAAACCAAACTTTAAAATTTTCAGCGAAACCTGATGAATGGTGAAATAACTAGTAAGTTAGGACAAACAAATAATCATTAATTTTCAGATATATATTTTTTTTAATTTTTCTTTCGAATTTATGTCCGGGTTAAATCTTCCCCACAGGAAAAACTAAACCTCTCCACACACTTTTCCACAAATGATAATTTAGTCATTCCACATTATGCAAGTGCATTATATAATCATTATAAATACAAAAACAACACGTCAACTCACCAGAGATCAAATGGGAAAATAATTCAACGACGCCAGATATTTTCATATCAGAGAGTTCGGCTCGGTAGAACTTTTAATTGGACCTATAAATTCAACTGATCCCTCAATATAAATATAAAAAAAAAAATTGTAATCCTACATGTATTTAAAATGACTTATTTTTGCATTTTTACGTATAAATTCTTTGACAGATCTAATACGCCTAAGTTTTGATATAATATTATTTTATGTAACATTTTAATTATTGCTTCAAATGAGAAATTGAACAATTTTTTTAAGAAACGTCCATGTCTCAGTAATAATTCTTTCTTTAAACTTTTCTCAGTCAGGTAGGTACCATAATATTGAAAACATGCGAATAAGAGAGTCCAAATAAACACGACAATTTCACATCTTTTAAAAGAAACTTTATTGTGATAAAGTCAGAGTTAGCAATTAAAGTGAGGATTCCTTTGATAATAAAGTTGTTGCAGTTGAGGGGATCCAATCATTTTTCGCTCTGTTACAAGTGACAAATGGTTACTCCTTCATGACGCACTACGAGGACTCTATTTTTTTAATTATACTAAGCTACACTTAGGACGGATTGTTTCGGAGATTTCGAACAATTCTTCAAATTTTAAATTTAAATTCTGTCAAAGTTATATTCAAGTTCTGTTATTGAATCGTGCTTTGCACAACTAAGATATTAACAGAAATTTCACATAACTTGAAAAACCACTCGCGCAAACTAGTTAGTTAAAAAAACAACTCGAAGGGACAAAAAGTAAATGCAAAGTGGAAGCAGTAGATTTTCTAAATCATAAACGGAACGCACTTATAAATTTACAGACAAACGAAATGCAAAACGGTCGTGTTAAAACAGGACTTGGTAAAAATGCTCGGTTAATTTTAGTTTTTTTCCAAATATCATTTAGATTCGAACAATTTCAAGGTAAGCAAAACAAACAAAAAAATTCAGTATTTCGTGTTTCGAGGATGCAACCACTTTCTTCTGACTCAACTAGTTTTTATTTTATTATTAAAGCCACTATTTAAACATTGTACACACAAAATATGATGTTAAATATATGTATTTTAAATTGTATTTCTTAGTCCTTCTCACTAGGCTGTGACCTGTGCTGAGGCGGACTAAAGTTATTAATTTCTGTTTTATTAGTTTTGTAGCGTCGAGAAAAATCTATATTAACTAATTAATAATAAACCACTCGACCTACTTAGTACCTACTCCCGAATTATGTACCTGCATTCCAATTCGCATCGTAAACAGAGCAACCTACGTACTTCAAGTACCTACCTGTCTATCGACGACAATAATACTGCAGTCCGTCTGGGATACTACGAGAACTCGCCAAAAGGTTCGAGTCTACGGCCTATGTATAATCCCCGCAATGTCGAAGGTTCCCGAAACACACAGTCCGAGCGAGTGGTCTCGATTTAATTGCAATTTACTACCTACTGTCGCCATCGGCCGTGTAGTATAAATAAGCCCGACGCAGCGAGTCAGTCAGTCAGTCATCATTCCGCCGTCAGTCTACAAGGCTCAACGAGTGATAACCCGCGCTACTCTACCAGCGCAAAGGACAATATTCCCGGCTTCGCCCGTACCATCATGGACTCTATCGGGACACCATCATAGCGCCTCGGCCACGTCCATGGCCAGCGCTACTCGGATTACAAGCGCCCTGGTTCCAGTGTCTCCGACCAGCGCTTCTTCCACGCTACCATGACCAACACGAGGACACGCAGCATCCTCACAGGTCTACATCGTTCCCGCTCAACCGCCTACAAGGTCCGTCACACCTTCGGCCGTCTTGTCAGCACTGGAGTGTCTGAAGACCTACGTTCTTCGCCAGTGCCTGACCTCCATCGAGTCCCGGTCACCAGCGCCCGGCGTCGACTCACTGACCCGCGCTTGACCTGCCATCACAGCCAGCATCCGGTGTATTCTTCTGTCCAGCGTCAACTCTCGTTACGGCTACACTGACTCACCAATAAACACTGTGACCTTCACGACACGCCTTTTATTTCGTGCCTTCACCATGGATCTTCAAAGTTTTCTATGTCGTTTTTAATGAGATTTTTCACTAATCCCTTTTAGCCAGATTTTTAACCTTGATATGTGATCATTAAATTTTTCTATTCGTTTTATATCAGGGAAAGGATGTTGTAGAGTTTCGTCGGAAAATAAATATAATTTCTTTGTCCGAATGTGGATTTATGACCTGGAATATTTTTGATGTCATTGTGATTTGATCTTGTTTGATGAATACGCGGTGTTGTAGAGGATTCAGTATTTTTGATATAGTGTATTTTTATCATGTATGTTTTGTAAATTTAGTACATCAAAACTATTGAATATTTCAATCGAAGGCGTTCTAATGGGTACTTTCAGTATGGTCTTTATGATTCCTTTTTGAATTATGTTCAGGTTATGTATATACTAAGATACAGCAGATCCGCATCCTATAGTTCCATATTAAATAAGCGAATGACATAAGGCGTAATAGATTTTTTTCATGTCCTTTTTATTTATCACATTTCTTAGATTTTTAAAGAAATATATAAATATATAGTTTGTAAGTTTTACCGTGATATCTTTGATGTACTACCCTGAGATATTTTATGCTTTGTGACTTTTCTGTAATTGGGCATTGACATTGAACATTATATCTATGGCATTTGTGAAATTTTACTGGTTGGCCCCTTGACTTCATTTGAAATGTTATATATTTAGTTTTGCTTATATTAAGGGTAAGTGAGTTAATTTTCAGCCAATTTTGAAGTGTACTAAGCCCCTGTTAAGCCACATAAAATTTTTCCGTCCAGTTTTGTTCTTAAAATAATATAACGGTATCATCAGCAAAACTGATTATGTTTCCTTTAATGTTAAGGTTAGTGATATCATTTATATAAATAATAAATAGAATCGGTCCCAGTACGCTTCCTTGGGGGACGCATTAGTTTAAAGGCAATGGTTTACTCTTTCATTTGCCAATCTGTACTGTTCTGTGCTCGCTTTGTTATATATATCGTCAACAAATTCATTGTCGTTTCGGCCATTACTTTTTTTTTAGCTTAGCCAAAAATATTTTATGGTTCATTATGTCAAAAGCTTTTTCGACCAAAAATGGATCCGCCATGGATGCGATTCAACCAGGACGCGATGGGGATCAGTTTGCTCCTATGTTTCACGCCGGATGATTTCGATTTAATCAATTCTAACCGCGAGCCGAAAGGCTTGTTATCACCACTCTCGACCATTTTCACTATATAATCGGAAACAAATCACTGTTATTTCACAAACCGAGATTTCGCACGAACCTCCCGGCACATTTCACTAATCTCTTAATGGAATTTTCTTAAATATGTGTATATAAAGAACAGAACAGTACAGTTGAATTCCGAGATTGATGAAAAACCCAACCCCTATTACCCACCACTTAAATCAGAATTTTGACACCTATTGATGAAATATTGCAAATTTGACTTTAAAAATAAGATTAAATTTACTGTGTACCTACATCTGATTTTGAAACTGCATAAAGGTCGGACGACGCCGGAGGCCTGAGATACAAAGAATAGTGTTCCGGCGTGGGTTCGTGGGATTATTTTTTAAACACATCTACATTTATGATTTGAGATTTTCACGGCCAAAAGTATTATAGGGATTTGATTTCGAGGTATTATACCGTGTTGCGCTATCTCCTTCTTAAGCCAACGTTTCGCACAGCATTGCAGTGTCCATCATACACATCTGCCCTGATGATGTTACGGTTATTCTGATATTGATGGAGTTTTGCACACTTGACTTTCAAAACAGGAGGAAGGTCACTGTCTAAACGAGATTTCTAAAAAAAAAACCTACTCTCTTTGTGATTAAATTTTGCAAACTTGAGGTTCAAAATAAGAGGAAAATGTCTGTGTTACGATATATATCTGAAAACTTTGCAAAAGCCCGGACAGCGTAGGGTATTTAGTTATAACTTGTATTAAGTCCCGTGCGTTTTTAAGATATTGCCGGCGGAAGTGGTGAAAGGTGTTAAATACCTAATTAAATTCCAAAGTAATTATTTAACTGGTCGGATAGTTAGTATTTAATGTTAATCAATATATTTGGTTAGGAAAATAAAGAACTTAAACCCATATTAATTAATTAACCTATATTGATTCAAACCTATATTAGTTCAAACTCACGCGCGCTGCCAGGTAGTACTTGAATAAAAACAAAATTCTATTCTCTCATGAAATTAATCGTGCTTTAAATATTGATTTCATTGTTACTTAGGTATTACAGGGGGTCTGGTAAGTGGTGGATAACCTTTCAACTGTGGATAGGTCACCCCAAGGCCGTTGAATATCATGTTTAGTACGTCTCACGTCTCGATTATTGCAACGGTATTTATGCTAGCCTTCCAAAATATCAAATTGACAAGCTTCAATCAAATGCCCTGAAAGAATCAAATAAAAATTGTGCTGGATGGTGTTTAAATCCATCAATGAAATGGCCCCACCCTACATCTCTGAACTATGCGTCCCAGAAAACACTGGTCTAGGGCAGTAAATTCTTAGATCAGTAACATCAGCAGCTGTAGGCAGACTGATGGAACCTAGCCCGCTAGGACAAAGTCGACCGTAGGTCCGTCCCCTACACCAAGGCCGCACGTCGCGTATAGTGTGCATGGCATCTTCACTTACGTCGTTAAAATTCCGACTTTATTTTAGGGTATTATCTTGTGTAGATTATTGAAATGACACGCCAATGGTAAAAAGAGTTGATATACTTTAACTATTCAATTACTAAATACCCTTTATAAATATTACAGGGTATTTACTTATAACTATTGAATATTTAAACATTTTCATAAATAATGATATTTTTTGTAGCTACATTTTATCGATATGCAAAATCAGAAATATGCTTTTTTTGTGCAGTCGTGGCCTTTTGATGGCTGTATTTATAACACGTAGCTACCTACTGTCTCCCATCGAATTGCCCACCATCATATATATCAACCTTAAAACAATCTTCAAATAGAAAAAAGAGGTAAACGAATGTTGAAATCTTGAACGAAGCTGGGTTGAACGTGACTATTTGACAGAAATGTATTATTTTTTGCTACAATAAAGTTACAATTACGTACTACAGTTAATTGCGCAACCAATATCCATTCCTTGACACAATCAATTTAACTCCGGCGAAAAACGAAGGCGGTGTATTTCATTTATTGAGCCCTGGCTTAATCCCGGGGGATTAACCTCTTTTTACTGAGGGAAGTAGCTCGACCATAGACATATGAATATTAGTAGACCTGCCCTAAGTGATTAAAAGCGTATTATCCCCACTCCCCATACCGGTTCCATTGGAACCGGCTGGGGTGGCGTATGACCCCAAGTGAAATTTGAAAACGTGACGTCATCATTCTTGTGCGAACTATGGTCGAGGCATCATCGGTTCATTTTACGAAATAACACGGCAAAATGTTGACTTGTACTATGAAAACTTGTAAAAATAGATGTGAAAAAGAGAATAAACCCAATTGTCGTATTACATTCCATATATAAGCATTATTTTACTTTATTTTAAGCATATTCACATCGTATAATATAGATCAGTTTTAGAAACATATTATACTATCATATCGAGAAATGGCCGCGATCTCTCGAAATCTGGACGCGAAACACAAAGCTGGTTGGTTGCTGGGAAGTAAATTATGAACATTTATAAAAGTGTCTTAACTAAATACTTAAACGAAATATTCGACTCTGAAAATACAACCGATTTTTTTTGCCGAATTTGGACTTCGCAAATTTGTTCATAACGTGGCGAGTAATTTGCGCTCCCATGTAAAAATGTCTATTCATTCCAAAGCAGATTTTACTTTTAAGAAGTAAATGGTGATATTATAATGCGAGATGCCTATTTACTGTCAGATTGATTTATTGACGAATCACAGTCAGCCTTACGCCCTTCGTTCTTCAACAGTTAATTTTACCCCTCGCCATTATCTTCTCGTCTATTAATTCCTATGTCTGTGAGCTCGACCCATCGGCGCACATAAGAGCGGCCAAAGGAAATTACCGCGCCAAAATAGATAAAAGTATTATTTATTTACTAATTTACGGGAAATCGACAAATAATCGTAGCTATAAAACTGTATTTAAGTTGTTTCCTTTACGCGTTCATACATTTCTATTGAAAAAAAAATATTTTAGTAGCTTACATTTATATTTTTTACTGAGTAATTTATTATCTAACGTAGGAAAACCTACAATTTATCTAAAGCATATTTTTTGGTATTCATAATGTACACCAATTCGTTATAAAGATTAATCTAAATAGTGATTTAGCACTTAGCTTCGCATTTTTCGGATAGATTTTTTAGGCACTGTACTCAAAAACATTTCTGATCAGAATATCAAATAAAAATATTATTGGCGCTGTAAATTGAAAATTCGGCCTTGTGTGCGGCGTGGTCATTTGTCCGAAAACTGCGCTTTAATTTGTGTTATTAATTTGAGAACGGATCAGCATTGTTATTTGTCTAATTGGTTATTAATTTTTGATTATTCAATATTATTCAACTAGGGTATTTTTCCATAAACGTAAATGTTTCGAAATAGTCTATTTTTAACATTGTATTAATTTAATCATTAACAAATGTTTTTCATTTACCAATTTTGCCATCGAATAAAACCACATAATCTGTTTTATAATCTTTTCACTGTACAAACATACATTATGTTCATTTAAAAATATGTACATGTATTTTTTTCCGTCAGTAAATCAATGAATGCTGTATTTATGTCGTGTGTATACAATCATGCATTTTCAAAAATAATCAAAGTACGCTTCTAAATCTTCTAATGCTGAGTATAAACGTACGAACTAAAAGAGTTACGGGAAAGGTAAGTACATTTTTTTTAAATTTGTAACCGTACAAGGGACCCAATTGTTCCCAACCGTGTGGATCCAGTGAGACCATGACATTTACAGTTGGTGTATTTTGTGAGGCTGAAGGTAGTGGGGAAGGGAAGGGGATGGGAAAGAGGAGTAGGGAAGTACCTGGCTATTCAGATCTGGTCACCAAACACGGCTAAAACCATTTAAAGCAACGTTTCGATACTGAATGGTGGTCTTACACCAGGGCAAAATTGACTACAGTACAAAGGCATAAAATACATAGACAGATAGATTTAACACAGCCAACATACTCATCAGGCATACACACACTCAAAGGCACTCAAACATACTGAAATACACTCAATGGCATATTTAAACATATTATTTTCTTCACAATAGTCATATTTTTTTGAATATAGATATAGTACAAAACAACTTTGTTTTTACAGGTGATTTATTTTATAATTTGTTTTGAGAAAAAGTCAGTTTAGATTCCATCATTACACCCTTTGACGGCCTTCACGGTCGATAGGTAAGTCTCTCGATTAGCAATCAGATGGAAGCGGGTTCAAATTCCTACGTGCGCAGGTAAATTTTATTGGCAAACTTGTCGAATTCCGTTGCATGCAATGGCTCTTGATTCAAATTGACTCAAAAACCACACTTGATTTCGGCTAAAATATCCATTGTTGCCAACTATTTAAGTCAGGGGTTTATGTCGCACATGCACAAATAGGTTTTTAGGGTTTAGCTTGGGTTATTTAAATAATTCATAGATATTTCCTAACCTTCGAACTTAACTTTGATGAAGAAAAAATTTAACATTAATGCATATTTTACCATCTCCCATCACATAAATAGTTATTTCTTGTACTTAATTAAGTAGAAACCAAGTGCTATTTATTTATTTTATAGTTTATCGTTTTATTTGTGTTATTTTACAATTCAATCCTTTAAAAGAAAATATAGTATATTTGCGGTACGTTCCAGATTAGAAGATACTCTCACTATCGCCCTGATATAAAACCATCATTCAGAATTGAAAAGTTACTTGAAATGGCTTTAGCCTGAACATCTGAATACCTAGGTACCTTATTCATCCCAATCTCCTTCCCCTCTCCACTACCTACAACCTAAAAATTACCACATATCCCAATTGGAGATGCCATAGTCACTAGCCAAAGGCATTAGTGGTGGTAAATATAAAAAAAAATTAACAAATAATAATTCTTTGATTAGTACTAAACTGTTCGCCTAGCGGCTTTGGAAAAGTTCGATCGATTCAGTGTTCATATTGTTCATTATTCTACAAGGACCAGGAGTGCCGAACTAACTTACATTCCCTTTGTTCTTGACGATTATTCCACAATTCATTATTCAAACACTCGTGCAGCGCTTCCGTGCTGCGATAGCTTCGTGGAACTATCCGCCTCTGAAGGCATGATTATATGATATGCATAATATACGACATAAATTCATCGCATAAACTGCACTTGGTTGGTGTATAATTCAATCAATCTAATAAATAACTTGTCAAAATGAATGAAGCAATTATCGTTCTTACATAACCTTATGTTATTCTGACTTTCGACAAGGCATGACTAAAATATTAACGTCATTCGATTGTGCTAATCCAGAATTTATAATAGAATAATTCAGCCTCCAAAATTTCCTTACTCGCCTTTCTTTGTTCATTGAATTACCGCCCAAACCATATAAGCGTCCTATTTTTAACCTTACCCATTTAGTTTACACCTTGCATTCTTTGCGAATTTCCACATTTATAATCAAACATGGTTTTACTACACTTCCAGGTATCTCATTTCTACAGCATTCAGTCTACGTTCATACTTCCTCTGCCAGATTCATGCCTCACTGTCGTACACCTGTAACACTAATTAAATATATTCTGCAAGATAGTATAGAATATTTAAAAAGCGGTTGGCATTCATTTGACGCCTCGATGGCGACGCATTGTGAAGCAAATCCTTATTCAAGACTGCTCAGTGTTCACCGTTGTGTAAGAAATAGCTCGACATCTCAGAACCACCGACCATTGTTCAAGATGGACCCGGCGGAATGCCGAAAGAAAAAAAAATCCCGGGTATCGATTCTCCAATCCAGGACGCTCGCAATCGTCATCGAAAGTACATACATTGGTCGACATTCTTAATCTA
Source organism: Hesperophylax consimilis (assembly GCF_061612785.1). Lineage (NCBI taxonomy): Eukaryota > Metazoa > Arthropoda > Insecta > Trichoptera > Limnephilidae > Hesperophylax > Hesperophylax consimilis. Next base: position 27,257,158 of record NC_142858.1, on the reverse strand, counting down.
GAGTCTCGTCGAAGGTACACACTTACATCACGTCTAGGAGGTTTTGCTTACATACGCCAAGCGTTAATTTGAGAGGGTCGAACAACGAGTGGTTCGACCCACTCCTTGTTCAAGTTGAATGATTTTTGACGTTTGGCGTATGTAAGTATGTACCTTCTACGAGACTCAAAAATTAGAAAGTCGACTATATATACTTTCGACGGCGATTGCGAGCGGCCTGGATTGGAGAATTAATACCCAGGGCCTCGATTCTATGTTATGTGTTAGCGAGGTGCACCTCGTCCAGCATCGCTAGAACTGTAATCAGCGAGACCGTCTAAAGCCGAAGAATAGAAGAAGAATATATCTCAAAATTTGGTGGCGCCCAGTGGCAGGCAGTGAGGTGTAGTAAAAAAAGATGGGAGACCTGCCTCGTTTCGAAGTCGACATGTGTTGCATGTGCAATGTGCGCTCTTTGCTGATTAAAATGTTTTGTTACGTGTAAAGCTCAATTCGGACGTAAGTCTACTAATAAACGGTATCCAGAAACACGAGTAGACATCACGACGAGAACACGAAAAAAAACAATTTAAGCATTTCGATTTCTTTAAACTTGTTAGACGGTTGCAAAAACTTTTGGAATCGGGTCTACGTTTCAACGCATTTGACATTAATAAAAATCAACTTTGTACTCGATTTACATAAAAACAAAAACTTATATCAATAAGAGTTATACCTACCACAAAATGGAGTCACAAAAATTATGATGTGGATTCACCAGTTTCTCGCTTGTACGTACTTGTACTTGTGGAGTTAGCGTTCACCGTGCATATAAAGAATAGTGTCATGTGATGTGTGATGTGGCTTTGTTTCTTTTTATACAAATCTACAGTTTTATTCCGAGATTGAGGAAATTTTGCATACTTGACCTTCAAAAAAGAGGAAGATGACTGAGATTTTGGAAAAACCACCTCCCATCTTTTTTCACACCATAAACAGAATGTTAATACTTCTTGATGAAATTAATAAGAAAATAAGATAAAAATAAAATAACTTTAAATGGAATTATAATGATTTTTTACGCATACCAAAGCTTATTTCACATGGTTCATTGGTGTGGTCATAGCATTTTTTTAACCTGTTTTTTTTAAAGGTGTTTTCAGAAATTGCCTTACCTATTTAATACACCTTGTTTTCAAATTGCAACAAATTTGCTCTACTTTAAAAACGTTTATGTTTTAAATACACGACACAAACAAAAATAATTGCCTACATTTTGCTGTTTTTTGCGCCGCAAGTTTTCACATCACTGTAGATACCCCAAGATTTTAAAAATTCAAAACTACCCAATTTTTACAAGGAATTTTCTTTATTGACTGGACTACTTGTTCTTCATACTGAATTCAGTTTTCTTAGCTTGCATATAAAAATGCATTCCATATTACAAAAATAACCAGAGCTTGCAAAGGGTTTGAAAGTAAAAACGCCACTGTAACTTTATATGATACTCTCCTCACTATGGTAGGATCCTCAATAAGGAACAACACGTGAGTTAGCGGTGCTAATTCATCCTATCAATTACAAGATGTTAAGCATCATCTTTTGATAATTAAATAATGGATAACGCTAAACGTTTTTGTGAACCAAACAATTTTCGGGTGGGAAACGTGTTTTTTTATTAATTGCTAAAAATAGAGTTACTGATAATACCATACTTATATGTATTTTTTTGCTGAGAACCTGATGACTATTTTGACCAATGAATAAATAAAATACCCTAAGAGAAGACTTGGCATGCCAATAAAAAAATCTGTCCAAACGGTAGCATAAAGATGGCGGCAACGCCAGACCGTTTCCGTGGTTATTATTCAATAACTTGACATTTTATTAAAATTTGGGGTAAACGGTAATTATGTCTTGCTTATCCATTTCATTTAAATAAATCGCAGTTTTGTTAGTATAATATTTTTTCTGCCAAGCCTAGAACTCTGTCAAGGAAATCATAATATTCACACTATGTATTTTTGATTTTTTTACTCTATAACCTAGTTAACATAACCCTCGATGCAACACTAATTCTAAGCAGAATTCTTTCATCTATCGTGCGTCCAACACTTTTAACACACACTATTCACAATTTGACATATTTAACTCTGCACCACACTCCTCATCCCGCAGACACTCTCTCGATACCTTACAATAACAATAACTACAGATACCATCTAATACAACCACCAATCTATTAACTTCCTTTATTACGCATATTTTTATTGATATACCTCAACCTAACCGATCCCCCCCTATCTTACCCCCTCCCTATTCCCCCCTAAATAACAATAATTCCCTTAAAAATTTACTGACAACGTATGTCGGTAGTGTTAAAATGTGTACATGTACATGCAGTGTCTCTTCGTCGAACGCCGCAGGTCCGATCCCCCCGGACCCGCGCGTCTTTACCGCCGCGCCTGCCGCCGCCGCACTAGCGGTCACTACTTTACTACGCTCGCCCCCCTCCGCCCCGCAGCTCCCAACGGGGCCCAGCGACGTACAGACAAACAGAGCGGCTAGCCCACCGCCTGCCACAACCCAAGCTGCCTTAGTCGGCTGCCCCAACGCTCGTAAGATTACCACGAGATCTGCTACAAAAAAGGGCAAATCGGAAGTAGACCCTCAACCTGCTACAACATATGCTTCAATGGCATCATCTGTTCCAGATCCATCGGTTCCGATGTTCGGCCCATCTAAACCGAAGAAGATGTCAACTCCCGTTGCCCAACCTACCGATACTATAACATCGAAGACTGCAGAAACCGATACAGCAGAATCCAAATCGGAAACAGAAGCCTATACCTCCACTTCGGCTAACCCCAATTGGCGCCGAGTCACGCATAGGAAAAAAAGACGACCAGTACTTCATGGTACCGCGACTGAGCATAAAGGCCTCATAGCCGTTGAAAGGCGCAAGTATATTCATGCCTGGCAATTCGATGTCAACACTACGGTCGAGGATATTGTAAATTTCCTTCTCAATATAAACAAAGAAATTGTTTACGATGTTGTCAAATTGACAGCCAAAGCTGACTACGCCTCTTTCCGGATTGGAGTCCCGGAATCGAAGCTTTCATTTTTTATGGACCCGAACATATGGCCAAATCATGTTGCATTCAATGAGTGGTTTTTTCGGAGAAACGTTGCAACCAATGATAAAACGAAACACTCTAAGAGTGAGAAGTAATTCTAACCTCTCTATCTATTACCAAAACGTTCGAGGGCTAAATACGAAATTGGCATTATTTAAAAACAACCTATTTGCTCGAGATAGCTTAGATTTAATAGCAATCACTGAATCGTGGCTGAAACCAAGTGTGCATAATTCAGAGCTATTTCCAGAAAATTATGTTGTCTTTCGTCGTGACCGCCTCACACGAGCGGGGGGTGTCGTCCTGGCTGTTCGTGCTGATTCTGTAACCCATGCTGAGAGGATTTCTTCAATGGACCTCCCCGACACTGAATCCCTGTGGGTGAAGCTATCCTTGAAATCTTCAACTGTTTTCGTATGTGTGATATATGTGCCACCTCGTTCTTCAACTTCGTTATACTACAACATGTTCGAAAAAATAGAAAGTAATTATAATCTTCTCAGTGACAAAAATATCTTAATATTAGGTGATTTGAACCTCCCTTCCTGTAACTCCAATATTGTGAACATGTTTAACTATTTTAAATGTTTCTACGGTTTGCAAGAATATAACTTGATATGTAATGATTATAATAACACTCTGGGCGTAGTTTTATGTAATGCCAAGGATCTTATAAAGTGTGTTGAGAAATGTCATGACCCTATTACAAACGAGGACAAGCACCACCCTGCTTTGTCTATAAGTATTAGTGAAACTCACTCAGGTGTTGCAAATTCATGTCTAAACCCAAGTCCAATAGAAGTTCCCTCCTATCATGGAGCTAGAACCATAAACGCATGGAGATTCAACAAAGGAAATTTCCACTTATTATATGAATTGCTTTCTGAATGCTCATGGCAACCGGTCTGCCAAAGTTCAACAGATATAAATGCATTATGTACAAATTTTTACAATTCAATTTACAATATATTCGACAAGTGTATACCCATTTCCACACCTCGCACTACGGCACACAGAGTATATCCTAAGTGGTACACCAATAGTATTATTTCAAATATTAAAATTAAACATATTTTTCATAAGCGATGGAAAAAAACACGTCACAACTTGGACTATGCTAGTTTTTCAGCCTATCGCTCCATCGTAAAACATGAAATCAGTGAAGCTTTTAAAAATCATTTAACTTCAATGGAAGAAAAATTATCTATCGATCCCAAACAGTTTTGGAAGTACATTAAGGATCTAAAAAAATCCAACAACTCATTTAAGTCTATGATTCTTGACGGAGAGGAATTGACTACTGATGATAAAATCGCAAATAGTTTTGCGACCTTTTTTTCATCTGTTTACAAAAATGTCCAACCAACTCTCAATATTGACTCTACCCTTCACACTGTACAGATTGGGCCCTCATTCGACCTGGTCAGTATTTCAGAAAAAGATGTTAAGGAGGCACTCTCAAATTTAAAGAAACCTCACTCCATCGGTCCTGACAATATTCCAACATTTATACTAAAGGGTTGTTCCGACCTTTTAATACCACCATTATGTCATCTCTTCAATGTTTGCCTAAAAAACGGGATTCTCCCAGACATCTGGAGATTAACTAAAATAACCCCTATCTACAAGAAGGGAGATAAACGCGATATCCGGAATTATCGACCAGTTGCCGTTCTATGTTCCATCATGAAAATATTCGAGAAAATTCTACATAAATATATACTTAATCACGTTAATCCAATTCTTGATGACCGTCAATATGGTTTTAGACCCCAGATGTCAGTAACATCAAACCTCTTATGCATCTCAGATTTCTTATCACAAACTCTCGACAATCGGGGACAGGTGGATGTTGCTTATTTCGACCTGGAAAAAGCATTCGACAAGGTTGACATCGACATTCTTCTAAATAAGCTAGCTTCATTTGGTTTTTCCAAAAGACTACTCTGTTTTTTTGCTTCATATTTTCGAAATCGTAGACAGTTTGTTTATTATAAGGGTTCCAGTTCTTTGGAATTCACAGTTTTTTCTGGAGTTCCTCAGGGGTCTATCCTTGGACCACTTCTGTTTCTGATTTTTATCAACGATATTGGTTCAGTCATCACACATTCGCTGTATTTACTATTTGCAGATGACTTGAAACTATATCGTTCAATAAAAAACCATCTTGACTGTATTCTCCTTCAACGTGACATTGACTGCGTCTCAAACTGGGCCAAAATAAATGGCTTGAACTTCAGTACACCCAAGTGCAATATCGTCTCCTATACAAGATCAAAGAAACCGCATGTATTTGAATATACAATCAATGAAATTATTCTCCAACACCTAAATCAAATCAAAGATCTAGGAGTTATTTACGACAGCAAACTAACCTTTCACCAACACATCGATTATTTAATAAGCAGAGGATACAGGCTTCTCGGCTTCGTAATTAGAAACTCATATCCGTTTCGTAACACAAAAACACTGACGTTATTATATAACACACTAGTCCTAAGTGTACTTGAATCAAACTCGATCATCTGGGCTCCACATGAATTAACATACACTTTACGCATTGAAAGAGTCCATAAAAAATTTTTAAGGTTTTTATTCTCGCGGCTCTATGGACGTTACCCTTGGCTTTACCCATCGATTTATATATTAGGCATGACCAATTACCACTCCCTAGAGACACGTAGAGGTATTGCTTTGCTTAAATATTTTTTCCAACTAATAAACGGTCACTTATCTAATAATGAGATACTGGCCCAATTAAATTTTTTTGTACCAGAGTCTCACTCTCGAGGACGTCATCACAATCTTCTATATAGTAGAGCAAGCCGCACTAATTTATTAATGAACTCACCTGTGGGGAGAGCTACGTGCTTTTTGAATGCGGTAGATAAGAAATTAGATTTATTTTTTGTGTCCTATAGCGCATTTACGAGATTTTTGGCATTGCATATACACTGCATAAATGGTACAATTATAACGTCTTAGGCTTTATTACCTGTAATTGTTATAAATAAATGTACTAATTATATATATAAATAAATAAATAAATAAATAAATAACTTGTCTCTTGAAATGTAATTTTCCTTAGTAAATTTCTCGGAATCACTACACTTGTATACAATACCTATGTGGAAACCTGTCCAGTCTGAAGATGAAGATGAAAAATGAAGTCTGAAAGACTGGAAAGTCTGAAGATGAAAAACCTGACCAGTCTGAAGATGGCCCTAACAGGCTGAAACCGGTCACGGTCAAATAAAAAACAAGTGGAAAAAAGTTTAAAATTGTGTTCTTTATATATATTTATAATGGAATTCCACCACGAAATAACAGTTTCAAATATTAAAAAAAAAAAGGTTTAATTATTGTAACTCAATTATTATTATGCTTTTATTAGTGTAAACTGTTGGTATCACAAATAAAATAAAATTAAAAAAATTATTCCGACATTTATAATGTTGTGGGAACCCTCAGGTCGCATAGCTTTGAAGCACATTTTTTGCTGTCACGGGCACCGCTTTGAAACCTGAAAAGTGCACATATGTGGTATATGTGCACTTTTAACCTATCAAAATGGAAGAAACAAAAAAAAAACGAATTATAACTCAACTTGGGTAGGAACTTTCACAGTTGGATTATTGATTTCCTAATATTCCATTATTAAAATATAACAAAGAAAAGCTAAAATCTTAAATATTAATCGCCGATATACGATAAATCGTTGAATGGTGTTTACTTAATATTTCTATGAATATTAATATCAAGGTGCTTCAAACTACGCAAACCGCAAAAGGATGAGTGGTGAAGTTCTTTGTTAGTTACAATGTCATAGCCATAGCGATGATTTAATAAGCAGAGCATACAGGCTTCTCGGCTTCGTAATTAGAAACTCATATCCGTTTCGTAACACAAAAACACTGACGTTATTATATAACACACTAGTCCTAAGTGTACTTGAATCAAACTCGATCATCTGGGCTCCACATGAATTAACATACACTTTACGCATTGAAAGAGTCCATAAAAAATTTTTAAGGTTTTTATTCTCGCGGCTCTATGGACGTTACCCTTGGCTTTACCCATCGATTTATATATTAGGCATGACCAATTACCACTCCCTAGAGACACGTAGAGGTATTGCTTTGCTTAAATATTTTTTCCAACTAATAAACGGTCACTTATCTAATAATGAGATACTGGCCCAATTAAATTTTTTTGTACCAGAGTCTCACTCTCGAGGACGTCATCACAATCTTCTATATAGTAGAGCAAGCCGCACTAATTTATTAATGAACTCACCTGTGGGGAGAGCTACGTGCTTTTTGAATGCGGTAGATAAGAAATTAGATTTATTTTTTGTGTCCTATAGCGCATTTACGAGATTTTTGGCATTGCATATACACTGCATAAATGGTACAATTATAACGTCTTAGGCTTTATTACCTGTAATTGTTATAAATAAATGTACTAATTATATATATAAATAAATAAATAAATAACTTGTCTCTTGAAATGTAATTTTCCTTAGTAAATTTCTCGGAATCACTACACTTGTATACAATACCTATGTGGAAACCTGTCCAGTCTGAAGATGAAGATGAAAAATGAAGTCTGAAAGACTGGAAAGTCTGAAGATGAAAAACCTGACCAGTCTGAAGATGGCCCTAACAGGCTGAAACCGGTCACGGTCAAATAAAAAACAAGTGGAAAAAAGTTTAAAATTGTGTTCTTTATATATATTTATAATGGAATTCCACCACGAAATAACAGTTTCAAATATTAAAAAAAAAAAGGTTTAATTATTGTAACTCAATTATTATTATGCTTTTATTAGTGTAAACTGTTGGTATCACAAATAAAATAAAATTAAAAAAATTATTCCGACATTTATAATGTTGTGGGAACCCTCAGGTCGCATAGCTTTGAAGCACATTTTTTGCTGTCACGGGCACCGCTTTGAAACCTGAAAAGTGCACATATGTGGTATATGTGCACTTTTAACCTATCAAAATGGAAGAAACAAAAAAAAAACGAATTATAACTCAACTTGGGTAGGAACTTTCACAGTTGGATTATTGATTTCCTAATATTCCATTATTAAAATATAACAAAGAAAAGCTAAAATCTTAAATATTAATCGCCGATATACGATAAATCGTTGAATGGTGTTTACTTAATATTTCTATGAATATTAATATCAAGGTGCTTCAAACTACGCAAACCGCAAAAGGATGAGTGGTGAAGTTCTTTGTTAGTTACAATGTCATAGCCATAGCGATGATTTAATAAGCAGAGCATACAGGCTTCTCGGCTTCGTAATTAGAAACTCATATCCGTTTCGTAACACAAAAACACTGACGTTATTATATAACACACTAGTCCTAAGTGTACTTGAATCAAACTCGATCATCTGGGCTCCACATGAATTAACATACACTTTACGCATTGAAAGAGTCCATAAAAAATTTTTAAGGTTTTTATTCTCGCGGCTCTATGGACGTTACCCTTGGCTTTACCCATCGATTTATATATTAGGCATGACCAATTACCACTCCCTAGAGACACGTAGAGGTATTGCTTTGCTTAAATATTTTTTCCAACTAATAAACGGTCACTTATCTAATAATGAGATACTGGCCCAATTAAATTTTTTTGTACCAGAGTCTCACTCTCGAGGACGTCATCACAATCTTCTATATAGTAGAGCAAGCCGCACTAATTTATTAATGAACTCACCTGTGGGGAGAGCTACGTGCTTTTTGAATGCGGTAGATAAGAAATTAGATTTATTTTTTGTGTCCTATAGCGCATTTACGAGATTTTTGGCATTGCATATACACTGCATAAATGGTACAATTATAACGTCTTAGGCTTTATTACCTGTAATTGTTATAAATAAATGTACTAATTATATATATAAATAAATAAATAAATAACTTGTCTCTTGAAATGTAATTTTCCTTAGTAAATTTCTCGGAATCACTACACTTGTATACAATACCTATGTGGAAACCTGTCCAGTCTGAAGATGAAGATGAAAAATGAAGTCTGAAAGACTGGAAAGTCTGAAGATGAAAAACCTGACCAGTCTGAAGATGGCCCTAACAGGCTGAAACCGGTCACGGTCAAATAAAAAACAAGTGGAAAAAAGTTTAAAATTGTGTTCTTTATATATATTTATAATGGAATTCCACCACGAAATAACAGTTTCAAATATTAAAAAAAAAAAGGTTTAATTATTGTAACTCAATTATTATTATGCTTTTATTAGTGTAAACTGTTGGTATCACAAATAAAATAAAATTAAAAAAATTATTCCGACATTTATAATGTTGTGGGAACCCTCAGGTCGCATAGCTTTGAAGCACATTTTTTGCTGTCACGGGCACCGCTTTGAAACCTGAAAAGTGCACATATGTGGTATATGTGCACTTTTAACCTATCAAAATGGAAGAAACAAAAAAAAAACGAATTATAACTCAACTTGGGTAGGAACTTTCACAGTTGGATTATTGATTTCCTAATATTCCATTATTAAAATATAACAAAGAAAAGCTAAAATCTTAAATATTAATCGCCGATATACGATAAATCGTTGAATGGTGTTTACTTAATATTTCTATGAATATTAATATCAAGGTGCTTCAAACTACGCAAACCGCAAAAGGATGAGTGGTGAAGTTCTTTGTTAGTTACAATGTCATAGCCATAGCGATGATTTAATAAGCAGAGCATACAGGCTTCTCGGCTTCGTAATTAGAAACTCATATCCGTTTCGTAACACAAAAACACTGACGTTATTATATAACACACTAGTCCTAAGTGTACTTGAATCAAACTCGATCATCTGGGCTCCACATGAATTAACATACACTTTACGCATTGAAAGAGTCCATAAAAATTTTTTAAGGTTTTTATTCTCGCGGCTCTATGGACGTTACCCTTGGCTTTACCCATCGATTTATATATTAGGCATGACCAATTACCACTCCCTAGAGACACGTAGAGGTATTGCTTTGCTTAAATATTTTTTCCAACTAATAAACGGTCACTTATCTAATAATGAGATACTGGCCCAATTAAATTTTTTTGTACCAGAGTCTCACTCTCGAGGACGTCATCACAATCTTCTATATAGTAGAGCAAGCCGCACTAATTTATTAATGAACTCACCTGTAGGGAGAGCTACGTACTTTTTGAATGCGGTAGATAAAAAATTAGATTTTTTTTTGTGTCCTATAGCGCATTTGCGAGATTTTTGGCATTGCATATACACTGCATAAATGGTACAATTATAACGTCTTAGGCTTTATTACCTGTAATTGTTATAAATAAATGTACAAATTATATATAAATAAATAAATAAAAATAAAATGTGATGTGTTAATTTGTTAAAGATTTGTATTTAAATTTAGTTATCTAAACTGTAAAAAAATTCCTGTGTCTCTGTATCGTGCAGTATATCATATTGAGTACACATATATGTAAAATCCCAACAGGACGTTTATAATAAATAGTAAATATTATGATTGAAATAATTAAAAATAATTTATAAAATCAAAATATATTAGCCCCTGGCCGTGCCGCATTATCGCTGAGCATCTGTATTTTTATTGTTCACTGCAAATATTTGTACGACGGCTGCCCATTTAATGGGTGAAGTATAAAATCTGTCCAGTTTTATTATCATAATAAATAAGCTGCTCGGTAATTACGATATTAACAACATACTTAAATATCGCACTCCAAAAGATCTCAAAAGATCAAATAAATTGAAAAAATGTTTTCAAAACCTTCCACTTACCTTGGAAATAATACTCCTGCATAGACATATGAATATTAGTAGACCTGCCCTAAGTGATTAAAAGCGTATTATTCCCCACTCCCCATACCGGTTCCATTGGAGCCGGCTGGGCTCGCGTATGGCTTCCCGTGAATCTTGAGAATGTGACGTCATCATTCTTGTTCGAACTAGCGTCGAGCTATGGTCGAGGCATTTTACGAAATAACACGGCAAAATGGTTGCTTATGCTATGAAAACCTGTAAAAATAGATGTGAAAAAGAGAATAAACCTAATTGTCGTATTACATTCCATATGTAAGCATTATTTTAAGCTTATTCACATCGTATAATATGGATCAGCTGTAGAAACATACACTATCACATCGAGATACATCTGGACGCAAAATACAAAGCCGTTTGCATAAGAATCAGGGATGTGCCTTCGCTTTTTGCGCTTTAGGTACCACGTGTTAGGTACTCGCTTGTTACGTATGTACGGTACTGCTGGAACGAGAAGGAGTGCATATCACGTAATGCGCTAGGTTATACCGAGTGGCGATGTGTGATAGAAAATCATGTTTTTTGTTTTTAATTGAAAAAGTGTCATCGGAAGGCCAAATGATGTCCAATTTTTTACTCCAAATACTCTTAGGAATCGCTGGTAAAAACTGTGTGTATATAATTTCATTTGTTTTTTTAGTTGTTTTACTTTTCTTTCTTAAAGATTTCAATATTTTATTATTAATACGAACATAGCGGTTGTGACAACCCTCCAACATTGGTCGAATGTAGCGATTCCCAAGTGTGCGCATCGTTGTTACTGGGAAGTAAATTATGAACACTTATAAAAGTGTCTTAACTAAATACGTAAACAAAATATTTGACTCTGAAAATAGAAGAATTTTTTTTTGCCGAATTTGGACTTCGCAAATTTGTTCATAACGTGGCGAGTAATTTGCGCTCCCATGTAAAAATGTCTATTCATTCAAAAGCAGATTTTACTTTTAAGAACTAAATGGTGATATTAAAATGCGAGATGCCTATATACTGTCAGATTGATTTATTGACGAATCACAGTCAGCTTAACCCCCTTCGTTCTTCAACAGTTGATTTTACCCCTCACCTTTAATTTCTAGTCTATATATTCATATGTCTGTGTACTCCTGTCTTTTTTTTATTGGAAGAAATATTTCGCGTTATCTTGAATTTTTATTTATTAAAATTCGTATGGTTTTTTAGCTATTCTTTTATAAATGATGTTAATAAGTAATTTATTTTTTGTTTATTCGATGATTATTACTGACAAAAGAAATTAAATTAATAACATTAGAAAAAAGTTACAGATTTATTTATTTTGATTTGTTAAGGTTCTTACTAGTCGAAACCTTATTAATAATGATGCCAACACGCTACAATTGATAAGACTCTCGCCGGGATTACCTGCTGCTAAATGTGTATTTTTGGGTTTTGGTTTTTCATTAATACATAAATATTTAACGATTTTCGATTTCTGAAAATAATTGTTGAATTTAACCAGAATTAAGATAAAATTGACATTACTTCGAACATGGACATTACCTCTAGGTTTATCACTTCAGGTGGTAACTAGTTTCAGAAAATAGCTAAAAAGCATTTTCATGTAGCACGTCCTCATTATCTATTGAATTTAATTATTACTTTTGAAAATCTATTTCGACCAAGCATATTCTGATTTTGCAACTTATTTTATTCTCTGGCGTTAAATTAGACAAGAATCGTTGAGCGTTGGTTAACAAGTTGAGCAATAATCATTGATGTAGTCTAGTATTGGTCTATGGCAATAATGGAGTTTTATATAGTGACAAAGTTTTTCTGTAAAATTTTTGACGAATGAATGTTTTAATACAGCACAATGGTCCCTACAGCCCGAAGCGGGTGGGACTATGGGGTCTTCAAATGAGGTGTGTTGTGTGGCTGAAGGGAGAGGGAGTAGTAATAGGTGTAGTAGAAGAAATTTGGAAACAACATGGATGCAACACAAACATCCCCTGCTTACAAATAATAATAATAATAATAATAAGAATTTATTCCAGAATGTATGCAGGGGTAGTGCAATGCAATACATTCCATATTTGAAATAATATACATAATAAGTAATAAAAATAATAATAAGGTTGGTAATAACATAGGTGATTCCGACAGGCACAAAAAAGCGGAATTTAAGTGAAAAAAAGATAAAATATAAACACAAAAATGAGCGTGAACAGCCGTTTATGGGGGATATTTGCACATCTCCATCTCCAGAGGGCCATCAGAGGGGACTCCATCCAGGCAACCATGGCTCTGATGATTTTGTTACTAGATTGGCGTAGTCTGCGCCATAAGCTTCCCATGTGATGGCGGAGAAGCGCTCTGAAAGAGTGTACTCATCCCTCCAGGAACATTTCCGTGGCGCTGCAGTATCTCGGTAGGCAGAATAGTTGGCGATATGCATTATTGTATGCAACTTTTATCTTATGCCATTGGGATGAAGTGTAGGTAATCCACCCACAGCTCTGACGTATACACCGAAGTGCAAAATGCATTGAAGAGTATCTTTTTCACGTTTGTACTGCAGAGATAAAAACGCCTTGACAGCATACCTGCTCTAACGGATATCGCTCTTCTTTGCCTTTCCATATCCTCGATGTCTTTCAGGTCGTCTGTGATAATATGTCCCAGGTATTTGACGCTACGACTAACATCCATTTTCCTTCTATCTAGCCATACTGAAGGTGTTAGCATGTTTTCGTTTTTGCATTTGAAAACCATAACTATTGATTTGGACGTATTATATACAAGGTTATGATTTTTTGCAAAATCTTCACATATTTGGAGTAGTTTCATCAGTGCGCTAAGTGACGGTGCTAGAAGAACCATATCATCTGCGTAGTTAATATTGTTTACACATACTCCTTGAACATGGCAACCTATCTTACTGTTATTAAGTCTTTGAATTAGTTCATCAGTATATATATTAAACAGTGCTGGAGACATGCTTCCTCCTTGCCTTACGCCACTTTTCAAATAAAATGGGTTGGAAAACTCGCCGGACCATTTCACCACATTTTCTTGCTGCGTGTGCCAAATTGAAAGAATCGCTATTATATCTTCTGAAACTGCTCTTTTCCTGAGTTTTTCCCAGAGTTTATTGTGACAAACACGATCAAACGCTTTGCTTAGATCTAGAAAACAGGTATAAATTGGCGTTTTTCTTTGTTTATGGTAGCTAATGGTTTCTTTTAAGGAATATATTGCCATAGATGTTGACAGTGCAGATTTAAATCCGAACTGGTTATCCTCTGTCGTTAGATGGTCTGTTACGACCGTCGATAAAATTTTTTCAAATATTCTTGCCAGGGCGGTCGAGAGTGAAATCGGTCGGTAGTTATTGATAATGGATGGATCAACACACAAATTAACACACAAATGACCTGAATATAACAAATCAACACACAAACACAAATGACCTGACAATATTTCAACAGGAATTGAACCCACTTGGCCTCGGTGGGAACCAGGCGCATTTGTCAACTCAAGATCAAAGTCATTTCATGTAACTACGTATCGATTCCGAATTACGATTTTTACTAAAAAAATTTAAACACCTATCTTATCGTTTTGAAAATTAGTGTAACCTTATAACCCTGTAACCCTCTACGAACGTACAAAATTGAAAGGGAAACTTACAAACTTCTTCCTGAAACATTAATTGTATTTTGTCGTTGTGATAACATCTGTACAGCTAACACGATTGAATAGCGTACGGCTAAAAAGCTAGAATTGTGTACAGCTAACAAGTTAGAATAGCGTACAGCTAAAAAGCTAGCTTAAATTAGAGAAGGAACTTATTTACAATACACGTATTACCACAATTTTGCATTGAAATCTTTAACGTTTTGATTACGTGGTAAGCGATTAGAAAATATTAAGAGAATATTTTGTGAAATCTTTTTATACGTCTAGGTACATAATGAGACATTATATTCAACCAGAATTGGGTCCCTTCCAATTTAAGAAGACATGTCGTTTTTGTATAATCTGCCTTATTAACTAACCATATTTTTGACGTATACGAAAACTATCAACTGTGTTTGAAAGGTGAAGAAATATTTTTAACATTAAAATTTCGAAGTGAAAAAACGGTAAAAGGAAAAAACTACATATTTTTTATAAGAAAAATGTGTAATAAACTTTATTGTCACCTCTTTTTTTTGTCGTTTCATATAAAAAAAATCACAAAGTTTCGTAATTCTTTCTCAAATATAGGTGTATTTTAATTATTATGTGTTTAACTATAGCTTGGTGATTTTTTTTTCTTTCTTACACCGTTTAGTTCATATTTCTTACTATGATGGTTAACAAAATACGAAGATTTCTATAAGACATTGTGAGCTGTTCCGAAAACTTAACAAATTGACTCTACGGTAACAGCTGTCTGTTCCCAAAACCGAACAAATTAGCACGAGGAGTTAAGTTAATTGGCAACATCAATTTTCTTTCAAATCGGTATTGATCGCACTTTTGGGGAATGTTCGGAACAACTCTGCATTTGAACACGTGTTCCAGGAAAATCTGATATATTTCACCGATATTTGCGTTTCTCCCTAAACAGCTATTACAATGAATTTATTTGTTTCTTTACAGCAAAGGGAACATAATGTATTTCATTATTTTACTCCAAAACTCAACCAAAATTTTTCTGTCATTGTTTGTATAATTATGTTAATAATTTAATTTGTTTTACATCTTTTCTTCTTATTATATATTATAATAACATTAATAAATTATTATAAGCAATAATTGTTGATTGAAGAACTAGTATATATTGTCGGCGGCATCTATTTTTACTAGTGAGATATTTTCAATTTTTATGGATATTTCAGGCGATTAATTATTGCTTATAATAATTTGTTATCCTTTGTGCTATGCATAAAAAACCTTGTCTTTAAACATTATACTATCATTAAAAAATAATAATATTACCTGCACAGACCTCTTAAAAAATTACGGGATAATCATATATATATAGAGTACCCCAATAATTGTGGAAACCATAACCGTGGCTGGTTTCAGGTAGTTGGGACTATTGTGCAATATTCACAAATAAAAAAGCTTATCTTTAAACTCTTCAGGACTCTATTTATATTTCTAAACGTATCCGAAAACAGTTTTGAAAGGTAATAAATGCACTTTCAAACTTCAATTTTAGAAATAAATTAAAATATTTTAAATATTAAATTTTTTAATGCTAACAATAGTTGTTTTATGTAATAATAGTTTTAATGCCAAAAAGTTGTTTCATTTTGCTTGGTTGTAACCAAAATTACCGATAGCGAAAAATTATCTAAAAACACACATATTTTAAACGTTAATGTTACCTCATTCCCAGTCGGAATGTTGGTTTCATTTTAATTATAATGTGGTCAACTTCTAGATTCGAATATAAAGCATGGTGTTTTTTCGTTTTAACACTGTTTGGATCTGATTTCTGTGAGATCATATGAGTTTTTCCCAAAAGCGAACATGTTGGCCTGAAGAATTAAATTATTATTTGTAAACGTGTTTAAAATTAATTTAAGAAAGTTAAAAAGAAATCAGGGGATCCAGATCTAAAGGCGTTAAAATTTAATAATTTAATATAAGAAAGGTTAAACAAGAATCAGAGAATCCAGATCTAAAGGCGTTAAAATTTAATAATTTAATATAAGAAAGGTTAAACAAGAATCAGAGAAACCAGATCTAAAGGCGTTAAAATTTAATAATTTAATATAAGAAAGGTTAAACAAGAATCACTGTATCAGGATCTAAAGGCGTTAAAATTTAATATACGAAAGGTTAAACAGGAATCAGAGTAATAAATTATTTAAAGCAATAATTATTCGCTTGAAATATTTTTACAAATTGAAAATATCTCCCGAGTAAAAATAACTGTATATTTATGAAATGAGACCACTGAGCTTCGTCGGCTTGTTTCCATCAGGCCAAATAATTCAACATGTACTAGTACTTCAATCAACAATGCATTTATTTTTACTCGGGAGATATTTTCAATGTGTATGAATATTTCAAGCGACTAATTATTGCTATTTATAATTTGTTATCCTTTGTGCTATGCATAAAAAACCTTGTATTATAAACATTAGTTTATCATTTAAATAAATAGGAGTGTAATAAAAAGTATCCATATCTAAAGGTTTTTAAATTTAATATAAGAAAGGTTAAACAGGAATCAGATCTAAAGGTGCTTAAATTTAATATAAGAAAGGTTAAACAGGAATCAGATCTAAAGGTGCTTAAATTTAATATAAGAAAGGTTTAACAGGAATCAGGGTATCAAGATCTAAAGGTGCTTAAATTTAATATAAGAAAGGTTTAACAGGAATCAGGGTATCAAGATCTAAAGGTGCTTAAATTTAATATAAGAAAGGTTTAACAGGAATCAGGGTATCAAGATCTAAAGGTGTTTAAATTTAATATATGAAATGTTTAACAGGAATCAGGGTATCCATGTCTAAAAGTTTTTTTTAATTTAATATAAGAAAGGTTATACAGGAATGAGAGTACACAGATCTAAAGGTGTTAAAATTGAATATAAGAAAGGTTAAACAGGAATCAGTGTATCCAGATCGATTCACTTCTAGTTTTGCGCTAATTAGAGATAGCGTAGCTTCTTTACCCTCGTAATAAATTATTTTCAAGCAACAAAGGGTTTGCAAAGAACGGGCAAAATCGAATCGACAAGCACCCATTGGTAAAAGTAGGTCGGTAGATAAGTACTCACCAGTCTGCCTCACCGGTGTGGAGTTGGGGTGGTGGGGTGGGTTGCTCCTAACAAAGGTGGAGCCGCTTGGTGTCTTCAAGTTTTTGAAGATAAACGGATTAATTCAGACGTTCTACTTCATTATATTCGTGTAAATTCCCTTTTATTAAACTTGACCACCAAGCGCTGTTCATTTTGTTTTTATTGCTAGTTCGATTCCTGTGACATTTGGACACATCATATATTTGCTGTCTACTAATTTTTTTAATGAATTACAAACACACTTAAGATTAGAAGACATGCAATATTATACCAATTTTTTTTTATTTTTTTTTTATTACTTCCGATTTTGTTGTCCGGGTTAAATCTTCCCCATAGGAAAAACTAAACCCTTCCACTCACTTTTCCACAAATGATCAGCTAGTCAATCAACACTATGAAAGTGCATTATATAAGTAAAATAAATACAAAACAATACAAGAACAACAACACGTCAACTCACCAGAGATAATATTAATATTATTATAATTTTTTTAATACTGGTTAATAATAATAACAATAATAATAATTTTTATTTCAGCTGGACAGAGCGGTGTTTGCAATGCTCTGCATGCCATAAAAGTTTACATTTAAGTTAATACATAAAAAATAAATATAGAAATAAATAAAAAAATAGTAAATTGATGAACACTTTAGGACTTTATGGTGGCTTGAGTGAAATTCTCTATCTCTGATGTAGAGGCGCTCCCTGCCACTGGGCAACGGCCTGGACAAGAGTGTTGTCCGATCTCTGGTAGCGCTGACTCGTCCCGGCTATTCTGTGGCGCATCAAAGCAGCGAACCCATGCACCCTTCCTTCGGTGAACATCTGTGAGGCGCTGCATCGCCAGGGGAGGCAAAATAGGGCTCTGTATGCATGGTTGTACTGTACTCGGAGTGTGTTCATGATGCCTTGTGTGTATATCGTCCATAGCTCGCTAGTGTAAAAGCGCATACAGTATGTTTGGAAAAGTTGCTTCTTCACCTTTATCGCGGTACGTACTTATCTTTGTAAATTTTGCGACAAAAAAAAAACGAAACAGTGAAAACTTTTTTTTAACAGTGTTAGGAACTCGTGTATTCTTTAAAGAAAGCTCGTCCTCTTCCGAATAGTCAATGTTGAACACGGATAGTAAAAAGGGATATATAATTAATTGACTTTATATCGGTGTTCAATGCATTGTATATTTTAGGAGCGATGAACCAGAATTGTCACTGAGCGAATGTGGTACCAGTTGTAGGGACCACGCATAGGTTTGATGAAAAGCAATACAATCAAAACAAGGACAAAAACTCGAGCATCCGTATACAGAATAAAATAAAAAATCCATGCCACCTGCAGGTCAATCAATGAATGGGGTTGCCTCATATTTTTCTCACGATGTGAATATTTTTATTTTTATTGAAAGAGTTAATAACGACAGAAAAAATAGTTTATATATATTTCTAAAACTAACGAAGCTTTCAATTTGAGTATTGTTACAGTTAGTTTTAATAGTTAAAATAATTCTCAAAGTTTTAATTTTTCACTGATGTCAAGTCTCACGAAGCCTGTGTTGTGTATGGGAGTCGAAATGATTTTATTCTTAAGATTACTCGCTTTTTAAAACGAAAATATTAAAATCTTGTCACTAGTGTGTTATTGTATTGAACCAAAGTGCAAAAATGCATCCATAACCACGCACCAGATAAAAAAAATTACCTGTATTCAAAACAAATCTGAATGTGGATCAGAGTTACTAAAGCCCACATTCTAACATACCCACGAGGGATGTAGAGTTTTTAAAATTCCTCACAAATTACCATTATTATTATTAATCAGCATTTTTTTGTTATCTAGTCATTTTCAGTTTTTTCGTTCGTTCATGCTCTAAAAGTACGTTCTCACAATTATTGTAAATATTATTTGTCAATATGGTTGGATAATCAAGAATAGAATCCCCTCATTTTACATATTTCCAAAGATATTTCAATTTTACTCACAAATTCATTTAAAATAATTATTCAATCAAAGAAATGTTTTTTTACCATGGGTTAGAGTGAGTGGGTTAGTTACGAAATTGGACATGAGTTAGAGTAAGATGGATAGTAGCCGTTTCATGATAAACTTTTAGTAAATTCATAAAGTATCGGAAAACTTTGATGCATCTGCATTTGCTTTAATAATATACATTGACGAAATGCGGAAATATTATTTTTTTATAAACCCGTGTTAATACATTCGTATTTTACTCAAAGTTTATTGGGAAACCTATACATTTCAACGGATAAAGAAAAAAATTAAGAGATTATTAATAATTTTGCAATATTCAATATTAGTAATTTTTCTTGTTTTGCTTTTTAAGCGTTTATTAGCGCCGTTAGGATAGTACACCTAGAACAACAGGTGGTGCCTTCTCTCATGTTTTAGAAATATAACAAGAACAACAAAATAATTCGAAATAAACAATTGGCACACTTTAAATATTTTTATCCAGCGATAGTATTGCCTGCGACTATACACTACAGTGTATGTCCGGTATATCATTCGGTCCGTATCCTCGCTATGTGCAACATTCCTCACTCAAATTTAATCGGGCTAAATCGGCCACTTAAGCCTTGGTAAGCCGTAGAATATCCTATTTTAGACGCCGAGGGGTTAGCAGTAACAAATGTCAAATATAACGTTTACGTGAGTAATTGTCGTAAATTGATAATAAAGTATGGACTATTATATTCATCGAGCTATTAGGGATGTTGATATTATTAAAAGATATTCAATCTTAAATATACAAATAGTCTGGTATTATAAGAGCAATCAGTGTTTTCAGCAGTTTGCTCGTCGTAATTTCACGAATAGTGCACCGACTCCAGCAAAACAAATACTATTTAAGATAAGTATCCTCGCATAACACAATGCTGATTGAATTAGGAAACTTTGTCAAAAAATCAACGCGTTAATTTTTAGAGCTCTAGATCTTTTATTTATTTATTTATTTATTTATTTAATACATGTTACATTATTATGAAATTTACATAAAGTAGATATAATGAATCACCATACTAGGCGGCTGCCTGTTTCATGGTGACCAATTGAGTGTAATTAATTTGTATGAAATATGAAATCTAGTGTAAACATATGAAATTAGTAACTAAAGATGAAGCTAAAATTTTGGAAAAATTGTAATAAAAAGTAGAAGATAGAAATTAGAAAGGAGAAAGAAGTAAATTAGCATTAGATTGTAAAAATGTACATAATTATATATATAATTTTTAATATGTGTGCATGCAAGCACACATGTGTATATAGCAGCAGACATACCTATATACATATAACATCACATGTATACATACACCCATATGACGCATCCTCACGCATATAAACAATATATACACCTCTATCTGAGTACTTGGAATAGGCTACTAACACTATAACAATCACACATCAAAAAATCCCCGAGCGCTTTCTTGAAACTGTCGTATTTGGCTATTGATTTTATTTCTAACGTTAAATTATTGAATATTTTTGGAGCAAGAAAGTTAAATTGTCTTTGTGCCATTGAGGTTTTTATTGGGGGAATAGTATAATTCGATTTGTTGGAATATCTTGTATTATGGGTCGATTCAAAAATATTTTTTTTCGTATGTTTGAATTTATAGTAGGAGGATATGTTTTTGACGTATAAGGATTTTATGTTGAGTACTTTGAAGTCGTTAAATAAGTCCTTCGTGGGGTGAATATAGTGTACTTTGTAAATAGTCCGCATTATCAATTTTTGAGCTTTAATTAATGGATCTAATATCGTGTTAGAGCATCCTCCCCAGACTATTATACCGTAAGATATAATTGATTGGCATAAAGAAAAGTATACCGTTTTTAGTGTATTTTTATTTAGAATATTTCGTAATGACCTGAAGATATATGCCAGTTTCCGTATACGGTTTGTAACATTTATTACGTGATCTTCCCATCGTAGTTTATTGTCAATTATTACACCCAAATATTTAATGGAATCTACTCGTTCTAGTGGATTGCACAGACAACTAGAGTTATCTCTACAAGAATGTATTTTTAGTGTATGATTGATTGAAGGCTGACTCGAAATATTAAGACTAAACGTTATATATTTCGTTTTAGTTATGTTTAAGGTGAGTAGATTATCATCCAACCACTGTTTAATAATTTGCAATGTTAGATCCGCTCTGTGAAATGTTTCTTCCCATGTCTTACTTTTTAGTACTAGGGCAGTGTCATCGGCGAAAGTGATTATATTGCAATCAATAATAGATAGTTTACATAAGTCATTGATATAAATGAGAAAAAGTGTGGGACCGAGTACACTGCCCTGTGGCACACCAAAGTTAATGCTAGTTGAATGGGATGGTTTATGCGATGGTAGCTTAACACATTGCTTTCTGTCTGTGAGGTATGATTTGAACCAATCAAATGCCTTATTCTTTATTCCGATTTTTTTGAGCTTGGCTAGAAGGATTGGATGAGATACTGTATCAAATGCCTTAGCTAAATCCAGAAATATTGCCAGACATTTATCACCTTTGTCTAAGGCTTGTGTTATATGTGATGTTAGTTCTAAAATAGCTGAATCTGTATTGAGTCCTTCTCTAAAGCCATACTGGTTTGACGAGAGTATGTTATATTTTGTAAGATGGTCGATAAGTCTTTTTTTTACTATTTTTTCAATAATTTTTGATAGTGATGATAATATAGAAATTGGTCTTCCAATTTTATTATTCATCCTCCGATGACTTTAGAGAGCACAGATATATCACTCACGTAGACAATAATTTGGCTTTACAAAGATAAAGAAGTACGTTCCTCTTCTAAAATCATAGTCAATATATTAAATATATCTGATATCTAGGCTAGCGACCAAAATACGGATTATGTTCTAAGCTGCTCTGAGCTCGACATTCCAACCGAGCCATGCTTAAAATCCACTGATATACCAGGCCACAGTTCACAACAGAATTGAACTGTGATTTTAGCGAAGATGTAAATATACAGCATTTTGCTATCCAAATCACGGTTAAATAATTCTGGCATGACTCTTAACAACCTGTATATGGATTATGTTGCAAGCTGCTCTGAGCTCGACATTCCAACCGAGCCATGCTTAAAATCCACTGATATACCGGGCCATAGTTCACAATAGAATTGAACTGTGCTTTTAGCGAAGATGTAAATATACAGAATTTTGCTATCCAAATCACGGTTAAATAATTCTGGCATGACTCTTAACAACCTGTATATTTACATTCCATAACAGTCCATAACAATTCAACATTGTGCCCTTTGTTCGCTGGCGAGGCTTAAAATCGACTTCTGCTTGAAATAAAACAACATCAACCCTATCTGTAGTTGTTTTATCAACAGCCAGAAATTAAACGACGGTGAAATTTTGTATTCAGTGGAAATATTTCCTTGTTAGTTCCATCACAAGTGGATTGCGGGATTTTTATTAGTCGCTGCGGAACTCAAATCCGAGGGTTTTTATTTTTTATATATATTTGCATAGACAGACGGCGGCCGCTTGGTTATCCGAATATTCGTGCGATTATAAAAAAGGGTGACGCCAAATGAAATCCACAAGTAAATTATGCTATTGTATTAAGACACGCATTCCAAATTTTTACCGACTTATAACGTACTTTCCTTGGACACTTTAACTTTTTAAGACCTTAAAAATCTCAGTATATCGGTTTTTCTGAAATTTTATGAAATTCTCTCTCAAAAATAATATCGCAATACGAAAATTATTAGAAACACATTTGGTTTGGTTATTAAACTTTCTTACATTAGCTCCACAAAGAAGACGCTGAGGAAAAAAATACCCTCAGGGCCTTTGTCATCTTTGGGAATGCTGTGTGTGTGTGTAAGAACGTTTTAGGGAAAGAAAGGAGATGGATAGGAATCTAGGGGTCAATTCATCCAGGAATTCATAGTCTGGCTAGAGGGGTCATAAGTCTCAACCAGTCTTTCCAGATTTGACCCGCCACGCAGTAGGTGGAAAACGCATCTACCGCTAGGACCTAGACAAACCTTAACCCATGAACCCGGGCATCCCTGCTAAGTCGCCAAACGTGGTGAACCCCTTAGAAATTCCCCCTATGGCAGGTATGTTGCTTATCCAATAAATGGTTCCCGGGGCGACGGTACCCATACCCGTCTTTATATGAAGAAAATCAAAGCGTTTCTTTAAATACTACCTTAGACATTAGCCGAGAGATTGTTTCTCTATTTTAAATTAGTCATGCTTTATTAAATAGTTTCACTTATACATTCTAACTCTAACACTCGTATTTAAATATCTCTCTGTCAAGCCATCTTCTTCTTCTTTTCAAACGCTTACTAGGGATCCTTACACCAACTGCTCTCGTCTGTTTGGAGCCCGTGAGACTACGGTGTCCGCAATCAGGATTCGCTGTAAGACTGGAGGGATTGGCTATTCACATCTTGTAATTAAACACGTCTTTGGCTTTGCCATTTCAAACAACTTATCGATTTGAATTGATATTGAAGTAAATACTGAGAATATCTATCACTGTAAATACCTAACATTAGTATTAACACATTTCATGCGGGCTAAAACAAATTCGAGAAAATGGATTTTGTTTTAAACAGCTATATCTTTGAAAATAATACACATAATTTTATATATTTTTTAATAAGTACTCACCACACCCCAAATATAAAACTATTGTCTGAAATTAAAACCTACTTTTTTAATACTACTAAGGTCAGTCAATTTCTGTGTCCAAATGTTCTATTTTTGAAAATTGGTTTTAACCGTTCGTTGTTTTTATGAAAAATTTAATTGTTTTATTTTTAAAAGTTTTTGAGTAAATTTGTCGAATATTTATCTATACGAGTACATCGTGGTATTATGGAGACTATTACTGAGTATAACTGTAATGATTAATTCGTTATCCTCCGATAATAAATTTTTAGGGTTGATAGTGATGCATCACCTTACGCGATTATTCCATGGTGTTATTTCTTTAGTTATTAAGGAAATTCTTATTACAAACTGTTTTTTTTTAGTTTAAATTTTTAATAAAAATTAAAAAGGTTTTTATTTTTGTGGACCATATTTTATTGTTGTTGATTTTTTTAATTCTTTAATGCATTATATATTAAGGGATCTTATATTTTAAGAATTTTGTTCCTCGGTGTTTTTCAGTTATGTTAACCAATGTTAATTTTTACTTGCATAGTGCACGGGCGGCTGGACCCTCAAGTAATTCCTGTGTGCAAATCCTCAAACAGACGACTTTAGAGTAAATTAATTATAAGCGTGACATAATCAATTTTGGGGTCAGCCTTATTTTATGGTCCTGCACATTGAATAGAAAATCCACAGAATTGTGTTATCCACTGGAGCGATTTTTGGCATATTATGCCAAGTTTAAAAAACGATTTGACCGATCGCTTGCCAAATTGTGCCAAATTATAGAACCTAACAATATGAAATAAACGGTTATATACGAGTATATATTTATAGGAATATTATAGTAAATGTATATATTTACATGAAATCAATCGCTTGGATGGATTGGCGTAGATGTAGATAAAGAAATCTATCGGTCATGATGTCAATGTTCGTGAATTCGATGGTGTTCGTGAAGTTTTTCCATCGCACCTGAAATTGGTAATTTCACAGACTTCTGGGTCACTGCTTCTGTATAGATTATGTACTCTATTGACACCCTTAATTTATTTATTTATAGATTCTAGAATCGAATTTTAGGCCCCAGATAAAACAATGAAATTGATTTTCTATTTTTGTCTTTTCTACGATACGTTTTTTATTAACAGGTCAGCTGTGGAATGATTTGCTGTGTTTCGTCCCTCCTATAACCCGGAACTCTTCAAAGACCCAAGATAACTCCTTCCTTTCCCCCCTACACAGCATCCCATAGATGACATTAGCCCTAAGAGAAATTATGTTCAATCAACGAATGCCAAACGAAATCACGGAAAAAAATGAGTTATGCTGATTTATTAAAAATGTCCTCAAATTATTCGTAATCCGATTAAAAACAGTAGTACGATCCGTTTCGTCATAAACTTTTAGTAAAATCTTTATATATCGGAACACGTGTTCATGCATCGGCATTTGCTTGATAATATATTATGCGTAAATATTATGATTTTTATGAACACGTATTCTGAAATCGTGATAAAACAGTTCCCTTTTACTAAAAGTTTAACAGGAAACCATCAATTCATTCGTAAAGTGCCTGCAATATCGTTTTTAATCGGATTACGAGTAATTGAAGAGATTCTTAATAAATTAGCAATACTCATTTATCTCCGTGTAATAGTTTAAATATTACAATTTGAGGTTTTATTCAAACCCTTAAATGCATACTGTTGTAAAACTGCAACATACCGTTCAAACCACCTTTAACTCTTTGGTGTATACTTAATGCATGCCGTTTTAGAATTATCAAGTTCACGGTAATATATTTTATCGAGTGGCATCACCTTTTTTTTCTTTCGCGAATGTCAAATGTCACTTTTTCTTCAACAAAGTGAAGATTCTCGAAAATTGGTTGGAGGTTAGAATTACAGTTTGGTTTTGCTGTTATTATTTTGATTTTCTTAGGTAAATAGATACAATAATACAATACTTATATGTAATAACTCGTATTTTTCCGGTACACTTATTAGTTTTGAAAATTTTTTTTAGGTTTTTTATTTTTTTTCATACGTAAATTGTTCATATTATTTTTTATTAAATACATGGTGTTGTAAATTTGCAACAATTTTTTTTAATCAAATATCACTAAAAAATTACAAATAAAATAAATTCTTTATATTTCCTTGCATATGCATGTAAATATCTAAAAAATATATTTTTTTCCAGAAAATTTAATAAATCATGCATTTAAGGGTTAAGTTATTCCAAATAATTAAAATATGGAGAAAAAAATTTAAAATATTTTAAATAATTTAACTTCAAAATTGTTAATTTTTTAAATATTTAATCAATATCACAAGAATAATGAAACATCGAGTTTGCTTCGAACAAAGCCCATGATAATAATAATTGGATAAATTGTTACTTCTATTAAATTTATTATATTTTGTGATCATTTATTAGTCGATGGAACACTATGACTAGTGTGTGCAGCATAAAACCCAACCCGGTCCAACAAACCTGAGCTCATCCGATTTTAATCAATGTTAATTAATAAATTAACTCAGGCATAATTAATTAATCAATAAAATTCGCATCATAATCATAAATATGATTCTATTTATATTGAATATAACAATATTATATATATTATGTAGTATATTTGCGGCACGATCCATATTAGTAGATGCTTTCAGTATCTCTAAGGAAATTACCTACATATTCGTCGATTTTAACAAATAAAGACTATGTACGTGATCTCGAGGATTTCTTGGACTCTAAACTTACCTTTGTTAAACACGTTGATAACATTGTCACCAAAGCATCAAAAAGTCTAGGTTTTGTACTGAGAACATGCAATTTTTTCAAAAATACTAAGACATATCTGACTCTCTACAATTCACATGTTCGTCCTCACCTGGAGTACTGTTCACCGGTTTGGAACCCGCGCTATATTGTTTATGTTAACAGGTTAGAAAGAGTTCAGGAACGATTTCTCAAATTCCTCGATTTTAAATCATTTAACATATACAACTCTTACGACGAAATCGAGAAACATTTTCGAATCACGAAACTACTCCACAGGAGGATTGTCGCTGATCAGATGCTCTTGTATAAAATTATTAACTCTAAAGTTGACTGCCCGTAGTTGCTGAACAAAATAAATTTCCATGCGCCAATTCGATACAGCAGACAAAATACCCTTTTCTACATTGATAGATGCAATACCAATTCCAATCAAAATGAATTTATGCAAAGGATATGTAACTACTATAATAATAAATTTGCAAATATAGACACTCGTGCTCACATATTTACTGCTAGTTACTATCACTACAGAATTTCATTGTATCACATTCTAACTCATATTCACGACTGTTAAATTGATTGTACCTAATATTTTAATATTACTTGCGTGACAACTTTTCCTTATCCCTCTCCTCCCCTTTCCCGTTCCAACCCAAGTCTATTTAAGTATAGTTATAATCACATTTATTTATTGCTGTTTATTGTAAGCATATATATTATATACATATTGGTTTACCGTTTGTTGAATTTACATTCGTATTATTATTTTTCTTATTTGCTGCTTTATTCTGTTTTTTTCTTTCTATTTTTATTAAATATTCTAGTTTAGAGGTTAGTTTTATGTTTCTGAATATCTATCTGTGAACATTGATAATTGGTCTGTTTTTTTGTAATCCTCTTATGTATATTGTATTACTAAGACTGTAATCCGACCACTTTTCACAAAGAGAAAAATTAGTATTGCCGATTTATTAAAAATCTCTTAATCCGATTGCAGGCATTTCCTGATTCCTGACTTTTAGTAATTTCGCAATAACATCCGAACGCGTATTCATGCACCTGCGTTTGTCTTATTTAGATATAATAACGAAATGCTAGGATTTTTATGAACACGTGTCCCGACATAGTGACAACTCATTGTTATTTTAGTAAAGGTTTATCAGGAAACCTATCAATTCATTCGTTAAGAGCCAAAATCCCGTAAGACTAACGAAATATTTCAACAGATAGTTTATTATTTGATTGTCATTTATTGAAAATATATGATGACGAAATGCGAAACAATTTTTTATGAATACGTGTTCCGACATCGTGACAAAATATTGGTAATTTATTAAGAATCTCTTCAAGTTATTCATAATCCGGTTAAAACGGGATTACAGGCCATTAACGGTAGTATTGATATGTATCCTGATCCTTAGTAAGATACCAATGTTTTGTCACGATGTCGGAACAAAAATTCATAAAAAAAATAGTTTCCAATTTCATCATTATATATTATTAATACAAACTCAGAATCATGAAAAAGTGTTCCGATATATTATGAAAGTGCTAATAGTTTATTAGGAAATGGCCTCAAGAGAAAGCTGGCAATTTACTGTCGATATCACGATAGAGTTGGCGTCCAGTACAATCTCTACGATTTATAATATATTGCAAGATTATTATCGAACGTAATTTAAACGCCAATTTCTGCCAAAAACTACGTAACTTTTTGAACGTCTGTCCCGAGCTATGTTAAATAAACTTCATAAGTGTATATGCGCGTTTTCGAGGATGCCTAGGATCGAGAAAGAAATTCAAGGAACCCATCGGAAAAATTTCAACGTACTTGCGTGGTTCTCCGCTCTGAGAAACATATCAAAGGACTCAGTATATCGATTCGCGTCGCTGGTTATTAGCAAGCATTAAACTCCAAGACTTATCGCCTTGGTATCTCAAAAAAATTAATATTTTTTTTCCACAAATGTTAAATGCCTTTAAGTTTAAAGAATTCATTCATTTTAGTGAAGACAAAGCACTGACACTTTTTTCTTCTTAGTTGGTTTCAGCATTGCTTCACAGTGAAATAGATTTGTATAAGAAAAGTCTGAACCGCTAAAAATGTTATATATTTTGAAAAAGGCCTATGTCCAAAGCTTAACTCTCGAAGGCTCATAAATGAGAAGTAGAAAAATAGTAAATAGAAGATCAAAAGAAGAGGTTGAAAAAGAAGAAAAATTTTAAATCAATTTTCCTTATAAACATTTTTAATTTGAGAAACAAGCTGATTTATTTGACAGTTGAAAACAATTTCAGTAATCATTATGAATAATTATAATGTTCCCTATTATAAATATTCGCAGACGTGCTCTTTAGCAATATTCTGTTTGTGCCATCGGTTAGCAAATAGATAACCGATGGCACAAACAGAATATTGCCATAGGTTAAATAAATGCTTTTAGTTAAATAAACTAAAGCAACTGCGGTGGAAGTCGCTAGTTAAAGTATTGCCTTCAGGCAGAAAATGACTGCTTTCCCGGAATGCACAGCAAAGTTTTTATGTTTCAGGGTAAAATCCTTACGAAATTGATTAAATAGGACTTGTTTATTTTAATATTATGTGACATTATTCATCTCAACCTCAAACTTTATAATGGAGACTTTTATAATATTTACATTTATCAAATAATTTACTTGTTTTTTTTTTACATTTTTTCCTATTTCACCAGGGGTTTGACACCATTTTGTCAATTGTCAGTTCTATTTGCTTGACGCAAAAAAAAATTCGACAAATGATATATATAAATATATATTTCGTGACCAATTTATGACTTCTACCCAACAAAACGCTTTTTACCTTAGATATTTTTATGTCAATCTATCTAGGGGTCAAAACCGACTCTTGCCTAGCAAGCGTAGCAAGACGGGACGACGCTCTTCCACGGAACGACGCTTGATTCAACGCTCGTTTCAGGGAAGACCGATTCTTGTGTGGCCCGACGGAACGATACCATTACTAAAATAATTACGTAAGATACAGCTGATGATACAACTTAACCGTAATCGTATGAATATATTTTAATAATAATAAAATTATGGTTTTATTATCAAAAAAAAATGATTACTTTCAATTTCACTTCCTGCAATAAAAATCAATTTCAATATTTCGCATCTGCCAGGCATCCTAATTTCTCTCGTATATCCAAACAATTTTTAAAAATTTTCTGATTTTCCGAATTTATGTCCGAAAAATTAGAAAATAATTTAAATTATTTTTTTTAAATTTATATTTGTCATAATTTATCTCGTCTTTCCAAAGAGTTTTTAAAAAATTTCTGATTTTCAGAATTTATGTCCGGAAAATTATAAAATAATTTAAATTATTATTTTTTTAATTTATATTTGTCATAATTTATCTCGTCTTTCCAAAGAGTTTTTAAACAATTTCTGATTTTCCGAATTTATGTCCGGAAAATTATAAAATAATTTAAATTATTATTTTTTTAATTTATATTTTGTCATAATTTATCTCGTCTTTCCAAAGAGTTTTTAAAAATGTTCTTATAAAATACCTTTATATTTTTTACCTGTTATATTATTTACTAAAACTTTTCAATTTGTAAATCATTTAAGAAAATAACAAAATGTTTGTATTAGGTTGTGGAATAATAAAGGTTGAATCTGACACGACTGCGATGACGTACTCTAAAGTAGTTCTCTGTAGAGCCAACACGGAAATAAATCGATTTTTGCCTTCGCGATAAATTAACAGGCTTTATTAATAAACTTCAATTAAGGCGATGCCATACGTAGTAATACAAAATCATGTGTTTTTAGTTTGAAAATTTGGTCGCCTAGAAATGTTTCAGATGCTTTAATTAAATACTGCGAGTAGAATACATCTTGGCCTTTGAAATAATCGAGTATTTTTTAGATAAATCTTTTTATAAGCCCAGAAAAAAAATAATGTAAAGGCCTATGAAAACTGTTTTAAAGTTCAAAATCTCTTATTTACGAATCCATTTTCGGTTATGATTTTATTGTATAATGTGGCAAATTAAGTTGTTTATAAAATGATCGAAAAAAATTATATATTTATGTCTGAACATCCACAAAATAAAATAAAAGGCACTTTTTGGCCATGTTTTTTTCTTGCATAAATCAAAACAGGCGGATGGTGTTAAGCGGGAATTTAAACCTTATCTCCATCTACGTAAGGGTTGTTATTGATAGCGGCTCAATTTAAAATATTACACGACGTAGTGCATCGCCTTAAAGAATGTTTTATCGTTTTGCCTTATTATGACGATACAAAGCATTTTCGTTGTAAATGAAAAACATTCGGAATTTTGTGAACACGTGTTTCAACATCATGATGATATATTTATAAATTACTAAAAGCTTCATCTATTACCAGGAAACCTGTCAATTCAATATTAAGGCATCAATTCCGGTTTTAACCGGAATTACCAATATTTTAAAAAGATTCTCAATAAATTAGGCATAAGAAACATTTCGTAGTCCTTTTCTCCGTGTGTGATTGCATGAAATTGCTATGTTTGATGGAACCTTGTTCTTCCGAGGAGTCGGTAATTTAGGCTAAATGTGGTTGGGTTAGGTTAGCTTAGGTTAGGTGAAGTTACGTAACGATAGGTTAGGTTAGGTTGGGTTAGGTTAGCTTTGGTAAGGTTAGGTTAGGTTAGGTTTGGTAAGGATAGACGCTAACAGTCTTACTAAGAAACGTGGTGGATATTTTATTCAATTTATAAACGACCGTGCACGTGAAAACTTTACTAATAACTGACATAAAACAGTTAATGGAAATATACATAAGATATATACATTGCTTATCCAGTAAAAGGGGGTTGTTTTAGTTGTTAATTTTAAGTTAATTTTTAAGTTCTGCGAAATATTTTATTCAAATTTTGTTACTATTTCAATTCTGTCAAGAAACTAGACTACAATTATATGTTAACAGAACTTGAATAGGACTTTCACAGAACCCGAAAATGAACGTTTAAATTTCATGAATTGTTCAAATACTGTGAAACAACCCATCCTAAATGTTATATTTTATTTATTTGAAGGAGTCGTAAAAACAAAATCAACTTTTAGATTTTTATATTTTAAACATACTTTTTTTTCAAAAAGTGCAAAACTTTATCATTTCAAACATGGAAAAGTTGAAAAACGAGCTAACCACAAACACTTTTAACAAAAACTTCGAATATGTTAACTTCACTTTACAGTCAAATAATTATATTACTAATTCCTAGAGGATAACCTAAAAAATCAAAATAATTGGATGACCAATTATTTTGATTTTAATGATAGAATAGAAAATATTAACGAAAACAGGTTTTAAATCACACATTACACACAACAAATCATAGCTGTCATTTTCCCGTTGAAAACTTGCGCATTATGCGTCAAGCGTATGCGTGAGTCCGCCAAAGAGCCATGTTGTCAGATCTTGCGCAGCCAGTTAAAGACATTTTTTTAATAATAAATTCTTATTATATGTAAGTGTACAGTCTTTGTACAATGTGTTCAAAAAACACCGTTTAATGGTTGTGAAGTGCTTTTTTATTAGTAAGGCTGTAAGTGGTGGGGTAGAAAAAGGTAAAACGTTTGTCACTATCGAAAATAAATAATTCAAAATTATCCGGAAAAGCCACTTTACGTTGGCGCTGTGACAGTATTATTTTGACAGCGAGTTTTCCAGGTGAGCTCTGGAATTCCAACTTCATAAATAATAACATGATACATTACATAATCGATTGCCTGCAGGAGCGGGGGTGGCAATAAGTTATTCTAAGAATATGTAACTCTGCTTGTGCTCGAATTGCTCGTGAGGATGAACTGTAATGGCAATGTTGATTTATGCGAAACACGGGCAACAAATGCGACCGTAGGCGTTTTGGTACAATCATTTCCTTCACCTAGAGCGTCTGTAGAGAAACTGGAACAAGAATACTTGTAGTGACGCATTTGACTTTCAAAATGTATGTCCTTTTGAGATAAGTCTACCACTTTGAATAGATTTCACGGCTACGCGGTCGTGGAGTAAGGCTCTCGACTAGCAAGCCGGAAAAAGCACCCAGCGTGCGCAAGTAATTATTATTTCATTCATTAGTGTTATTTCAAAATTTACTCATTTATATATTTGCATTCCGTTCCGGAGTGTAAGATACTCTCTCTCTCTGGTGTAAGACCACCATTCAGAATTGAAATGTTGCTTGAAAAGGCTTTGACCGTGCTTGGAGACACGAAAGAAGAAGAGTATGATTTGAAATAAAAAATGTAAATAAATTAAAGAGATAAAAAAGATTACCTATAATATTTAATTGACTACAAGAGAGATTAAGAAAAAGTGTGTAATATATTTATTTGTGAATAGTGAACACTTCGAGCACGTGAATGAGTGTGTATTTGAGAAGTATGTTAACGAGAGATGGAAAGGCTGACAGGGATATTGAAAGAAGAGTAAACTTAGGTAACTCCATTAATGGAAGACCAAACGGGATAGGATCTAAAATAAATGTCCAAAGAAGCGAAGCTAACAGTCCACCAAGGAGCAGTGGCGGCCTGCTAATATATTTATATTATGTTCTCCCGAGCGCCGAACGACCAACAAAATTTCCGACATGGCCAATCACAATACAAAATTCGGTTCGTTTATAATATCTCATACAAAAGGTATCTACTTATTAAGCGCGCTTAACTTGCATACCGACTGTGACTTGTGCGTATATAGTAGCAGCTCGTTTTCGATTGCGATCCAAAATTTCACTGCTTTGTTCGCATATTCTGTGAAACAGTCGAATCGTGGGTACATACTATTCTTTGCATATATTACCATATAGAGGACGGCGTCCGGAGCTCTACCACCATAGCAGAAGGAACGTTTTGTTCAGTAAAAAGTTAAACTAAAACGCGTATGTGTGATATTATTGTCGATATCGTGTCTTGACTTTACCATCTGCTCTTTTTCAGCGAATGCTCCGCTCACAGCTTTCTTCGATACAAGCAGACAAGATAAAACATGTCATCAAGAGATGAATGATATTCAGTTAGTTATTATCAGTTCAGTCAGTTGTCAGGCATTGTCTGTTGAATTTAAAACATTTCTTGCTCTGCGAAAGTTTGAAGTTTAATTGCAGGTTATATCGATCATGTATATCAATTGCAGGTTATACCAACCTATGATTACTTTTGTGTTTTTTCATTGTATAAATTAATTTCGTGAAGGGTCGTGAAGTCATCCTGATCCGATCCCAACGGCGCGCAGTTGGTGGGCAGATGCATCCGCTGTCAAGGCCTGGACTAACCTCACCTGAACCCGGACACCCCTGCTAAGTCACCAAACGTAGCGAACCACTTAGGCTGATCTATGGTAGAGGTGTTGGTTAACATATATTTATACAGTAATAATTGTACGATTTTGTTCTTCATAATGATTACGATGAATATTCACATGAATGTCAATGATTTAATTATAATGAAACACAGTGAAATTTCGTGTACATATTAAAATATTAAATATGCAATTCATTCATGGTGTCTAATTATATATTACAATCCTCTAGACTAGTTATATACGGAATTCCTTTGTCAATATTTGTATATTTGTGTATTCGCAAAATGCACTTAACTGTATTGACGTAATGTACATTTTCACGAATACAAATTAACGTACTGTACTTATAACTGCAGGAAGCGAATATATAATTCCGTGTTTCCCTCACAGTCTAAAGTATTCAATAGTTTAGCTCCGCCACAGTATTGTCCCAGTCTGCCTGCCCGACAGCATTGCGGCTAAATCTGGTTTTATTCTTTTTTATTTGTTCGATGCAATACGTGAATAGAAAATAAGTTTACTGAAAGCAAGACAAACTTTCTGTATTATGGTAATGCACACATTTTATCCTGCATCGATTCGAAATTATTTTTAATATCTCATTACGGATTCGTTCTAGGTTATCCCATCTATTCAACTTTATACAATTATTTAATACGCATAAATAATCACACTGTTTAGATATAATAATAATAATAATAAATTCTTTATTCCAGGATATATATATATATATATATATATATATATATATATATATATATATATATATCAATTTCCTATCATTATCAAATTATTTAATTTAATTTATTTAAAGATTTTCAAATAATTATTGTTTATTATTTTATATTCATTTTTTTTTAAATTTAAATAATTTATTTTTAGATTCTCTTGTATTTCTTAAAATAAATTTATTCGCATGATTACTATGTTGAATAATCTAGAATAGTACTTAATCAAGAATATGCCTGATTTACATGGTCTCCATTCTGTGATGTTCACATTAATGATATCGAATCCGTACAGCATCGCTTCTTAGGGGGAATTGCTTGGAGGTAAGGGCTAAAAAAAAGCGAAAACTCATAGAATTTATTATAAGCATTACTTACAGGTCTGTAATATCTATAAAAATTTAAAATATCTCCCGAGTAAAAATAAATGCCGCCGACGGGAATTGAACCCGCATCTTCTGGAGTCCGGTCAGGTGCTCTTTCAGGCGAGTAATTAATGCTTAAAATAATTTGTTTTATTACCGGAATGATTCGTTTTGCCATGTTCAATTGCGTTGAATGGAAAATTACTCCGCTCTAGTGTAGTCATATGTCGGGAGAAAGAAAGTAGTCCCACACTTTGTGCTATGCATAAAAACCTTGTCTTATAAACATTAGTTTATCATTTAAAAAAAATGATAACTCGTACGATGAACTTGTAGAAAAAATAAATCCTTCTTCTTCAGAAAAACGTAGGAAGGACATTGATCTCATCTGCATTTTAAACATTATTAATGTGTTTTTTTTTGTTGTAAGCCTTAATTGTTTTGTGTCAGTCATAACGCAAGTAATATTTTGTATTGATGTGATAAAATTCAAGAATTCCACCAAATCCTTATTCCTGTCCTGACTTGACATTATCTTTATTGTTTTTGTGCCCTACTTTTTTCATACAACATTTCTCCTTGTATTAACTTCGTGTAATATGTAATGTGTTGTAATTGGACATGAATTACACATACATATTACATAAAACTGATAAATTGCAACTGAAACAATTATAATATCAACCTGCAAACCAAATTAAGATATTCTGGGAAAATCCAGCAAAATAATTGCCAAAATTAAACCCAGATCTTTTTCCATGGAAAATATGTCACATCTATATCACATGGAACCGGAACCTAAGAACAGAAGAAAATTTGAAAAAAGATTTTTAAAATTTGACCAAAAAACTCGGAGTCAGATTACGAAAAGTAATCAAGAAAGTAATAAAGAAAGTTATACCAAAAAATCGATTCATATGACGCTGAGTATTATGTTGAAATATCACCACTTTGAATCGAAGCGTTACTTGAAATGGCTTTAGACTTGTTTGGTGACCAAACCCTGAATAGCAAGGTACTTCCCCACCTCCTTATTCCTATTATTTTCCAAAATGTGATATCATTGAAAAGGTTACTTAAAAAATTACTCATGAAAAGTTTTCAGTTTTGAAGATCTACATCAACGAAACTATCTTTATAATAATAATAATAATAATAATTGGATAATTTGTATATCGCCGATTTGTGAAAAATCACCTTAAATATATCAATTATGTATTGCGAGGATTCATGCAACTGAATTTATTGTGTGTGTATCTTATGGACATGATTTTTATTAGAAGACCTTAGGTAGATACTAACCTGCAGGCTTAGCATCTACCATTCCATTTATGGTAATGATTTTTACTAGTAAGACCTTAGGTAGATACTAACCTGCAGGCTTAGTATCTGCCGGTCCATTTATGGATATGATTTTTCGATGAGATGAGTTTTAAGCTTCCCTCTCAATCTGAAGCTTAAGCTCTCATAGGTCCTCTCTCATGATCTACAGAGCTTTGAAATATATATTTGACTGTCAGAAAATAATCCGAGTCACCATTCTGTCTATTCCACAATGAAAAACAACATCCGTCATGGGACGCCTGACAGACATCGCAATTGTTTTTTTTTTTTTAAATCTACACTTTTTGATAATAAAACAATAATACTTTCATTAATATTAAAAAATATAGAAAAACAACATCCGTCATGGGACGCCTGACAGACATCGCAATTGTTTTTAAAAAAAAAAATCTACACTTTTTGATAATAAAACAAAAATACTTTCATTAATATTAAAAAATATAGAAATAAATAATCATCATTGTTTCGCATAGATCTATTACCAATTTTTATTATGTAAATTAATCTATTACCACAGAATTTTAGCGACTAGATAGAAAGAACCAACGAGTTATGCGACTGGCCTACTGAAGCATCGCCCGTCTTGCCACGCTTGCTACGCAAGAAGCGGTTGTACCCCCTAGGTGCGCCTAAAATGTTTCACATAAAAAAATGTTTCACATCAAAAAATGTTTCACATCAAAAAATATTATTCGGACGAAGGCCGGTAATACTAATTATATTGGTAATACGATAAAACTTACAACATAGTCTTGTGTTATACGTTCTTACGATAAACGTTTTTTTAAGTATTTTGTTAGTGTCAGAACTCTTCACCTACACGGGCTCATGTGTCGAAACAGTTTTACTTGAAAAAAGCGGCCTCAGAATGTAGCTTATCGATATTTATAAGGATGGTGATCTGAATTTGATTCACAAACAAGATTGTGGCTCATATCAAGACGAACATCTCATGTCGCATCGATGTGCAAATTTTCTGAGAATTGAATAACTTTCCTGTACAGGTATTGAAGACATTGAATAAATGTCCCACCTTTAGGGGACATTCACACAATATAATATTTGCATTGCTTGCTCAATATGTTATTCCAAATCGGTTTGTGATAGCACAGTAATACTGTAAGGGGTTTCAGGGTTTTCCAATAAGAGGTGTTATTTTGAATAGCCCGCTATTTCGGTAGATGTTACTTTTAATGCTGTCATTTTTTAAAATTTGACAATTAGAAACTACGCCATTAATAAAAATCGAACAATACATGCTTCAAAAACGCATAGAAATTATTAAAATTCACTTGAGTGAATCAAATGCAAATCATCTCGAGTGATGAGGCCCATTTCCACCTCGGTGGCTTCGTCAACAAGCAAAATTGTCGCATCTGGGGCTCGGAAAATCCAAGAGTTATTGATAAAAGGCCTTTTTATCCTCAACGTGTGACTGTTTGGTGCAGTTTATGGTGAGGCGGAGTCATTGGACCTTACTTTTTCGAAAATGAGGCTGGAGCAACAGTTACGGTGAATGGATTGCGCTATCGAGAGATGATTAATGATTTTTTATGGTCGGAATTGGATGGTATTAATCTGGACAACGTTTACTTTCGAAAACGAAATCATTGATCTTTTACGATTGAATATCAAAATAACACCTCTTATTGGAAAACCCTGTAGAACTATGAGAATCATTCCTAATATCACCCAATTTAAGCAAATTATTTACTTCAAGACTTTTTTTTAATACACAAAATAATTATTAGCTACATATCAGTGGGTATATAAGAGAAAATAGCAAATCAACCGGACAAGAACACACACAAGACGAGAAGTAGAAATTAAATAAGACTTCCCTTTTTATGAAAAAAACCCACATTCAAAAGTCGTTGATGTGTGGAGCTGTTTGTTTTGGAGATTACCAGAGAAAAATGTAAACAAATTTGGATTAATATTACGAAAACAAGAGATTGATTTACACTAAAAAATGAATAGGAAGTTTTTAAATACGTACAGTGTTTTATTTTGGCAAAAAAATTATTGTTTACCAAAATAGGTTTTACTCCCTAAACAGCAAAGAACACCAAAAAAGTACCGTGTACCAAAAGCGAATGTATACAATAATAAATCTGCATCGCAAATAAAGAAGTATTTATAACCAGTGTTGCCAATTCAGCTACTTTAGAGCTAGATTTAGCTTTAAATTTAGGCTATCAGTTCCAAATAAAGTATTTTAGCTTCATTGTCAAATTGTCAAAAAAATGACAATTTAAGGGTTATTTCGTTATGAACCGGTTATTTTTGTATTGCAATCTTCGTTTTTAATAAAAAATATTTTTTATCCAATTTCTAACATTTTAAATATATGTAATTGTAAACCTAGTGTAATTTGTACTTATATTGTGAGACTTAAGGCAGGGAGGAGAGGAAATAAATGTGAAGAAGGTGGGGGAATACCTGGCTATTCAGATCTGGTCACCAAACACGGCTAAAGCCATTAAAAACAACGTTTCAATTCTGAATTGTGGTCTTACACCAGGGCTTTACTGAGAGTATCTATTATGTAAAATGCCGCAAGTATATCATATTTTATTGTAAATTAATAAATTGTGATAAACAAACTCATCAAAATAAAATGTACTTGCGCACGCTGGAAATCGAAGCCGCGTACCTCGGTTTGATAATACCATAGAAATACTCATTGTTCTACGTGTTGTATTGATATTCGTCAGTTTACGACAAATTAGTTTGCCGACAAAGGTTTACAGGTATCAATTAATATGATTGGAATCGGTGGTTGTATTGCTATACCGAAATATGTCTTTGAACTCGTTGAAAGCCCTATAATAATGACTTATAAAGGGCGTGGTCTTGAGTGAGCTTGGGCCCAGCGCTCACTCAGGAGTGGCGCTTGGTGCTGGTAGGCTGCGGTCACCAACGTGTTGGCGGAGGCTATTAGCCGCATCCTGGCTCCAGTGACCAGTGCTCCGGTGTCTCGTCAGGCCGGTAAATCCGTAAACATTGTCGATGCGCTGCTGTATCTTTGGTATCGAAATATGATTCTACAGGCGTCAATATATTGAATTCGGAGTCGTTCCATCGAGCAAGTTCGGTAGTGGCACTATGTATCACACGTATACAGGCCGGTACAGAATGCGTTGAACAGTATTTTTTAACAGACATATTAGAAACTATTGTATATACTTAGGCTTCTCCTTTGTCATTCGATATCGCCATCGTCCGATAGGTCTTGATTAATAATGTGCCCCAAGTATTTTACGTTCGAACATGTATTATTCGAACATGTAGTTAAGGTGTACGGGGAGCATCTTACTTGTGCCTGGATGTTTCCGTGGTGGAACACAATCAATTCCGTCTTCTTTGGGTTGTAGGTACATCATAACATACTGTTTTCCATATTCTTCATAAATATTTAGCAGTAATCTTAAACCCTTGATCGGGGGAGCTAGGAGGATCATGTCGTCCGCGTATCTTATATGTTTTATTTATTTGTTTATTTATACATACGCCTAAAAAGTCTTTTACATAAAAGTGATACATGATGCAGTGTTCATAGGAGAATATCTGTATTATACAGGAGATACTGACAGTAAATAGATGTAATCCACTGTAAAGTAGGTACAAAATACTCAATTGTACAATTGTGATTACAAGTATAATGAGAAAATATTCAGAAATAATTAAAAAAGAAAACTATATAAAAAAAGCATTATTAGTAAAACGTAAGAACAACATAAAGTAAAAAAGGAATTAAAACAACACTACGTATAAGACAAAACATTAAAACTAATTTACCAACGCTACTCTAATTTGTAGGATTCGACAAAGTGTTTGTATAGATTATGCTTAATTCTATAAATGGAGTCAATAAATAAATCAATAGCACCCCCATACTTATTGCCCAGATCATGCATCCTATTGGTCAGTGTGTGTGTCTGATAGTTGGTCGTGTATGTATTTCAGAAGAATGTTATATGTTGTCTTGTATTCCTAGTCGGCACATGGAATTTAATAGTGGCAATGATGGCAGGACTATCAATTGAGTTGTTAATGACTCTGTGTAACAAAACCAGGTCTGAAATAATTCTCCTGTCAGACAGTGTTATTAGATGTAATTGATTCATCAAACCGACATAATTAATGTAATCAATAGGAATTCTGAGCTTAAAATTTACGTACTAAAGAAATTTGTGCTGAACTCTTTCTATATTATTGGAGTGAACTTTATATTTTAAAAGGGACCAAATAGGTGAATAATTTACATAAACTGTTTTCCGGTAATTATTAGGAGGGGCCGACAAATATGCAACGAAATGCATCAACGACGAAAATAACACCAATAAACAAATGCACATGCTTTTGCTTCTATTTTTAATTATTTTCTTGCTTCCTTTTTTCGAGTGTAAAACTATTAGTTCTAACGAGATGTACCAGGCACACTACACTTTTCATATTGAAGCCAACAAAACTCAGTAATTACTGGCGCAATCACAACTTACACCCACTACAAAAATTACTACATTTATACATCTTTCAAGATTCCTTTCAAACATACAAAACCAACTAATTAAATTTCTCAGCGTGACATATTTCAAAAATACTTTTAATTCATTTATCAAAACTTCTATGTATTAACAGTCAATTACAATTAGTGAGCATATTATAATTCTAGATTTCAATTTATTTTTTCTCTCCACACACTTTCTTCCTTTTATATTTTTTAGCTACTCATACATTAATTTAAATTTAAATTCAAAGATTTTAACTTAAAATCATTAGTTTAGTTTTCAGAAAAATCTCAGGCGAAATTACGTTTTGATATTTTATGGACATACGTAATAGGTACTACAACTATGTACTACAAAAAAAATCCTTTACTATCTTACTGATTGTAGGAACCGGATTTTTAAAATAACCATAAAAGTGTTTCAATATGAAACACAGGAGCTAGGCTGGAATCTGACAGCAACGTAAATATTATTTAGTATTTATTTATCTATGCTCATTTATTTTTAAGTGCATTTAAGGTTTTTCTCACCTCAGGCTTTGAAACTCTCGTGACTAGACGATTGCATTTCTGGTGAGTTGCCTGCAGGCAATCAGTCTGTAGGTTGAAGATTGGTTTGATGGAAACCAACTTACGATTGGATTGGAACCTCAGCAAGACGAATACATCTATAGAGAGGGAGATGGAAAACTCGATTAGCGAAATCTACACGGATACTTCTTTCCCCGTATCCACTGTATAAAATATTATGTCTACATGCCATTCGGTGTTAATATAAATTAAAACGGGCATGAACTTTATATAAAAATATGACATCTATAATAGCAGAAAGATATATTTTTAATATTAATTATCAAAAATTGTTTAATACAACTGATATGTTTCACGTACGTTAGAGTCGCTTCAGTATTTGTTGAGAACAATATTGAGACAATAATTTAAACAAGAATCTATACAAAAACTGCTGAAGAATAATATATTTACTTATGTCACTGTAACTCGCAGATATAAAGTAGGTATCATCAGTTTATCTCTTTTTCTTTTTTTATATTATTTATATTTATCTATATTTAATACTTGAAATACTCTTTTAAATTATTTTAATCATTTACTAACGAATTACAACACATTAAAAATATCATACGAAGTTAAGACAAGGAGAAATGTTACAATACAGGATAATTAAAAAATTACTGCTTTGACTAAAATATGACACAAAAAACAATAAAGATAATGTCAAGTCAACACAGGAACGAGGTTTTGATGGAGTTCATGAATTCTGCAACATCAATATAAAATATTACTTGCGTATTGACAAAAATCATTAAGGCTTACACCAAAAAAATTAAGGATTTTAGTTGTGTATGGATTGAGTCCATGGGTAATAAACAATGCAAAACAATTCACTTCCAAGTCATACATTCTTCTTGCATCTATTTCTTCATTGTTCACTTAAATCTCATTTAACCAAAAAAAAAATTGATTCATGTCTTCCTCGGGCATGCCCGACTTTTATACCATTCTCTTCAACTAGTATCATAAAATCCACATTGTTACTGTTAAAAAACTATATTATATCGATTTTAATTCGACTCCGTATCTCATTCCAGTGCAGAGATAATTCGTTAAGTATTTCTCTAGCGTTCACGACTTCTTCTACTATTTGAACCACTCTCAAAACACTCCTGGCACTAATAAAAATAAACTTTGAAAATGTATGGAAACGTGTATGGGACAAACAAGGAACATTCATTTTTATGTATATATATGGGTAAAACGAAAAAAGTGAAGTGACAATAACCTTTATAATTTGTATACGTGTGTCAAATTTCTAATTAAATGTGTTCTTTAGTTTAACTTAAATTAATCTAGTTTGCAAGAAGAAAAAACCATCGGTGAGCGATCTAAAATACTTTAGCTTGTTTGCGTTCAAATTTTTTATATATTTAATTGCGTACCTATATACTTTTGAAAAAATTAAAATCAAAGTCTTTCATTTGCCTTCATAAACAGTTGTTCATTTTTTTAATACGTTCCTCAACATTGTACCTATTTGATATTGAATGTCGAGCCGGAGCATTTT
The DNA here is from genome assembly GCF_061612785.1 of Hesperophylax consimilis. Lineage (NCBI taxonomy): Eukaryota > Metazoa > Arthropoda > Insecta > Trichoptera > Limnephilidae > Hesperophylax > Hesperophylax consimilis. Next base: position 27,213,612 of record NC_142858.1, on the reverse strand, counting down.
AATGAAATTTGATATTATTTACGAAGGCCCGGTCGGTTAAAAGCAATATGAATCAAATATGACTAATCTACAAATTCCCTACCATAGTTACCTACAAATTCCATAGTTCATGCGCAATATGTTAGCAACATATTCAGATTTATATAAATGAACCACCATAATGTACATTGCCAAAGCCAATTGTTCCGAAGGATTTGAAACGTTTCATCGAATTATTGGTGCACAGTGGACCGTCCAAAACAAGCCAGTTTGACAAAATTATATAATTGTCTTTTATAGAATATTAAATGGTCATTTAAGTGTCGCAATTACAAAAACATTAACGCTACATTTTTTAATGCAATATAGCAGTATTAATGATTTTTGAATGTACTGATTTTTGTAAAATAAACTTTCTAAGTGAATTTTGAATGTATAATTATGTGATTGAAAAGAATTCATGCTGTGTACATCTGTCATCTATATAATTGTAACTATGTGAGTAGGTGGAGATTCATATTGAAAAAAAAAACACTTTTTTTTCTTCATTTAGTTTAATTACAATTTTAAATCCTTCTGTAAAAAAATATCCAACAGTATAAAATTATAAATAAAATACCATGAATACGCGCTAGTTTACTTTTGACACCGTAAGTCATGAAATACTGATTAAAAAAATAGAAAAAAACAGGAGTAACCGGTCCAGCTATCAAATTAATTAAATCATATCTATCAAACAGAAAACAATATGTTAGCATAGAAGATAATAACAGTCAGTTAGAGAGTATAAACTATGGAGTTCCGCAAGGATCTATACTGGGGCCCCTCCTATTCCAAATATATATAAATGACATCTGCCAGAACAATCTCAAGAGCATCTTAATATTCTAAACAGTTGGCTAATAAAAAATATATTAACAATAAATATTAATAAAACCGGCTACATGATCCTAAGCTCACCTAAAATAATGATACCGTCGCATAAACCTCTACAAATAGAAGAAAGGGACTTGCTTATTCTAGAAAGACTTTATTGCGAAAAATACCTTGGCTTACATATTGATAAACATCTGACATTTAAACAACACGTAGAAAAATTAAAAGCAAAAACCATCCCACTATTGGTGTATTTGGTAGAATTGCCCATCTCCTACCAACGGAGGTAAAAAGGGGCTTATACTTCAGTTTAATCCAGTCCCATCTAAATTATTTAATAGAAATATGGGGTAATACATACATTACATACCTAAATGATTTACTAACAATACAGAACAAAGTTATTAAAAAAACTCTTCAATTATAACCCGGACACTCCCACATAAAAACTGTATCAGGAAATGAAACTTTTGAAAATAAGAAAATTGTACGAATACAACATATGCCTCCTAATCTACAAAATCCAAAATGGACTTATACACACAAACACAACATTTAAACAAACGTCACAAGTACACGAACATTATACTAGGCAACATAACAAATTGTACACACATGCTGTAAGGACTGAAAGTGGCAAAAGAGGCATTGGCCACGAGGGTGTACAAATATACAATCTCCTTCCAGATAAACTTAAAACGGAGAGTATAAATGTGTTTAAAAAAAACTTTTTAATCTTAAGTTATTAGAACAATATTAGAAAACTATTTATTTAATGTTATATATTTAAGTTAAGAAAGTGAAATGTAAATTTCTTTTAACTTAATAAATAAGAAATAAATAACGATATTGATAGGAAATTGTTAATTATAGTTTATTATTAAGGCACTTGCACATAAATAGTACTAAAAAATACGAACACCAATAATAAATTTCCTAAATAAATAAATATTTGTACAATATTTGGAAGTAATTTAAATAAACAACAATAGAGAATTTAAATAGTTAAAAAGTTATACTGTGCATTCGGGTGCAAGTCGCCGTATACGAATTATAGTTAAAAAATAAGGTATTCTTTCATTTGAACACAAAATTCAGCTGAGATCTACTGGAATAAATATATTTTTTATTCAAAATGTTTTTTTTAATTATCGAGATAAATACCACCTTCAAAATTAAATATTTAACTAATTAAATTTTAGTAAAAAATTTATCCTTAAACATTAGGTTCATACCTATTGCAATAATATCCATAACAAAATTTGAATCCATAGAACTGCACACATAAATATGTGTTGTCCATTGAAAAACTAAAATAGACTTAAAGGCAGTCGGAAATTGGAATATCTCATTACTTCAACTTTGGTGACTGCGACTGGTGGCCGTTTCTCCTGGGTTGTGACTAATCCCTTATCGTGTTCCAATAATCGATTTGTTAATATTAGTAAAGCCCCGAAAAAGGGCGTTAATTGATAAATAAATAAATTAGTATGACTTTTGTCCAGTTGGCTTGATCTACACGGTCTTCTGTGCGGTGGCTCTAAAACATTAAAGTATTTAGCGCCGTAATACTCAACCATTTCCTTTTCTGAGTGAAATAGTGTGTTATACAATTGAGTTTGTCTACTCGTATTTATTTATGAATTTGTATATTACTTAATATTGAAGCAGCGAAAGAAATCTAAACTCCCCGCGAAAGCCTTTTAACCAGGCCTCCACTCTATGACTATGGATGTAAATAGTGCCACGCCTACCGTCAGTCGACCGACGACGCGCGACGTTGCACTGACGAGCTGGACTAATATTCTCGTACGTAGCGTACTCGTACAATAACGGTACTACAGCTCTCCTTTCATTCACCTACATATTACGGCAAGCGATCGACGTACGCATAGCACTACTTTCAGCTTAAGTGTTATTGAAATAATACCTACCTACTTGATTTTAGGGAAACAGTTTTGTCCAAACTCAAACTACGTTAAGGCATACCGCTGATAACTCCATTGCAACCTCTTTCTCACTTACGACGCATATAACAGGGAAGGAGAGGTGGGAGTTAGAATGGAGCAATTCATGCATTCGTAACTTGCATTCATTCCACTTTTAATCAAGGAAAGCAGAGCCTATTTATCTTGTAAATAATACATTTAATCAATGACCCAGTTCGTTAATGGCGCGGGCTAACCCCGCAGGAGAAAATTGACCAAATTAAAAACATACCCATACAGTTTCGTAGTGCATTTGAAAGTAGCCTTGTTATAAATGCCCGGACGGTCACTGGTTCAATGAATAAGGCTGGCCGCATACATACGTTTTCCGTATTCGATTTCCGAATTCGTTTTCCGTATTCGGAATTCCGTGAGACTAGCGCAAACGTTCGTTTTTCTTCATTCGGAATGTAGTACCAGTGTTGCCAACAAGGGCGATATATCGCCATTTAGGCTACTCAGAGCGAGAATCGGCGCCGAAAAAACCTAAAAGGCGACTGGTCGCCAATTAAGCTGCTTCAAAAACATCAATTTTAAACATGTCCCGAAATTCTCTAGCCATCCCCCCCCCCCCCCATGAAATTTATTTTTCTGGGGACAAATTTTATATTTTCTTGAAATTCTCTAGCCACCCCCCATGAATTTTTTTTATTTTCTTGGGACAAATTTTATTTTTTTGAAATTCTCTAGCCACCCCCCCCACGAAATTTTTATTTTCATGTAAAAACATCAATTTTAAACATGTTCCACCTAACAGAAAATTCGGCTACTTTACGCTATCTTATGTATGAGAAACGGCGATATTAGGTCAAGATCCGTTGGCAACACTGAATTACTGAACAGAAATTTCCGAACGTTTGCGTCGGCACAAACAAACTGTATGCAATAGCTGCGTTCCGCATGACGTAATTAGGTTTTTTCCATTCGGTTTCTCCGAACGCGCCGGCTCGCATTCGGAACGTTCCACTATGGTCCCCTTTGAGGAAACTAGCTAGACAAAAAGATTTCAACGATGTTTTTATTTATGTACAAAAATATTCTCACAACATTGAAAAATGTTCATAGTATTATGTTCACATCGATAAAAAATTTAAAACAATACGCGCGATACGTGGCGACGTTGTAAACACGACACTTTGGATGTGCCAATCGTTCGCCCAGCGGTCGGACGCTTTCGGGTGTGCACGCTGTTCGATCGTTAGTGTTGTTATTTGAAATCGGAGAGAAATTACGTTAACACAAAAATTGAAGTCTATGGTATGTTCTTTCAAATTAATTTAATTATTTTATAATTTGCCTATTCAACATTACTTAATTATTAATTAAAAATCGTGAAAAAAGTATCAATATTTAAAATTATTTGCCAAAGTTTAATTAAACTTTCAAAATCGTGTACCGATTTGTACCACCAAACGAAACTAGTTTCATATAAAACCATTCTTTATGTATAATATCTTATAAAATTTGTTTGCTCAAACTTGCTCTTTTGTCTTTTACAGAGCCTCTACCTACAATCTATCGTTTAGATGTTTTGGACATTCTAGAAGTAAAGGGCAAGTCAAAGTTGAATTGTGCTGCAATACGGCAGTGTGTTTATGAACATTTAAAATATTTATTGAAGAAAAACAGTTTTTAAAGTCTCGAGGATAATTTACTTAAGAAAAAAATCCCTTCGTTTATATTAATATTTTGAAAATGGTTTGAAGTCGGAAGAAGTACTTTAAAATTGCTGTTTTAACACGCAAAATGGCTTAACATAGTATTTATTCTTCCTGTAGAGACGCGTGATGAGAGACTACATGGTAGACCAGAAAAAGAATTTGGTTTATGCTCGTCAAAAAGCAAAACAAGAAAATCTCGAAGTCCACAAGAACTCTCTCATACTACTCAAATCAACTTGAGGTCACATGGAAAACAGGATGCTGCCAAAATATCAACAACACATTGCAATGTCTTACCTACTGGTGTCTTAAAATTATTATGGATTCCAGAAGTTCTAGTGAAGAAAATACAGAAGTCTGTTAACAAAGCCAATGTTGGAACATTAGCATTTAATAATAGTGACGATAGCGACTCGGCTAGTAATTCATAAACAAAAAATGTCATTCGGTTTTGTTCTTATATTATGTTAAAAAAATATTTTTAACTAATAACTTAAAATAAGTGCTTCGTTATGACTTAACCGAACTATTATACTATGGACATTTTATTAGTAATTAATTTTGTTTTAAAAAATCTGCAACAATGGCTAAAATAAATGTATATTTTTTTAAGTATTTTTTTTATAACATTGTGACCCTTTTGTATCAAATGCCATGAAAAAATATTTTTGTCTAGCTAGATCGGGATTTGGGACCACTGTGCGTTCGTAAGGAATTTGTTCCGTTCGGAACTAAAACGAACGTGTGCGGCAGTTAATGTATTTTCTACTGATTCCGTGCATTCGGATGTCCGAATACGGAAAACGAATTCGGAAATCGAATACGGAAAACGTATGTATGCGGCCAGCCTTAATAGTAGATTCTACATATGATATATACTGATGGTATATATACATATAAAATTTAATGTGAAAATTGCACAAGAGTTCCACCCGTCTAGAGCCAGTGAGATTATGGCCAAAATGAGATGATTTTTTTTCTATATTCAGTGCATTGAGAATTTTTCGATCACCATTCGATTGTGTGGGCGATTATATTTAAAGTACATTAAAATAAAATATCAAATATGGAATATAGAAGAATTAAAAGGCGTTAAGAAATAATGTATCGCTGCTGGGGGTCATCATCTCCTTTTACTACTTTTTTTGAACTAACTACTTTTTAACTAAACTTTCTATTTTGCCGCAACATACGAGTACATCTCCTTTCCTAATATGGTCAGACATAATACAGTATGAACAGCTTTAGAAAGAGAGAACACTAAGCTTCTCTTTTCATTTTAAACTTTACCATAGACATTTTGAAATAAACCCGGTCGAGATTTGCTTATTTTTTTTTAATAAGTAGGTACATTTTTTTATTTAAAACGAAAAAATACTAATTCGGTTGTATGTGCGTGATTGTTTGCACCCATGAAATGTGTAATCTGTTTGAGTAAACTAAACTTAGCTGTGAATCGGAACTGTTTGTGTGAAAAATAATTCAAATAAGCGATTTTTTTTTTTTTTTTTTTTTTATTATTTTTTTTATTATAAATTTTTAAATATACAGGTATATGCAGTCCCACAAAGCTGTCACACATGACGGCTTGTCTGTAGGTTCTACAAATAATATGTATAAACATTTTTAATTTTTAATACATGTATGACACAAAATTATACAATAAACAATATCACAAAATAATATATATCGAAGTACCTACCTATATACAAATTATTTAGGCAGGTACGTTGAGATGTTCAGGAATACATCAATAATAAAGTTCAGAGATACATTGATTCGTCGCTTATTAGCCAACGCTTAGTGTTTTTGGGGCAGGGTCTCTCATTATTCTGAGGTTTAAAATAATTATTAAATTTATTGAAAATCTCTGGTATTAAATATTTAAGCGTTCGGCTTCCATACTTATTTGTTACTCTTGGAATAATGAGGCCCTTATTTTCAGTGAATCTTGTTGTGTGATTATGCACCGGTTGCTTTTTATATTTGCTATCTCCCTCATTATCCATTATAATAATGTACCAAAGAAGACCCTTTATTGGAAGTAGGCCCTCAGAACCATACAGTAGTTTTAGATTACTTCTTTGTCTGTAGATATTCGGTGGTACAATTTTTTTTATTATAGCAATTTGTAAGTTTTGTATATATTTAATATAAATATTGCTTGAGTGCCCCCAAGTTCGTATGCCATATCTGAGTATGGATTCGACCATAGAAAAATAAATTATTTTAAGAGTACAATGAGGCAAAACAAATTTCAGTTTATAAAAATTACTTGCAAAAGATCGGAGCTGGTTACAGATTTTAGCCACTTGTTTATCCCATTTAAATTTATTGTCTACTATTAGTCCCAGATAAGTATATTCGTTAGTAAAGTCAATTGTTTCACAGTGGCAAATATTTTCAATTTTTCTATGAATACATTCAGAATTATGAGCAATTATTTTGGGTATATTCCATATTCCCAGGCTTGGTGATTTTACATACATACATTTTGTTTTTTTAACATTAATAATTAAACCAACATCATGAGCCCATTTAAGTAGCTCGTTAAAGTCACTTTGCAATTGTTGAATAGCTATGATAGGATTTTCATTGGATACTACAAGTGCAATATCGTCAGCAAAAATGAATCTAAAGGCCTTTTTAAAGAGTTTTGACATAACAATAACATATATAATGTACAATTTTGGACCTAAAATTGATCCTTGCGGTACTCCTAATTTAATATGTCTTCCTTTACTCATATCATTTAAAATCTTTACGTTCATTTTTCTATTAGTTAAGTAGTTTTTAAAGAATGAGAGGAGTTTACCCCGGATTCCAATATTTTCAAGAACCTTAATTAATTGTATATGGCTGAGAGTGTCAAAAGCTTTTGAGTAGTCAATAAAAAGCACCAGTACATGTTTTTTAGAATTAAGTTGAGAATTTATAAAATCAGAAAATTTTTCCAGCAATTTATCACAACTTTTTTTTTTCTGGAACCCGTACTGGCATTCATCTATAATATTCAAATTATTCAAATATTTATCTAAATTTATCGAAATATATTTTTCTAAAATTTTTTCTAGTGCCGGGAGAATAGAAATTGGCCTGTAATTGTTAATTTCGGAGTGATCTCCATTTTTGAAAATAGGTCTTACAATGCTATTTTTTAATTCATCGGGGATGAGGCTGGTATCGATTATTCTGTTGATAAAGTGAGCAATAACAGGGCTAAGTAATTTGACATGTTTTTTTAAATCAAACATACGAATTAGATCTATGCCCGGTGACTTTGAATTTTTCATACCTCCGATAATATAAATATATATAAAGAACACAATTTTAAACTTTGATAATATATTAATATATTAAACTATATAACTATATAACTCCGATAATATATTCAATTTGCTTAGCATTAGCTCTAGGTAAGTACATTGAATGCGGTAGGGATTCTTGCAAGTGATTAGACGCTCGGAAATCACATTCATGTAACAACTTATTAACTCCTTCATCAAAAAAGTTAGCAAAATTTTCTGCCACTGCATCAGAAGATTGTGACTTTAGGAAATATTTAGATAAGACTTCATCGCAACCAGATTTATTTTTCCTACCCAAAATTGTATTAATTTCATTCCATGTTTTTTTAATGTCCTTGAAACAGTGATTAAATTTGTTATTATAGTATGCCTTTTTTGTGTTTAATATTTGTTTATTAAGTTTATTTCTATATTTTTTGAAAGAGATTTCATATTTTTTATTATTAGGCGTGTTTTTCCACTTTTTCCACATGGCATCTCGTATTAGAATACTTTCAGCGAGACTGTCATTCATCCAAGTTTTTTGGTTATTTCGAAATTTTTTTGTTTTCAATTTTGTAAAGGTACTTTTTTCATAAATATTTTTAAAAATCGATTTTAATTCTGCATAAATAATGTTTGGTTCAGACAATTTTAACATTGCATTCCAATCGGTGATTTCGATCAATAAATCAATCCTTTTGTCCGATAGTGCAGTGTAATACTCTTGGTGCGATTTGTCGACGGTACATTTATCATAGTAACAGAAGTTAATACTAGCTGCAGTTAGGTAGTGGTCAGCTATTATTGAATCGCATACGCATGAACTGATTTCGGTCGTCTCCTTCACTCTTACATAGATATGGTCTAAACATGAAGCCGTTACATAGTTAGTCAATATCGCTTCTCTAGTCACATCATTTATACATCTGGTCATTCCAAAATGAGACATGAGGTTTTCATATTGCATAGTTATGGGTTCGTGTACATTTAATAAGTTAATATTCGTATCACCTAGAACCAATACGGATTCTTTTATATCAATATTTCCCAATATTGTCTCCAGCTCATCAAGAAATATTTTTTTTTTGTATTAGGCGGTCTATATATTGCTAAAAGATGTAAGCGAATATGTTTGTTTACTGAAATGGTTCCGTAAACGCATTCAAAATTATTAGTCATAATATTTATTTTTTCAAATGTAAGGTGATCTTTCACGTACACAATGATACCGCCACCCGATCTTTTTGTTCGACAAAAATGGTACGAATTAAATCCCGGTAATTTATAAAGATTTATATTATTTTCATTAATAGACGTTTCGCATAGCGAAATTAAGTCGATGTTTCTCAAAGAGCTAGAAACAATTAATAGTAAAGTGTCCCAATATTTAGATAAAGATCGTATGTTTAAGTTGAGGGCAGTTATTTTATTATTTCCTAATACATGTTTTTTTGTAGCCCAGTTTTCAAAAATTGACGTGCGTTCATAATCTATTTCTGCTGTATCAAAATCACAGTTCAAGTCACCCATATAGAATAATATTTTAATTGGCAGCAATAATATATAAACATGTATTGGGATTTATAAATATAAATACGATAGATACATAACAATATAGCAGTAAGTATTTCCGATATGTTCCAGGTTAGATTATAGTTTTGTACAGAACAAGGTAGGTTTACAATTTGGCACCAATAATTACATATTGAACTTTTTCTACACATACGAATACACGAAGAGTGCGCGAACATCAATATAATCATAGATTTCAGTATACTAGCGTTTAACACTGTGGCAATGGGATAATGCATTGTAACATAAATGGCAAAAATTTTCGGCAAGGATATGAAATATTTATGTCTCAATAAATTATATACATTACGATGCATAAATGAAAGTGATAATATGAAGTTAAAAAATGAAAAAATTGTGATTAGCATTGTAATTGTTTTTTAGAATTATAATACATACCTAATCATAGTCTATACGACTTTGAGCGATATGCATCATCTTTTTGTAGTAAGAACAATTAGTATTATTAGCTTTGTGATTGGTATTTAGGGTCATCTTGAATAAGGTGTTCTGATGTGCACAGTTACTACATTTTTCTTCAGTGTTTTTGTTAGGGCATTCCTTCCATTCGTGATCTTTTGCGCAATGTAAACACGTCGCACGTTTGTCCTTATTAAAACATTTTAATGCAGTGTGACCAAATTTGAGACAATGGTAGCATTGCGTCAAGGGGCTGGCATCTTCCACTCGTACTCTGCTAAAACCAATGTTAATTTTTTCCTTTTCCATGAGGTAAGACCTTACTGCTCCGCTGGTTTCAAATATATAATTAGTGAGTCCATTTTGGTTTTTTGGTTTAAACATTTTTATTAGTTTAATCGTGTTTTTAGTATCGCTATTCATGATATCTTTTATTCCATCGTTTTGTGTTTTTATTGCCTCAATTATGTCCTCTTCAGTTAAATCTACTTGAAGATTTCTTATGAATATTTTTGGATTTTTCTTTCTTAATTCCTCTGCAACCATGTTTTTTTTAAGGGTTTTATTGATTTCATCTGTCAATTTCTCTGCATGTTCTTTTGAAGGACAAGATATAATTAATTTATTTTGCGAGGCTTTTCGTATTCCGTTCACTGCGATACCCAAGTTTGCTATTTTAATTTTCTTTACGATTTGTTCTTTAATAGCATCCGATGTCATGTTCGAATCTTCACCTTTGATGATCAATGAGAATTTGGATTCCGGGATTACTTTGAGACAACTTGCGTATGTTTTTTTTTCAAAATTGCTCGTATTCTCGATTTTTTTTTCTAATTTTTCAATTAGTTTTGACTGGAGACAAACAATCTCGTTTTGAAAAGATATTTTTTCCTGAGTCCATTTTTCTTCTAATAGTTTTATATTTAATTCCAGATTATTTTTAGCTTTCGAGTCCTTTACCGTAGAAATATTTGAAATTTCTAATTTTATGTTTTCTATTATCGACAGCACGTCCATAATGGGTTAAGCTTGTGACCGATAAAGTAGTTACTTTTTTTTATTTAATATCAACGGTATAAATATACCATAAACAATGATAAAATGTCACAGTTAAAAATGTAGAAATATTTTTAAAAAAAGAATTACAAATATATGTGGCATTTGATTATGAAATGACATTAGAGAGTAAGTAAACAAGAGATACAAGTACTTAAGTTTCTATAGTGCAAATAAGGTAGAATTAGTTAAAATTAATATTGATTGAAAAGATTTGATAGCATAGCCCTCTTGTACCTACCTTGCGTGCAGTTAAATAGATCTGCCACATCTGCGTATCTATTACTAACTTCATGCAACCTAGGTACAAGCGAATGTTTGGAATACTCAGTCCTGATATTGTTGCATTTAAACAAAATTTTAGAACGAGTAGCTCTCGTGGGTATATGAAATTCAATGAGGTTAATTAAATCAGGACTGTCTATACTACCATTTACAATTTTGAACATAAATATTAAGTCGGATATAATTCTTCGATCTGAGAGTTTTAATAAATTTAGATTTTTCATCAAGTAATTATAGTTTATATTTTCAATGGGAATACCGAGTTTAAAATTAATTTGTCTAAGGAATTTATGTTGAATTTTTTCGATTGAATCTGAATGTAATTTGTAGTGGGGGGACCAGATCGAGGAGTTATATTCGACTTGACTACGAACCAGGGATGTGTACAAAATTTTTAATGTTAAAATATTCTTGAAACCTCTGGAATTTCGAAGAATGAAGCCTAGCATTTTCATTCCTTTATTATTAATATTATTTATATGCGATATAAAGTTTAATTTAGAGTCGAAAGTTATCCCCAGGTCATTAATTTCATAGACAGAGGTAAGGATTGAGTTATTGAGTTTATATGAATGAATAATTGGTTGATTTATTCTGTAAAATATTATTGAATAACACTTATTTATGTTCAGATGAAGTTTGTTAAGAGAATACCAATTAATTAACCTGTTCAAATTATTTTGTAGACAGATACAATCTTCAGCGCTTTTGATTATTTTAAATATTTTTAAATCATCTGCGAAAAGTAATGCATTAATATCTTCATCAAATATATTTACAATATCATTTATAAACAGTTAAAATAATATTGGGCCTAAATGAGACCCCTGTGGTACACCACTGGTAGCTATAAATTGATTGGAAATGAAAAAATTGATTTTTACAAGTAAAACTCTATTAGTTAGATAGCTAGCAAACCATTCTAAAAGTTTTCCGTCAATACCGAGCTTACGTAGATTGATCAGGAGAATTTTATGGCATACTTTGTCAAAGGCCTTGATAAAGTCCGTATATATGGAATCTACTTGAGTTCTGTTAGCTAATGCGTTTGATATATAGTTTTCATATAACGAGAGATTTGTCAGAGTTGATCTACCCGACAAAAATCCGTGTTGATTCGGAACAATGAGATGGTTAATACATGGTGAAATTTTATCAAGTAATAGTTTTTCAAAAAGTTTAGGAATTACGGATAGCTTACATATTGGTCTACAGTTAGTAACATCACTTTTATTAGCCTTTTTAAATATAGGAGTTAGATAACAACGTTTCCAAATATCAGGGAAGCACCCTGTGTCAAGGGATTGATTAAACAATAGAAATATCGGCTCAGCCAGTGAAGTAATGCAATTTATCAGGATATTGGGATGTACATTATCAGGTCCAGCCTTTTTGTTTTTGTCTAGGGATTTGATTTTACTTATAACGTCGTTTAAATTGATGTGTATGGCAGGGATATGTATACTCTCGTTAAACGACGAAGATGGTATATAATTGTCTGGGATATCTTCGTCATAGACGCTTTTAAAATAATCAGCAAAATAGTTAACTTTTACATTCATGTCAGTACTACTCTTTTCTTTGAAGTGCATTGAAAGGGGTAAACCTTGTTTATTTTTTCTAAGAGAGTTAACGCGAGTGAAAAAGTTTTGTATATTAGAAGGTATAGAGTTTTCGATTCCATTTATATAATTGAAATATGAATTTCTTGATAGTTTTTTATATTGAGTTCTATAGTTGTGAAATATCTTGTAGTCGTTAAGAGAGTTCGATTGTTTAAAGTTTTTGTTTGCAATTTTTTTACAGATAACTAGGTTAATTAGCTCGCCACTGAACCATTTTGGGAACTTCGCTTCCTTGAAGTGTGAAAGTGGGCCAAAGCTTTCAATGGCCTTATTAATAATTTTGTAAAATAATTCAAGATTATAGTTAATAGTATTCTTATGGTGAAGAAATGACCAGTCTTCATTTGCAAGATATTGATTCATGTTAGAATAGTCAGCTTTGGAGAAATTATAAGTTAGGTTAGGAAGAACAGTTGTGTCATCTGGTGAGTTATTAGTAGTGATGGTTATGCTTTGGGCGGGGTGGTGGCAGTCTAGGGGGAGAAGCTCGTCAACTGATTTAGCAATATGGACTGAGGTATCACTGCAGAATACTAAATCCAGCAGCCGATTATTGTTATTGTAGACTTGATTGACTTGATGTAGAGAGAGTAAGTTCGTCATATCTATTATTTCGCGGGCATTTTCTGGTAGGCTTAAGTTGTTATAAGAGTCCTTATTCATCCAATCAATGCAAGGGGTATTATAGTCACCAAATAAAATTGTTCTGTCATCAGGGTATTTATTTTTAAAGGTTTCGAGGTCATCTATGTGGTTTCTGTAGACTGTGATATTGGATCCAGGAGGAATGTAGACACATCCCAGTAGAATTTTGCCTGATTTAGTTTTTAGTAAAACGAATACCTGTTCCACGTCCAGATGTTTACAAATTAATCGAGTGGATGGCAGTAATTTTGTAACGGATATAAGAACTCCTCCTCCTGTGGTTTTAGTACTAGTGGCTGGATTTCTGTCAAGGCGGTAGGTGTTGTAAGATGAAAATTCAAGTTCCTCGGTGTGAATATCAGGATCAAGCCAAGTTTCGGTAAGAAGAAAAACTTCAATGTGTTGGAGTAGTGGAAGAGTAGTTTGTAGCTCTATGAGTTTGGTACGGCAGCCTTGGATATTTTGGCCGTATCCGATGATGTGTTTGAGTTTTTTGAAGTTGACCTTATTATTGTGGGCTTGTTATTTATATATTTTATTGCTAACCCAACTTCTCCTCCCTTTATCCGAGTTTCCAATTCTTGGCGGAGGTCCGACAAGAATTTTCGTCGGTTCGGTGTTTGGTCGGAAAAGATTTTAACAGTGGAGTTGGTCAGATAAAAGTTCTTTCTCCTGAGGATATTTATTGCTTCAGTGGAGTTCTTTAGAATAACCTTAACGGGCCTAGGTTGACCGGGCCTTAACCTACCTATATTGTAATATTTAAAAAGAAAGTTATTGGAATCGACTTTTTCAAAATTGGTTTTATAATAATATTAAGCGCACGGGTCTGTGCTAATTTTAGTGACAATTACCTTTCTAATAATACGTCTAATGTGTAGTTAGGCTTTTAAATAATAATAGATCTCTCTCTCTCTCTCTCTCTCTCTCTCTCTCTCTCTCTCTCTCTCTCTCTCTCTCTCTCTCACACACACACACACTCACTCTCTCTACGTATCGTAGTAATGTTTTTTGGATAAGAACTATATTGCCTTTAAACGATTTATTTTCAACTATTGATACGTGGTGGAATAAGTATAATGAAAACATTTTTCACCTTATCCCATTTTGAAACCATTATTTCCATGTGAACACTTATTAAAAAGAGTCCGATACTTGACGGCCGGCATAGTCCAGTGGTAACGCATTGGACTGCCATTCCGAAAGTCGCGGGTTCGAACCCGGCGTGCGCAAATAAATTTTATTTGATTAATTTGTGTTATTTCACAATTAATTAATTAAGTAAAATAATATATAGTATATTCGCGGCACGTTCCAGAGTGGAAGATACTACCAGTATCGCCCTGGTGTAAGACCACCATTCAGAATTGAAACGTTGCTCCAAATGGCTTTAGCCGTGTTTAGTGACTAGATCTGAATAGCCAGGTACTTCCCCACCTTCCTCTTTCCCTTCCCCACTTACCTTCAGCCTCACAACATCCCCCAATTGGGGATGCCATAGTCTCACTGGCTCCAGACGGGAGCAGTTGGGACTCTTGTGAGGTATTCACTATAAAAAAAAAAAAAAAAAAAAAAGTCTCGCTAGAGTTAGCGATGAAACGTTTTTGTAATGGTAAAATAATTATTGTGGCCCATGGGTTGTGGCTATGTGAGACTATGGCATCCCCATTTGGGTGTGTTGTGAAAGTTAAGGTAGTGGGAAGGGAAAGGAGATGGGGAAGAGAAAGGTGGGGTGTTACCTTACATGTGTTTTTTATTTAGTTTCGCGGAAAGTGGTAAATACAGTTTACTTAAAAAACACCTTTAAGCGATTCTAAAAACTATAGCCCTGCTTACGTTCAAAATTTTAAAATTTAATTAACCTAAATTTCGTATGTCTAAAATCAAAGTTGGAAAGAGTTTTTTTATCTGCTTTCTAAAATAACATTTCATTGTGGTATACGTTCAAAAATAGCGAACGTATTTTAAATTTATTTTCGTTCTGGAATATTTTATGACATGACATTATTTTGGTTGGGCTCGAGAGGTGAAAATGTAACATGACCAAATGCAGCTATTTTAAACCGGGCCGAAACGAAAATCGATAATGAATGTGGTTTAATAATGGCGAGATTCCTAGTAAACACGGATTATAAGTGATTATTAATTAAATTATTTCGTTCAGAACAACTGATTTGTATTGTGTTACAAGTATTATTATATATTAGCTGACATGTACCCAGCGTTGTTGGAGGTTACCCTAAGTAGATAGATATATACTTATTCCGTATGGTTTTTAAGTTATACAATTCCGCAGTATATCATTTCGATGTATCTCTATAGGTTTTGCCAGCTTTAGCAATGCAAGCGCCTAAAATTGATTACAAAACACCGACTTTTCTCAACTTTCTGTAAATATAATATGCATGTATTATATGTATAAACCTTTAGGAAAAAAATATCTAAATGATAGTGAAAACCCTATCAAAATCTGTTATATAGTTTAGGAGGAATAAGCGCACAGACAGACGAGGATAGCGACTATATTTTATACTACTTTAAGACTATTTAGAGATTAGATCAGACCCGTGAAAAATCAGTCTGAATTCTCTGCAAATCAGATATAAGTTTGAAAATATAAATTAAAATAGTTTTTAAATATTGAAGACAATTTTAGTGATTTATAAACGAAAATCTGAAACAGAAAAATCAGAAAAGGGAAACGGTCACATCTGGGACTCGAACCCAGGACACTTGTCTTTCCGGGACAGTGCTCTACCAACTGAGCTAATGGGACCCTATTCCCCTCGGTCACTTTTAACTGTATCATACTTCGAATAAGAATAATTAATAATAATAATTCAGGGTTCGAGTCCCAGATGTGACCGTTTCCTTTTTCTATTTTTCTGTTTCAGATTTTCGTTTAGAAATCACTAATATTGTCTTCAATATTTAAATATTACAATTTGAGGTTTTACTCAATAAAGTTATTCCGAAAAATAAATAAAATAGTTTTCTTAAAATTATATTCTACTTTATCGCTTTTCTGAAAACTCTTAATTATATATTACTGAGTATACTCTTAATTGTGTACTACTGGTGATTAATTCTAAGGAAATCCGAGTTATAGAGATCATTGAAATTACGGACACACACACGAAATTAGTATTTTAATAGTAATTTAACTATGTAGGTTTATAAAAATCTTTTGATGTGTAACACAATAATTTACCGATAAATCCAGATATGATTTTGGCAAATCATTGTATTACTTCGATTTTTTTTCACACGTCTTCCCATATGCGTTCAAAACGTTTTTGCCATCTTTCACCTCTGGAGATTGTCTTAAAATACAATTTTACCATTGCAGTGGCGTAGCCATAGCATTTCGATGGAAAAATTCCACCCCGATGGGATGGGGTATGATGACGGGGCAGGAAAGGGAAATGGGGGTTGATTTTTTTTAAGTTTGGGACTACTACTCACCGCAACTTATTATTTCCAAATGATAATTGTTTAAAAGCGATAAAGCCTACCAATAATATAATATTTTTGACAGAAAATCATTATTATTGTCATTTTCAAAATTGTAACTATAAATTAAGAAAGTTACTTTTTTTGTAAGTTACTATCCGGTGATTTTTTTAACAGGTTACTCTAGTATTATTGTATTTTCAAGTAATATAATCTACAAGTAGGTACTATTGTTTGTTTTTCCAGCGGAACAGGTACCTACTAATATTTTTTATAGCAATATATGTCATCAGGGCAGATGTGTAATCAGATAGATCAGATTACAAATATGCCCTGATGATGGACACTGCAATGCTGTCCGAAACGTGGGCTGAAGAAGGAGATAGCGCAACACGGCATAATACCCCAAAACAAATCACTATAATACCTTTGGCCGTGAAAATCTCAAATCATACCTGATAGCGACTGTTTTTTAAAGCGTAGTTGATGAACAGTATGGCAGATAGCAACAAAATCTAAGATGATTCTCCAAAAAAATTCTGTCTTTTCCAGAGATTAGCCTTGTTAATCATGATACCATGATGAAAGCCTTTGAGTTTCCAGGATAGGAAGACGTTGAAAACGACTCGCAAACTTGGTATCAGCATATGAGGAACACGTTTCCTTATCATTTGCTTATTTGGTATTGTAAATTTTGAAAAATTGTTAATAAAGATTCAAATTTTATTAAAACAATCTAATGTATTGCTGCATTTCATTATAAAATACGACTAGTTAGAAAAACCGCTTTGCCACGGAAAACATGATAATAATGCCTTAGTAAGAATTCAATTAACGATGCTTGATAGTTGACAGTTTAGTGCAAGGCAGATATCGAATTGAAGTACCGATTACCAATAAAATGTTTCAACTTTATGCAGCAACTTTAACTCCCTGAGTAATATGGCCTTCATCATAATAATATTATATGGCAAATTCGCAAAGACGAGTTCAGCCAAACCGGGCTAGTTAAGTATGATAAACTAATGAAAAGTCGAGTTAAGTCAAATGGACCAACTATAAGAGAAGCACTCTCAGTTTGTTCGGAAATCGTGTGCAAATATATAGAGTTCAAAAGGAACTTGAAGAAGTTAGTGAAATTATTATAAAGTTAGGTAAAACATTCTCGCAAAAAAACCAAAAGATTTTCCAAGAAGTTGTTACAGTTTTGTGCGAATTTATGGAAACAATCAAAACCAATCATACTAATTTCGGTTGTCTGTGCGTGATTGTTTGCTCTCGTGAAATCTGATTCAAAGAACTCAAATTTCTTTGAATGTAAGGGTCATGTTCAATATTGGAATGGCTTGTTTAAATAATAATTCAGACAACCGACAAAGTAGGTACCTACGTATATTTTATTTTAACATACAAAAATCTGAAAGGTTAGTATTTGTTTTTACGACATCTTCAAAATGTAGAAATATTAAGAACCTTCAGATACATTATTAAATACTTCTCAAAAATTCTGAAAATCGACGATATGATTCTTATTTCAAGTTTATACAATGGAGAAACAACCATCTTTGCCTGGATTGACAAAGTACTTATCTTCTATCTTTCGATGAACTATTTTATGGCAGTCTCTATTTTACGTTTTAACAGTAAGGTTTTCACACACAGTCGTTTATCAATTGAATAAAATTGTCACCGCGTTTTTTTTTAGTAAAGCAATGAATAATATTTTTTTAAAAACGTTATAAGCGGTGTGAATGCTTTAAATTCGGCTCAACATCGTTATTGCTGCGGAGTTTTATCGATGCGTCAAGCGGGGTAATGCGTGCCGCCGCACTAAGATTGAATTTTCCAAGCGCCATTATCCTCCAAGAATTGAGAGGTTTTCAAGTGGCAAACATAATGGGACACTCTGCGACTCTGCATACTGTTCCCGGTGAGGAAACCGCCAGCAAAAATCAGCAGCCACCAACCGAGGATGTATTATATTTATGTTCTCCTGCCTCATTGCTTGGAAAACATTTAAAGAATTCAGCGAGGTGAACAGAAGCGCGATTAAACTTAACGAACATTATAATCTATGCGTTCATGGACGCCGTGAATTTTATTGTTTTATGAAAATACACTTTTTGCATCAGTTATGCTTTAAAATGATAAGACGAATTATTATTATAAAATAAAAAAAATGTAACAAGCAGTAATTGTTGAATGAAACACTAGTATATATTGAATTATTTCGCGGATAAGAGATAAGCCGCCATAGCTCAGTGGTCAGAGCTGTCGACCGGAAATCGAAAGGACACGGGTTCAAGTCCCGTTGGCGTCATGTATCTTTTATCAGGAGATTTTTCAATGTGGATGAGTGTTTCAGGCGAATAATTATTGCTTGTAAAATAATTGTTACCCTTTGTGCTATGCATAAAAATCTTGTCTTAAACATTAGTTTACCAAAAAAAATAGTCATTTTCCTCGTTTAGTTATACCAATGCTGCAGCGGCATACTGGAATATTTGTAAGTAAGACTGAATCAGTCTTACTTAAATATATTCCTAGCACTGGTATAGCTATACGGTTATTTAAAATATTCCTCTGATAGTGCTTCCAATGGGTATTACTGTTTTTTTTACATTTGCGCTACGCGACCGATCGATATATGTCAAATCGACCAGATTGTTAACAAAGTCCGCGATCTACATCATCTACATTATGAGTAAAACGGTATGGGTTTATCTATTTGGTCATTGTTTCTATGTAACCACCTAATGTTATCCGCTGTTTGTATAATACGTTCGGTAAATCTACATTATTATTGAAGGAAATAAGCGATGGTTTCGTATTTTGCATCTCATTACTAAGAAAGGAAAAGGAATTATAAGCTGTGTAGGTACTAGGTTCTGATCCTCTCTGCGCAGTTTCGTTGAAACTTCCACTATACTAAAATCCCCGAGCTTTTCCGTAAACTTTCTCTGATTCTGTGCTCAAAAGTACACATTCGTTCAATTTTTAAACATCACTAGGATTTTATATACTGAACTGAACTTCATTTTAAATCTTGATTCTTAATAAAAAACTTTTTGTTTTAAAACCACGAGTTTTTAATAATTTTTATAACCGACCGGTTTCGCTTTACTCAGGCATCATCAGAGTACAAATTATTACTAATAATTTTTACCCTGAATATGCTTGAGTAAAGCGAAACCGGTCGGTTAAAAAAAATTTAAAAACTCGTTTTAAAACAAAAAGTATTAATTTTATTTTATTAAATATGTCAAACCACAAAGTGAATGCTTTCTACAATAATATCTTAATTCTTCCTTAGCAATAAAATTTATTTTATTGAGTGTTTGGGGCCTAGGAGTAGAAAGATTTCATTTAAATAGTTAAGATCGTATGTCTGCAGATTTTTCAAACTTTTAGTTTTAAAAAGTTTGTAACGTACAGCAGTAAGTAAATAAATAGTGAAGATATATAATGCGGTGAGCGAGTTACACTAATTATAAGGAAAATAGAATAACATTGTGCAATAGGTAAGTATATATAATAAAAATAAAATAAATATATACCTATATATATATTCAGATAAATATATCCTTAATAGATATATATATATATATAATAGGAACAATTGAAACTTCTGGAACATCTATATGCGTAGGTGTACATATATAGGATTCTGTTACATACTAAATATTGAGCAATTAAGAGAGTAATTAGAAACATCTTAATAAAGTAGAGATGAATATAGACTGATAATAAATATAAAGTAGTAAACTTCAGTTTGAGGTTCAGTTTGTTAATATCTTTCAATTTCTTTATTTCAATCGGAATATTGTTGAAATACTTTATTCCTAAATAGATAAAAATTGTTTTGCATTAGTTTGGTATTTTGATGTTGTATTGAAATCTTTTTGATATATATATTTCTTTATATTTTTTTAATACACTTAAAATCTTTTTTTCAATTTCATGGATTTCTACGAATAATAACAAAAAATATATTTTTGATAGGTGGGTTTTTAGCTTCTGGACCACTTTGATCGAGGTTAGAATATTGATATATGACCCACCCTATCCAATAATTCCATATTGATATAATATTTCGTCTATTGATATTGTTTTATCTATGGCATTTATCACAAAGTCATCCATAACGAAGAAATAGTAATAATGAATTCATTAGTAGCCACGAATCTACTTTTTTTATTTCACTGTTGGAGTTTTTTTCTGTTTTTTTATCACCAATAAGTAGTTATTAATCAATAATCAATCAGCAATTTTATTCATATTCTATTCTCTCTTTGGAGATTTGAAGCATTTTTTAATGTATGTACAATTGATGCTATCAGCACGGTGGTACTGTTCTTTTCTGGCATCTTAATGCTGTGTGTCCATACTTCAGGCAATAACACTGCGCAAGGGGGTTAAGATCTTGAATTGGGACTCTTTGGTATTTTATGTTGATTTTTCCAATGTTAACAAATATTTTTCTGATGGCTCCTGACGTTTGAATGAAATAGTTTGACATGTCTTGTTGGGACGTCTTTTGTTGGTCGAATTTATTGAGTTTGATGAGTTCTTTTATGAGTTTAAAATCATTTTTTCGGAATTTTTGTATACCCTTATTTTGCTTAAGACAATTTCAATTGTAATCTTTTTAAAGACATTATTGGTTTTTTCTTTTTTGGTTTCTTCAGCGTTAATGTCTTCGCCGAATGTTTCCTTTGTTTTTGTGGTCAATTTTAATACGTTTTCTTTTTTTGCACATGAGATTATTATTTTTAAGTGGCCATTTTTATTTAATTCAGTTACCAACTTTCATTTTGGTTACTAATATGTTTTTTTCGATTTTTTTCTCATTTCTTCAGCCTTCAAGTTTTTAGTCGTTGATATTACGATAGCGTGCTTTTGTCCAACTTGTTTCTCGATTTTATTGTTGTGGCTTGCGCATATGTTTTTATATTTTTTGCCATGAAACTTTCTAATTTCTCATTATAGTGTTCATTGTTTGTTATAATTTGTTCTTGTAGATTAATATTTTTTTGTGGTATATAATGTTCTATTATAATTTGTTCTTCTAGTTTCTTTATGTTGTTTTCCAAACTCAGTTTTATTCTTGAATATTTAACAGAGTAAATTCGTTATTCTTCGAGAATGTCATCCAAGTTCTTTTTTAGACTTTGTGTACTTTGGGTAGTAAGTGTAGAACAATACTCGATACTCTAGGCAGTGCACTATACGAAACTGTGTACGACCGCACTGTTGTAACACTGAAATTCAACTGAATTACATGCATTCATCATTACCGAATACAATATATATATACGATACGTTTAAATAGTCCATAAAACGATTATTTCTCCGACATTTCATGAGTATGTAATGAACTTAATTAAAATTGAATTCTTTCTTATGGTTATCATAGTATTATATCTTGTCTAAATATGACATATTCAATTGCACCAGAATAAGTTGCATACAAAACCAATAAAATGGTTATTAACTATATAAATAGTTTTAACTATATGAATACTTATTAACTGTATAAATAGTTATTAACTATATGTGTTTGATTTAATAAAAAATTAAAGTATTTATGAAGTTGCTTGCAATTTGGGAATAGCTCAGAGCGTTTGCGGGCGTCAGTCGTGCACGGAGAAAATTGAGAACTGCTAACTTATTAAGAATCTCTTCAAATTTTTCGTAATCCGGATAAAAACGGGATTGCCTGCCCTTAACAAAAGAATTTATAGGTTTCCTTATAAGCTATTAGTAAAATACCAAAGAATTGTCACAATAAGTCGGAACACGTGCTCATAAAATTTCTAATATTTTCGAATTTCGTCATTATATATTATCAAGACAAATACAGGTGTATAAACACGTGTTCCGATATATTAGGATTTTACTAAAAGTTTATCGGCAAACAGCTTGCCATCAATATTAATAAATCAGCTATACTTTTTTTCTCCGTGTATGGACAGAACCATTAAATAAAAATTCTGAAAAACTTACAAAAACCGATGATTTGGAGGTGAAAAGGTCGTAAACCCCCTTTCTTCCCTCTTCTCAGTACGATGATGTTGTAATAATTTTCTAAGCGGTTTCCAAAACATATGTTAAAAATATTGTTTGTCCGTCAATATTTTCATACAGTATATAGGTACTATTTGATTCACGAGTATAATTAAATGGTTATAGTAATATAAAATCACTTCACAACCGTTAAACGGTGTTTTTATTACACATTGTACAAAGACTATACTTTTTATTTAGAATTATTACTAATCAAAAATATCTCCCAACATTGCATTTTTATATTTATAGCGCATGCGCTACTTCTACGCGTGCGCGCCGTGCACTTCAGTTTCCATGTATGATTAAAATCATGTTTTTAATAACAATTTCTATTCTAATGACCAATTCACTATTATATTAGTATAATTCAATATATTTACCATCCATTAATCAGGTTGTGAATTAAATTTAATAAAACTTCCATGAACGTGCTGTTGTTTAATAGCATAAATCCCTTATGTAGGTACATACAATGTTTAAAAAAATCAACGTTTATATTGATGACAAAATGGATCCAAAATGTCTGATTATTTTGGTTATTAATTGGGAATTTTTGTTATAATTTTTAATTGTATGATCGAGATTAAAAGTGAAGTGACATTTATCTTTTGAAATCTTTGAATAAAAGGACTGTGTACTTTGAATTTTTAATTCTCTCAAATTTTTGATGTTTTGATGATAAATGTTTTTTTCTAAATATAATTGTTTTTTTTTTTAATGATAAACTAATGTTTATAAGAAAAGGTTTTGTGCATAGCACCAACGGGAATTGTCCCGTGCCTTTAAAAAAATAAATAAGCAGTAATTGTTGATTGAGGGTATAGTACATATTGAATAATTTGGCGGGTTGGAAATAAGCCGAAATAACTCAGTGGTTACAGAGCACCTGACCGGACATCAGAAGACACGGTTTTAATTCCTGTTGGCGGCATTTATTTTTACTCGGGAGATAATTTCAATTTGTATTTATTTCAGGCGACTAATTATTGCTTTCAATTATTTGTTAAAATATAAAAATTTTAAACGTAATAGTATTTATTTTTACGAAATTGAAAATTAAGAAATTTATAGAACGTTTAAAATACGTTGGGGAAATTCCGACATTCGAAGAGAAATTATTATTATTTCAAGTTTATACAACAGGTGAACTACCACCTTTGATTGGATAAGCAATGTGTATATCTTATGTATCTTTTCATGAACTATTTTATGTCAGTTTCAATTAGTAAGGTTTTCACATTCTCGGTCTTTTATCAATTAAATAAAATTTTCATCAAAATTTTTACTAAGACCGTCAATGTTTGTGGATGTTGCATAATCCGAAGTTGCAATTCATCAGGACGTTTTGAAAAACGTTTCTTCTACAATCTCTACAACTGAATGAACGAAAGCAATTATGATCACCATAAAATAATTACGTGCAAATTTCCGCTCATAGAGGAATAACTAAATAAAACTATCATATTTTCTCTTTATTTTATCTCATTTAGTTAAAGAAACGTATATATTTAAAATATAAACAACAGAAATATATCATCAACCGCTGCATTTCAATGCAATTAAATTGTTTTTATGAAGACTAACGGAGGATCCTTGGAATGAGTGGTTAAATTCTAGAAAGTGTGTTTGCGAGAGACTGATGAGTATGTTGGTAAAATAGAAAATGAAATTATTAAATTACTGAATGCAACAGTTGCTATTATACAGTTTTAAAAAGAAGTTAAGTTTGCAC
The DNA here is from genome assembly GCF_061612785.1 of Hesperophylax consimilis. NCBI lineage: Eukaryota > Metazoa > Arthropoda > Insecta > Trichoptera > Limnephilidae > Hesperophylax > Hesperophylax consimilis. The sequence goes on along the minus strand of NC_142858.1, from coordinate 27,188,961 downwards.
TCCGTTATGATAATTTATAGATAAATACTGCCGGCGTCCTAATATTTCTATTAATATTTCGTCCTAATAATTATTCTTACTTAATAAATCAAAACCAATCAAGATTTGTCATAAATACTAATATTTTTTATCAATTAAGAAATTATACAATTTGTCCAAAGAAACATAATTTTCTCAATGACAATATTCTTTTTCTCAAGGCAAGTTAGCTTGTTAGTTACCAATTTAGGTATTGGAAACATGCGAAAAAGGCGATATAGTTTAAATACATACGATTATTACATAATGAAAAAAATAATCGGTAATTATTCGAGATCGCTGGCCACGTTTAGTACGATTTTTATAAATAAAACCTTTTGATTTACCTCAATTACTATTAAAAGATATTAACTGCATTTGGGAAATTATTAATTTTAGCACATTAATTTTTAATTACGTAAAACGAAAAATCGCCTTCGTTGTATGGGATGACAGCCAATATTGAACTGTTGATGACATTTTTATGTTGGTATTCCTGATACCATACGAGTGGCTAGAGTTACCATTTACTCAATTCAAATTAGGTAGGTACTATTTTGGCCGAAATTTGAAAATAAAATAAAGGTATTTGTTTACTAAATAAAGAAATATTAAAAAAATGGTTAGGTTAGATATAGATAGGTTACGATAGGTTAGGGTAGGTAAGGATAATTTTACGTAATTAAAAATCAAAATGTTAATTTTGTCAACGGGTTCTTTTAACAATTACTTTTTAAATACATATACAAGTATTCAAAAAGTAATTGTAAAAAGAACCCGTTGACAAACTGATATCAATCAGTTTAACGGGACTTAATTGTAAAAAATGTATTTTTGAAAGTAAATAAATAAAAAAAATATTCCCCAAAAGCAGTCAGTGATCAAAAGGTTTTATTTTAAAAATGGTACTAATTATTAAAAATTATAGTAAATAAAATGGTAGCATTTCAATAATTATCGCAAAAGCTGGTCCAATACGTGGAGCAACAAATACAACAGCATGTATTTTACAACAAATATTATAAAATAAATCAAGTAAAGTTTTCGTCGCTGAAAGTATCATAGTGATCAAATTTCAGATTATAATGCCATATTGCGCTTCCGTTTTCTTTAACCAACGTTTCGGTTAGCCTGCATTAAAGTGTCCATCATCAGGACCATCTGAAATATGACCTGACGATGGACAATGTAACTTTGTTAGAAACGTTAGCTAAGGATGGAGTTAGTAAACGCAGTACGGCATTACAACCCAAAAATTACTCACGATAATTAATAGCTTTTGTTCATACACTTTGGTATCATGTTGCAGTGAATAAGTCTGTTAGAATCTTCTCGTTTGTGTCAGTCTTCTTCTTTCTTATGGTAGAAGGGTCAAAGGGAGACATGAGTGACAGTGAGCCAGTTTAGGTCGTCAGGCGTCGCCCTGTGAACCCCGTCAGTCCCGCTCGGAAATGAATGCAGCGGGCATTCTTTAACCACATTCAAAACACGCCGACTTTTTAAGGCCCCACCAGTGCATATGGATACAGCGGACCTTATCCTATTGATGGCGGAACAGAGTTTACAAGGCAGTGAGAATCCAGGCTGTCTCTCAGCGGGACGAGATGGGTATTTCTCACGTTGGCCGATTGCCACCAATCTTCTAGAGTGAGAGGTAATCGGAGTAGCCTCTCTCCTTCCATCAGCCAGTAAGTCCTCAGTAAATGATTTTAGATGGTCCACAACAGTTAGAATTTTGTAAATTCTCGACTAGAGACAGAATACCATTTTTGGAGGTAATCCTAACTCTCAACTTCCTATTAATATCTTAAAATCTCTTTCTCATACAGGGTTTTCATATTATTGCAAAAATATTCATATTTATTTTTCTACAATAATTATTCTATTCAGCTTCGGCAAGTGGCTGAGTTGACATCGCCTTTGGGTTTTAACCAGGCTTAGTGTGTTCAATTCCTCGGCTGGCTAAGTCCTACTTCACAACACAAGCAACATTTTCCGCTTACTGTGGTGGTAGTAAGAGATTTCCAAATATTGTCAGGTTATTCGTTACCCGGGAATGTTTATCTTTCTTTTATTTTAAATAAAAAAAAATCATAGGGATACGTAAATATCCGATATTCATGTTTGCACTCACATCCAAAACAACTTGTCACCAGTACAGGACTACTAAAATCAGTGTTGAATTCTCGAAACATCAAAACTAGAATGTTTTCATAACCTCACTCAAAATCAAAATTACGGCCACAAAACAGTTGCTATATCTGTCATTTGTATATCTTGCTAATCTTTGATGATTGTTTTATTGTAATTAACCTAACGTTATGTTCGCTATCGATGATGCGAATGGCAACAACCTAGCATGATTGTCGCGGGAAGCTAGCGTCACCGACAAGCTTACAAAATGTGGACGAACCTCCATGCAGATGTGTGGCGGTGGTCATCGAGAACTTGAATCGCCGTGTATACCACTGTGGATGGAAGAAGTACTTCGCAAGGAGTAAAATCCGAGCATGAAGTTAATTGGATAGCCACAGGTACTGGCCGCACCCTTCGTCTATAGAAAACTCTAATTTTGAAGTATTTCCAACATGATGAAGTACCTACTACACTTCGTAGGGACTTTTGTAAGCTGAACTACTCTTCAGTACGCGCAAACCAAATAAAAGTATAATAATAAAATATAGTATACAAAGTATTGAATTTTCATATAAATAGTATAATACTAAAAATACTAATAGTATAAATTGTAGTTCCTACTGAATACATACGCAACAGAAGAGACTTTTTGTTGGTTTATGTATGTGTGTGATTTTCCACAAGGAAGCTCATTTTCCCTTACTTCTGGAAAATTGATCAAAGTTTTCAAAAATATTAATTATTTCTTGAAATCAAAATCAATTTCATTGTCTGTTTTGAGCCTGAAAGTTGAAAGGTTTATCATTACGCGACATCAGATATCAATTAAACGGTTAAGATCATGTGTCTAGGATTTTTTTTATCAAAAAATATGTAACATACGACAGTAAGAAAATAAATAATAAAAAAGTGCTGATATATTTTATATTTATTTGTAATTGGACTCCTGCAAATTATTTACAAAAAATGTCTTGCAAAATGACCTAACATTTCCACCGTCTTCCTTGAAGCAGTTGCTTTTGAGGTATATAGAAAATTTTTTTTTTTTTTTTTTTTTTTTTTTTTTTTTTTTAATTTTTTTTTTTTTTTTTATAAATTTAATTTAGATTAAATTTGATAATATTATTATTAAGTTCTGCAAGTGTTTTAGTTTTTTATTACAGTTTGAAAATGGCCTTGTAAGCCGAAACAGCTGTCACAATAATAAAAAACTAAAACACTTGCAGAACTTAATAATAATATTATCAAATTTAATCTAAATTAAATTTATAAAAAAATTAAATGGAGTTCTACGAATTAAACACAAAAACAATAAATATATAGAACATGGTAAGCGAATGGGTTAAGTTTAGATTATGTTAGGTTAAGTGTATTATATGTATATTCATTTTCATCATTTTTCTTCAATGTTTTCTTTTGTCATGAACCCAAGAAAATATTAAAAATTTGATACAGAGATGTGGATTACTTCGCTTTAGAAACACCCTATTTTATCTCATCAATCCTCTCCGAATCTATTCTTCAAAGCGTGAAATCGACTTAGCCGCAACTCCCGCGAGCGTTGTTATTATATCTGGCCGCGCCAACGCCCGTCCATTTTGTTCAAATTGCAAAGTTTTCATTGAACAGCCAACTTCCACAATTTATTTTTAATTTACAGAGTCGTTTGTGTTGCAAGTACTGTTTATTTATGGGCCGCTTTAATGGTGCGAATTACACAAAAATTGAATTGTTAAAAAAATAACCGTCACAGAACGCCTCGCAGTTGTAAAATATCGAAAGTGAAAATAAATTTAAAATTGTCTTTTAATTTATGAAATTAAAAGTCATCCTCATTTAGAACGGATCCATTTCCAATATTAGTGAGAATATAAGCAAATAACCGCACAGAGTTTTGGCTGCCGGGCGGGAAGAGCCGACGAGTCACGAGACTGGCCGAATGAAGCGTCAATTCGTGCAAGAGTTTTGTCCGTCGTCCCGCCTTGCCACGCTTACCCTCCCTGGACGCACGAAAGATGTTTCTCATTGTTTAAAAAGTTTCACGTTATTTGCAATAATGGTGGATTATTTTTAATATTAATAATTAAATCGAAACTTGCTAAATCCTGGAAATAGTTACCTGGAAAGTCTTAAACGTAATATTGTGATTCAGGAAACAGGTATTTTAGGGATTTCAAGTGCCTTCATTTAAAGATCTTTATACTAAAAATGCATTAATTCAAATCATAAAAGAAAAAGACAAGTACCAATTTCTAACTGAAAACCGTACTCGACTTAAATATATTTTTCCAGGCCCAAAATTAAACACTTCCTTTGCACAACATTATTACACTTACCGGGCAAGAATTTTTTTCAATCGACTACCTGAAGAAATTAGAAACATTAATGATAACATCCAAATAATAAACACTGTGAAAAAATATTTTAAAGACAAACTTACAAAAAATAAAAATGTTTCCAATTGAATTAATCTTAAGGATAACTCATCTCAATTAGTTTCCTTAAGTAACATTCCATTCTTCAAATAAGTTTAAAATCATTTTATTTTTAATTACTTACTTACTGTAATAAAACAATGTACACTCCTCTTCCAGCCACAAGCTAATGCTTCTATGGAAGAGGGGTCTTGAAATATTTAATCATATAGGTATTGTAACAAATAAACAAAAATGTACTTATATAATAAACAAAAACAAAAAAGGTTTATTTTGGTATTACTTAGTAACATTCTTACGACCAAAGGTGTGGTGTTTTAATTATCTTATATACATTGTAACATAGATGGTTATATGTGATTAATTAAATTAATTGAACACTAAAATGCTGAAGCGATGAGAAAGGAGTTTAGGTGGTCTTACATCAGGGCGATACTGAGAGTATCTTCACCCTTTCAATTAGCGATAAGCACCAGATTTTATTTTTCTAGCGATGAATTAGTAACTTCCCGAGGGAAAATTTGATATTTTAGTAATACGGTCATCAGAAATAATTAAAGCGTGAGCGTCGAGCAAACCCCCTTTATTAGAGTCTTATGAAGCCCTAACTCGAAATCAGATGAAATTGACCTCACTTTGGGAACAAAGTTTATTGTATTTATTACCAAACTACAACGACATTCGATGATATTAAAAGTCCAATAGTTCATCTTTAAGTAGTGATACTTGCCCAATTACCTAGTCCTTTTTTAGTTTAGCTATAAATTTGACGGTAATCTGTGGTGTGGTTGTAATGAGGGTAATTCCTACCAAAAATAATTCCGTAATATGTAGCTTTATCCACTCTTGAAAATCATAATAATAACATAACCAAATAAAAATTTGTTCAGAAGATGTCCAATATTGTACCACGGAATAAATGCTTATTTTTCTAATTGCGTTACGCTAAATAACTACGTTCAATGATTTTTATTTTATTTTATTTTATTAGGAACATTAACAGGTTTATAACATGACATGCATAGAGAGAGAGAAAAAATAAGTAAAAGAATTAGGTTACAACCCAATAACCAATGTTCACATCATGCAATAAAGATAAAGAAGGTTAAAAAGCAAAAAAACAAACAAAGAAAGGTTAAAAACAAAGAAATGTTAAAAACAAGGAAATAATAAGAGAAAATGTATATATATATATACACGTATAAACACATACATACATATATATACATACACATGCATATACACTTATAAATACATACGTACACACATTCATATACATAGTTGCATACATACATACGCATACATACATGCATACATACATACATACACACACGTACATTTGATATTAAATACAAATAATATGTAAGAGTGATAATGAATAAATGATGAATGTAATGTATTAAATTTAGAAAAGGGTTAATTATTACAATACTCTGTTAACAATTTTTTTTAAATCTCCTAAGGTACACGACAGGATATCAGCATCAAAATAAGTTTTATTATAATGATTGCAAGTTCTTAGTAAGAAAGAATTTTGCTTGAGACTCGTTGAAGGAATTTCGATATGAAACAATGATTTGTCTCTAGTTTTCTTACTTGGGACTCTAATATTGATTGATGACAAAAGGGCTGGACAGTCAATATGACCACTCAACACTTTGTGTAAGTAAATCATGTCCGCAGTGTCTCTCCTGCTTTTTGATGTTAATCTGGCCGGCATTTATAAATCTTGTCCAGTCAGTGGCTGAGTTGACACCGCGTCAGGTTTCCACCCCGGAGTCGTGCGTTCAATTAAAGTCCTTTATTACGACAAAAGCTTTTCCGCTTACTGTGGTGGCAGTGGGAGATTTTCAAATATTGTCAGGTTATTTGTAAAAAATATTTAAAAGATGAACATCCTTTTCAACGCTTTTTTTAAATGAACAAACTATTTTCATTACCACATGTTTTTTTTTGTTATTGTGATTAAAATTGAAAACGCTTATAACCCACGCCTTTAGCTATTTGTTAAAAATAAAATACATGAAATATACCAACACATAAATGTGAGTGCTGCTCGTATTTGAATGATCTTTTCCACCGCGAAAATCCCAACCAAATACTCGAACTGTTTCCTCGAAAATGAGAAAATAATTCAAAGCCCGCCATTAAAAAAAGAACATAGCAGACTTATTACGGTTGAAAAATTGTAAAATAACGTATTTTTCAAAAGCAATCAATACCTTGGAAAAATGTTGAAAACGCGATGCACATTATCATTTTTAGAAAACGCTCTCATTAAGAAGCTTCCGCCGCGTTGCTACGGCATTGGGACTTATTCGGCTAGCAGTTATTATTCTGATTCGCTCGAGTGATTTTCTACATATTTTGCCGAGTTTTCAAAACGTCTTGAGCGATCGCACGCCATAATATACCATTTTCGACTTTAATATTTTTATTAGAATTCGCGCCTTTAATATTTTTTAATAATTTTCTTTTACATCTTAAAAATACAGCATAAATGCTAAAACATAGGTGAATTCATTGGCACTATAATCAGTTTATATGTCTCGGTATTAAAATTCAGAGGTATGATTTTTATAAATGATTGCTATAAATTTCCAACTAAAACGCCAATCACTCATATATCACTTATTGATGCGATCACTCAAGTGTTTAAAGCTTAACGTTATTATTATCATAGATCTGATTACGAAGTGTTATTTTATTAAAGATTGTTCTGATAACGAAACACAGATGGCACTACCTCTAAAGTTGGGCGGCGCGTACGCAAGCCGAGCTCCGAATGGTTCCGATTCGAACCCGAACCTAGCCGATCTTAGGTGAATAGCTCAAACCTCCGATATGTTTCTTACTTCGACAGAATAATTCGGAAACTCAAACAGTTAGGACGTATGTCCAGTAAGTATGTAAATAATAAATAAATAAAAAAGACACATTTGTAAAATCTCTTGTTATCTTCAAATAGAGCAAGTTATTGAAGACTCTCGTAATTTCAACTTAGAACATAAATCATCGAGTATTTCAAGACATAGTTAGTCACATCAAAAGCAATCTCGCCAATTTCCCAAACATTCAATAATCTTTGTCGCAACTTGACTATCGTCATATTGACTACACGTATTAATTTGTAATCAGTTTAAATTATCCTAAGAATTTATACAATATCGCCTTCTTGAAAGTCGAGGCGTTTAGCCTCATAATATAACTGTTGACTTAAATAATTCGCACTCACAACGTTCCACTACTTAACTCCTCAGGTTAATATGTTCGCTTTTGGGAACAGCTCGTGAGGTATCATAAAAATCGTGGTATCTCCCTTACTGTCATGGTGAGATATGGTTTATACAGTGTTAGAAAGAGAAAACGCCATGCTTTATATTCGAATCAAGAAATTAACCACTATGGCATCAAAGGATCTGAACGCAATTTGAGAAAAAAATATGAATACTTATAATGCCACGGAGGTCGTCAGATAAAATTACCTACTTAATTATATTTGTTACTCAAAATTAAAATAATTTTTGATTTACTGATCAAAGTGTCTACTTTTAACGATGGTTTGTTGGCGAGAATAATTGTTTTAAACATTTCTAAGAAAATCCGGACATTTATCTGATTGACACTGGTTTAAAAGATTTAATGATAATTTGAAGTTACATTTAATTTTAATCTCAGATAATGTAAGGTCAGATAAACATTTACAATAATAAACGCGATTTTATTTAAAATGGAGATTATTATCCATTATGTACATAATAATTAATGTTTTTTTTGTACTCAAAAACTACTATACTGATTACGATGAAAATTTCTAAATATTTTCACAATAATACGTGAATTGAATGGTATAAAAAGTCGAGGACGCCCGACGAAGATGATATGAATTAAATGCTTATGTGTGGTCAAATGTAGGTACGTGATGTACAAAGAAATGGGTGTAAGGGTAATATAATATAGCGTGGAAGTTGTTACCGTGGGATTAAGTGGCAACAAATAAAAGTAAGGATTGGTTTATTATCTAGAAATAAAAAAATATTTAAGAATACTAAAAATGTATTACCACAAAAAAGACATAATAAAAAAGAAATTAATTAGCATCCTACTATATAATCTGTCTGGAAAAGGGCTCGCATAGGTAAAATGAAGGTGTGATACCAGTTCGTTCTTGTAGTAGATTCCGGTTCTTCACAGCAACTCCCAGTTTATAATTTATCCAAAAAATAATGTTGTAGTCCAATGCGAAACAGCCTCACGCTACTGGTCTCCAAAAGGGCCCTCTTAACCAATTAGGATCGGCAGATGCCATCCGATTCCATCAATCCAATGGTCAATGCTCCATATGCAAACCTGATGCTCACAAAAATTGGCGAATGTGTTTGTCGAACCTCAGCCAAGAGGAATGCCCGCTGCTCTGGGCTGGTGATCAAATAATGGCGACTGCTTCCAATGCAAATCCCAGATCCTTGCTCCCTCAGGTTTGGCAACTCTCCAAGTCAGAATTCCAGGGCTGTCAATTTGACCAATAGCAAAATGACAATGTGTAGGTACTTAAAGGTCCAACACACCAAGACCATAGATGCGATATAAGTAAATATGTAACAAAGTGAATGTTAGAAGAAGTCGATTGAACTTTTTTTTAAGCTTTACACAAATATTATTTCCTCCTTAAAAATGCGCACAGTTTCCCGGTACACTAGAATTCAAAACCTCAAAACCTAACTCCAAACCATTTACAATCCCGCGTTTCTCGGTACACGTCAGCTAGTTGGCAACAAAATGTTGAAATTTATTCAATCGGAACTAAAAACTTTATTTTCTATGGCAACATCAAGTTACTCACTATGTCTTTGAAATTTTAACTTCACATTCAAAATTTCATCCCATCCTAGTTTGATTTTTTTTTTGTACAATATTTTCATTTTTTAGTACAATTTAGTAATGTTGGCCTCACTTAGTGGCTTACCCATGCTCCAAATAAGGGACAACTAACCAGATTATTTTTTATTTATTTTATTATTTTTATCGGTGAATTCGACTTTATTTTATTTTGATTTAACATCGGAGTCTCCATAGAAGCCCCAATAAATCTGGCTTTCAAGAAACTGGGCGTTTTGTATTTTGTATTGGCTAGCAGATTCTTCACTAGTGAACAGTTTCTAACCCTGTACAAATTTCAAGTACCCCCACCAAAATTGAATTTGGAAGCCACCTCTGGGCTGGAGCTTTACAATACGTAATAAATCTACTTACCCGTTAATAATCCATTACTGACATACCGAATGGCATGTCTAATGCTTAGTTGCAATGTGAGCATGCTGAGTCTGTTCTACAGTCTGTCTGGTATTTTAATGTAGCCTGCTCTAATGAGCTAACTGAATTATGTACCTTGTGCACCTGTGCACGCACGTGAAACTCAACAGACGCGAGCGGAACACTCTTTCTTTATGTTGGCTTCATGCGAACGGGTCGTTTCTTCGACTCGTTTTTATGGAAGTCAGCTCGTATGTGGAACAAACTACCAGCATCTTTTTTTCCTCTTCTATTAATGCGGGCGCATCTTCCTATATCTTCTACCTTATGTACCGCCTCACAACACTGCCCAACCATTTGTATAAATAAAAATACTGATATAAAATATTGTCAATTTTTTTAAACTGGTAAATTATTATTTTTCTGTTATAAACGGGACTGCAGGCATTTAACGATTTAATTGACAGATTTCTTAATAAACTATCAGTAAAGTGTCCAGATATATTCTGAATGACTAATATTTTAATAAATGGGCATTCAGTCACATTTTAACGGTATTTTGATAAATCAGCCGTAGGTACATTATTTTTCTCTGTGTGGTGGCATAATTTCCCTATCCTTACAATGTACAGACAGGGGAGCTCTTATGAGGTGTCACATAATAAAACTAAAATCTAAACAATTGTTATTTTAGAATTTTTTTAGAAATGCACCAAAATCATTTTTCACATATATAATTACAATCTTTAAATTAAGAACGATAGGCAGGTAAATACTCATTTTGTAATCAAAATACTAAGAATGTGATATCAAATATTATAAGTTACCCATGATATTTTGCCTAACGACAGTGTATCTACCGTTAAATACAGGATGTCCAAACGAATCAAGCGAATTGGGGTGTTAGACGAGTTTATTTGCAACAAAATGACTGAACATGCTTCAGTCCAATTCTTATGGTGTGTCAATATTGTGTCAAATTTTGTATTCATATTTAAAATAACCACGAAAATTAAAGATATTATTCGATTTTTTTGTTATGGTGTTGTTGTAATTATGCTCTTATCTCTCTTATGAAAGTATTTTTTTATAAAATCCGTATCCATGTACCAAAAGTAAATCATTTGTTGCGTAATGTATTTATATCTTTAAAAAAAACTAGCATTCGAGACTAAAACAAAAAATACGTACCATGGTTTAAGCAAAGCTAAAAAAACTTCACGGTATTATTCATTGGTCTCACTCTAATAAATTAATATTATTTTTTAACATTGATGGGTTAAAAATTGAACCACAACTTACTCTGTCACCCCAATGCATTTGAATCTATATCGACATACATAAAAACTTCAAGGTAGTATTTATAGGTCTCTCTAGTAAATTAATATTGTTTTTAACATTGAGGGGTTAAACATTGAACCACAACATACTCCGCTACCCCAATTCATTTGAATCTATATGGACATACACAAAAATAAAACTTTCTCTTTTCCTATACCATTAATTCGATTAAAACTTTCTCTTTTCCTATACCATTAATTCGATTAAAACTTTCTCTTTTCTTATACCATTAATTCGATTAAAACTTTCTCTTTTCCTATACCATTAATTCGATTAAAACTTTCTCTTTTCCTATACCATTAATTCGATTAAAACTTTCTCTTTTCCTATACCATTAATTCGATTAAAACTTTCTCTTTTCCTATACCATTAATTCGATTAAAACTTTCTCTTTTCCTATACCATTAATTCGATTAAAGCTTTCTCTTTTCCTATACCATTAATTCGATTAAAACTTTCTCTTTTCCTATACCATTAATTCGATTAAAACTTTCTCTTTTCCTATACCATTAATTCGATTAAAACTTTCTCTTTTCCTATACCATTAATTCGATTAAAACTTTCTCTTTTCCTATACCATTAATTCGATTAAAACTTTCTCTTTTCCTATACCATTAATTCGATTAAAACTTTCTCTTTTCCTATACCATTAATTCGATTAAAACTTTCTCTTTTCCTATACCATTAATTCGATTAAAACTTTCTCTTTTCCTATACCATTAATTCGATTAAAACTTTCTCTTTTCCTATACCATTAATTCGATTAAAACTTTCTCTTTTCCTATACCATTAATTCGATTAAAACTTTCTCTTTTCCTATACCATTAATTCGATTAAAACTTTCTCTTTTCCTATACCATTAATTCGATTAAAACTTTCTCTTTTCCTATACCATTAATTCGATTAAAACTTTCTCTTTTCCTATACCATTAATTCGATTAAAACTTTCTCTTTTCCTATACCATTAATTCGATTAAAACTTTCTCTTTTCCTATACCATTAATTCGATTAAAACTTTCTCTTTTCCTATACCATTAATTCGATTAAAACTTTCTCTTTTCCTATACCATTAATTCGATTAAAACTTTCTCTTTTCCTATACCATTAATTCGATTAAAACTTTCTCTTTTCCTATACCATTAATTCGATTAAAACTTTCTCTTTTCCTATACCATTAATTCGATTAAAACTTTCTCTTTTCCTATACCATTAATTCGATTAAAACTTTCTCTTTTCCTATACCATTAATTCGATTAAAACTTTCTCTTTTCCTATACCATTAATTCGATTAAAACTTTCTCTTTTCCTATACCATTAATTCGATTAAAACTTTCTCTTTTCCTATACCATTAATTCGATTAAAACTTTCTCTTTTCCTATACCATTAATTCGATTAAAACTTTCTCTTTTCCTATACCATTAATTCGATTAAAACTTTCTCTTTTCCTATACCATTAATTCGATTAAAACTTTCTCTTTTCCTATACCATTAATTCGATTAAAACTTTCTCTTTTCCTATACCATTAATTCGATTAAAACTTTCTCTTTTCCTATACCATTAATTCGATTAAAACTTTCTCTTTTCCTATACCATTAATTCGATTAAAACTTTCTCTTTTCCTATACCATTAATTCGATTAAAACTTTCTCTTTTCCTATACCATTAATTCGATTAAAACTTTCTCTTTTCCTATACCATTAATTCGATTAAAACTTTCTCTTTTCCTATACCATTAATTCGATTAAGCTAAAAATTTCCAAGTTTGTTTTATTAGTGCCAGGAGTGTTTGGAGAATGGTTTGAATGGTTAAAAAATTCGGAGACTTCCAAATTTTTTTGGAATATTTTGGGCTTGTGTAACCAATCCTTTATAATATTAGAGCGCTCACTACAGACCACTGTACACGGAGAAAAAATAGTATTGCTAGTTTGTTAAGAATCTCTTCAAATGATTGGTTGTCCGTTTATAAACGGGATTGCAGGCCTTTAACGAAAGATTTTACAGGTTTCCTGATAAGCTTTTAGCAAAATTCTAAAATATTATCACAATGCCGGAACACGAGTTCGACACCTGCAATCCCGTTTTCAACCAGATTACCAATAATTTAAAGAGATTCATTAAATTAGCAATATTAATTTTATTCCGTGCAGACTCCTTTGTCTCAACGACTATAGGTACGATGCAGCCTTTATAAGAGTCGGAGAAGGAATTATTTATTTAAATTGTTCTATGTATGTCTGAATGGCACTGACTGCGACCTCTCCCAACTGGCAAGTTTATAAATACATACTTGAACCTTGACTGGAAGGACTTCATACACAATTGATTTCATACACTTTATTTTGTCATTTTGGCTGCTTAATCTCCACGTATTTGCTATTTGCATGCGGCTCAGTGCGTCGTGCGAAGACTGTGTGGACGGAATCTATGAAATGCAACATAAAATGAACAAAATATTAACATTTTACTTTAGAGAGATCATCATAAATGGTGAAATCCATTTTAAATAGACCTTTAATGATGAATTCGTATATACCTACAACGCTTTAATAAACTTCTGCCAATTTTCCAAGTTTCCGATTCACTGGATAATCAAACTTCTGTTCAGTGAAAGAGAATTGCTTGTTTTTTAGCCTTTTTCAATCAACTCTGTTATCGTTAAGTCAGCCGATAAATACTAAATTGATACTGCAGGGGTGGTCAATACCTACGAAAATCAAATATTGGTATTTGAAGAATAATTATTAATTTTTATCATTGAAGACAATATAACGAAAATTTGAAACGGAAAAATCAGAAAAGATACGGTAGCGTCTAGGAATTGAACCCAGAAACTTAGCTTTGCCGGAGGGCAAGTCGACCACTCTGCCAATCCGACCATATTTCCTTCGGTCGTATTTATCTGTATCATACTTCAAATAGGAAATACTAACAATATCTTAATTTTCTTAACCCATATTGTTTGCATAGGTGTGTTATTTAGGTGTCCAGAAACTATTAGTACAAATGACAAACAAATGATGAATCTGCATACACCTTATGGAAAACCCAAAAAACTTACTTTTTTCAGTCTGAAGATAACGACTTTTTCGTTTTTTTTTCGCCGAGTTCATAATTCGACGCATTTTAAAATACTATAAATCAGTGATTAGTTTTTTTTACTTTTACTTTTCCCATTATTTTTAGATGGATAAGTACTTGATAAATAATAATATTTAAAAAAGTAAGTAAAGGGAACCCACTAAGGCACTGCCAGTGTATTGGTAATAGAAGCAAAAATAATATGATGTAATACACTATTTCTATTGAACTTATAAATATAATTAAAGTAAGCTAGATTATAATACAAAATAGCGTGTATTTAGAATTCATGATTTACGTTTTAAAAAATAAATAATATGCATGTTTCACTGCAGAGTCAATATATTCGCTTTTCGGAACAGCTCTTTTGGTCTCGTGGAAATCGTTGTGTCTCAACAGTGTTAAAAATACAGAAGTAAACAAGAGAATAATTAAAATGAAACCAAAGGTTCCGAAACTTTATGATTTTTTTTATATGAAATGACAATAAAGTGAGGTAGCAGAAATGTTTCAAAAATGTTTGTTTAACAATTTTTTTTATAAGTAGTTTTATTCTAGTGTTTAGACGAAAAAACGTTAAGCGTGCCTTTTTAAAAACTTTTATATGTATTTTTACAAAATTGTACTATTACAAAAATTATGTATTTATTTGTAATCGTACAATTTGAAAACGAAATTGATCGCCTTTTTAAAAACAGTTTAATTTTCGGAGATTGCTATAATTCTCCGATTTATTGACAGCATCTTTAACAAACATGCCAGAGGCCTGAAGAGTTGTATATAAATAGAAGCAAGCAAGTACCTATATAATGTATATTTTAAAGTTACGGTGTAATACATGTGTACCTATGTAAGTTAATCCGTAGCACCGTTTTTCTTTTAATTTGACTTAAAAAATTCCAACATCGGACTCGGTTCACTTGAAAACAGAAGCTTAACCCCCCGCATACCCAATTTCTATCAAGTTATGACAATTTTCAAAGTTTTTAAGTTCCAAAAAATATATATTTAATTTTGAAGATAATATTTATACAATTGTTATGCCGAAACGTTAATTATATTAAATTCCCTCGATAGAAAAAAATCGTAAAGTAAGCGCCAAAAATTATTAAAAAGACGTTTTGTTCCGGTATTTAATATGCTATAGGCATGAAAAAAATCACAATGTATCTTTAAATGCAAGTAAAACATTTGTCGATAGATTCTCTCTATCAAAGGATTTGTGTTTTTTTAAAATATTTTTACCAGTTTGCTTAATTGTTATCGTTTTAATATTACCGCGATCCCTCTAACATTCATATTTACATACGAGTATCTACCTTTCAAACTATCTTTAAATGCTTACTACGGAGCCATAAATAAAAAATACCACTAAATCGACTCCAAATGTGAAATATGTAGATATATTATATGTATTTTACGATTGTACCGCAAGTTTCCGGACACCATGTACAGTCCCTCTGACAACGGATTGTCGTGAGCTTATCATTACTTAATAAATATTTATTTAAAATCTCATATAAGCTACTCATTCGAAAAAAGGAAAATAAATCTTATCCGACGTTTTCTGCAAATCGAATTACTTTATATCTTTCTAATCTTAATGCTCGTAATTGAAATCAATTATTTAATCATTTTTTTGAATAGCAACAATAATTTATCAGTTATATTTTATTAATTGCTATAATTACTAAAACATTGTGCTTAACATTTTTTTCGTGTTATGATAAAGATAAGAGCTTGTAAATTGGATAAATAAGATAAAAATTAAAAATAAATAATTTGTGAAAATTAAGTCATTATGATTAGTGAATTACGTATCGAAGAATCAAGATCAATAATAAAACAATTTTTTTGCTGAGAATCGTTATTTTAAGTATGTTACACATTATACAGGGTTTTCCAATAAGAGGTGTTATTTTGATATTCAATCGTAAAAGATCAATGGTTTCGTTGCTTGTGTGGCACATAGCGCGGTCTTGTTGAAAATAAACGCTGTCCAGATCAACATCATCCATTCCGGCCATAAAAAATTATTAATCATCTTTCGATAGCGCAATCTTTTCACCGTAACTGTTGCTCCAGCCTTATTTTCGAAAAAGTAAGGTCCAATGACTCCGCCGGACCATAAACCGCACCAAACAGTCACACGTTGAGGATAGAGAGGCTTTTCAACAATAACTCTTGGGTTTTTCCAGCCCCAGATGCGACAATTTTGCTTGTTGACGAAACCACCGAGGTGGAAATGGGCCTCATCACTCAAGATGATTTGCATTTGATTCACTCAAGTGAACTTTAATAATTTCAATTGCCTTGTTGAAGCGTGTATCGTTCCATTTTTATCAATGGCGTAGTTTTTACTTGTCAAATGTCAAAAAATGACAACTTCAAAAGTAACATCTACCGAAATAGCGGGCTATTTCAAATAACACCTCTTATTGGAAAACGCTGTACTATATAAATATTTTTTGATTAAGTTTGTACATTTTTTTTTCTTTCGAATATTGTTTTGCTTGAACAGGATCTCAATTTGTTTTGTTATTTACTCATTTTTCTTAAACTACAAGTATCATACGTAAAAGTCAAAAGGCGTTTATTATATATATAGTAATATCTTGTACATAAATAAATTTAACTCTATTTTAGCTTCAGATTTTTTTATAATTTTTTTTTTTTGCGACTGAAAGCAAAAATTCTGTGTGGTTATTTATAATTGAAAAGAAATATGCTTTAATTTTTGAAGCGACGTTCATTCAATTGTTCAAATTTTAAATAGGCGTTTCTTTCAGTTTTTCGTGTTTCTTACAGTTGGTATGTAGTGTGGACAAGTGAGCAGATCTTAATAGGGATATCCAGGCACTTTTCATCGTTATTTTCATTATTTCCTTAAAAAAAAAATTAAACATAATATAATAAAGTAACAGAACAGAAGTGTAAGTGTAGTGACACACATGAAAATTTAAAAAAAAAACTTATAATAAAATCTTCTTAAAACTGAAAATATATATTTTCTCACACATTACACGGTACATTTTAAAATTAAAATATAGATATGAAAATGAATTACTTAAAAAAAAAACGTTACAGCAGAGTGAAAACTTGAGTGTGATAAACGAGAAATTTCCACATATTTTTCACGTCTCTCATCAAAATCACTGCTATAGAAAGTGACATAAAAATTCATGCTAATGTACTTATTTAGCGTTTTTAATAACCGTGTTTATAACATGACATTGTTTTTCATACTGAAGTTTTCGAACTGTCATTATGATTTTATTTATTTGTGTTTTTATTTTATATTGTGCAAGAATTATAACATGACACAAATGGGAAAAAAAGAAAGATGAGTATATTATATTTTATTTGATGATTTGTATTAACGTAATTATAAATGCCGATTTCCATTCTCTTTTAATATTTTTCTTTTAGTGTAATAATTATATTTGAATTTTTAATCTTTATTTTTAGTTTAAATTTATCTTTATTTTAATGTTGTTTTTTTTTTAAATGTATAAATTCTTACATTATAAAATGGGGGCCTCAGCACGGGTAAACAACCTAGTGAGGCCAACATTACTGAATTATAATATGAAATATTGTAAAATAATGTATCAACAATAAAAAAATAAAAAACGGAAATTTATTTTATAATGTTTTCCCCACTGGGATTTTGTGTGCTGGGGAAGACATTTTACATTTTCTATATTTTATTAAATTTACATTTTTATATAATCTTTTCCACTATTTATAATTTGTGCTACAATTTTTTGTATTTCTTAAAACTTAGCAGTTTACAATGTAGGTCTAAAGCTAATAAAGATTGTGTTAATTAAACTCATATCACTTGGATATTACACAGATTGTCTCACTTCATTCAATCTGTGTTTGGTTCCAATATTCTATCAATTTCGTTTTTCCCTGTGTCCCAGATCAATTTTTTTTATAAATCCTTTGAATATATTGACATTTGTTAGTTTATTTGCAGGAGAGTGGTAATTTGTCGTAAAGCTTTTTAAAGTCCATAAGTTGTCTTCGTTTTTGCTTATTGGATGTATTTTGGTTTTGTTAATAGATGAAGCATATTATTTGACTATAAATAAGTATGGTTATAGCGTTGTTGTTCAAGTGACATGATGTTTAGATTATTAAAAATATGGTCAGAGCATGTTCTGATAGGTATTTTGAGTAGTATTTTCATTGGGGGATTTAAAGTGGCATTTAAATTTACACGAGTGTAGCAATTAAAAAGTGGAGATAATTTCAAGTCAAACCTGGACAAAGTTCGATAAGGTCCAATAATTGAATCGGTTATTATGTTTATTTGCATAACGACTTACTTTTAACTGATTGACATTTGACATAAAATTAAATGCTTTGACTTGAGTTGACTAGTCTCGACATTTTGTACGAAGGAGAATGGTATTCATGATAAATAAAGTGTTGATTGTTGAGCAGCAATTGATTATTTTGGAGTCTTTGGTAATGGATGTTGAAATTGATTAATTTTAATAAAAAAGGTGAGTCGTGTTAATAGTGCTGCTGCAAATTTAAAAAATGCTAAATTTATCAATATCTTTTCAACGTTTTCTAAAGAGAAAAAGTTTAAGCCCTCCTAGTTTTAGGTTCATATATGAACGTGCGTCCATATTTTATAAAAGTTTTTATTTCAAAGAAATAATAATTCGTTACAGTTTGTCTCAAACATCTATACTGAACGCCATGAATAAATTAATAAAAATAGCCAAAATATTCATATTACAACGAGATAAAAAGTGAACTTAAAGTTTCTTACAAATTCCATGAACAAAACGAATCTGTTTTCAAAATATCGAGTTCTAAAAATTTTGTTACGTTTGTAGTAAAAAATGTGGTAAGAGGTTTTGACCACATTTTACAAGTCTTTGAATATTATAATTATTATTTAAAATTAGTAATATTTATTTTACATACATCCGCTGAAAGACAAATTATAGTTTCTAAACGGTATTTGTTTTTGCAGAAAATTAAAAACATAAGATATACATAGCACATTTGAAATTAATAGAAAACATTGCAAACTGAACAAAAATAATAATATAAGAATTGAGAGATTAGCTTTTTCAATTTCATCATGCGAGTACTCGACTCTTTTAAGTCCTAACTTCCAAGTAATTCCTCGCAATGAGTTGAGATGAGTGGCTTGGTACACATTCATTTCTGATTTCAACAGAACAGGAAAATAAACGTGACGAATCACACATATAAATAATAAACTTGACCAATCACATATATAAACAATAAACATGTAGAGTCACACATACAAATAATAAACTTGATGAGTCACACATACAAATAATAAACTTGTTGAGTCAGACATACAAACAATAAACTCGATGAGTCTCATATACAAATAATAAACTTGATGAGTCACACATACAAATAATAAACTTGTTGAAAAAAATCCCAATTTCAGGACAGCCAAATTGTGTGTTTAGTAGGTACATAATATTCTTACAATGGAATGGCGATGCTCTCAAAACAAATTTTGAGAACATTGTTGATTGCATTCGAAGTGACAGGATGGTTTCTTTATCCTTGAAAGAATCGCAAAGAACGTTGAACTGAAAATTTCCAGAATCGCGTTTTTTATGAGATATACATGATTTTTAAAGTAAAATTAATTAAACAGTAAGCTTACAGGTATGTACATATCAATGTTTTTTTACAATTTACCTTGTAAAAGTAAGCTACAGCTTTGTTAAAGTGCTCTCAAATAAAAATGAGATAATACACAAATTGTTTAAAACCACTCGAGCGATGTGTTTGTGTATATTCTCGGATATGCTAATAATTATTTAGAAAATTCGCCAATTCAGAGTCTAGGTAATAAGTATAGTTCAATCGATGTTCTATATTTGATAAAACACCCAGCCGGGCGTAATGAATGTTTGTTGATTACACATTTGCTTTCAACAAACCGTTTTTGTGTTTATTTTTTATAATAATGTTAAGTTATGTTCTGTATAATAACCAATCTGGCATTATAAAGGTTTACTAAATACTAACATGCTCTACAGTAAACATTTCATGTTTATTTTACTGAATTTCAACAAAGTTACTAAATATTGTTCCGTTACTGCTTTCATAGTACCTTAAGAACCTATCTTGTGCTCTTATTATTATATATTATTTATTAAACTACTTTAACTGGAATATATATTATTATTTAATAAATATATTTGTACAGTGCCCTTGAGGTGATTTTTAATGAAAACGGCGCCATATAAATTAGCGAAATATTATGAGAGTTCAGTTGACAAGCTGTTTGGTAGAATTAAAAGGGTAAATTTGTATTTGATCGAAATGGAAGCATAAGTTAAATATGGGATGTGCAAGGTGCTTTTATGAGTGGGAGGGGGAACATGGACCAGATCTTGTCATTGCATATGCTCACTGAGAAGTTTCTGCCATAAAACCAGAAACTTTTCTGTGCCTTTGAAGTTCCACAAAAAGCATACGCCTGAGTCGATAGGAGACAGATGGTGACAGGATAAATCATCACATCTTTAAAAAGTTAAGTCATGGAAATTGATGAAACAAAAACTTTATTAACTGGGTAAGTTGGTTAGATTAGATAAGATTTTTAAAAAATTCATCGTTTCTAATGACTTTATATCACTTTTTAAAAAGTATGTTGAATAGTCACTGTGTTGAGTTATGAATGTGTTGTTCAAGAATGAAGTTAATTGCGTCTCTGTATGAAAGAAGCGTTGCATGAATTAAGATGAAATATTATTTATATTTACACCTCAACACCTTTTGTTAAAGTGTGTTAAGCAAGGCTTATGTTGTTCGTACTCGGCCTATTATGTTATGTTATATACACTAATTATTGATTTTTTTATGTGCCATATTCGTACGACTCCCGGAAAACTGTGCGACGGCTCAAGAGAACGGTTACTCACTTTTACTTTCATTAGAAGATATTTTAGAAAAATAGCGCCTTCAAAATTATTCATGTTTTAATTGTTATTACATTCTCAGAGACGTGAAGGCGTCTAACATCGTATTATATATATAGAAAATTAACAGGTTTTTTAATTAATATCATTCTCAAAATATTAATATGAAAATATTAGAAACTGCTTACTGCGGTTTAAAGCCAATGAATTCACCTATATTTCACCGCTTATCCCATATTTTTAGGTTCTATAAATTTGGCAGATTATGACAAGCGATCGCTCAAAACGTTTTTGCAAACTTGCCAAAATATGCCAAATCGTAATAGTGGTACAAAAGACTGGTTCACCTAAAAAATGGAATTCTACGTTGACGAAATTACACATAACGCGAAGTATAACTAAAATTACGCTAAATAATTTCTTATTAAAAAAGAGTTAGGTTACATGTGTAATTTAAGTAAGTATGTTCATGTGTAATGCGGTCCATGTATAATTCTTGCAGTGATATGTTCGTGAAAGTCATGCCTATGTATTTTTTAATGAAACCCACGGAAGCATGTATTTCATATATGCTCTAAACTATATCGTCGCTGTTAAATCAAACCGGCATATGTGCAAAAATGGAGCTTTTATTTATTTATTTATTTATTAGTTTGTACACGCCCAATTAGGGCTTTTACATATGATACAATTATAATACATTTGATATAATCAGAGAGTAGAAGAGATAAAACAATTAAAAATGTACCGAGTATAAAAATATTAAGTTAAAAACAACAAACAGAGTAAACTATAGAATGCACATTTCTATAACTTTAGATACATTGAAAATTATAAACATTACAAAGCTCAAGATAGACATACAGATTTAATAACAATGAATCTCAAAAAAATCAAGATAGACATACAGATTTAATAACAATGTTTTTATAGGCTGACAGACATTCAGTACCGTTGGTGTTCATGTTATATTTATTCCCTGCACTGTGCAGTCGGTTCATTACTGAATTTAATTCTGCTTTCGTACCTGTGATGTTACAATGGTAAGGTACCTTCTGACGAACCGTTCTACTAGGCACATGAAAGTCAATCAGCCTAAGGAGTTCAGGGGAGTCAAACATGTTATTAACAATTTTATAAAGAAAAAAGAGATCAGAACATATTCTTCTTTCTTTTAAAGTGGCAAGGCCCATGACTTTCAATAGTGTGGTGTAGTTAATGTTTTCAATGGGAATACCTAATCTATAATTTATGTTTCGTAAAAATTTATGTTGGATTCGCTCGATAGATTTTTCATGAACATTGTAAAATGGATTCCAAATGGTTGAGTTAAATTCTAAATGGCTTCTGACAATGGATGAATACAATATTTTTAAAGTTTTTAAATTTTTGAAATCTTTTGATGTTCTTAATATGAAACCCAACATTTGCATCGCTTTAGTGGTTATATTGTTAATGTGGGAGATAAATGTTAATTTGGTGTCAAATATTATCCCCAGGTCTTTCATTTCGGGTACAGATACTAAGACTTGATTATTCATACAGTATGTGAAAATCAATGGGTTTTTCTTCCTATAAAATTTCATGACTTGACACTTTTTTACATTAAGGGTTAATTTATTTCGGATACACCATTCAGAAAAGCTAATGAGATTTGATTGTAATAATAAGCAGTCATTAATATTGTCAATAATTCGGTAAATTTTCATATCATCTGCGAACATCAAAGTAAATACACGTTTAAATACATTTGTAACGTCATTTATAAATATGTTGAAAAGAATGGGTCCTAGATGTGATCCCTGGGGCACGCCGCTTGTAGCTGTAAAGGTGTAGGACAGTTGACCTTTAATGCAGACAGTAAGCTCTCGATTAAACAGATAATTCTTAAACCAGGATAGTACGTTACCGGTTATGCCAATTTTCGCCAGCTTGTTAACAAGAATTTTATGGCAAACCTTATCAAACGCTTTGCTGAAATCAGTATATATAGAATCGACTTGTTGTCTATTAGCAAGTGCATTTGTTATATAATTTTCGTACAGGGATAGATTGGTTAAGGTTGATCTGTTTGAAACAAAACCATGTTGGCAAGTTGTAATGATGGATTTCACGCTGGGGTTTATCTCTAGAAGAATTAATTTTTCAAAAATCTTGGGTATTGATGATTGGATACAAATTGGACGATAATTTTCAATTGCAGATTTATCCCCGCATTTAAATATTGGACTTAAGTAACTTTTTTTCCAAAGTTTTGGGAAATTTCCCGTTGACAGAGACTTATTAAATAATATGAACAACGGAATGGATAAGCTGTCTGCACAGTTTTTAATCAAGATGGGTGGAATTTGATCCGGCCCGGAACTTAATTTTGGTTCAAGTGTTTTAAGGTAATTTGTAATGTCGGTGATGTTAATATTAATATTTGATAATTGCAAGTTTATATCAGAATTAAATTCAGGAATTTGTTCATCTGAAATGTCAGGTTCAAACGCATCTTTAAAGAAATCGGCAAACATGTCAACAATTTCTTTTATGTTGCTAGAACTCCTTTGTTTATGATTCATAGTTCCGGGGATCCCGACTTCATTTTTTTTCATAGACTTTACGTGTTTCCAGAAATGTTTTACATCATGATTTATAGTATTTTCCACTTCCATTATATAATTTTTATAACAATTTTTAGACAAATTTTTGCAAACTTTCCTGACACTTTTAAATTTAATATAATTAGGTACAGATCTATGTTCTTTATAGATTTTATGAGATTCTTTTTTACAATTTATCAAGTGAATTAATTCCTTAGTGAACCATATTGGATACGTTGATTCTTTATGTTGGGTAAGAGGAATATTATTTGAAATTACATTATTGAGTTGCGAGTAAAAATAGTCAGTATTGAAATCAATATCACCGTCATTTAGACTTGTCCAGTCAATGTTAGACAGTACCTCATTAACTTTATTGTAATCTGCGTTTTTAAAATTATAACAAATTCTTGAGATTTTAAGATTATCATTTCCAGTGTAGGGTATAGAAACTATAAGTGTATGATGGTGTTTATCTATAGGGACAATGAACTCAGGAGATTCGTAAACATTTACATTATCTTCATTTGAGAATATCAAGTCGAGAATGCGATTGTTAACATTAGGTACATTATTAAATTGAGAAAGATTTAAATAAGAACACATATCCAGAATATCCCTTTCACAATCAGAAATTGGAGAGTAATTAGGATCATTAAACTTACAATTCGGTAGGTTGTAATCACCACAGACAATTATTTTGTGTGTTGGATATTTTGTTTTTACATACTCGACGTCCTCACAGTGATTTTTGTATATCGACAGGTCCGAGTTGGGAGGAATATATACACTGCCAATAATAGTTTTACATGATTTTCCGCTTAATAGTACAAATATTTGCTCGACATCATAATTTTTATGTTTAATTAATTTAGAGTTAGTGCTTTTATTTACTGCTATTAAGACGCCCCCTCCTCTTGATTTGGCACTAGTATTATGACTCCGGTCCATTCGGTATATGTTGTGATTCGGTAATCCGAGCTCTGCTGAATGAATGGAAGGTTCCAACCAGGTTTCGGTGAGTACGATGACGTCTTGTGTGATGGTAGGAGCTGTAACTCTGAATTTGCCGAGTTTTGATTTGATACCCCTGATATTTTGGTAGTAGATGCTGCATGATCCCAGTTTATGTTTATTAGCTGGCCTCTGTAATTTCACATCAACCACCTTCGTGCGTAATTCTAAAACATTTTGATAATTCACCATAAAGTTATTTACTGGGTTATTATTCATGTGTGAAATTAACCGTTTTTTGTAACTAGTGGAACACCATTAAGCTGCATCTCGACAATTTTAGGGCTGGAGTTCACATACTTTATTGTTAAGTTTGTTTCGCCATTTTTTTTTCTGGACTCCAGTTCTTCACGAAGCATTATCAATTGCCGCCGTTGTTGGAAAGTTTGATCATTACTGGCTTTAACACCGTCCTTTAATTTTTTATTGTTAATTAGAATCGTCCGGGCTAATTGATGATCTTTAAGTTCCAATTTGATAGGTCTTATTTTACCATCAACTTTCTTTGCTCCTAATCTTTGGATTTTAATATCATGAGTATTAATTGAAATATCTATGTTTTTAAGAGCTGTAGATACCTTGCTAATATCCTCTGAGATGTTAATTGCGGTGAGATCTGACACACTCTCCGGGATATTGAAGAGAATGATATTATTTGCTCGCATCTTTCTCTCTTCGATTTCTGTCAGTACATCACACATATTAGATGGAGGAATTTGGGAGTTAACTTCTGATGACAAAGTTTGAGGAATGCTTTTAAAGGCTGATAATTCGCCTTCAAGGATCCCCATTTGCACCGCCATCAATCCAGTGGTGCCCAGAAGTTCTGAAGTTATCGGCGTAATTTTTCCCATTTGCTCCTTAGTAAATTTGTTAACTGGGTCATTGATAATTTTTATTAGTGTACTTAAAAGGTCTTTTGCCTTGGTCATGTAAATCAGAGAGTTTTCGTGTAGATTGATTGAGTTCATGATTGATTGATAATTTGGCAAAAGGATATTACTCCGAGATAATATTCAAAGAGAAATAATAATAAACTGAAATTTCTCAATAGCGCCTATGTACCGCAATCAGTTGAACACAAGCCGATTATGACAACACTATCGACCAATAGCGATGCAGATGACGACACTTTAGACCAATGGTGACAGAATGACAACACTTTTCTAGCGCCTGCGTGTTTATGATGTTTATGGTTGCACGTTTATGTTTAAAGATTATTTTGAGATTTAAAACACCTCACAAGCACAGCAAACACTATTTTAAGGAAATCTAACTGACTGGAGATCAAATTCACTAGTTGATTTCAACTTTAGAACACTTTCTAGTTTGTTTACTTGCAAAAATACACTTGTTTTGGTAATTTTAATGTGGAGGTTATTTCACTGTTGACTGATTCGGTACGGTACATGTATTATCTCTTGAGTTATTGGTGTCAAAAAATTTCTTTTTTCCCTTCTATTCTTATGTCGAACCGGCATGTCGTATAGTTGAATAAAAATCTGTCATATGGCGTTGGGCCGGTATGCATTTACGCAGGAATCGCCACTTTTTTTAGCAGAAGACATACCTATTCCGCAATACGCCAGTTGCTTCAAAACTTTCAAGGGGGAAATGCGTCCACCATGTAAGTAAAACTGAATTATCTCACAATAGTACATTTTTATTATTACCCAGATATGACTTATTGTATGACTTATTGGCAGATAATCCGGTTTGCACTTAACAAAAGCGTTTATAGCAGCCTCAACTAAAACAAAGCGGCATATATGCCAAAATGTCTGACCCGGGTAAAATTTCTCCCGGTTAAAAAAAAAATTAAAATAGGCAAATTTAATAAAAAAAACTTTAGCAAACTGAAAGATGCGAAACTGCGGTGAGGAATACGAGTCTAAAACCCGTGAAAGAGTGGACCAACAAAGGGAAAAAGAAGCGTTATTGAGATTGGGAGCTGTGTGCTGAAATGACTGTAACATTTAAATGACAAAGCTGACTGTCCAATAGACGTTGTCTTTTACAACGATAACTGTTGGACAAAAAAAATAGCTTTATGATGGCAATGTACAAATATGCTATTACAACATTAAAAAACATAAAATATATTACTCACAAATTTTTAGTAAAGGGCCACAACCAAAACAAGGTGGATTCGGCTCACTCAACCATTGAAAAATAAGTTAAAAGAGCACTCCGAAGCGGACTGATATACTTACCTTCCCAATACGCCATGGCCATCAAAACGGCAAAAAAAAGTGGCAAGCCTTACCTGGTTCATGAGTTGAGTCATGAGGACTTTTTGATATAAAAGCTCTGAAGGACTCCCAGGTAATTTTACCCATTTTGGATATTCGAATGTTTAAAGTAATTAAAGACGACGGCAACTTTTACTTCAAAACATCCTACGGATCACATGCCTGGGAGGAGGCGAAGAAAAGGAATAAACAGGGCAATGGGAGCGTAAATCTTGTTCTGATGCAAGCTTATTCCAATAGACCATTGATGAGAAGAAGAAAAATGTTATCCTAAAGTTAGTTACCGCCGGGATAATACCGTGAATTTATTCAGATTTCCATAAACGATTGGGAAATTTTGAAGTTACCAGCAAATGGAAGAGCAGTCTTATGTTAATTGTTTATAAAAAAATTGTGAAGCAATATATTATTTTTTCATTGACAACATTATCTTTTTTTTATACCTAAAACAGGTTCCAAAAGAAGAAGCCACTATGACACAAAAGCAAATATTACACTGATTTTAAAGCCATACTGGCATATCTGCATTTTACTCTTAATTTAAGCAATTTTCGATTTATTTGCAACTAATCTCAACTAATCTCCAACTTCAATAATCAGTATTCGTCTAAATTTTATTCATTCATAAGGTGGCTTTGAGGTGAACCAAACGGACGTTAAAAGGAAAATATCATATGCGAAATCTTTAAAGCGCTCTGGTGAAAAACTAGCATTTTGCACATATGCCGGTTTGATTTCACAGCGACGATATGTATTCATTTTAATGAAACTGGTTTCAGGTTTCAATAAAGCAAACAATAAGGTAGCTTTCTTTCATTAAATAATGTTGATTTTAAATGTTTAACATTCAAGCAAATGTTATTTGCGAGTCGTGACAGGTTATTAATAAAATGTTGGTTGTTTTTTAATGTCGATTGATTAATATTATTCAAATCACAGAAGAGATATAATATAATGAATAATCAATTTCATTGGCTTGTCTGGGGCCTAGGAGTCGAAAGATCTTATACAAAGTGATGAGTTTTCCTATAGTGATTTATTTTTGGGGTATTATGCCGTGTTGCGCTAACTCATTCTTTAGGATACTGAGAAAAGAAAGCATGGCCTTCGGAACCACGACGAAAATTCAAAACTTAATAAGCCCTGCAAAAACCAAGTTTCATCTTGAGACATATGGAGTTTAACAAGTTTTAATAATAAAAAAATACAGTGTGTGGCAAGCCTACGCACGACGGAAGTGAAACTTTTAGTATTCTTCTCTCTCTCTCTTTTCATTTCATTCTCTCTTTTTTTCTGTCTATTGACATATTTATAAGTAGCATGTGATAATTAAATTAAATTAAAAGTTATAAAAATATGGGATTCGAACCTGGGTCCTGCATAACGAGTGTCGAACGCTCTGCCTCTAGACCGCGGTTATTACGTATTCGACCAAAATATCATATAGTCAAATATCTAAAAGTCGCAGCACGAGAGCATTTTATCAATTTTAAAAAAATTATTATTAAAAAAATCACAAAAAGAAAAAAAAAATAGTTAAAGCGGGGATCGAACCTCGGTTCTTCACGACGACAATCGGGTGCTTTGCCTCTAGACCGCGAAGCTGAGTTTGGAGAGCGACCGAAAGTAGGTATATAATATTGGCTAGGCTCCTATAGCAAAATGATCACGGTTTTTGATGACGGTCATGAGTTGGTTTTACTCCGGTCCTTGAAATTGCATAACGCGCGTAAAGAAGTTTCACTTCAAAAAACAGATGTAATTGAAAATATTGCTAAAATAAACACCTTCCCCAATTTACGAAGTGAGAGTAGATACGAAATTTGCGGAATTAGTGCAGAGTAGGAGGAATTTTGAAAGAAAATCATCACTCGATAATAATCACTCACTCAAATCCTGATCAACAATAAATTATGGTTTGTGTGTTATTTTCCAACTTCTTAACCCTGCAGTCTAAGACGAGACAGTATTCTAATTAGAATCTTAACGACGTAAGTGAAGAGGCCGTGCACAAAACTATGCGCCTTGCGGTACTGTTGTATTGGACAGATCTGCGGTTGAATTTGGATCTATTGTGTTTGGGACTACAGGGGCCTATCTACAAAACATAGTTTTTAGATGAAAGCTTGGGATAAAGATTGGAATGCTTATATGCCCAACTGCATCTCTTAAACGGCTATATGTACGAGAGATTTGTGTCACTAATATATATGATTACGGCATTACCGAAACCAAAAGACCCTGCACACCCAAACGGATTTATAATTTTGTAAACGCCCACCGCCAATAACTTCAATAGCTGCGCACAGGGGTTCCATAGTCGTTCAAATATATGAGATAAAAAATTATAATGTACCTTATTTTGGATTACCGCCATCTTTTGACATCATTCAAAACTAAAATTACAAATGATAGACGGATAGTCTTCATGTGTCGTGTAATTAACTAAAGCCGTCATGCATTTAACTGCCATATTTAAAAAGAGTCAATATCACTCAAGCTTATTTGACAGTAATAACTAATAACCTTTCAATAGCAATATTATTATGTTCATCGGTCGGTGTTGCGCGGTCCATGCAAAATGCCAATGATTCTCAACCTTTGAGATATTACCATTTTAATAAATTAATTCATTTAAAAAAAAAAATATATATATATATATATGCAGGTTGTCGGGAGTGAAGTGGGTTTTCTTCGGTGGGTCATTCTACACGACAGTACAAGTAATAAGAAACTAACTTTTTTCAAAATTCCAATGTTTTAAGGTAGTTTTTAGGTAAAAAATGAATTGTTTGTACGGGAAAATAAACATTGGAATTTCTAAAAAAGTTATTTATCTTTCTTACTTCTACCATCATGTAGAATCACCTCCCTAAGTTAGTACACTTTACCCCGTATTAAAATGTTGTTTTTTTTTAAATATTCATTCTATAAAAGTGTAGTACTTTTAAAAAAATAATATATATGGTTTTAAAATATAAATTGATATTAAAAAACATGTATCGAAATAAAATTTTCTCCCGTGAATGATTTTCTTATAAGATTATCTATGCAGAGTGTCCGGGGGTAATTGAACTCGGTTTTTCTAGTTATCAATTCATTAAGTGTATGTGAAAAATAAAGTAACTATAAAATAATAAACATGAACTTGAAAAAGTTTAATATATTTCTTAATACAGAGGTATCCCTTAACGATAATTTCAAACACTCGGGTTTGTTTGTTGATTTTTTTGCTTTCACTTAATTTAAGTAAAAATTTAATTTTATGAGATGTATGTAATTTTTGTTATTTGTTTTTGGGGTATTATGCCGTGTTGCGCTAACTCCTTCTTTAGCCAACGTTTCGGACAGCATTGCAGTGTCCATCATCAGGGCATGATTCAAAAGAAGGAGTTAGCGAGTTAGTTAAATCATTCAAAAGAAGGAGTTAGCGCAACACGGCATAATACCCCAAAAACAAATAACAAAAATACTTTTGGCCGTGAAAATCTTAAATCATATTACATATATGTAAATTTTATAAAAGTACACGTGATTGTTACTTTGTAATTAAATACCAGCTTCTTGCCCGTTGCAGACAACTAATTGGTAAAAGTGCTAAGCGATTTTTATATTTGAATGTGGATGAAGCAAGAAGCGTGGGCCAACAAAATTTAAAAAAAGAAATTAATATTTGAAGAAAAAAAGGTGCCAAGGAGCTAACTGATAATTTTTTCACCGAGCCATTCGGGTTGTGTAGGTTGAGACGCGTAGTATGATACCCATATCGTATCTTTTGTCACTGACACTATTGTTATTAATATAAAAAAGAATTAATCGTCATTAAAGCTATAATCTCAAAGTTTTAGAATAATCAGCTATCCGACGCGTTGTTGTAAAAAAGCGATACCCCGTTTTGAGTTTTCCGAAATTTTGGTTTTCAAGAGGTATTTTTTTTCCAGTTAAAAAAAAAGTTAGAGAGTAAAAAGCAAAATTAATTCCTACGATTAAAAAACTCCAGGTAACATTTAAGAAATGGCATTGGTACTATTTATTGAAACTTCACACTCACTTAACAAAAAAATGTTTTTGTTGGAAAAAATATCAATCACGATGTAAAATATACTTATCAAAAGATTGGAGCTAGGAGTATTGTGGGTACGCTTTCAGAATTTAGAACAGAAGAACGTCGCATAATGTTATGTACCTGAGCTAATACAAACCATTCCATTTCATTTTAAGAACATGACCACTAATACTAGAGCGTGAGCACACAGAGAGCGGTCAGGAGTTCCGAGTTCCGAGTTCCGCGTTCGGCGTTCATTAGAATGTACTGATACTATAACAACAACGCACACAGCGGGCAGTCAGACCGCGGCGGTCAAAACGGAACGCCGCGTTCTAAGAGTTCTTTTGCCGCCGAGGCAGAGAACGCCAGAACGCCGTGATGTTTGAGGTTACAAACACAGAAAAGTTAATTGAATTGGTTAGGGAAAGGAGTTTGTTATACGATTTAAGTGATGTAAATTATAAAAAACGCGAAAAAAAAGTCGAAGCTTGGTTTGAAATTGCTACTAGTAAATTTAAATTTTAAGTAAATTTTATTATTAGTAAATTCGCCTTGTTCTTCTCGCGTTGTGTTGATTGGGTGCACCCAATACTTTCTTTTCTTTTTAGAAGCTGTTAAGCTCCACAAGAGCAATATATTTTCACGGATGATGAACTTTCTAGTGACATGTTGCATATGCAAAGACCCAAACGAAACTAGAACGCGAGAATTTGAACGCCGCTTGTGTGCGTTGGAACTCTTGAGCGGTCAACGGTCACTAGAACGCAGAACTCTGACCGCTCTCTGTGTGCTCACGCCCTTAATTACCGTTTTTAAGTTTGTTATAGTAAACAGCACTTGAAGTGAAATGATTCTAAACTGCGCTAAATAAATGCTATTTTATATTATTATTATTCCATATCATGGTTCTGGCAATCGGACTCTGAAAGTTTGCAAGTAAAACTTTCGTTTTACAATTTAAAAAAAAAAGTATTTATAACGAGTAAAAAAAGTATGGTATATATGTAAGAAAATAATATATTGTATATAATGTAATAATAAATATACGGGGATTGCGTAAAATGCACTTGCACGCTCCCAATAACATGAAGCAGAGCTATCGTCCAGATTGCAACATCTGTGACTTTGGAGATTTAATATATTTTTAGTTTTTCATTTCCCATTTGTTAAATACAATATTATTTAACCGATAAATGCTATAAACACGTAAAATAAATAAGCATTTGCAAAAAAATATGATTAACATTAAATCACGTAATTTTAGGTGCCAAAAGCACAAACGCAGGTCCATTAGACTTGCCGTCGGGGTGGAAAATGACGATTGTTTGAAAGGTACTTATGTAAACCCGAATGTTAGAGAGAGCGCGCTAATATTCAAAACGATTTCAATTAACAGACGTGTGCGACTGCTGTGAAAATATTTAATAAAAAAACACAACTCGTTTGAAATAGAGCAAAAAATCTCTCAACAAATACTTTAGTTGTATTTAAACATACAATGTGAATTTTTTCATATCTATAACATATTAAATAACAGAACAAAACGTATTTTTTATAATTTATTGGCTTACTTTGCAATTTTTTCTATCAATTGAATTTAATATAATAATGTTTCGGCATAACAAATGTATAGATATTATCTTTAAAAAAACCTTTTTTTTGCAACTTAAAAACTTGAGTTAACGAGAAACTTGTTATAAATCGGTAGAAATTGGGTATGCGTGGGCTTAAAATAAGACAATACCCTAAAATATGGCCAGAACTGTGGTTGAACTTGCTCTATCAAATCTCTATAATAAAGTGGGAAGTCGTGTGAAAACAATATTCGGCGCGCTGCCCGACGTAATGGACGGACCTACGGTCGAATTAGCCCTAACAGGCCTAGAAAATTAATAATTTCGCGGAGTTTATTTTAATTATTTCTGATGAACTTATTACTAAAATCTCTGATCTTTCTAGAGGAATCCTTCAAGTTACTAATTCATCGTCTAAAAAAATAAAATCTAGCGCTTAACGCTAATTTTATACTTGAAAATGTGTTTTTTAAATTTTTAAACCTTTTTACATAAAATATTTTGATGGTAAGGTACTGTTTGTATTAATCTTAAATTTAAATAACTCACATTCGTAGGGATCGCTCTAATAAAATAAATATTTACGAATTTATCAGAATTAATTCAAATGTGAGCCTTGGGCAAACCCCCGTTATCAGAGTCTTGTGTGGCCTTAACACATTTTTACCCCAACGACACCGAAATTTCATAGATCTCTTTCCAACGTCGAACAAATAACATATTTCCGCACTAAAAAAATTAAAAATTATTATATTGCAAGAACGCCCCCGTCAGACCTCTACTTCAGAGCATCTAATGGAATATGTTGTTTGAGGCTAGCACAGACATAGGAATTAATAGACGAGAAGATAATGGCGAGGGGTAAAATCAACTGTTGAAGAACGAAGGGAGTGAAGCTGACTGTGATTCGTCAATAAATCAATCTGACAGTAAATAGGCATCTCGCATTATAATATCACCATTTACTTCTTAAAAGTAAAATCTGCTTTTGAATGAATAGACATTTTTACATGGGAGCGCAAATTACTCGCCACGTTATGAACAAATTTGCGAAGTCCAAATTCGGCAAAAAAATTCGGTTCTATTTTCAGAGTATTTAGTTAAGACACTTTTATAAATGTTCATAATTTACTTCCCAGCAACCAACCAGCTTTCTGTTTCGCGTCCAGACGTTTCTCGATGTGATAGTAACAACTGATTCATATTATACGATGTGAATATGCTTAAAATAAAGTAAAATAATGCTTTTATATGGAATGTAATACGACAATTGGGTTTATTCTCTTTTACACATCTATTTTTACAAGTTTTTATAGTACAAGTCAACATTTTGCCGTGTTATTTCGTAAAATGAACCGATGATGCCTCGACCATAGTTCGCACAAGAATGACGTCACGTTTTCAAATTTCACTTGAGGCCATACGCGAGCACAGCCGGCTCCAATGGAACCGGTATGGGGAGTGGGGATAATACGCTTTTAATCACTTAGGGCAGGTCTACTAACATGGACGCCCCCATCCGATATGTACTTCAGAGCCTCTAATGGAATATGTTGTTTGTGGCTAGTAATGTCCTTCCGAGGCTAGAGGCTTATATTATTTCAAACACTTCAAATATTTATTTATTTCCATTTTTTATATTCAAATGATGTTCTAAAATGTTCGACTGACGGCAGTAAAAATTAATAAATCACTTCCATTTCTTGGAAAATAATCTAATTTTAGAAAGTCAATATAGTAAATAAACTCACAATTTCCGCAATAAATTTCAAGGAATGGTTACGGTATTTTGAAGTCTCGGCAATATATACCTTTTTCAGTTCCACTTCGACGGTGTCCCGAGAACTTCAGGAGCACCTAATTTGATTAAAATGATTTGAACAAATCGAATCGGTGAGCGGCGCTACGACCGGTGAATGTTTCGCCCTGTTGAGGCATTTCACTGCGAAATATCAAAAATACCGCGAACTAAAAGCGCGCCAATGTCCATCCCACATCCTGAATGCGAGAATTCAGTTAATCCAGGTAGATAGAATTATTTGATTTCGAAATGCTAACGGTCATTGATTAGTAATTTCATGCTCATTATTTTTTAACCAGATTGATGTGTAACACTGTAATGGTTTCAATGTAGGAGATTGTTTCGGAGAATTTTAACAATTCAACAAATTTCAACGTTAATTTTCAAGTTCTGTGAAAAGTCCTACTCAATTTCTGTTTCTATTTCAGTTATTTCAAGCAACTAGCCTAAAATTATATAGTAACAGAACTTGAGTAAGACTTTCACAGAACCCGAAAAAGAACGTTGAAATTTGACGAATTGTTCAAAGTCTCCGAAACAACCCTTCAGGAATTTTCATTGGAAAGAATTAATAGCGCCGTTTTCGTGAAAAATCGCCTATAATAATATCAAATATCTCGGCTTAACTGTTGACCATAATCTAAAATGGGATCTCCAAATTAAACTAATAACAAAAAAATCCGGAAACTATCGTACATCTTCAAAACAATACGAAATATTATGTCATTAAATCAGCTAAAAAATATATACTTTGCACTTTGTCAAAGTATTCTAATGTATGGTATTTCAGTATCTTAAAATTAATCATAAATCAATAATTCGAATTATGTTTAGAAAGCCTTATCAACATCCGACAGTACAGCTGATGATTCAAAATAACTTATTAGACATAAATAAACTGTTCATAAAAAAGATCATCTACAAAAACTGCATAAAAAAATTACCACATCACATAACTCACTCGCAAAACACGAGAGCAATTACACACAAACAATTACTAGTACCGTATATCAAATCAAATTTCGCCAAAAGACATGAATCTTACCTGGCTCCTCACATATTCAACATGTTCCTAACCCAAACTAAAACTTACGTCTTACCAAATAATTTGAATTGGGTGTTCAAAAGATTTGTAAACTGGTTGATGGTAAAAGAAAGAACAGATATTAGAAATATTCTAAACATCTAATGCATTTTACAAACTATACTGCACACAAATTCTAACAAAATTACAAAATTTTACAATTAATTACAATACGAAATACTCATTCCATATTTTTATACATAATTTTTCAACACATATAGGACTACACTTATTTTTCTATTTTTATATTACTCATTTTTTTACTTCTATTTTTTTCTTATTATTTTTATTTTACTATTTTTTTTACTAAACATTTGGTTTATATATAAATTGTTAATTACCAGCCTCAGAACAGACTATGTCTAGTGAGGAGGGTAATGAAAAAAAAAACATCTGTACAGAACCAACCCCAAAGCCCGAGTTGCCGGCACTGAAACTGAACTAGCCTATAATGATATAATAACAGAACTTGAATAGGACTTTCATAAAACCCGAAAATGAACGTTGAAATTTGACGAATTTTTCAAATTCTCCGAAACAACCCGTCCTTAGGAATTATCATTGGAAAGAATTCCTCAACCATTAATAGCGCCGTTTTCGTGAAAAATCACCTCAAGGGCGCTGTACAAATTTGTGTAATGAATAATTAATATATCTGGCTTACAACAAGGATTCATAATAACTAGTGACTTACAACTAAGGCTAATACTGACTCAATAACATACATAATAGCAACTATGTTGCCATATACAGGGTGTATCGGCACGTACCCGACAAACTTTAACCAGCTATTCCTTAGCACATTTGGAGTAAAAAATCTTATGTGCACTTTGCTGTCCGGTAACGTTTTTTTTAATAAAAAAATTATTATTCATATTTTCACCACATGTCACCACTGTTTTATCCTTTGTCAAAGTTTGAAAACCCATCTGGCAAATATTTTATTCGAATTCCGTTGAATAATGCACGTGTGTACCTATATTGGCGCACTTTTACAATCACAACGAAATGGCACGGCACCATTCGTCTCATTTTTAACTATTATTATGTAGTGTGTGCGAAAGAGCGAAGACGCTTTTTGACATAGTTGCTTATAACAGCTGTTGAACACGAAACGCAATGCCAATGACAGTGATGTAGTGTGGAATTTTTTTTTGTTTTTGTTTTTAATTGAAAAAAATGCTACCGGACAGCAAAGTGCCCATAACATTTTTTACTCCAAATGTGCTAAGGAATAGCTGGT
Source organism: Hesperophylax consimilis (assembly GCF_061612785.1). Lineage (NCBI taxonomy): Eukaryota > Metazoa > Arthropoda > Insecta > Trichoptera > Limnephilidae > Hesperophylax > Hesperophylax consimilis. The sequence continues at coordinate 27,152,150 of NC_142858.1, read as the reverse complement.
TAAAGTTTGTCGGGTTAGTGCCGATTCACCCTATATATACATAATTAGTTTGATTAGTTTGTATACATTATTTTTTATTTTATTTATGCTGTTAAAAAATTTACCATTAATGCGCACTTTGCCCCTGGTCCCTATTTATATATAACTCAATCTACCTAACGAATTAAATACACCAACCACACTTGGCGTTTTTCAGTCTACAGAGGAAGCTTTTTAACCGAGCGAGCAGGGAGGCGTTTCTAAATAAATAAATGAAAAGCCCTAATGAAGAGAAACGGGTTTACGTTTAAATGGGTATATGAAGTTTATAAAGCACAGAATGCATCCATCAAAAACAAAGAAAAAATATATGAATTTAGAGCAAACAAACTAATGGAAGACGCAGTTGGTCGAGGAAAAACTTCGTAAAACTTCAAAAGCAGAAAATTATACACTGATTGATATTATCTTTATTAACTAACTACTTATCACGCCGTTCCCCGAAGGGGAAGGCAGATATAGAGATAGAGAACCGCCAACAAGTAGATATTGGCACACACTTCTTGCCGCATTCACATTCATACATCGACTCATACATACTCTTCTATTATTCTGACTTTTGACATGTGTTCCTCGGGTGTCCTCGACTTCTTGTTATGTCGTTCTTCTTGTACATTCTTCCTTCCTCTGCCAGTATCATGCCTTACTGACATACATCAGGTTAGGTACCAGTATTCCATTGTGGACTACTAGTTTCGCTTCTTTCTTCCTTTCAGTCCTCCATTAATGGAGTTACCTGTATTTACCCTTATTTCAACATCCTCATCAGCCTGTCCAAGTCTCGTGAACATACTTCCCAAATACACAAACTCATTGACCTGCTTCAAGTATTTTCATTCCTAAATATATTACACACTTTTTCAAACTATCTCTTGTGGTTAATAAAATACTAAATAATATTTTGTTATGAAGCGGTGTTAAGTCTTATTTAAAAGTAATTATTTAAAACACCTCTTCAGAACAAGTACCATTCATAGCATTAATTTTGATTAAAATTATAGAGAGCACGGTCTGGCAACAAATAGACCGCCGGGCAGTCTATTGTTTGTTTCCGTTTCCTTTCGCTGGGTACTCTGGAATTGTTACACGAGCGGGACGGCCGTGTAATGATCGCACAGTCAATTAGATTATAATTCATTTTTTACCCTGGATGGGCGATCGTATTAAAAAGTGTACATCAGTATTCCTGATGCGGGTTATTCGGTTCTTTTTTACAAAAACCAAGTCGGTGCAGGCTCTATTAAATAAACGTCCGTATAATGGATGACCGTGTGTGTGTTCGTGAAGATCACAAATAATGTTCTACTGAAGTTTATATACGCGATCCCTTGCAAATCGTTATTCCGCGGACTCCGGGAAATGAAGCATTCACCTCAAGTGGCGCGATACAAGCCGTATTTTTCTTAATAAGATACGGATAATAAAATCACAAGCCCGGACGGCACCCGCTCAAGTAATCTGCCGATCAGCTCAATGGATGGATTCGCTCCATTAATGTTACATAAACGATAGACCCGATACGCTCCAGAACCGCTTATCAGCCACCTTGTCGGAGACGCTGGACCCGTCTCCTGGACCAAAGCCCTGATGGTGCCAGCTCGATCTGTCTGGGACAGACCACCGCCGGCCGTATGGAAGCTCCCCGCTCACTTTCCGTAATTAAGTGGTTAATCAGTTTTAGATAGAATTAAGAACCAATTTTTGATCCCTGGGGGTAAGTGCCGAGTCATAATATGTAACATGTTTACTTAAATATATTCTCCATGTTTTATAATGTGCAAAAACAAAACTACTGCTTTCATTTCACTACAATCAGTAGAACCTGTAATCCTTTGTGTGCCCATGCCTTGGCGACAGTTTCATGCTCTGCCCATCCCGAACATTACTCGAGGACCGAGTATTGGCGCGCAGAAAATCTGCAAAGTTCGGGATGGCATTTAATATAAAATATGGCCGGTAACAATTGGCGCCTCAACGTGTTTTGGCTCGTGGTGATTGCATGTTGTGCTGATTTTGGTGAAATGTTTCATGATTAATTGACATAATATTGTATCACATATGTCAAGTGATTTGAATATTGTTTCATAACCTCAAATACACTCAGTATTCTTGTAACGATAATTCATAATTTGCGTTATTCTATGGTAAAATCTTGCGTAAACTTTCATCTTTCATGAAATCTATGATTTATCTATGCTTTTGTAGCTGTCAAATTTTATGTCAACACTAATTGGTAAACAAGATGATTATATGGGAGGTTATGTCAAACTGTCTAATTCATAATTATTTACGATTATTTTACGATGTCATTCACTTGTTTGATCAAGGCATATTTGCGTTTTATAATATTATTAGATTTTTACGCTAATATACATAATATTAAAAACATTTATGTCGGCGTTCTACAATACAAATTGTAAGTCCACATTACAATCGATATGCGTTTTAATTACTCGTAAGTCAACAAACACTCAATATTATTTATATACATACCTACGTCATTTTTTTTCGCCCAAATTAAATGATATCTTTGATTGACAATTACATTAGGCCGACGTTTAATAACGTTTCACAATATAATAGGGTGGTCCATTTTTCGCAATTCTCATTAGGGTGGAGCATATTTTTTTTAACAATTTTTTTTTGTTTTTTTTCACAATTGTACAATAGAAGTTGAGCTAATATTACGTCTAATGATACTACAGCCGTCAATGAAGAGTTTCTTTTGTTTTATAAACAAAAAAAAATTAAATATTTATTTTTCTCTTCTTTTACTTCTTTCTTTCTATCTGAACATCAAAGAACGTAATCATGTCTTCACCAATACCAATACCAAATATCAATGGGGCTTCGAAGGAGGTTCTCATTAAAGAACTTAAAGACAGGAATATTGATCCATCGTCGACTTCTCATGAGTTACGTTTACAGGCGCGCGCTTATAATAAAGAGATTAAAATACCTGCTATAAGTGAAGTGAATTCTGAATCATCGGATTCTGAATTAGACGACACAACCATTAAGAAAGCCCACATAATTAAACAAACGAAGATTATTTATAGGGACTCACACTCAAATAACGTAGACGGTTGGAAACTGAAATATGACGGAAAAAGTAGTGTAAGGGAATTCTTACTATTAATTGAGGAGAAATGTAGGACAAAAAATTTTAACCAGGATCATCTTGTACGCGTTTTTCCTGATCTTTTAGAAGGTTTAGCACTCCTGTGGTTCAGGTCTATTTACACTCAGGATTTGAAATGGGACGATCTTTCAAAACTTTTGATAAGACAATTTGAAGCAAACGACCTTCAAACAGATCTTAAGGTAAAATTATTTAACATGACACAACCTAAAGGTATGTCAGTGCTAGAATTCACTCTCAGAATGAAATCATTAAACAATATTCAGTTGTCTATGGTTAACTGTAGTGCTAAGATCTGAAATTTCCGCGTCCCTTATAAACTAGCCGAAAAATTAATAGGAGTTGTTTAAAGCCACAATAAATAGATTTAAATTAAAGTTTAAACCTTCTACGTTTTGTGGGATCAAAAGTTTTAGTTAAGATTTCAAAGTGTGAGTGATTTTTGCGCAAAAACTAATTAAAGTAAAAAAATATTAAATGTCAAGTTGAGTGACTTTGTCTATGCAATAAAACAAATATTAAATAGTGATTGCCACCATCAATTTTTCATCAAGCATAATTAAAGAGGGGCATTTGTGAACTTACTAAAATAGTGATGTCTAGCACACGTAGCAAAACCCCAATAATTTCGGAAGATAAATTGAACATGGATAAGATTATTGAATACATTGATAAAAAATTTGAAACCCTGAAAAAAGATATATTTACAAAAATTGATTTACAAACTACAGAAACTACAAAAAGTATTGATTTTATCAGTGCTCAATACGATGAGATGTTAAAAAAAATTGAGGTCTCAAATAATTTAAATCGAGCGATTCAAACAGATTTTGAAAATATAAAAAAAGACCAAATAGAAAAAAATATGATTATTAAAAAACTTGAAATCCGACTTTCTGATTTGGAAACGTTATCAAAATCTAATAGTTTGGAAATAGCAGGAATTCCACAACAAAACCGCGAACAACCTGTGGAAATTGTTAAAAAAGTTGCTGCCGCAGCAGGAATCCACCTCTTACACACTGATATAACTGACGTCACGAGAGTCTCAGACAGACGAAATGAAGCCCCTCCTAAACTTCTTGTGACCTTTTCCGATAAAAGAAAAAGAGATTCCCTCCTTGATAAGAAAAAGGAAATAAATTATAATGAAATCAAGGATCTGGCGACATCTCGAATCTTCATCGGGGAAGAATTAAGCCCGTATCATAAAGAAATCCTATGGAAAACAAAACAATTATCAAAAGAAAAAAATTACCAATATGTATGGTACAAACAGGGTAAAGTTATGATACGCAAAAAACAAGATGATAAAATTATCTACATTAAGCACCTTGATGATATGGTGAAAATAATTTAGTGAATAATATGAACAACATTACTTAATCCACTTAATAATTTAAATTGAGAAAATGAATAACGCACAAACAACAAACATACCAAACATATCATCCATAAACAATAATTTTAACATAATGCACCAGAATATTAGAAGTATCAATAAAAACTTTGATGAACTACAAATATTGATGAAAAGCTTAAATTTAAAATGGGATATTATTATTCTTACTGAATGTTGGCTAACTGATAAATACTACCCCCTACAAATTGGGAATTATGTCCCTTACTCTACAATAATGAACAACACAAAAAATGATGGTGTCATCGTATATATTAAAGAAGATATAGAAGCTGATGTCAGAGAGATCTGTATCAATAATGCAAACTGTCTAAGTATATCAATCGGTAATGACACAACAATACTCGCAATTTATAGATCTCCTTCTACACAAAATCTAGAACCATTCCTCAACTCCTTATCTAATCAACTAAGTCTACTAAAAAGAACTAAAGATGTATTTATCATCGGTGATATAAATATTGATATTCTTGAAAATGGCCATCCAAAAAAATTTGATTATATGCAAACACTAGCATACCATGGATATAAAAGCCTAATTGATGAACCAACACGTGTATATAATGAAAGCAAAACTTGCATTGATCATATCTTTTGTAAAACTAATAGAAAAACTCAAGCCATTATTTGTACTACCACACTGACAGACCATTATACAATAATTCTATCTATTACAAAAAAAAATACATATGTAAACCAAAAAAAGAAATCACTCCTAACGAAATCTGAAACAAATTGGGAAAACGTCAAATGCGAGTTAACAGTGAATGACTGGACAAGCCTTCTGGAAAAAGATGATACTGATACTGCTTGGAGTTATTTTATAGAAGTTTTACAGAACATTATCCTATCAAACACCAAAACCATAGAAAAAAAGTTATCTCATAAAAATTTACACATTAAACCTTGGATTAGTCAGAATATTATAAACTCAATCAGAAAAAGAGATGAACTGCACAAAAAAGTCAAAAACAACCCTTATGATATCCTAACACTTCGATTCTACAAAAGATATCGTAATACATGTAAAAATGTAATACGTTATGCTAAAGAAACATTCTATAAAAACAAGATTGATGAATGTAATAATGATTCACGTAAACTCTGGCAGATCATAAATGAAATAACTAATGCTAAAGCCTCACATAATGACAATAGCATTAAGGAATTAAACATTGATGAGATTCCCACATCTTTTACAGAACACCCGGACAAACTTCTTGACTTTATAAACAACTATTTTTGCAATATAGGCTCAAACTTAGCAAATAAAATTAAACAAAATTCAATTAGTACTATCGAAAATACAGTGAGGATTGACGATGTAAATCAAGAAAACAGCCTCAATATTGTCAAGATAACAAGTGATGAAATAAGAAATATTATAGCCTCCCTAAATATAAATACTTCATCGGGAAATGAACTGATATCAAGCAAATCAATTAAATATCTACAAAATGAGTTAATCCACCCACTGACGTATCTTATAAATCTGTCAATATCAAATGGTATTTTTCCTGCTTGTCTTAAAATTGCTACGATCATTCCAATATATAAAAACGGTCCCAAAAATGATGTATCAAACTATCGACCAATTAGTATTTTAACTACACTATCAAAAATATTAGAAAAAGTTATAAAAAAACAAATGCTTACATTTTTAGATTCTAATAAAATATTATCATCTACGCAGTATGGTTTTAGGGAAAACCTGGGTACTGGTGACGCTATAGCTAATGTAACAAATACAATTATTAGAAAATTGGATGAAGGCAAAAAATGCCTAGCAGTTTTCATTGATCTTCAAAAAGCTTTCGATACCATTGACCACGAAATACTGTATTTAAAACTAAAAAAAAATGGAATAACCGAAACAACCCTAAACCTACTTAGAAGTTACTTAACGGGAAGAGAACAATTTGTACAAATTGGTAAAAGAAGGAGCAAAACTCTACCAATTAAGTACGGTGTCCCCCAGGGAAGCGTATTAGGACCTATACTATTTCTAATTTACATAAATGACCTTATGAATCTTCCCATCAAAGGAAACATAATGAGCTTTGCAGATGACACTGTAATTTTATTCCATGAACAAGATTGGACAAGCACATATAAGGAGGCTGAACATGGCCTAACTGTTCTTCAAAACTGGCTTAAAGCAAACTCCCTTACATTAAATGTGAATAAAACCAAATATTTAATTTTCTCCAAAAACAAAAGAGGACAACCAATGAATGAGCATATACTCAAACTACATGAATGTCAAAAAAAATTTCCTCAATGTTCCTGCTCGATTATAACTCAAACCAAAAGCATAAAATATCTTGGTATTGAAATTGACGATAAACTACACTGGGATTCACACATTGATCGAACTTCAAAAAAGTTAACTAAACTCATCTACTTCTTCAAAAAATTACGGAACATTTTGTCAGCTAGGGATTTAAAGAGAGTTTACTATGCTTTATGCCACTCCAAATTGGAATATGGAATAATAGGATGGGGCTCAGCAGTATCAAAACATATAAAACAGCTGAAGGTAACTCAGAATTGCATCATAAAGACCATACTAAAGGTTCCCATAAGGACATCAACAACAGAAATTTTTAAACAATTTGACGTTCCAAGCATACAGAAAATCTATGCCAAAAACATTTTGGTACAACACCTCAAAAATAATTCTCAGGAAAACACCTCACATACTCATAATACCAGAGCCAAACAAACAGAGATACTAACTATACCAAAGTGTAACTCTACCTTTGGACAAAGAAGCTCTGAATTTTTAGCAGTAAAGGTATATAACAAACTCCCACTTAGTATCAAACAAATCAAAACAAAAAACAACTGCATTAAGAACATTAAATCTTGGCTTAAGGAATTACCGGAAAAAGAACTTACTAGCATATTTAAAACATCGTCGTAGAAGTTTCTGGAAACCCTTACCCAAAACATGAAGTCGAACCATAGAAGTCGCTGAAAAATTATTCAAAACCTAGTCCCCCTCAGCACAGGATCTCCTAGTGAGGAGGACTATAAAAATCTATATCAATTAATCATATAAATATATATAATTCTTATAAAAATGTTTAAAAAAATGTAATATAGTAACTAAATAAAAAAAAAAAAAAAAAAAAAAAAAAAAAAAAAAAATATGCTTGAAGCTAAACTACCGGAATTAGAACTTTTGCGGTTGGCAAAAAAAGCTTTATTGCCTATGTATACAAATTTACTAGTCTCAAGAGATATATCGACATTCGAGCAATTGACTACTCATGCAGGCAACTTGGAATCTTATGCATCACTGTCGGATGATTTCGTATCTTTCAACGTTTCTCAACCAAAAGTAGACTTACCTGTCACTAATAAACCGGAGAAATTTGATAGTACTGCTAGACAAACACCTAATTTTAATAATAATAATATGCATAGACACCAAGGTTATAACCAAAATCAGTACAGAAAACCAAATAACAACAATTATTCCAACAACTATACTAAAGTTAGTCTTGGAAACAGAGATAATAATTATAAATACAATAAACCGTCTTCTTCTACTTCTAACACATATATAAAAACTGAACACGAAAATTCTAGAACGTTTTACAATAAACCATTCTGTTCATATTGTAAACTATCGGGACACGTTATAGAAGATTGCAGGAAGAAAAATTCAAGGTCTAACAATCCTAAAGTGGGAGCTATCAATGACAAAGCTCATAAAAAGTCAAAAAACTAGGTCGGAGTCTCTCTTGCTACAAGCCGTCCTTGGCGCAGAGGAAAAGCGAGTGGGAGAGTTGGCTCCGAATAGTTGATAAATTTCTTTCATCCCCATCAACCGGAACAGTGGGCCCGCTGCCACGGGAGATGGCTATTGAAAATGATAACCGTCCTTATACTTATGTACATATTATAAATAATTTCTACAGTGGAATGCTAGACAGCGGCGCTTCATTGTCATGTCTAGGAGGCAATAGTTATAAAATTTTTAAGGAATTAGGTATTAAGTTAGTTAAAGTTAAGTTTAGTGTTTATACAGCGGACGGTTCAAACCAACCAGTCTTAGGGACAATGTCATTGCCGGTCACGTATAAATCATCCACAAAGGAAATTCTTTTCTACGTCATCCCGACATTGTCGCCTTCAATTATTCTAGGAGTTAACTTTTGGAAGGAGTTCCACATCGCACCGGAATTGTTTTCGAAAGCTACTCTTCCTGTTTCGGAAGGAAATATTAGTGGGTTGCGGGCTATTCGGCCAGCCTCATCCCTAACTATTGAAGAGAACAGGGAACTCTCTGAAATAGTTAAAAAATTCGAGTCAATTTCTTTTGAAAAAAAGGGGTTAGGTCTAACACACTTAGTTAAACACAAAATAATTACAACAGGACCACCCATCAAACAGCGGTATTACCCTCTTTCACCCGCACGGCAGAAACAATTAGAAACAGAAGTTGATGAAATGCTAAAATTAGGGGTTATTCAACCTTCTCGTTCACCATGGTCCAGTCCAGTAATAATTGTAACAAAAAAAGACGGAACAGCTAGATTTTGCCTTGATTCTCGAAAAATTAATAACGTCACGGTACGTGATAGTTACCCTCTTCCCTATATTGCGCGTATCCTAGATAAACTGGGCGGTGCCAGATATGTTTCCTCGATTGACCTCTCCAAGGCATTTTGGCAAATAGCCTTGGACAAAAAATCATGTGAAAAGACAGCATTTGTTGTTCCTGGGCGGGGCCTCTTTGAGTTCACTCGCATGCCGTTTGGTTTGAAAAATGCTCCTAGCGAATTACAAAGACTAGCGGATGCATTGTTTGGACCTGATTTCGATGATAATGTTTTTTGCTATTTAGATGACCTTATATTAGTATCGGAAGACTTGAAATCACATTTAAACTTGTTAAATCGGGTGTACGAACGTCTACGAGACGCGGGTCTCACCATTAACTTAAAAAAGTCAGAATTTTGTAAAGCCGAGCTTAAATACTTGGGCTATATGGTAGATTCCCAGGGACTTCGCACTGATCCAAGTAAGATAGATAGTATTAAAGATTTTCCTATACCGAAAAATGCTAAACAAATTCGGGCATTTGTTGGCCTGTGCGGTTACTTTAGACGGTTTATCAAGGGATTTTCAAGCATTGCAGCTCCTTTAACAAGTATTACTGGTTCAAAAAAGGGAATTAGTAATTTTAAATGGTCACCGGAAGCTGAATCCGCATTTATTGCACTAAAGCAAGCACTTACTTCTGCCCCAGTCTTAAGTTGCCCAGATTTTTCGAAACCCTTCGCTATACACTGTGACGCAAGCTCCGTAGGCATTGGGGGGGTATTAATTCAAACTATAGATGGACAGGAGCACCCTATTGCTTATTTTTCGAGATGCTTAAACGTTCACGAACGTAATTATGGAATAACTGAGCGCGAACTTTTAGCCGTACTAGACTCCGTTACACACTTTAGACCATACATTGAAGGAACTCATTTTACAGTTGTAACCGACCACTCAAGCCTAAAATGGTTAGGTTCTCTGTCCAACCCCAGCGGTCGTCTCGCGCGTTGGAGTTCACGCCTATCCCAATTCTCGTTTGATGTAATCCATCGTAAAGGTACTCAACACATAGTCCCAGATGTCCTTTCGCGAATGGATCTTGCCGAAATCTCCATTATAGATTCAGGAAATATTCAAGATGAGTGGTATCAAAATATTTGGAAAGGTTGTCAAGAATTTCCCCAACGTTTTCAGAACTTCCAAATTCGGGAAAACGAACTATTTCGTCACACGAAAACTCGTTTAGCACTGTGTGAAGACACTGCGTGGAAAAAAGTAATTCCCCAAGAAAAAAGATTAGACATTTTAAGTAGTGTTCACGAGTCTATTCGATCTTGTCACCCCGGCGTTTTTAAAACTTATAAAAAAGCACAATTACGGTATTTTTGGCCAAATATGTACAGAGACATTAAACAATTTGTAAATCGCTGTACGGTCTGTAAGGCCCACAAAATCAGTACGGCCTCACCTAACGGTATTTCATCACATCCAAAAAAAGTTACACGTCCAATGCAAATGTTATCGTTGGATTTGGTAGGTCCATTACCGAGAAGTTACTCTGGTTTTACCGTTATTTTATCCTGTGTCGATGTTTTTTCAAAGTTTACCTGGCTGTTCCCGTTGCGCAAAGGTACCGCGCGAAGCATTGTGAAGAGTTTAGAAGAAAGTATCTTTCTTGTACATGGCGTACCGCGCACCATTGTTTGTGATAACGGCCGTCAGTTTGTATCCAAAGAATTTAAGGACTTATTAAATAATTATAATATACCTCCTCCGTTTTATAACTCTTATTATACCCCTCAAAATAATGTGGTAGAGAGATATAACCAAACTTTGGGCACCGCATTATCGATATTAGTTGAATCAGACCACCGTAAGTGGTCAAAATTTTTACCACAAATACAATCAGCTATGAACAATTCCGTAAATTGCGCTACGGGTTTTACACCTTATTTTCTAATGCATGGTCGGGAGCAAATATTAGACGGTGATTTGCATCGTAACCCTATAGCTGATACGGAATCTAATTCACAAAATTGTACTAGTCAGAGAACCTACGCACAAAAATTAGAAGAACTGTCATCAGTTTATGAGCAAGTCTCAGATGCTTTACTAAAAGCTTACCAAAAAGGAGCAAACCATTATAACCTGCGGAGAAAACATGTTAGTTTTCAAGTCGGAGACAGGGTTTGGCGTAGAAATTTCGTCCAATCAAACGCTTTAAATTACTTTGCACAGAAACTAGCTCCACGCTTTGTGCAAAATATAGTCGTGAAGAAAAAATCAGACTTAATCTATACATTAGCAGACCTCAAAGGTAAGGAAACTGGTAACTTTCACGTGAAAGACATCGTCAAGTCAGAAAATATACCGGATTAATATGTTTCTGATAGTGCTTTGGTGGGTCTGGCCACCCTACCAAGTACTCTCAATTAATTAATATTTCAAATATTTTTCAATGCACGGGAGCACAAAGCGGCTTGATCACCCGAGTTGGAGCGACCCAGCATTATGACAGTCCTTAGTCCTGTCCTAGTTAATTTTCTTTTAGAAAATATAGAAATTTCGTAAAATGGTTAGTATAATCGGTAAATAATAGAAAGAAACATAATAAATTTAGTATAACACTCTAGTATCCTACTCGAGTTTGTTACACGACAATGATGTTGTTCAGATAAGCTTACAAGACAATAATTAAAAAAAAAAAAAAAAAACGACGTGAAATATGGCTTTGACTAAACAAGTGAAAGTTAGGTAGCATGGGATATATAAACTGCCCAAATCTTGGAATGCACGGTGATACTTTCCCACTATCCCCGTATATTCTAGGTTTCTTAATATATACTTATGTGCATATTGTATACGTTCGCCCGTTACTTAGAAAGTGAAGATGTACCGGTCCAGTACATCTTTGTTTTCTAAGCAGTTTTAAAAATTTTATTATTAAGAATTGAATTTTACCAAATATATTTTTGTTTACTTTATTATAATTATCTTGTCATGTTTGGAAATGGTATACTTATGTTAGTACTCTTGATATTTTGTTTAATAATTTCATAGTAATTAATGATACAATTATAAGAGCTGGTTCAGCATATGTCTTTTCCTTAAATTCCTTCTATAACTTTAGTTATATTTAGTAAAAGTAAGTTTTATCTATAAATTAGTACAATAATACAATTTTCTACCAATTGCACCATTTACAACAATGGATGTATACAATCTTCGACCAATGACTCCATTTACAACAATGGATGTATACTACTACTAATTGCACCACATCTATAAGATTGGTTGTTGACAGTTCCACTCGATTAAACCACCTTACACACCTGCGTGCGTGTAAAGGTTAAAAGTTTTTTCTACTATTACGAAATAATGCTTTCCAAGGATGATTATTTTGTCTTATTGTATAAATTCTCTTCGAAAGACTTACCCAATAACCAGGTCAGGTAGAGTAGATAGAATTTCTTCGAAGTGTGTTTTATCTCCAACGGAGAAGTAGACTCAGTGAAAAGTGAGGGTTGGTTTACCTCCCTAAAAAAAAGTGTTGCCTGAGTGGCTTATCGCCCTATTAAAGGGCCAGTGAAGCTTTAACGCTTAAGTTGTTTAGATGTGTTGAGAAGAACAATAATATTTTTTTATATACCTACAGGTTTACCTACAATTTTGTTTAAGAATATTTTCCGTCACAGATGTAACGCTAACGGCAGTCTTCGACAATCGTCAATTTATCATCACCCGGTATTCCGATACTGTGGGTGCTTGCAGACTCCGTTCACGTAATATCTTCTAAAATTTGTAATTAAGTTACATTAATCTTAAGTTATCTTTAAGTTCTAGAATGGATGAATCGCAGGCTCAACCATCCGGCTGCACGCTCGATGGGTGCGATTGAAGCTGCGGCACACCCATTCATCATAAGTTTTGCTATCCAAATCGTAGATTTTGTCTTATTCCTTACTTATCTTACAAATTATGATGCTCATGTATAATTGTTGATTGTTTTTTTTAGAAACCCAGAGGATCTTTTCAAGCTTAGTTATTGCAGTTGTAGTTTTTTTTAGAGTTGTATTAATATTTGGGGACAAACATTTGTGTGGCGCGGGGGGTAATGTTATGAAGCGGTGTTAAGTCTTATTTAAAAGTAATTATTTAAAACACCTCTTCAGAACAAGTACCATTCATAGCATTAATTTTGATTAAAATTATAGAGAGCACGGTCTGGCAACAAATAGACCGCCGGGCAGTCTATTGTTTGTTTCCGTTTCCTTTCGCTGGGTACTCTGGAATTGTTACACGAGCGGGACGGCCGTGTAATGATCGCACAGTCAATTAGATTATAATTCATTTTTTACCCTGGATGGGCGATCGTATTAAAAAGTGTACATCAGTATTCCTGATGCGGGTTATTCGGTTCTTTTTTACAAAAACCAAGTCGGTGCAGGCTCTATTAAATAAACGTCCGTATAATGGATGACCGTGTGTGTGTTCGTGAAGATCACAAATAATGTTCTACTGAAGTTTATATACGCGATCCCTTGCAAATCGTTATTCCGCGGACTCCGGGAAATGAAGCATTCACCTCAAGTGGCGCGATACAAGCCGTATTTTTCTTAATAAGATACGGATAATAAAATCACAAGCCCGGACGGCACCCGCTCAAGTAATCTGCCGATCAGCTCAATGGATGGATTCGCTCCATTAATGTTACATAAACGATAGACCCGATACGCTCCAGAACCGCTTATCAGCCACCTTGTCGGAGACGCTGGACCCGTCTCCTGGACCAAAGCCCTGATGGTGCCAGCTCGATCTGTCTGGGACAGACCACCGCCGGCCGTATGGAAGCTCCCCGCTCACTTTCCGTAATTAAGTGGTTAATCAGTTTTAGATAGAATTAAGAACCAATTTTTGATCCCTGGGGGTAAGTGCCGAGTCATAATATGTAACATGTTTACTTAAATATATTCTCCATGTTTTATAATGTGCAAAAACAAAACTACTGCTTTCATTTCACTACAATCAGTAGAACCTGTAATCCTTTGTGTGCCCATGCCTTGGCGACAGTTTCATGCTCTGCCCATCCCGAACATTACTCGAGGACCGAGTATTGGCGCGCAGAAAATCTGCAAAGTTCGGGATGGCATTTAATATAAAATATGGCCGGTAACAATTTTTTATAAATAGTCACCCTGAAAATAGAAAAAAAGGGTGGCTGATTTATTAAAATTCTCCTAAAAACGTGATAGCATTCCATTTCTTAACAAAATATTAGTATTTTTTTATTACTATAGCAAAGAATGTAAGTGAAATGTGAATATTTCTTTTTACTAAAATAAACAATTTTAACCTTTATGTATAAAGGAACTGTATGAAGAATAAGTTCAGAATCGCTTGAGCTAAATATACCTTAGAAAATACTTATTATTAATACTTTGAAATAAATTAACTATGATTTTTAGACATGTCATTTTTTATCATGGTTACGGACATCATCACAATCAACAGGTTAAATATTCAAATTTCACTTACAGTCCTTCCTAAATCTGTAATTCATTTAATTCATTCATTAAAAAGGAACTGCAGGCCTTTAACGAATGAATTAAATGAATGACAGACTTAATTCATTCGTTAAAGGCCTGCAGTCCCTTTTTAACAAAAAATACGAATAATTTGAGCGATTTTTTGATAAACTAGCAATATTTTATGTTGTTATGTTTTCTCAGTGTTTTATTCAGGATCCTGACATGGCCCTACTCAAGTATTAGGTTTACTTGATCGTTCTTCCCCTTCTACCATTCACATTTGCGTCGTTCTTTATTCGTTCATTCGCTCTATATGCCCAAACCATCTGAGCGTCCCTTTCTTAATCTTATTCATTACGCTTACACCAGCCTAGCATTCTACAGATCTCCACATTTCGCTGTAGCCAATAAATTCACCTTTATTTTATCGTTTATCCCTTATTTTTAGGATTTATAAAAAAAATATTAAAAATCTTAAATGCGCGAATTCTGCTAGCCAAAAATGGCATAGTATGTGTGCGATCACTCAAGACGTCGTGCAAACTCGGCATAATGTGCCGAATATCACTCAGGTGGTAATGGTATAAAGATTATCAGTTTTCGACTTCCAGACATCAATACTCAGTGAGTTAAGCATTTTGGGGGCAATATGAATATGATATTGGTCTTTATGTATAAAATATATCTGTGTGAGTTTTGTGATGAAACCAACTAAGGTTGAGAGGTCTATTACCTAGTCAAAAAACGTATACAACTCATGATAGTGCAAGCAATTTATTTTACAATCGACACGCTTCCATGCCATATCTCTTTTTGATTCTATTATTTATGATTTTATTTATATTTTTTTCTAGCGACGCCACGCGTGCATGGCCACTGTGCGCACGCGCGGCGCCCGCCTGCGCGTCGGGCCCTGCGTGTCCACCAAGGTGTTCCGGCCACGCATGTGTGGTGGCTGCGTCACCAGGGACAAGTGCTGCAAGCCGGTGCGCACCACCACTCTACAGGTATCATTCTTTAATTTTATTCGGTGTTGTGGTTGTTAAGGCGAAGCTTAATGCTAAATCACTATTTTAATTAATCTTTATAACGATTTTTTTTATTTTTATTTTTGAAGGGAAACTTCTTTACGCGCGTCATGCATTTTCGAGGACCGGAGTAAAACCGACTCATGACCGTCATGAAAAACAGTGATCATTTGGTGGTGGGGGTACCGTTCACCGTTCACTGTCGCTCTCTCACCGTAGTCGCTTACTGAGGTGAGGGAGCCATTGACGAACGTTCTCTCTCTCTCTTCTCTCTTTTCCTCTCTCTCTAGCCAACGACGCCACGCCAGGCATCAGCTGCTTACTTCGTGTACTGCGCGGTGAGTGTAATACGAGTGAAATACGTAATTGATTGTGGTTTATTCGATTTGTTATATTTTTATAAAAAGAGAGAATGAAATGAAAAGAGAGAGAGAAGAATACTAAACGTTTCACTTCCGTCGTGTGTAGGCTTGCCACACACTGTATTTTTTTTTATTTAGTAAAAGATTATACATTTATTTACATTATTTAAGAAATGTTTTGACTGCCCAACTAGGAGGATTCCCGTTTTAGGACAGTCAAATTAGGATGGGTATTAACATTTTGATAAGTTGTTTATTTTTTTTATTTTTTTTTTTTTTATTATTATTATACAATAAATAGTTAATACATATCAATAAACAAGTACTGCTAAGCCAATTGAATTGGCTTGTCAACAGGTGCTTAAAGTTTAGTTACATATACATTTTTATAAGTTATAATTTACATCTTACATCTACAGAATCAACAATTTTTTCATACAATTTCTCATAGATATTAAAGTAAATATTTTTTTCCGATAGCCAATTTTTCACCATATATTTAACCTTATTCATAGACTTACATTGATTTATAGTATCAGGTAATAAATTAAATATCTTCGATATGTTGTATTCAAACGTCCTCTGTCCGTATTTATTATTAAATTTCGGAACTATTAACCCGTCATTGCTCGTGAATCTAGTACTGTATTTGTGTTCTAATTTTGCTTTATGCTGCGGGGTAAATATATACTGAATTATGATTTTTTGCCATAGAATAGCCTTAACAGGTAAAATTTTGGCACTCTGAAACAGCAAGTATTTGATAAGTATAGTATTAAAATAATAATGAAATAATAGGTATATGTACTTTTAACTTTTGCCTAAGCCTACTAACATATTTTGTATAAATATGAATAGCAAAGAGAAGAAATAGAATAAAATAAAATATCCAATTAAACATAAGATTAACTGCTGCTTGGGTAGCATTCTAATTTAAAAGTACCAAAAATATATACACTTAATTGGTGTACATTACGAATACCAAAAAAATATGCTTTAGATAAATTGAAGGTTTTCCTATAGTTTCGCTTGAGTAGAATACAAATAAAAAAATAAATTACTCAATAAAAAATATAAATGTAAAATACTAAAAAATATTTTTTTTCAATAGAAATGTATGAACGCGTAAAGGAAACAACTTCAAAATACAGTATTATAGTAAAGCTTATCTGTGACTGTTTCACTTGATTAACTTTTTTGCTTTCTTATAATTTTTTTTTTTTTTTTTTAAAAAGAAAGACAAACATTCCCGGGTTACGAATAACCCAACAATGTTTGAAAATCTCCTACTACCACCACAGAAAGCCGAAAATGTTGCTTGTGTTGTGATGGAGGACTTAGCCAGCCGAGGAATCGAACACGCGACGCCCGGGTGAGACCCAAGCGCTATGCCCACTCAACCACTGACCGGTCAAATTAATCAATTATTTACAAAATAAATCAAATCTAGTTTTGTGCTTGAAATCGAACGTTTCTAGACTCCGTTTGTCAAACGATTTTAATGCCTATTACCTATAATATAAGGTATACCAAGAATATACACATTTTTGGCTTGTAGCTTCCTCTTAAGGCGACACAAGACGGAGTTTTGCTAGAGGTCCACATTTTAATTGATTCCGACGAATTCGTAAGTATAATATATGTACCTATATTTAGACCGATACCTACGGATGTAAATTATGTATATTTAAGATTAATAAAAACAGTACCTTGCCATTAAAATATTTTATGTAAAACGGTTTGAAAATTTAATAAAACATTTTTCAACTACAAAGTTAGCGCTACACCAGATTTTATTTTTCTAGACGATGAATTAGTAACTTCCGAGGTATTCCTGTAGAAAAAACCGAGATTTAAGTAATACGTTCGTAAGAAAACAACAAATTAAATAAACCCCACCGAAAGATCAATTTTCTAGGCATGCCAATATTTACTAGCCGTGCGCTGAATAATTTTTTGACACGACTTCTTTACTTTTGTCGTTCTAGCAAATCTCTAAAATAAGATTCCCATTTTATTTTAGAGATTTGCTAGGGCAAATTCAACCTTAGATCTGTCCAATAAACCTGGGCCGCGCGTCGCATGCGTTTGTGAATGGCTTCTTCACTTACGACGTTAAGATTCCGACTTTATCTTAAGTTATTATCTTAAAGGGGAATATCCAGATCTCTATTTATATTTTATATCTTGAATATGTTCGTAGGCTAAATATATTATAAGACAATTTCCTCAGAAAATTAACTTCTGAATAATCATTTTACGTTTATGAATTCTTTTTAAAATAAAGATATATAATATGTGAAAAGATAAGCTAAGAAGATAAACCAATTTTTTGGATCTGAATACCTAAATTTAAATGCATATGCAAAGAGCCAGATCCAGAACCTAGTCTAAGCGGTGGGTAAAACCCTCTTAAATAGACAGATTCTTTTCTATAAAATCTGCTTGACAGTTGGATTTTGCTCCGTTTCCTCACACCTTTTTTAAGAAAATTCACGTGTGTTGCTCCTCAGGTTGTATTTACTGTATTCTAGAAGCGACAACTTTAGATCACATATTTTTTGTTATCCCTGGCTAAACAAGTATTTTTTACACTAAGCCTCCCTCCCCACATCCCCTCCGTTAAACATCTCATTTGTTTTAAGCCTATACTCAACTTCAAATAGTATTATAATTTATTTATATATTATGATCCAAACCAGCTAAACTACTTATGTATTTCACCAGCAAGTACGAGTACCTATTGACAACATTTAATCTTATTACATCGTACATTTTCAAACGATATATACGTAAAATAATTATGCTTATAGATTAACAACTAAGCAATGTGTTCAATTTACAGAATAGTATAAATATATAGGTAGCAGTATAAGCAACATAACAAACAACTACAAGTATTATACTGCCCTGATGAAGCTACGGTTGTAGCGAAACCCGTCGGCATTAAGTATTTACCTATAAGTTATGTTTACAAAGTTATTGTTTAATTTTAAATTATAATGTCACATCACAAAGTAACCGCTTCATATGAAGAAACAAGTATTATAAATATATAGGTAGCAGTATAAGCAACATAACAAACAATTACAAGTGGTATAAATATATAGGTAGCAGTATAAGAATCATAACATATTTACATCAAGGGTATATGAGATAATACTTACTTCATGTATCTAATCGTCCATTTAATTGTGAAATTTGCCCTTTTTAATAAAATTAATGAATAAAATCGCACTCCCTTTCTCTATGTATTCATATACAATAAAAATAGTATAAAATGTGAAGTATATAAACATATATATTTATTTATTTATTCAAACAAACAGTTTTTAACATAAAAAACGTACTCTGTACATCTCACTAGGGCATTCATGTAACAAGATGTGCAGCTTTACAATTATATCATTTAAAACAATACATATATGTAAACTTAATATAATAATAACATTTAATTAAAACCTAAAAAAGAAAAGTTTATGACACGGTCGTTTCGTGACCGGTAGACAAAAATAAACAAAATATTAAATCAAATAAATAACATTATATTCTCTTCGTAGATCGAGATGCGCTGCGGATCGCTTATGATCAACGAAGAGTCGGCGGACATCCACAAACTGCTGATGGAGTACATGGTGTCCGGTCAAGACATCTGGGAGCCGAGCAAGATGGCCAAGCGCACGGCTCACCACGTCCGCCACGAGCGCCACCGCTTCAGCCTGAAAAAAGAACTCAAACCCTACATGTTCAACGAGTCCTCAGATGTGCCGGACTACATCCCATCCTCGACCTTCCACCAGAACAAGAACAACGTCCACTTCGTCAGCATGCAAAAGATCACCAAATGCAAATGTTCCCAGAAATATTGTAAGGAATCCGACGACTATGATATTATTGAAAAACTCTCGCTAGGACAGGTACAACTCATAAACCCTATTGAAACCTTTGCAAACTTGCCGATTCTGCACCGCGTACACCGCACGGCTCATCCCATTGGAAACTAAATATATACTCCTCGTTCGAGGTTATGTATTAAGTTTAAATTACTCACTAGACTAATTCAACTCAAATATTTGACTTTTATGATTCGTTTAACTTGATGTTGCAGTGAATTGTCAAATTTCTTCTTACCCTTCTGAAGGTCCAATAATTATTTAGCGTTACTTTGCGATCTTTCAAAACCTGTCTGTCCTAGAAGATGGCGAACGTTTCTCAATTTTATGTAAAATATTTTTTAATATAAATGTAAGACTTTGGCAGAAATAAGTACTGTTCTTATTCTGTGTTGAAGAAATCCGACTGAAAATTATCATTGTTGTAAAATAGTTTTGTGGCTCTTTAAAAATAATTGGAATATTATTGAAATATCTTTCTTAGGCACCCGAATTCAATACGGGTCTGACCATTATAACCACATGTTTTTAATCCAGTGGCGTGCATTCCATAAATGCTGAAAAGCTGTGCCTACTCTAATAAAAACAATGAACCATAAAAATAAATTAAAAAATAATTAAATTTACTTAAAATTTATTCGGAAATACGTCTAAGAGCTTGAAACCCATTTATTCAGTTGGTAACAACTATCATAATCACGATTTCAATCAAAACTTCAATTCAAGTGCTCATTTTGGGCACCTGCCAGTTTATAAAAATGTTCGAAGAAGTGAGTAGATATCACTAAATTCAAACAAACACACACAAACACACACCTACACCCCCCCCCCCCCCACATACACAAAAACACACACACACATACGCACCCTCACACATACACACACACACACACTCACACACACACACACACACACACTTATTGACTATTAGATCGTTACAGCCAATCAGCTTCATTCATAGAATTAACTCTGACTGTAAAATACGTACGCTAAAAGTTATGTGCGTACCTGGTTTTTGATCAAAAAAGGCCCACATTCCTGTGTTCTTCGTCATTCTGTGATAGCTACCTACTTCTATAAACTTCGTTATAATCAGACATACCTATAGTCTACAACTCATTACGTCGAATCTGTATTATTGAGAGCAGAAATAAAAAAAATAAAAAAATGGATTAATAACTAGGTAGGACCGCAGGGAAACTTATTAATAATATATATATATATATACGAGTATATATGGTAATACTATGCAATGCATATTAAAATGCGCGCTTGTTAGTTCTAGTATTGGAGTGCTAATTATTTCATAAAGTTGATTGATAACGTTGGCGAGTAGGATTTAAGGCTTTGAAGAGAATGGGTAAGGACTGGAAAGAGTATAGAAAACAAAATGTTATTGTGAAAAGCATTTTTATAAGGGCCTATTATTAGTGGTGCTTCAATTGTGGGACCATAGGATCGGCCGATTACTTAAAGAATTTAAATACATATAAAAATAGCGTGTAACTTAACCTAATATTATTCGTTATTAAATAATGATTGCTTTAAAACGCAAATATATACGACATCATTTGAATTGATAGGAAATGTGAATCATAGGTACCTAGACAAAAGGTATGTTTTTGATTTAAAAAAAAATCTTTTTGTACAGATTGTCCGGGGAAAGGTGCAGTAACTTTGGTAGGTGATTATATAAATGACAAGGCATATAAAATAAATCAAAAATTCTTTTTCGAAATTATATTGCTTTTTACAAGTAAATAAATCACACTTCTAAAAATCAAACAAGCACTGTTTTTTACGTTTACAAAATAGCACAAAATATCTCCGTTTTTACCTGAAAATAACCTTAAAATGTTTAATCACCTCCCGAAGCAAGCCATTCGAGCGATGGTTGTATATATAATATAATGGTAAATATACATATATATGGTAAATTAATATCACTCCTAAAAATATTTTTTTATTGCGGTTTAAAGGCAATTGATTTTGCCGTTTATTCCATATTTTCAGGTTCTTTCGATTTGGCATTATTTAATCACTCAAAACGTTTTTCAAATTTGCCATAATATGCCAAAAATCGCTCGAGTGGGTACTGACCTTTTCACTTGGACATTGGTATGTAAAAGGAATGTGTCTTTTACTTTGAAATCAAGCTGAAAACGTTCGGATTTTAGAGTTTTTTTTATAATTTATGATGTTCGATTGAAAAATTAACCTTTTTTTAGCTATGAACATAAAATGTACGAAGGGAAGAATTCGATTCTTCTCCACGATAGGCCCTTTTTTGAGAGAAAAGTCTATTTGTACATAATTCAAACGTTCGTCATCCTCTAAACTATATTCTCCTAACTTCTAGTTTCAGATATTAGTTATTGTTTCCCAGGAACTAAGATTTATCGTATCATATTTCAACGCTGTGCTTCATCCCTTCACTTTTCAAGTATTTTATAAGTATATAAGAAATATTTTAATATCAGCAGGCAGAAGTCCTATATATATGTACATTTTGTTTTCTTACATGGCTTACCAAAATATAATTTGTTATCAAAGTTGTTACATATTTTTGTAAAGTAAGTACCCTTTTAATTTTTTTCAATTCCGCAAGTACTCTGTTCAATTCTGTTCCCCGAATTACACCTGCAGAATGTTTGGCCGAGTCACTAGCTTTGTTACTCGGCCGAGAAACTAATGGGGGAGTAGAGATGATCACATTTAGAAGAGACAGCGGGCGAGTCAATTCAATGAGATTAATTTACAGTGCTGTTAACATAGTTTCGCGATGAAGTAAAAAGAGAAAAATTAAGAGATATTTACAACAAAAAAATGTCACAACATGACAAACGTTAAAAAATTTAAAGTAGATTTTTTTTTCACTGACTGACTCGGCTGTTCGCACTGACCGAGTGAGGAGCGAGTGAACCGCTGAGATCAGTGGATGACGGGGTACTTACTTGACCGAGTCATTCAGCCTTGCTTCTATCCACTGTCAAGTACTTGTACAAGTACTGACTGTACCGATCGCATCAGCCGAGCACTCGGCCGAATGCACTGTTTTGGATTATACGAAACACTGAACAACATAGAAATCTTAGTCTTATCATTGGGTAGAATGTTTAGATATATAGGTACCTACATTTTAGGTAAAAAAAGATATATCGCCCTTTCCAACATATCAACTTTTGTGAAACCAACACTATTTTGACCTTTTCCATAGGACTACTGTAGTAACACAGGGTTCGTTATATTTAAAAATGTTTCCTACTTGAAAAATACCTGTTAATTACTCATAATAATGTTAATCAAAATCACCATATCCTATTAAATTTGATTTGTAATATTTCAACTATAATTTTTATGTATATATATATATATATATCTCATTTTTTTCCCAAGCTGTGTGCTTATACGTAGAAAAATGACTATTGCTAATTCATTAAGAATCTCTTCAAATTATAGGTGATCCGGTAAAAACGGGATTGCAGGCCCTTATGGGTTTCCCGATAAACTTTAGGTAAAATACGAATGTATTATCACGATGACGTCACATTTCGTCATTATACATTATCAAGGAAAATGCAGGTGCATGAACACGTATTCCGATATATTAGGAATTTACTAAAAGTGAAAATTTGAAGACATTCTTAATATTATGCTTTTTTTTAAATACATATTTTTTTATAATTATTTTTTTGCAATAATTACTAACCTGAAACATAAATAAAAATTTAAAAAATCTTCCGATAAAAATAAATGCCGTCGATGGGAATTGAACCCGTACCCTTCTAATTGTACTAGTACTACTACACTAGTGCACCTGACCGGCATTCAGAAGGGTGCGGGTTCAATTCCCGTCCCCGTGTTTCAGGCTAATAATTAATGGTAATAATAATTATATTCTTAATAAATTAGCAACACTTATTTTTCTCTGCGCACGCGACCCCCCACCCCTATCCAAATTGTTAACACTTACTGTTTTTTTGTAATGTATTTAGGTGAAAAAAAAAAATTCTGTCTATTCAGTGAATCAATTCGCAGAAGTTCTTTTTATTTTATAGAGGTCACTTGTATGATTATTTTTTATTTTATAGAGGTCACTTGTACGATTATTGTTTATTTTATAGAGGTTACTTGTATGATTATTTTTTTATTTTATAGAGGTCACTTGTATGATTATTTTTTTATTTTATAGAGGTTACTTGTATGATTATTTTTTATTTTATAGAGGTTACTTGAATGATTATTTTTTTATTTTATAGAGGTTACTTGTATGATTATTTTTTTATTTTATAGAGGTCACTTACATATTTAATTTTTCATTACTATTTTGTAGACGTAATGCTTTAACATTAAATAAATGCCCTTAATTGAAGGATTATTACAATGAATTTAATTATGGTTTCATTGTAATGAGTGAACACGTAGAGTGTGTCTATTAAAAGTAAATGTCAAGCTGTTGGATTCGATTAACATTAAATAGATCAATGTGTAACTAATAAATAACAAATTATTGCAAAATACATAAATAAAGTCGAATCACGCAAAATGTTGTGTTTTATTTAATCACTTGCCACTTTTACAGAATTAAAGTAAACCCCTTAGTGTAATTTGTTAGCTTTTGGGAAAACTTATATGGTCTCACAAAAATCACCTTGCTGTCACGGTAAGAAATATGATCTAAAAGGTGTTAGAAAGAAAAAACACCACGTTTTATATTCAATTCCATAAGTTAACCACATAAGTTCAGATCACAATTTAAAAAAAAAAGTGAAATTTAAATGTTCTTAAATGTTATATTTTATAACATATATTTATAACATTTAAGAACATTTAACCACCGGTCGGTGGCCGAGTTGACATCGCGTTTGGGTCCCACCCAGGCGTAGTGTGTTCAATTCCTCGGCTGGCTAAGTCCTCCATCACAACACAAGCAACATTTTCAGCTTACTGTGGTGGTAGTAGGAGATTTTCAAATATTGTCAAGTTATTCGTAACCTGGGAATGTTTGACTTTCTTTTAAAAAAAAAAAAAAATATATTTATGTGCATACCTACGCATGATTACGGTATTATAACTTGTTTATGTGAATTCCACACAGAGTTCCAAGTGCTCCCAATCCCAACCGTTTGGAGCAAGTGAGACTGTGGTATTCCAAATTATAGGGGTAAGCTGTAAGACTGAAAATAGTGCTAAACAAAACCTAGCTATGCAAGAAGTACAATTTATTCCACCTCCTTGCGTAGTACGTATCTTGGTCTATATTTTTTTTATTTTTTCCTAGAAAACTTTTAAAAATGCTTCAGTCATCTTCTTTCGTATGGTGTGGGGATCAGAGGGGAACATCTAGGTTAGTGAGCCAATCTAGGGTATCAGGGGTCGCCCTTTGGACCGTAATGAATGCAGCGGGCGTTCTTTACCACATGTTTGGTGGTCTGCACCGCACCGCATTCAAACATCATCGACTCTTTAAGGCCCCACCTGTGATCTGATCATATGGGCACAGCAGCAGTGAGAGCAGTGGCGGCTCTTCTAAGAAGGTCATTTGGGAAATGACCTCCCAAAAATATGCTGCGATAGTTTTAATATAAAAAAAGATTTAACAAACTACACGATTATTAATATGTTTTTAGTTAGTACGTTTTTTCGATTCGTTCCAGTGCCATCTTGCGTCCAAATGAGAAGCTATTGCACGTCCCAGTGTGGGTCACTTTAAATTTTGTCCCAAACCAATCTCGTTTTTTTCTGTTTGCTATCGAGAAAAAAAGAGGTAAACACCATCATGTCTGACGTATGCATAGTACCATACAAAAATTATTTTTAAGGTGTTTTCGGACACGACCGCGGTGAGATAGAGATATATGCGACCTAATATTATTAGGGTATTAGAGGGAGATGTGAAAAATTGTATAGCCATCTTGAACTCGAATATTAGTTCGCGAAATTATGTTTAACATTAGTTATGTAATTTGCACGGAATAATTTTAAATGTCATATTCTGTGGATATCGTATTGAAAGAAATCGCAAACAATTCATTGATTCATGACAAAAGTATTCAAATAAAGTGATAATTAGTTTATGGTACAAGAGAGAAAAATAAAAATGTTAAAAACGATATTATAAAACCAAAAATTATATTTTTTGTCAGTGGTTTTGCGGGTGCAATAAAATGAACGTATAGGTTATAATATTAAATTAAATTAATTAAATAATTAACGATTATAACTCCAATCCTGAAATCGGGACAGCCTGACATGACTAACTCCAGCAATTACCGGCCAATATCTTTAGCAACTATAACTGCTAGATTATTTGAAAGGGTAATATTAAATGAGATAAATGATAAACTAATGTCTAAAGATAACCAGATGGGATTTAAATGTAGACTATCCACTAATATGGCAATATATACTGCAAAGCAAATAATAGAATTCTACAAGAAACGAAAAACTACCGTATACGGGTGCTTCTTAGATCTAAGTAAAGCCTTCGACAGGGTCTGTCATAAAACATTATGGGATAAATTGAAAGCTAGGAATATACCTACCTCATTTATAAACATACTATCCCGATGGCACTCCCAGCAAGAAAATGTTGTACGGTGGGCAAGTACATACTCCCAGCCGATATATTTGCGGTCAGGAGTAAGGCAAGGAGGGTGTATGTCCCCCATTCTATTTAATGTATACATGGACGAGTTGTCAAGTCGCCTGGACATCAGAACGGGCTGTCGTGTTAACAGTATATGTATGAATCATATAAGCTACGCGGACGACATGATCCTCCTAGCTCCGTCGATCAAGGGATTAAGATTACTCCTAAACATTTGTGAAGAATATGGAAAACAGCATAATATGATGTACAACCCGAAGAAGACGGAATTGATTGCGTTCCACCACGGAAAAAGTCAAGATACAAGTAATATGCTCCCCGTATACCTTAACGAGGCAAAAATAAATACATGTTCGAACGTGAAATACTTGGGGCACATTATTAATGAAAACCTATCGGACGATGGCGATATCGAACGACAAAGGAGAAGCATTAGCATAGTTTCTAACATGATTGCCCGCAGATTTTGCAAATGCAGCAATACCGTTAAAAAAATACTGTTCAACGCATTCTGTACTGGCCTGTATACGTGTGAGACATGGTGTTACTACCGAACTTGCTCGATGGAACGACTCCGAATTCAATATAATGACGCCTGTAGAATAATATTTGGATACCGAAGATACAGCAGCGCATCGACAATGTTCACGGAACTAGGACTGAATGGATTTGCCGGCCTGATGAGACACCGGGTCACTGGAGCCAGGATGCGGCTAATGGCCTCCGCCAATACGTTGGTGACCGCAGCCTACCAGCACCAAGCGCCACTCCTGAGTGAGCGCTGGGCCCAAGCGCACTCAAGACCACACCCTGCATAGTTTTCCTTATTTGATAATTTATTATATCTATTGTACAAAAAAAAAATGTATATCTATATGGGACGTGTGGGATTGCACAAACCTCCCCACATCCTGGAATAAAATATTATTATTATTATTATTATTATTAAACAATATTGTACTACCGGCTTCGGAATATGTGAGTACCGGTAAAATTATTACATATATTGACGTTTTTATAATATTCAATACGCATTAGCAATATTTATTAATATTTTTTTTTCGATTGACCTTCCACTTCTGGACTCCTAGAGCCACCTATGAGTGTGAGGACCTTATCATATTGATGGCGGAGCAGAGTTTACGAGGCTGTGAGAATATTTTTTCCATCAAACTGAACACAGATTTTGGTATTCGCGTGTAAATTGCCAAGATGGAAAGCTGTCGCAACTGTTTTCGACCTATTTGGCTTTAGTCCCCAATTGAGGAAATATTCTTACATAGCCTTAAGATCAGAATTTAGGGTCAGTTTGCTACTTTAAGGTTAAACGCAACGCTCGTTGTATTCCACGTGTTCACAGATGGCGTTAATTAATTAATTTTGTTTAAATACGCTTTTGCAAGGTATTGCTTTACAATATTAAGACAAATCATTTGTTTGCGCCCGTATATACGCAATATGAATATGAATCAATAGTTTTGTTCGTTTAAAGACTTAATTCTTTCGAGAAAGGCACACAAATACAATATTTTACCGATGATTCAATCCAATATTGTATTTGTATGCCTTTCTCGATAGAATTGAGTTTTTATATGGACAAAACGATTTATTCATATTCATATTGCGTATATGAGGGCGGATCCTTTTCGGATCCTCTAATATCTTATTGGGTTTAAGGGTAGCAATAACTTAAGTAAATGGTTTTGCGATCCATAATTTTGTCCGTAGCCGAGCATGTTTCAGAATTGGGAGAACTCCGTCACATCCAACTCCTTTTCCAGCTTTTGTTGAAGCGAGGGCGATGTCTACACCATCAGCTGTAACCGCGACCACGGCCATTTTAGCCGCGCGGCTTTCAGAGATACTTGACTTGGTGGTTTATTATTATTGCCGTTTTTGAATTATGGAGTAGTTGGTAAGCAACAGCATTTGGTGAAACTATAAGCGTTGTTTTAGGTGGCTGATCTGCAGTTCCGAGTCGTCAGCTTGTTTTCCACGCTTTTCTGCTCGAGTGTTCGAAACTCATTACTCCCATTAGTTCATTACACCGTTTCTTGTGCCCGTCGTCAGGAAAAGATCGGAGGCAATTTTGAGTCGTTCGTCCTCACGAATTCAGCTAAAAGACGTTCACTTTCTGAGCTTCGTGTTGGGATTTACACTTTTCTGTAACCTCTAGAATTGAGTTATTTTATGACGTCTTCACAGCCCTTGGCTATCTACCAATGTAAACCCGACATGGTTTGATCTCTCATTCTCTCCACCATAAAATCCTTGTAACAGAAAGAGAGGCTACCCGCTTTACTTCCCCGGAAACCATTGTAGTGTCTAAGTGTTAAAGTTCGCCATTATTTTGATTGTTGTCCAAACTTTGGTCGTGAACATAAATATTTTAAATTATCTGTTTGGATGAAAATGTCTTCCGATAAAGTTAATAAGCCGTGATGTGTGAAAGGCTGTATTGTAGACATTCTACTCGGAAACTTTGAAAGTAGCTTCCGTGAATGAATCAATGGTCATGGATAATTGGCAAATGTGAATACATTTAGTATCCAATGTTAGCGAGATGTGCGTTAGTTTGTGGCTCCCATTTCTCGATCTGAAGTATAAAAGCGAATGGATCATTAAGAAATTACGCGCTGCCAACGTTAAATGTTACCGGCATTGGTAAATATCCGCATTTGCAACATCGGACCGTATTGTAACGAAAATACAGGTGCTAATCTCCTTTTGTTTATCTTCAGTGTTCAGCTCGCAGTCTCGGTACACATTTAAAATGTGATTATTTTGAGTTTCCTGTTTCTGTTAGGTACGTTAATGAAAGTCTTTCCCTTTTCTGATAAGTCATAGAAATGCTGTCGTAAAAAGTATAATCATTTTGAAATTTCAAACATATTATTTTTACATTCAATTTATATTTTATGTGCATTATTTTTAAAATAATATTTTAGGCCGATGAATGCGTAGAATCCGAGGGAAGATCATTACGTCTATGGTCAGGAGTTTTTTTAAGATTCCTCTATCCTTGTCTGTTGCGCTGTGTCTACGTCATAATTAGTATCTGTCTAAATATCGGCAGATCTATGGTTAAATAGTGGACAATCTTTTTTCATACAAAAAGGGCGGAGTTATCAATATGGTGAAGGGTTTATCTATGACGCCAACTACCGCACGCAAAGGTTGTAATGCAGCACGTTTATTGTTTTTTTATAATTAAAAGTTAGATGTAATTTAAATTGAAAGCTTTTAGTTTTGTTTTTTACTGTTCTGTTTGTGGTTTTTATATCAATAAACTACTTTTTTTTAAATGCATAAAACGTTACCATTCATTTAAATTGCCTTCGCTAAAACTAATTTCAAAGCACTATTATTCTTATCATAAAAATCAATAAAAAATAACATGAATCTTAATTATTTTTGCAAATTCAGCACAATTCTAACATTATTCTTGTTTATTTTTTGAATTTATTTAATTTAATCGTCAAATTTTAGTTCATTTAAATGAGCATATTGTTTTGTATTTTTAATTATTTCAGTTTTCAACAAATTTCATTTTTACATTGTTTTACTGTTATTGTTGTCATCTGAAAGCTGCATTGGGCATACAACAACATCGTCATCAAAATTACTAATTTAGGTTTTCTGTGTATCCTCCGTAACTCTGGTTCAATGAACTCAAAATTGCATTGAATTCAAATGTAATTTTCAACATCGGAACTGATTATATGAAGATTCAGAAAAGCGATAAATTAATTAATTAACCCTCGAGTATAATTAAAAACTAACTGAGGTTGTCTATGTGGTCCAATGAACTCAAATTTGGTTTGAATTTAAATGTGATTTTAAAAATTGGAACTGATTTGATAAGAATTCAGGCTTTTTTTCAGCAGTAAGGCTCTCGACTAGCAATCCGGAAGTCGCGGGATCTAATCCTGACGTGCGCAGGTAAATTTTATTTGATTAATTTGATTTTTTTCACAATTTGCTGCTTTAAAATGACGACTAGTATATTTGTGGCAAATTCCAGAGTGGTAGGCACTTTCATTATCACCCTCGTGAAAGACCACCATTTAGAAACCGTTTAGAACCGTTGCTTGAAATGGCTTTATCCATGTTTGGTGACCAGATCTGAATAGACAGGTACTTCCCTACCTTCGTCTTCCCCACTACCTTGAGCCTCTTAAAATTACGCAATTAGTGATGCTATTGTCCCACTGGCTTCAGATGTTTGGTAGCAGTTGGGACTCTTGTGCGGTATTCAAATAAAAAAATTACAATATTTTATGATTAGATCATTGTTTACCTATATATCATTTATATCAATAGGTAACGATACAGAATGTTAATATTTATCCAATTTCTTGCATAACGATTCGAGTAATTTATCAAAACGAACATAATCTGTATCAATAGTGCGAAAACATTATTATTTGTTTTATTGCAAATACAAATTAAACAATTAAAGTTATTTATGAGCAGAACAAGTTTAGTAACGCAGATGGCAACTTAAAACAAATACCACTTTGGTTATAACTACGAGCTATGAGTGTATTCATTCGACTTTTTAGATTAAGAACCGAGGTAATAATTTTTCTTGGATGACCCTGACTCCTTTACCAAATACATATTGTTTTAATATAGTTTTTTTTTGCCCACTGCCCTATGTATTAACTGTTTATAATTTCTGTTTTGAAACTGTTTTTTAAATATCTAACGATAGATTATAAGTCCATCACTCCTGAATACACTGATCCCTAGATTCCTAAATTTCAAGCCATCCTATACCCTCAACACAGCTTCTCCAAAGATGGCTCTAAGGGAAATTATCTTCCTCAAGGCCTCCTGTGTGGTATGTGTAAGAATGCTGTGTGGGGGGTATTTTTTAAGAAGAGGAAGTTCTCGGAAGGTAAATGGTATAAGGGTTGGGTAGGAATCTAGGAATCAGTGTGTCCAGGAGTGACGGATTTATGAACATATTCGCCCTCACGTTGCGGCGCAAGGCGATGATGGGTCGAGACACCAGTTGGTGTTCAAGGGTTCTCCCCAAACCAGCTTCTCCCGATCTGGCACAGTACGCAGCTGGTGGGCAGGCGCATCCTGAACAAACCTCACCCGATGAACCCGGGCACCCCTGCTAAGTCACCAAACGTAGCGAACTCTTGGGGTGACCTATGGCAGAGGTGTCTAACTAATTAACCAGCTAACCAGCACACAACAACTCGTTCTTTGCACACACTCCTGGCCGCATTGCGTCAGATGTCGGTTATCCAATAAATAGTTCCCGGGGCGGCGGTATTTATTTATTTATTTATTGTTTATTTGCAAAAACAGTATGAACCAGAACATTGCAATATCGATAATTAACATTTACAAAAAAGTGAATAACAAATAGGTACATTTACAAGTGGGACAAAGAAAAAAGTTTCAAATTTAGATTTACAATTTTAAGTATTGAATAATAATATTTCACGTTTAAATACGTTGTAGGACATGTGGAAAATATCCACATTTCCTGCGAGGCAGTTAATTAACCTAGTGATTTTTCCCAAGGGCATCACCATTGGTAAGTTAGTTCTGCACCTAGGAAGAATCAAAAGCCTGTGTTGGCGGCCTCGCGCAAAATTATCCGGGACATAAAATCCTATTTTAGCCAGAATGTCTGGTATTGATACTAAACCGTTTAGTAGCTTATACGCCATCAGGAGTAATGCAACATCCCGTCTGGAACTAAGGCTGCATACACCCAGCATTCCCAAGATAAATGCTGTTGGAAACAGCCATGGGTAATATCCAAACTCTCTCATGTAGAGGTATCGTAAAAACTTTTTTTGTATCTTCTCGACCATTAGTACATAGACAGTGTACTAATGGTCGAGAATTAGGTAGTAGGTATCCAAACCCGACTCTTAAATTGTAAATATAAAAATAGCTGACTACTGAAAGGTCATATATGTGAATCAGGAAAATCATACTTCACTTCAGTGATAATGCCCTTCTTCTTTGAAATTTTCCTACCAGAAAAGTGCTGGTTCACACATCTGACAGATTGTTGCTAATCATGGCATTAAAATAGATTTGTTTGATATCATTTGTTTTAATCGTGATTGCTTTTCCTCGTGGAATACAATAAATATAAACAACGGAATATTATCATTAGTTATGTATGTTCTAAAAATACATTCATAATTCATAATATTTTAGTTAGGCGTTAAATATTATCTGTGTTTTCTAATATAATTATATCTTATTATTATGTTACTCTATAAAGTATGCATTACCGTACGTTGAACCAAACAAAAGCAGGAGGTTTAGAACTAAAGGCCTTAGACATTTCTTTGCAATCGGGGGCCAAATCGGGTAGCATCCTAGATCGCTTCCTTGATCGCCGCGATCGATCAGTTTCACACAGTGGCAGGGGCCAGAGGCGGTTGTATAGAGAATACGCCAATTTTACCACCACTTTCCCTAAATCACATCCGATTGCAAGGAGGTGTGTAAGGGTGTTTAAACTAACATTCAACAATCTCTTTTCAAACCCTAAAATCTTGAGAAAAATAAAAATAGCAACTGTATTACTTTCATTTAGAGCATATAACACCGTATGTGGATTGTAATTATTATACAGCATTTTTAATCAATATTTAAATTATTGATGCAATGCGTCATGCTACACTTGCCTAAATATTATCAGCAATAATTCATAATACTAATTCTATATAATCGCATTATACGAAAAACAAATTAATGAGGCCACGATTTCGAAAGAAGTGAAAATTACAGAACCCATTACTATTTAGGTCGTTGAAGATTTTCCAAGAAATACCAACTACTATGAAAGAAGAGGAAAAAGACTTACAATTTAAAAAAAAAATAACCCATAAAGTAATTTCAAAATGTCTTTTACAACAACAAAAAATTATAACACTTTTTTTTTGACTGAGGATTGAACCTTCCTACCCAGGAACGAGAGTCGACGTCGCTACCAACCGAACCGACATTTATTTCGAATATTAACTACACTAACGTTTTCCAATTTCAGAGAAATGCTTTTACTTCGGTGTGTGTATACGTGATTGCTTTCAAAAGTTGATGAAATGCATCGTCATCGTCAACGAGTCTATTTGAGGAGTTTCAGCTCGATCGGATGTCGGGAATGTGGGTTAATTTCCTCTTCCAAGATTTACATTCATTGATTCCCAAAAAACAAAGAGAATTTTTCCAAATAATTTTTTACGAGTATAATAAGTTATATACACAATTTCTGAATAAAGAATTACACACGTATTAATTTATAAAAAGTGTAAATTAGTGGAACCCTCAAATGCACCGACTGTGTATAAGTATATAGGTATGATTTGTAATTTTAAATACCTATTGAACCAAGTGTAACCTTTTGCCTTATTATATAATGTGATATCTATATTAGTATACAAGTCTAAACACTGCACACAATGAACTATTTTAAGATAAGAAAATAAAATTATACAAAAACAGGTGGTTTTATGTAAACAAACAAAAATTGACACTGGATTAATTTATTTATTGTTAGTGGGTACTTAATAATATTTGTTAATATTAAAAAACAACACACATAAATAAACAGTTCATATAAAACTCAACAAGCTGACATAAAGTTGAATTAAAAAGTGTGAAATAAACAAAATGGTGTCTTTATCACTTTTTATTCAGCCAAGCAAAGTGTGTCATCAACTTAGTGAACCCAGATAATCGGACCTTCAATTGTGTTCACTTATAAATGGTACCAATTTTGTTATAAATGAGAAAATCACAAGTTCTTATCGACGAACCAAAAAAATTGCTTAAAAACATCTTACTTGACCTCTTACTTACTTTTGTAGGCCAAATCTAACACGAATGTATATTTTAATTCTGTTTCGCAAAAGAAAAATACAAATATGTTTTATGTGTCATAAAACCGATAAACTCTATTTATAACAACGGGAAATATTCAATTTATCCATTTTTTAACATTACAGATTAAGAGTGTAAGTCGTTATAATTGTATCGTTTAAACAATAAATTTGCAGTGTCAACAACCTTGTTTGTAAGTTATAGCACATAAAAGTCATAGCGATATTTTGAACAACTGAGTTTAGGAATTATGTGGCTCTTCCCACAGGTGAGTTCGTGGACAAATTGGTGCTGTTGGCTCTACAGTTAAGGAAGGTTATGGTGTAGTCCTGATTCCGTGTCATTCGATAACGTATACTAGAAATAAAAATCAGCTATCCTTACAATATCTATCTGGACAATAAACCTTTACAATCTATGTTCACATAAAAGAAGATAAATATCTAGGAATCGATATTTATCTTCTTTTATTTATAATATAGAATGTAAAGATGTAGGTGTTTTCTTCGACATCAAATTAAGGATTGTATTAGGACATAGAAAACTATGTACCTACTTAAAATACCGCAATAAACAATAAATAAACAATTAATTTTTGATAAGCACATCGAACAAATTATATCAAAATTCTACAAGATGCCGGGTTTTCTATTTTGAAGTTTAAAGTTTTCAAAAATGGACTCCAGAGATGTTATTTTTTTCATCGTTCCACTGGAGTATGCTTCCACACTATGGAATCTTTAATATAAGATATACATATATTTAATTGAAAGTATGCGGAGTAAATTTTCGAAACATTTTCACAAGAATACAACAAAATTACAAAAAATAATATGTTAACTTTTCAAAAAAGAAACACATTGTCAGATCTATTGTTTCAATACGGGGGTTTAGGATCACAGGGGCCTATCTACAAAAACATAATTTTGAGATAAAAGCTTGGGATAAAGATTAGTTATGCCCACCTGTATGCCCAACTGTATCTCTTAAATGGCTGTATGTACGAGATACAAGCTTTGTGTCTAATATATATGATTATGGCATTACCAAACAAAGCTTAAAACAAAAAACAAAGAAAGAATCTTAACGCATTATGCAACGCGTGGCCCTGGTGTATTGGTCAGACCTGTGCTTGATTTTGCCTTATCAAATCTCTAAAATAAAGTCGGAATCTTGACGTCATAAATCAAAAGCAATATTCGGCGCGTGACCCGGCGTCATGGACGGACCTACTTTGTCGTAGCAGGTCTAGAAAATCGATCTTTCCGTAGGATTTCTTTTAATTATTTCTGATGAACGTATTACTAAAATCTCAAATGTTTCTAGAGGGATAACTTGGAAAGTTACTAATTCATCGTCTAGAACAATAAACATATAAATTTCAATTTTATAAATTTTTCAAACCGTTATTCATAAAATATTTGTCCTGTTTTTACTAATCTTATATATATATATATATATACCTAACTGACATTCGAAGGGTTCCCTCAAAAAATATTTGAGATTTTAGTAATACGTTCATCATAAATAATTCAAATGTGAGCGTCGCGACAACCCCCGTTATTAGAGTCTTTTGTCGTTTTTGCAGTTAGGCCCCTGTGTCCCCCCCCCCCCCCTCCCCGAACATAATCTGCTTAGTAATAAAAGGTCCCGAATTGATATTCGTCGTTGGTTTAAATTTTCCAATGAGGCGTATCAGGCACACTACAACACTTTTTCATATAGAAGCCAACAACAC
This sequence comes from Hesperophylax consimilis, assembly GCF_061612785.1. Lineage (NCBI taxonomy): Eukaryota > Metazoa > Arthropoda > Insecta > Trichoptera > Limnephilidae > Hesperophylax > Hesperophylax consimilis. The sequence goes on along the minus strand of NC_142858.1, from coordinate 27,115,964 downwards.
TAATGCTGCACTAATAACTCACAAATTACTCGCTCAATCTCAACTTACACCCGCATTCATAACTCTTTGTTGGTGGGATTTTCTTAATCTTTTTGTAGGTGTTGGCATCGCACAAGAGGTGTTCAATCTTTTTAATGCAATCTTCCATATTAATTACGACAATGACATTTCCTTTGTATGCTGGCAGAACCAAGATTTCCTCATGATGTTCGATCGGTGTATTTCAGCCTTTTTAAAAATTAAAATTCGGTAATTAACGGCTACACCAAAACTAAACGCAAAAAATCATTTTAAGTTATACTGTAATACAAGCTCTATCTAAGCTTCAATGCAAAATTTACGCAATATAGTTTAATTATTATAATAATTAATAGTTATTAATACCACTTGATTGTATATATTTTTAATATATAAAACCAACCGGTTTCCTTAACCTTTGTCAGGGTTATATAAAAAGTTATTAAAACCTGACGAAGGATCAGGGTGAACTGAAACCGGCTATATATTAAAAGCATATACAATAAAAACAAAGTTATTTTATTCTAATTATTATAAATATGCGTATTCCCAGGGCTTAGTCTGCGAAAAGTTGGTACCTACTTATCTTTTATTTACAATTCAGGTACCTACTAACTAACATTGTCTCATAGAAGAAAATTAAAATCTGTTACGAAATTACTTCTAGGTAATATTTAATCTCACTCTTGATTTTTTCATTGTCTTGGAAAATAAGTCCACTTTTAACATAAAGGGAGATTACAGACTGATTTTATAAATAATTTATTGTATAAAATATTTAGAGGTGTTTTTTTATGTATTGATATTTTGGTTGGATAAAATTTATTTTTCAAAGGTGTACCAAACAAAGTACCTAATTTAATCAAAACGTCCAATTTTTCAAAACTTTCCATGACTGTGGGACTTGTGGGAGTGCGATTTATCATAAGTAGATAATAGCTTAATTATTTACAGATACAATCTAAGATAATTATTACAACTATATTAGCGATACAATTATTATTTTATTATAAATTTAACACTGATAAGATTAGATGTATTTATGTATTAACACATAAAATTCTTTCTTAGAAATATAATGAACATTAATATACCATCACTAAAACAACATTCATCACTTTAATTCGATAACTGATTACTTTATGACATTTCCTAGAACGGTTGACATTAACCGATAATTCAGTACACTTCAATATATTTATTGATTTACAATGAAACGTTGTAGCTCATCACATTTTTTTGCAATATTATAGACTATTTGTAATATGCAAAGTAATTGTAATATTTCATATAGGTAGGTTCATAACACTAATTGTTTATTGTTTATTGTTTATTGTTGTTGTTATACGCCCATAGGGGCTTTTACATAGATTATAAATAAGTTTTACATAAGTTATCGAGTTAGAATTTATACTAAGAGTTATAAAAGTGAAGAATTTTAAAAAAATATACAAGTAGTTTTTGAAGAATATGGCGTAAAGAAACATTTTAAACAACATAATATTTAACAATAACAAAGAACAAAATATAATATAAAACATTACAATAACATATCTAATCGTTAAATCTATTACAATAATTTGTATGATTCCACAAAGTGTTGGTTTAATTTGAATTTAAGATTATAAAGGGAATCATGGAATATATCTATAATACCACCAAACTTGTTGCCCAAATCATGCATCCTATTGGTAAGTGAGTTTGACTGATAGTTGGTTTTATATGTGTCGCAAAAGAATGTTGTATTTTGTCTAGTATTTCTTGTCGGTACATAGAGTTTAATAGCAGCAACGATGGCAGGGCTGTCAATAAGGTTGTTCATGACTCTGTATAATAAAATTAGGTCTGAAATGGTTCTTCTGTCAGACAGCGTAATTAAATTAAGTCCATTCATCAAATTTACATAATTAATGTTTTCTATTGGAATTTTAAGCTTGAAATTTAAGTACCTAAGAAATTTGTGTTGAACCCGTTCTAATTTGTTAGAGTGTACTTTATAGAAAGGAGACCAAATAGGTGAATTATATTCCACTTGGCTTCTAACTAGTGAAATGTAGAGTGTTTTCATGCAATCCAATGACTTAAAATCAGTTAGGGTTCTACAAAGGAAGCCAAGAATCTTTAAAGCCTTATTAGTTATATCATCTATATGCGCTGTGAATGTTAAGTTTGATTCGAATATAACTCCCAAGTCACGAATTTGTGATACTGGTGTTAATTTAACATTATTTAAATTATATTCATGTAAGATATGAGAATGAGTTCTGGAAAATCGTATTACTTGACATTTCTCAATGTTCAAAAATAACATATTTTGTTCGCACCATTTAAAAAATTTATCTAAATTAGCTTGTAAAATTAGGCAATCATATATATTTCGTATTCTTTTAAACAATTTTAGATCATCTGCAAAAAGTAGGACTTGTACATAATTAGGTTTACATATGTTCTGAAGATTTAAAATCCACAGTGAAAATTATTCTGTCCCTTTAATAATTAGCACTGACGAAATCTTGAACAATCTTAAGCCGAATCTTAAATTTCTACCGATTTATAACTTATTTCTCTTTAACACTTGAAGTTTTTTAGTTCCTCAAAAAATATATGTTATTTTTAAAGATACATCATCTATTTCCCTCGATAGAAAAAAATCGCAAAGTAAGCACCGAAAATTATTCAAAACACGTTTGTCTGTTCATTTAGATGAACGATTACGTGGGAAATGTCCATGTCATACAGAACCCCACCGAGAGAGGCTGGGTTCTCATTGCCTCGCAAAACCTGGTCCGCCATCAATAGGTTAAGGTGCTCCCATAGCCGCTGTGCCCACATGATGCACAGATGGGGCCTTAAAGAGTCGGCGATGTGTGAATGTGGTGCAGTGCAGACCACCGAACATGTGGTCAACGAATGCCCGCTCCATTCATTCCCCGGCGGGATTGATGAGGTCCACAAGGCGACGCCTGAGGCACTAGACTGGCTCGCAGACCTAGATGTCCCCTTATGACCCTCCCACCATACGAAAGAAGAAGAGTACTATCATTTAGAGAATTTATTTCGGAAAGTTAAGATATATTTAACACATACATATTATATTTATATAAAGTAGAGAAAAGTCTATGTTTATCACAGAATTCAAAACCTCAAAACTTTACTCCAAATTATTCACAACCTCGAATAATGCCGGCTAGTATTTAATATGTTTTACGCATGAAAAATTCACAGTATATCTTAAAATGCTACGTAAGCACTTTTCGGCAAAGTTTTGCTCTATTTCTAATAAGGAATGTTTTATTGCATATTCTCACAATTTTCGTTTAATTAATATCGATTTTTTCCCCTTTAATATTCGTATTTACATATCTCCCTTTCAAACCATCTTTGAACGCTTACTACGGTGCCTTAACATCATGTCAATTGAACAACTCTATTCTAAAACAAAGCTCCTTTATATTCATAAATACAAAACACAAGAAATAACAAATAACACGTATATTAGAAACGCTAGACCTCAGGGTCAAAAACTTTTTCAACAAGCAAATGCAAATACAACATTTGAGAAAAAAAAAACCTTTATTTTAAATTGTCCATACCTCTACAACAAAATCCCACTCTGTTTCAAACTCACAACAATCATGCTACTAAATGTTAATAATATGTAAATTTAATCCTCAGCAGGAGATCCCAGTGAGGATGTAATTATCTATATTTGTTACACAAAAAAGAAAGATAATAAAACATTATATATATATAAAACCCATTCGCATTTTACTGATATTTTTTTAGTAGAGCTGACAATTTATTATGTAATAGCCTGCAGTCCCTTTTTTAACAGGATTACGAGTAATTTCACCAGATTTTCAATAAATTAGCAATATTTAATATCAGTGAGATTTATCCCTGCGCAGGCCACACAATGTTGTTGTAGTGTTTCAATCATGGATTTGAATGTTGATAGCGAATGTGACGTCAGTTCCGCTGAAAACGGGATGACGTGTTCTGAGCGTCACGCCACTGTCAGTTTATGTGATAAAATTAATAACTTGAAGCGAGGAACAGTAATGAATTATTAGGTACCTACCTAAGTACGATACGCCAACACACTCTTCACAATTCACAGGGGGTTCTGTATTCTACGACAGATAGAATTTTTGAATCATGCCTTTAATTTTTCACACATTTTCCCCAAGATTGTATTTGATTGAATTTGTATTATTGAAGCATGATAAAACTATTATAGTATTTGGCATATTCCAGATAAGTGACTCTACATCCTCTCTCAAATATTTTAAATTACTATTCCACTCGAATAATAATTTAAAAAGTATATTTTCGTGAAAACGTCTATTGCGTTTAATAGTCTATAGACGTATACCCTGGTCGATGTGTACAGTGTCTTGAAATTATATTTTCAATTGTTAATTCAATTGGAACTTATATTTATTGAATACAGAATAGTTGTATTAGAAGCAGAATACATAATATGACTCTGAAATTATTTGACCTCCAGCTAATTAATGCCAAATCTATAGAAGTTTTTGCTTGCGTGGTTAGTTTATCCAATTTATTTATTAGTTCAAAGTTAATGAATTTCTAAAGGTACGCACGAGTGTACGTGTTGGTTTTGGGTTTGGACTGTATGTGGTTTTTATGTCATTCTCTCTGGAAGTTTGAGCTATACGTTTTCGTGCCCGGTTTTTGTGAGTCAGGTTGTTATTTGCCCTCATACTCGTATATCGTGTCATTTTAATAAAATATGGAAATTTTCATAAATTTCTAATTCACAGGCTAGCGGCTTTTAGACGTTTTGAGATATATACTCGAAGCCAAGATAATTAATCTTTGAGATATTATTCCGTTAATGAACACGTGTCGAATCCGGAAAGACGAATATCGTTGATTAACATCCGTCCGTGACGAATGTCGGAATCATGTCGGAATGGTACTGGCATCAGCTTCTATTTTTTTTCTTTAAAACCAGACAAAGATGACAGTGCTATGTCTATTTTCAGCTGAGTCATTACAGTTTGGAATTTCCAAACTTTGACAGAAACCGTCGTTCATTTGGGCGCGATCCCTAATGCCGAACATCCACTCTCTATTCCACCACTTTAGCTGACCTATTGCCATCGACCGTGGTTGACGTATGATATATCGAAATGCATTTGGGCTGTGTATTGAGCGACTGCAATAACAACTCAAAAAAATGTGGACGAAACTACTCTCCACAGAAAAGTGCATTTTTATTTAATTCTAATAACTGCATCCCAATAAATGCTCGTTGAAGATCAGGATCAGGAACATTCTACATAAAAACACAAAAATTTCCAGCAGATAAAGGAAAATTAAATCATTACCATTTTATGCCGGATTACCAGGCAGTGAAAGTCCAACGGTAAATTCGCTATCTAGCTATGACGCCAATTATACATTCAACTGTAAAATACCGAAAACGGTCATCCGAGCGGACTAACTTCTGCAGCATCTCTGCACTCAGATTTTAGAACATTTATCCCGTTCCTACAATTATTTCAATAAAATATCCAAAACATAAAGTAAAAATATTTAAAAAAATACTATGCCTTATAACAAGTTTGTTTACGTAATAATGGTATTCTGAATTTAAATTAGACCAAATACAAAAGTCCTCCCGACCGAAGATTGGGACATTTTTTTAAAGCGACGTTTTGTAAAAACTGTTTATCTACTTACTTTATTTATAACGGAATTTTATTTTTACATTTCAAAAATTTTTATGCTTGATAAAAGTACGAATGAATTAAGTCAAGATTAGTTTTCTACGAAAAATCCAAAACAATCAGATTACACTATAATATATACTTATATTAATAATTTACAATACATATTCATTCTTTTAAAATAATATACCAATATTATTTTATTAAAATTGTGTTAAATGACCTACACAATAAACAGAAATATCTATCCATAAATAAATGTAAAATATATAAGTTTTAATATAAATTGGATATTCGACGGAAAGTTTTATACAATAAATAGGAGAAATCATCGAAAAAACGGCATGTGAGTGACTTTTTGCATGATACTCGTTTTAGAAAACGACCTCACCTCGATATTCGTCACACCCCGCCCTTCGAACTGGTCACTCGATTAAAATGACCTCACCTCGCAGCCTCTAGAGCGAAGATTGCCCAGATGCTAGACAAATTATACAAAAAATTATGACAAAAAAAAATAATGAGAACTAATTTATGTTATCATTTCGAGGTTCATATTCAATGGATTACGACCACACACAGTATTTTTTTTAAAATATCAACTTTATAAATATACCAAACAATAATTGCATGTCACCATTAAGTACAGGCATAGGAAAATGATAAAAATAAGGATGGTAAGGAAAATACTTTAAATTAAAGTATTAAGTCATTTTAAATACATGTAGGATTACGAAAGATTTTTTAAATATTTATGCTGAGGGATCAGTAGGATTTATAGGCCCTGTTAGGAGTTCTACCGAGCCGAACCCTCTGATATTAAAATATCTGGAGTCGGTGAATTATTTTCCCATTTGATCTCTGGTGAGTTGACGTGTTGTTCTTGTATTGTTTTGTATTTATTTTGCTTATATAATGCACTTGCATAATGTTGATTGACTAGATGATCATTTAGTTAGATCTGCCACCTCCAAGTATCTATTACTAACTTAATGTAATCTAGGTAAAAGCGAGAGTTCCAAAAGCTTGGTCCTTGTTTTGTTACATTTAAATTTTTAGATTTAGGAATGAGTAGCTCTCGCAGGTAAATGAAATTAAATGAGGTTAAGTGAATCAGCGCTGTACATACACCCATTTACAATTTTGAACACAAATATTCTAGATATATGATCTAATATCGACCTGACATAGTGAGACTTATACACAATTTTTTAATGAAAATAAAATCAAAATGATGTTTATTTATTTGTAACCTTGGATTGAAACATTATAAAGATTAAATATAACTAAATTTGTGTTTTACCATCATCATGTCTGCAATGTAACTAAAAAAAACTTATGATGTTGCATAAATCTTAGATTCTCTCAAAACCTTGTTCAGGCATTGTCTTCCTGATGTATGTTTGGGTACAATTTGTCAGTTTGTTTGTAGTTAGTTTGTAGGTGGCAATCTCTTCCATCATTTCTATTGTATCTTAGTTCGTGTTCCACTCGAGCGATTTTCGGCATATTATGCCAAGTTTGTGAAAACGTTTTGAGCGATCGCTTGCTCGTTGCATAAATCTTAGATTCCCTCAAAACCTTGTTCAGGCATTGTCTTCCTGATGTATGTTTGGGTGCAATTTGTCAGTTTGTTTGTAGGTGGCAATCTCTTCTATCATTTCTATTGTATCTTAGTTCGTGTTCCACTCGAGCGATTTTCGGCATATTATGTCAAGTTTGTAAAAAACGTTTTGTAATGTGCTAAATTAATAATAACTAAAGATCTAATGTCGACCTGACATACTGGTACTTGAACACATTTAAAAAAAAATCAGAATGAGTTGAAAAATTTTAACCTTGGATTTATTTTTATTTTTATAGTGAATACCTCACAAGAGTCCCAACTGCTCCCGTCTGGAGCCAGTGAGACTATGGCATCCCCAATTGGGGGATGTTGTGAGGCTGAAGGTAAGTGGGGAAGGGAAAGAGGAAGGTGGGGAAGTACCTGGCTATTCAGATCTAGTCACTAAACACGGCTAAAGCCATTTGGAGCAACGTTTCAATTCTGAATGGTGGTCTTACACCAGGGCGATACTGGTAGTATCTTCCACTCTGGAACGTGCCGCAAACATACTATATATTATTTTAATTTTTTAATTAATTAATTGTGAAATAACACAAATTAATCAAATAAAATTTATTTGCGCACGCCGGGTTCGAACCCGCGACCTTCGGAATGGCAGTCCAATGCGTTACCACTGGACTATGCCGGCCGTCGTGGATGGAAACATTGTAAAGATTAAATACATTCCATTAAGTATGTAAATATTTATTCCACCAATCGCTCTAGTGGTTATATAGGAGTCATTTTGAGAGGCGAGTATGGATACCGTCGCCCAGAGAACCATTAGTTGGATAACCATCACCTCTGCCATAGGTCACATAGGTCATAGCAAGCTATGGCCGGTGACTTAGTAGGGATGTCCGAGTTCACGAGAGTGAGGTTTTCGTAGACGTTGACTTAGGGCGCCCGTAAACGAGAGACTTCAGTTGCGGAGACAGTTGCGTAGCAACAGTTGTGGGCATAATAATCTATTACGGCATGTGGAGGTGCGAACACGAGAGACTTTTTATGAAAGAATTTTGAATAGTCTTCCAACTGTCGCCACGACTAAAGTCTCTCGTCTGCGGGACCCTTAATCTATTGTAAGGTGACATACATTTTTTGACAAAGACAGGTACTTAAGTAAATATGTTTCTCTATCTTTCAAAAAATGTTAAGGTTGATCACGTAAATAGATGTGAAGGTATATGTACTTTATACGCCGAACAATATTAAACTAGTAGTTCTGAGAACAGTAGACCATGTATCCAAAAATTAAAGGTCTAATATTCTATTATTTAATAAATTTTAACCATTTTTTTTCTTAAATCATAAGATTTATAAGTAGGTACTTTATACTTACATACTTGATAATTATGTACCATATATTTTAAGTTACTATTTTTATTTCAAAAAGGGAATTATACAAGTTGTCGAAAGAAACGTCACTACCTCAAAGAGAATTCTTTTTTCAAAAATTTCTCAGGGAAATCGGTTCCTTAATATTGAATAAATGCAGAGTAACCCATCCCTATAAATTTACCGAAAGAGTTGTGCTGTGGGCATTTTTTTACTTTAGAGTGAAAATCGAAATTATTTATTGAACAGATCATAAATGTAATTGACATGTCTAGGGCCTACGAGTCGAAAGGTCTTGTGTTAACTGGCGACATATGTTTTCTTTTAAATCGAAATATCGAGGGAGTCCACTGTTAACTGAAAGTAATACTAGATTACATTGAAAGTCTCGTCTACGAAACCATGACACACCCTGTACTTTTACACCCATTGGAATATTTTATCGTGTGGCAGATTTATTCATACGGGATGATTCATTGTCATCTATGTAATGACCGATATAATCATCATAAACTTAAACAATAAGAATTATATTTTCCAATAAACACTATTTTTTTAAATATGCAGTTACGGCAGTAGATTTCTTTTGAGTGCAACATTTTTATTTTTTTAGTCTACTCTTGTTCTTTGATTGGGAAACATTTAGCTGACCTAAATATGTACATTGATTAATTAAGTGAAGATGATAAGTAAGTGCCTGCATACACATTTGCAAACTTTTCATTATATTTAAAAAAATATATATATTAGATTTTTCTATATTTGGATAAATTAATTGATTATAGTTTAAACCCGAAAATTCTAATTAATCAGATTACTTATAGGAAACCCAATCATTTGTATTCGTCTTGAGTCATGAAATTATTTATGTACAGAACTAAAGTATTTGGAACTGAATGAAAGTATTTACATACACACGATTAGGACACTTGTGTGCCTATGAACTCTGTGCATTAACAAGACCAAATTCATGGTACGAAATCATCTCCCTAATCTCACACCCACAATCACAATCTTGAAATGGGCTTTAAATAGAAGTAGAATGGGTTCGGGGCGATAATAGCGTAGGGCGATACCAGTAGCAGTACGCTCCGAGCGCGGCAGTACCGATTTAACCATGCAAGCCGCCTGTCTCTCCGTGCTAATAGCTCTGTCGGGTTGGTCGGTTGCAGGCGTGCAGGCGCGCCCGCTCATGACAGTGCCGGAGCACGAGGCGGAACGCGAGCTGATCGTGACAGCCGAGCGCGCGCAGGAGCTAGGTGGCGCGCTGGTCCTCACACCGCTGGAGCTCACAGCCAACGCTCTCCTCATGGAGGCAAAGTACGCCGAGGTAGACCGCGGCTTCGACGACGTCACCAAGTTCAACCCCGCCTCGCACTTCTTCTTGAGAAAGAAATACATCGAAGAAACGGAGGTGTTCGCCTTCATCAAGGCGATGCCCAAAGGAGCAGCTCTCCACGTTCACGACACGGCGCTGATCGGCGGGGAATACCTCATTAAGAATATCACTTATAGAGATAATTTGTATATCTGCGTGCAAGAAACTACAATAAAACTGCTGTTTGCCGCATCCACTCCGCAAGATGCAGACTGCACCTTCCAGCTGGTGAAAGACGTGCGCGCGGCCAGTGAAGATGTGGAAGAATTTGACGCCAATTTGGCAACATATTTTACTCTGGAGACCGACGACCCAGCCAGTGAGTACACGGATATCAACGACGTGTGGTCCAAATTTGGCAAAGTGTTTGGCGTCGTCACCCCCATGCTGACTTATAAGCCCGTTTGGGAAGACTACTTCTATGAAGCTCTCCGTCAGTTCCGCGAAGACGGTATTCTCTATACAGAATTCCGCTCTACCTTGCCGGAGCTGTACGATCTGAACGGCAACACATTCGATTCTGTGGAATGTGCTAAAGTTTATAAAACCGTTAACGATAAATTCGTGCGTGATCATCCTGATTCTCTCGGATCCAGACTTATATTCGCTCCTGTAAGGGACGTTCTGCCGTCAGTTGTGTCTAACTACGTGAACATAGCCAAGGAAGTGAAGAATCAAGTGGGAGATTTCTTGGCAGGATTCGATCTTGTCGGACAGGAGGATAAGGGAAAGCCCTTGAAAGAATTTACAGCAGAGTTACTAGAGATTCCTGAAGACATGCACGTATTTTACCACGCCGGTGAGACCAATTGGTTCGGAACAGCAACTGACTACAATCTGATAGATGCTGTGTTGTTTGGTGCCAAGCGGTTGGGTCACGCGTTCGCCCTTTTGAAACACCCCGAAGTCAGTAAAATAGTGAAAGAAAAATCGATTGCCATCGAAGTAAATCCGATCTCCAATCAAGTGTTGAAGTTAGTGGAGGATATGAGGAACCACCCCGGGTCGGTGATGCTGGCCAACGACTTCCCCGTGGTGATCTCGAGTGACGACCCGGGTCTGTGGGGAGCGCTGCCACTGTCCCACGACTTGTACGAGACCTTCGTGGGGCTGGCCAGCCGCCACTCGGACCTACGTCTGCTCAAGCAGCTGGCGCTCAACTCCATCGAATACTCCTCCATGCCAGCTGACGAACAACAGCTCGCTCTGCGGACATTCCAACTGCAATGGACTGCTTTCATCGAGAACTACGTCGAAACTCGGCGGATGGTTTCTATCGTTTAGGTGAAATCAAATTTGGTTGTCTATAATATTCTAAAATATACTGTAATAGTTTACGTAAATTATATAATAAAAAATGAAAAGAATTCAAATTATTTTACTAAATTTCTGGATATCTTAATAATATTTGACACTAAAACGCACATCAACAATATGACAATAAGATATAAAATAATATTAAGAACCGGATAATATAATTTTTTTCACCTGTTTCCTGGAACATACAATTTAGTGTATGTACCAGCTAAAAATATGCAAAAATCTCATTATGTTTTACTTTTTATCATTATGGGTGAAAGTTCTCAAATTTTCAGAATGAAACTTTTTAAAATCCTAGCTGCCTTTTTGCTTATGACGGCAGATTATACATCATTTTCGAATAAGTAATAAACGCCTGTTGCATGAAATTATGGTGAACGTAGTGTTTATTGTATTATTTTATTGCGAATTGGCGGGCGATTACAGACAAGTTATTTATTTCTATGTACATAGTCTTGGTCGATATTTTCCAAAAACACTTTTAGCTCTCCATTTATTTTATAAATGAAATCTGTTACAAATAATATTAATAACAATTGTATTAACTTGGCGATCATTTTTGCGTAATTACTTTGCTAATAATGTATTAATTATGACATATTATTGCCCTGCGAACATATTATATTATTTTGTGGTATATTTCATTCTACTTTTCTTTTATCTTTATTTCATGTTTTCAATTTACCTTTTTTAATTGGCATTAACTTTGAAAATGTTTATTCTGTTCACAAATAATTGATGGCAAATTACTTCGTAATCTTTTTCAGATGATGTACCTAATAACAATAACGAAACTGATCTACATAATATAACTAAGTACAAGTCATCAAAAGCTTCATACGAACATAAGTTTCTGCGCGGGGTCTTAAGCGTTTGGTTTATGTCGATTGCTTACCGACCAGTGGGGCGGCACCTAAAAAAAATGGTTTGTCTAAGCAAGTGAACCGCGCAAACAGACTCGTTAACTGCCGATCGGGTAGGAGCGATATTTATTTCGCATATTAACTGCTGTAATGTTATCCAATTTCAGAGAAATGTGTTCGTCACCAAGTTGATAGAATGCATTGTCATCGACAACAAGCCTAACTGGCGAGTTTTAGCTGGCTTGAATATCGGGGATCGGGGAATATACCTATATGTTGATTTCTGCATCCAAGATTTGCATTCATTCATTCCCAAAAACAAAATAAAATTCAAATAAATTTTAAGTACGTAATATTTATTGATAATAAATTATATAAGCCTCGTCTTGTTATTTGCTCTTGGTAGTTCTGTGAACACGTGAACAGAAGATTTCGCAACTTCAATAATTAATTGTTATGAAAGATATTTAGAAGTCAAAATTTTACTCGTGCACAATGAAACAATTCACTAAACATTTGATAAGAAGCTATTGAACCAAGCACTAAGTTTGTAGAAACAAGCGATAAGAATATCACCAAATCGCAATTTATTTGCTCGGATAACAGATCGGTTCTATTTATTTACATGTGTAGAGGTTAATCGATCAAGCTAGTTTATTTACTGTCAAGAATTTACGTTGTGCGAACATTCGTGTCATTTACGTCAATCGCAATTAAAAGAATGTTCGCATTACCCATGTATATGTTTGTGTATATACCTATCTCATATTATGTGATTTAAACAATGTAATTTCCATTGAAGAAGATGATACAAATAAATCTTAACGAGACATGAAACAAAGAAAAAAATAAAAAGATAACGGTCTCAACTGGGAATCGAACAAAGGATCTCTCTATCTTACCGGAACAACGCCTCTAACCACTCGGTTTTTTCTTCTATAACTCTTTTTCTTCAAATATATATTACTCTAACGGGTATAACCTTCTTAAGTTGTAATTTCTGTTTGTGACATTTTCAATTCGCCTACAAAATTTCAAAACTGGAAATAATGTACCTACATTATATAGTAAATATTTTTTTTTAAATCTAATCGAAAAAAAATTGCAATGCAATGTCCAATTCATGCACTATGGCGGAATAAATCATTTTATTCCGCCATAGTGCGTGAATTGGAAACTGTGCATTGCAATGTCCAATTCACGCACTATGGCGGAATAAATCATTATATTCCGCCATAGTGCGTGAATTGGAAACTGTGCAATGCAATGTCCAATTCATGCACTATAGCGGAATAAATCATTTTATTCCGCCATAGTGCGTGAATTGGAAACTGTGCAATGCAATGTCCAATTCACGCACTATGGTGGAATAAATCATTATATTCCGCCATAGTGCGTGAATTGGAAATTGTGCAATGCAATGTCCAATTCACGCACTATGGTGGAATAAATCATTATAATAATTTACAAATAAAAATATATAAATTTGTTTTAGACCACCTTAATTTTAATTACACTCTACCGGTTTCGGAAGCACCCTTCCTACGTCAGGAGATTATTAAAACTAACTTAAAAGATACAAAATATTGACAGATACAAAAAAAATCTATTTAATTTAGGTGTTTGAGTGGGAGGTTAACAAAGATCGGTTTACTGGAAATATATCTAGAATGGGACTTAACGATAAATTAATTTTGTTATTCAATATACTAGCGTTATTATTTAGGGATTTTTTGATTTCAAGTGCTTCTAAGTTATCTAATTTTTTGCTTTTATTTTTACAGTGAAGAATTCTAACCCCTGTGTCCTTCCTAAAAGTATGATTGGTGGAAATAAAATGATTGGCAATCTCTGAAAACTTATTGTTATTTAAACATCTTGTTCCGCTTATTACAAATATGCATTATAATAATCTTAATTGGTGATAAGAAGTTTAACACCAGCAAATGAAAATATCAGCATCATTTGATAGCAAAATTATTAATTTGTTACTATAGGTAACCGCGGCGTAGAAATAGAATCTCAATTATTATTTTATTGAAACACTGTTATTACAAGCGTTATTCATAAACTGATCGTTCATAGATTGCGCCAATTTAATTATTTTAGGAAACTCCGCTACAACGGAGGGTGTTATACAGTATGTATATTTTTGTGTATCTTTTATTTATTATCGTAATATTTATTATAGTTAAATAAATATTTTAAAATGTCGTTTTCTAACTAACTAAATAATATCTTCTACATTAGAAGTATTATTGTTATATCATGTAATAATAATTTTACATGATATGACATTATTACATAATATCTTCTACATTAAAGGCCATTATAATTTTGTACACTTTGACAGAAGAGTTGTTTTTTTAATTTATGTATTCGATTCTCCGTTTTGAGGCTATCGGGAAGGAGATTGAAAATGAGTATACCCTCGTGGCTTATATGCTTATCTGGCCACTTTCAGTGTTTATTTTTTTAAATATTCATTATTTATATTGTCTTGTGTAGTGTTTGTGTAAAAATTCTAAGACATTCTGCGTTTTTATTTTTTAACCATGGCGATTTTTGAAAATTTCTATCCACGAAATCGGAACTTCTTTTATAAATCGGAAAAACAGGACAGCCAAAAAGCATTTTTAGAATAAGCCAGCCGGTACGAAACATGGTGCCAATTCGTGGGAATATCCCCAGATTGGGAATTTCTGAGAATTTAAACCGATTGGGTATTTGGTGGATGTAGGGAAAGTGTGGGGATTCTACAATATTCGATTCGACGTAACTTACACCGATTAAGAAAGGAAAAATCAAATCTACAAATGACTAGATAATAAAAAATAAATGTTAACTTACGTAGAATTTTGTTTAATTTTAGAGGTAACTTGTGGGGAATTTGTATTGTGGGTTTTTTAGAACATAGAGAGAGATTTATTTATGAACATATGCATTGGCAACCCTTGTTATAATATCTGTTAAATTTCTATGATGGATATTTCAGATAAGATAAGAAATTAAAAAAAATGTTACATTTTTGTTTTTGATTATTTGCTTGTTTTATTTAGTTTTTGATAAGTCGTGTGTACAGTCAATCAAATAGACTGTATTATTATATTTTTTGTTAATTATTTTATAAAAATGGAGGAGGACGAAAATCGTCCTCCTGACCCCGAGTCCTTATTTAATATTGGAGATGGCTATGAATCTGATGATAGTCGTGTTTCTACAACACTCCCTTCCAGATAACGAAGACCATCGCTCTGTCTTGATGTACCATCCAAAATTGAATCTCTTTCTCAATCCAATGAAACCTCTAACTCTCGGGGAAGTCGTAAGGATACCATAATATCAGAAACTAAAAGTACTGAACTAACTTATTCTATGTCCTCCTTGGCTCCATTAATTATTAATGTCGAAAGAACTTAACAAGGAAAAATCATTCATCTTCTGGATTTTGGGAAATTCATTCAAAGATACGTCAAATGGAACCAATTCAAAAACTTCGCAATCAGTTGTTATTACTTTTGAAGGCCAAACTTTGCTATCTCGGGTATTTATTTATTACAATGCACTTCCATTGTAAGTATATGAATTTCCGACGATTAAGTGTTACAACTGTTGCCGTTTTGGACATTCGAAACCCATTTGTTGTTCCCCTCCACGTTGTTTTTTTTTATTGCGGAGAGGACCACACTTTTGATCTTTACCAAAAACAACGAATGATCGATGTTGCATTAACTGCAAGGGCGTTAGTGTGGCCTGTCCAGAATTGCACAGAAAAAAAAATAAAACAATCAATAGCTTCAGACAATATTTCCTGTTTCCAAGCATCAAAAATTATTCTCACCCGCGAACAAAATCCTTCGTAGAGATAACATCTACTTCAATTCACTTCAATCCAACTTCCTCTAAACCACCTCCATCATCTTCCCACAGGGAAACAATTTTTATTTTTAAACGATTAAAATCAAAACCAATTTGGTGATACATAAACGTTCTTGGAACATACTTAAATACCCCCTTTCCAGTGACCATTTCCCTATTATAATTCTCTTTCAATTAATGGTTGTAAAAGTAGCAGAAAAATCCATTCCAAAGCGTAATGTTAACATTAAAACAAAACATTCTACCGCGTGGTGGGATGAAGAATGCACTCGTAGTGTTATCTCTAGAAAAGAAGCAATTTCTATTTTCCAAAAATACATGTCTTTTGAAAAATAAAAAGTGGGCTGTATGGCAAAATTCTGTGCAAACTTGTCTTATGAAACTCCCAAGTCATCATTTTGGACCAGTCATATGCTCCGCAGCGTACCAAACATATTTCAGAATAAATTATTATAGGTTTTGCTGATAAACTGGCCCCTCCTTTAGTTGCCAGATGTAAAGAAATGCACTCTTCTATTTCATTTCCATCTCATTTTAACTGGCTAGACCCTCCTTTCTCAGTTAGTGAATTAAAACGAGTAATTAAATCCCTTTCTGACTCTTCTCCGGGTCCTGATATATCGGTCCGGAATATTATATAACTTCTTTACCTACAGCATTCTCTGAAATGTCGGTTGAATATTTTTTATCCTTAATTAATAACATGTTTAAAACAGGATTTATCCGGATGTCTGGAAAGTTAAAAAAAAACCCTCCCGATTTTAAAACCAGGGAAAATCCGTCTGAAATCTCATCCTTCTGTCCTATTGCTATTTCGTCGTGTTTAATGAAAGTAGCGGAACATTTGATAATGAATTAGAATGGTTTGTTGAAAATATGGCTTCCGGAAAAATAAATCAACTATGGATAATTTAAGTTTGTTTAACCACAGATATCCGTATTTTTCAATCCCTCAACTCTTGCACATTGTCCACATTTCTAAATCTTTCGTCAGATTACGATTATGTATTAATTGATGTTTTGAAAGAAAAAATAAAAATCCCCAAAAAATTATTTCAATGTATTATCAACTTGCTAACAGACAGATCGATTATTATCCACTCTTCCTCAAAAATATCAAAGTGTAAACTATGGAAAGGGTTACCCCAGGTGTCTGTAATCAGTCCATTATCATTAAATATTTATATAAGTGATTTAGACATTGTAATCCCTTCATCTATCAAGCGACTTTATTTTGCGGACGATTTTCATATCAGAATTAAATTTGGCCTTGCATAATATTAAAGTTTAGTTCTTGACAATTGGAATGAATTTAGCTACCTCTAAAACTAAGGTAGTGGCTTATACGCGCAAAAGAAAACTGCCCCACTTTACAGTCTCTTTTGATAATCTAACCTATCTTACTACTCTAAAACTAATGTATGATTCCCTCGTTCGAAGTCACTTGGATTATGGCACATTTCTTTTCGACACACTTCCTAAATATCTGGATAAAAAACTTGAAAAAATCCAATCAAAAACCACCAAAGTGATTATTGGGGCAATGAAATCTTCTCCAATTAATTCTCCCCAGGTAGAATGTGTAGGTCCTCCCCAATTTTGAGAAGACATTTACTCGCAGATGGATATATCTTCAAGTTAGCGTTATCTTTGTCGCGTCACTCTATGGAAGAGAGACTAGATCGTTTGTTCAATAATTTGAAAAACAGAAGGAGGGTGATAGATAGAGATCGATTCCCTCTCCTACTAAAAAGTTTTCTTTCATTCAGATCCCTGTCTTCTTCCCTCCAAAATCTACAAGATGATCCAATCCTTCCTATTTACAGTACCCCGTTTGATGCTATCAATTTTATCCCCAACGTAATAATTTCTGACTTCCGGAAGAACATTTTAACTTCCCCTAATAACTTGCAAAATGTTGAGGAACATTTTAAAACGTTTTCTCTTCAAAGTTTCCTGGATGTTCCCTCATTTACACAGATGGTTCCAAATCTAATCACAAAGAATGTGGTTCATCGTTTATGGTTCATTATATATTCCTGAATTCAGTGTAAATCTGTCTTCTAAATTGCCTAAAGAAATTTCCTTATTTACTGCAGAATGCTTCGCCATTGAACAAGCTGTAATTCAAATCCAGCTCCTCAATATTTGTCGAGCATTACTGTACACTGACTCTCTACGTGCATTATTAAAAACATCCTCTAATATTTGTAATATTAAAAACATCCTCAATTCTTTAAACGAATCGACAAACTTTAGACAAATTGGTTTGTGTGCCTGGCCATCTAGGAATTGGAACAGTGTCTGGTTCTATTCCTTTAGATTTTAGAATTTCTGTCTCTATTCTTAAATCCAACATGTCTCGTTCCTGGGAAAAAAATTGGACAAATACGAAAACTCGAAATGAATCTTTCTATGCTGGAATGCAAAATCATATTCCAAATAAACTCTGATTCCACAACAAAGCACATCCAAAAGATTTATTTCCTGTATATCGAGAATGAGAATTGGCCACTGCTTTATTACAGCTAATTTGTTTTAAATTCGGATACTCGAGAGTTCATTCTGCCAGTGTGGTTTGGAGGATGATACTCTCGACCATGTCTTCTTCAATTGTAAAATCCATTCATCTTTCAAAGGCATGTATCGTTTGCTTATTATTTACATCATATCACCATTTAGGTAAGTGACTCTTCAATAATTGTTTTAGGTCATTTAGAAAACAGTCACTTACATCCAAATTCTTTGCTAGTTCGTTCAACAGCACCACTCCCCTCGTCATGCTATGCTTTGCCAGGACGTCGGTTTTGCCTTTTGGTACTCTGAATAAGTCATGGTATCGACTTCGGCTGTAGTGGTCTGGTACATATAAATCATAGCATCCCAAGAGGAATGGGCTATCGATAAAATTGTTCCAAATTTTGAAAGACATAATAGCTAGACTTGCTTTCCGCTAGTTTCCAGACTCACAGAATTAGTTTCCTCGAGTAAGTCGATATGGTTCATGAACCTAGGATAGGTTCCATGCGTCCGCATATAGACATACCTGAGGAATTTCTTCTGGATTTGCTCTATCATATCAATGTACTTCTGGTGGTACGGTGCCCAAACATCTATCGCATACTTCAGCTGGCTTCTCAGTATGCCATCGAACAATGCTAACATAGCATCTTGGTTATTGAACTGCTTGCATGTCCTAATGATCCAAGAAGTTTGTAGCAAGACTGAGTGAGCTGTGATATATGGTCAGAGAATTTCAGTTCGGGATCAAAGACAACACCGAGATCCTTTACGGAATTTACACTTGATAGTGTTTCGCCCATTATCTTATAATCAATAAGAGATCTTGGAGTAATACTAGATTCTAAAATGTTATTTAGGGATCATATTGAAAATATTCTAAAAAAAGCTTATAAGCAATTGGGTTTCATTATTCGCATTACAAAGCTTTTTACGGTAGCACACATCCTAATTCTGTTATATATGTCATATGTACGGTCACAACTAGAATTCGCTTCAGTAATTTGGAATCCTCAATATCAAACATATATTGATCGCATTGAAAATATTCAGAACAAATTTATGCAACACCTATCGTATCGTTTTAGTGACCATCGATTTGTCCCTGTCACTTTATACACGGTGTCCGGAAACTCGTAGTACAAGCGGGAAACTGGAGAATCTACACCACATGGGGAACCCAAAAAAACATAAAGTTTTTTGATTTGAGCATTTTCAAAAAAAAATAAAAAAAAACCAAAAAAATATATTTTTCGGCTATTTTAGGGTTAAAGTTTTTTCTGGTGTTTAGGGTTGAATAACAGATGTTTTAACCCTGCAGAGCAGAAATATTTTATGATTACACCGGGTTAAATGAAGGGTGATTTCAAAATAATGCTTCAAATCCGAGTTTCTTCATTTGTTTTACTTTCAAATAGTTTTAATTAGTTGGGTACTTTGATCTTCAGTAATAATTTATAAGAATTTGATTAAAAAAAAAAAAAAAAAAATCAACTTCAAACTCGATTTACTCGATAACGAAAGCTCAAATAAAAAAAAAATATACTACAAAATCGACTCCAAATGTGATGTAGATTCACCAGTTTCCCGCTTGTACTACGAGTTTCCGGACACCCTGTATAAACGTAGAAAAATCTCTGATGCATTATTCTTACACAAAATCGTGAACTGCCTTGTTGATTCATCATATCTGTTAGAAAGGATTGCATTTCGTTGCCCCAAGCAAAACACCAGATCGAACGATTTATTTAGAATACCACATTGTAAATCCAAATACGCGCAAAACTCTGTAATAGTACGTATCTGTGAAACTCACAATGCCTACGAGATGTAGATATTTTCAACCATAACTTGATATCATATAAAATTCAGCTTAATAAATTAATAAATTAAAATAGTTTTATTTTATTCGATTTTTTTGTTGTGAAAATTACATTATTATCACCCGTAGTGAATAGTATAGCTATGCGAAAAGTTGTATTTTTTCTATTTGTTTTTAATTTTATGTATTTCTTTATTTTGTTTATTTTTTTGCCATTTAATATGTTGTGTAGGTAAAAAATACTAAATCAACATTTAACTCAATGGAACTTAATTGGTCTAGAACATATGAATGTTTATTGTTATAATTTTTACTGTACGACTGTTTGCTTCCTAAATAAAAAGAAATAAAAAATAAAATAATCGTAAAGTATAGTATTTAGAGAACGAGTGTAAGATATAGTGACACATTTTTTTGTATTGAAATCTAATTTGTTTATCAACGACCAACTTGCATTTTAAGACAATCTTGTTGGGAACTTATTTCCATCAGAATTTTAAGGTCATCTGCAAACAGTAGACATTTACTATTCTTAACATAGTTTTAGATGTCATTTATTAGTATTAGAAACAACAGCAGTCCGAGGTTAGACCCTTGAGGAATTCCAGATTTTAAGAAATCAAGTGTTGTTTTTTTAAAGAGCCTTTGAACGCAGCGGAATTCGACAAAACCAACTGAATTACTAAAGAAATAACTATTTATGTTGTGGGATACGGTAAAAGAACAACTCGTATGGTCTCACAGAAAACGATGTTAGAAAGAGAAAACACCATGCTTTATATTCAAGTCTAGACGTTAACCACCGAAGAATTAAAATGTGCACCTTTTTCGAAACTAAAGGTTCCGACCGCAATTAGAAAAAACTTATGGGAAAATGGATCGTGCTCCGTAATCGCCATTACATCCTTGCCAGTTTGTTCTATAGCAACATCATATTATTACGGACACCATTTTAATCCTCGTTTCAGGACATAATAAATGACTTAAGTAAAAAAGAAACAGTGAAAATAAAGCATCATTGATTTTTGTTTAATAAAATTTATTCAAAATATTATGTCGATATAATATATTATTCTATAAAGTACATTTTATAAAAAGATTACAACAATCACAATATGTAATACGCATTTCATTAATTTTGTTCTAAGTAAATACCATTAATACAAAACATTCAAAATAAGGCAAATATGTGGCAGTTTTGTCCTACATAATTTATAAATATTTGATCTCATCCGCGTCCCGTGAAGTCATCTTTGGAAAGTTAAAACTTTACACGAGACATTCACAATCATATTGTACCTAAATACTTTTTGACCTCGCGCCAATAATATATAGTTTGTGCTTTGCGGCATTATTGCACAACCTCAAAATCTAATCCTCAATATCAAATCTCCTACCAAAAGCACGAAAACTGTACTGCACGAAAGAAACAACCAAACATATTAAAACAATCCATTGCAAATGTACTTTTTTGATGCCCTATTTATTGACCTAGCAAAAAAATATTTTCGCATTTCATGTACATATCACTAGAGACCTGTAAATTTTGCCTTTGTAATAACGCGAAATTTGTAATTTTTATGCAAAAAAAGGCAAATTTTCATATTTTTCACGGTGTTTTCTGGTATGTTAAAAGAATATAATTTTATTACGCATTCAATAATATCTTTGCATATGGTTTTTCTAAGCTAGAATAGTCTTAAATGAAACATAACCAACTTCGAAAAGAACTTAATTAACAAACTTAAAGCCCGTAGTAAAAGATGGTTTGAAAGGGAGATAATATGTAAATACAAATGTTACAGGGAGAGTGCCAATATTAAAAAACAATAATAATTCAGCGAAAATGGTGAAAATATTTAACAAAACACGACTCATTTGAAATAAAGCCAAAATCTCTGGACAAATGCTTTAGTTGCATTTAAAGATATACTGTGAATTTTTCATGCCTAAAACATATTAAATAACAGAACAAAACTTGTTTGGAATAATTTTCAGAGCTTACTTTGCATTTTTTTTCTATTGAGGCAATTTCATATAATTAACGTTTCGGCATAACAAATGTATAGAAATTATCAATTACATTTTTTTTTTGGAACTTAAAACTTAAAGAGTTGATGAGAAACTTGTTATAAATCAGTATAAATTACTGTACTAAATTCAAAGTACTGTCAGAAATACCAACTTTGTAATACTCCGTAAACTGAAGTTAAACTCAATTTGGGGCTATTTAGTGATGTTTTATGTGTAAAAAAATGTATGTATTTTATTACATTACAAAAAATTTGGTTTTCACAAAAGAACGATTTCCGCATCTCCAGCGCCATTAGTGCAAGGATTTATTACCCATTCTATAGGTTTAGGTTTCGTATAGTTCCCTTTTGATTAAATATTCTTCCACACAAGAGACAAGAGACAAGAAGAAGAAAAGAAAATAGGAGACTTGTATCACATTGTTTATACATACACATTTTTATAGTTGGGACCCGCACAAAAAGATGGGTGTACAATATTGATATAAAATTATCGGACAACAATGTCTTTACAGACATTCAAGTAGGACCAGCATAAAAGATAGAACTACCGTTCCGTGTTAACATAACAAGTCAGTTCACTAAATATCATACAAATACCTATTCATAATCACAAGTACTTATAACAAAAACATTATACTTTATATTATTACTATCACTCTAAGAAGATACAATACGTATAGACGGCTGTAATGAAATCTCAAAATGGATAATACATAAAATGATGCGTGTTAAGGCAGTCATCCTGGGTCAGTAAGGAATCTGCAAAAACAGAGTTCTGTAAAGACGCGAGAAATGTTACGCAATGTATGTTGCACAATCTCTGCACACAGCAGAAAGCTATAAAGCTTATGGTAACTTGTAGCTCAGTAAACTGGCAGTGTTGCAGATTTCTGTTTTCACATTTACCCCCTATATTCTGAATGTCATTGTATGTACTATTATAAGGGTACTCTTGTAACAGGCAATTTAATGTATTCATATAAAATGGTTATTTGACAAGAGACTGAGAAGACAGCCGAATGGCGTGTAAACATGTAAACAATAACAAATGACTGAGAATCAAGTCAGTCACCAAGTGACGACGATGTTGTGATATTATTAGTGTGCCTAAATAAAAAAATTCTTAAGAATATTTTTAAATCAATTTTAACCAAAATAAATGTTAGCGGTAAAAATGATAATTAGAAATTCGTTATGTGATAATAATGAGCGTCCACTGAAAACTGGTACCGCTAACTGTATATGGGGAGCACATCGCATCGCTCCCTCTCTCCCCCCGACCTGTTTGGACTGTTTGCAGGGCCCAATACAAATTTATGGATCGGTAGGCTCTCGGTATACCGCACTCGTTTTTTAATTATTCTTTACCGTTCCGTGGGACAACTGCCTTACTTTAAACCAGTGATTCATTACATTATTTGAAGTAAAAAAAAAAAAATTTTAGTCTCTGTGACATTTTTAGGTTGATTTTTATTTTATTTCCAAAATTATTTTTTCAAAATGAAAACTAAAAATTTCTCGCACATGTCATCACTCAGCCGAGCAACTGCCCAATCCCCTCACCCTGACCCAGCTGTTCAATACCTACTGATTTTTAATGTTTTTGGTTGAAAAATAAAAAACCAAAACCAAAAAGAATATCTACATTTTTTACTTCAAATAACCTCAGAAATCACGGTATATTGTAATTATTATTTAAAAAATTTACCCTTTTTTGCAACTAACTTGAAAATGCAGAAGAACTTGAGGTTCATTTAAAAATAATGCTAGGTACCCATTTCAAAAAATTCTGTAAGCCTACATATGTGTCTATATCTAAACTTATTTCAGGGAACAAAAATTCATTTCAAGTCAACAAAAATCATACTACAACTAAACTACATATTATATCATGTTACTTATAGTTAATACATATATTATATAAAAATTATTAAAATCTTAAAATAAAATGGGTTAAAATTTGGCACCACTGATATGATAATTTTAGTAAGAATTTGTCATTTAGGCTACAACTACATATATTATGATAAAAATACAAGATGTTTGCATTACAGAAAGTCTAGAAGATTGCACATTATTTATTTAAAGGTGAAAAATTACATCAATTATTGTAAAAATTTGATCTAAGCACCCACTAATGGTCTGGGTAATTACATTAACAAAATTACTGGGAATCCGGTGCACGTAGTTGATAAATCTTTTCCCGGTGAATTCCGGTTTCGGTTCCATGACCATAAAGAATGATAATATGTATTATTATGACAAGTGGTGACTAATATTATTGGCATGGAATGAAAACAAAATAAATGTGATTTAATTCTCATGGTCATGATTGGCATTCATTCACATTATACATTAATATATTATTTTTATGATTCTTGAATAATCCTTGTAATATTTACGTATTTGTTTTAAAAAAAAAACAAGATTTGTATTTCAAAAATCACTTCTTTCTATCCACATTTAAGGTTCCCACGTCAGAAATTTTCATTTAAGGTTTGTTTTCTTTATTTAAGAGTTAAGAGAGTTTACTAAGTCGTTCCTTTAACCCAGAGGTGGGCGGCAAAAAAACTACACTACATAAAAAGATTTTTTTGTTAAATCCAACACGTAGACAATATGTACCATACTTTATAAATTGACATTTTATTTTTTCTTTAACGAGCCCAGTAGAGGCCTAAGGCAAAATGAATGAATAAGGATGACACTGCAGTTGCAGTGTATGTACCGTGCACGGGCACTATTCTTCAACACTACAAATGCAGGGCTCCGGCTCCTAGGGGTTAAGAGCATTTCAGAGCAAGTAAAAAAGTGAAAAGTAATTTATCAATCTGTCTCTGCATTTTTCGTAAATTTCTCAGAATTTGAATAAATTATGAAAGAAATTTAAGTGGAATTATGATCAAGTATGTACCTAACTACATAAGTACAGAACTTCATCTCGTGGGATAGCTTAAGTGGCAAACTACGGAGTGGTAACATGAAACTCTGAATCTGAATAATGAACATAAATCTAAAAAGTAATCATAAGTAGGATGAATCTTCAGGTCATGGAGTAACAAGTTGCGGAGTGGGCAGCAAGTTTCCAGGGAACTCGGCATGAAGCAGAGCTCGAACCAGTTGCAACATATTTTCTTTGGAGGCGCCAGCAATTGTGCATCCAAACCATGGTTTTTCTTTTGAACTGAAAAGAGAACATAATGATTATGTTGTGTTCCCACAAACAGTTCTCCAACTCGTCGTGGAAGGAAACAAAATCCGCAGATTTGTCCAACCGGCTACGCCAGCTGTTGTGTTCCCGCAAACAGTTCTCCAACTCGTCGTGGAAGGAGATTATAAATAATTGGTTCTTTGTGGTAAATCAGGGATTTTTTAATACTTCGCATATTACAATGGTGACTCGATAGTCGACCTAACTAGAATCTGGCTAATTGAGATCTGAGAACAGTAAGTTTGTCTGGGAGCATTCTCACTGGCCCTGGCGACTACTAGCTGCCATCTTGCGGACTTCCACGCAAGCTCTATGCACTGCCATCTATGAGTGCATCTGTGAAGCTCTTACTTCCCAACAGATTATAACATCGTCTGATTGCCGATTTGATGACAAAATCTAAAGAGATTCTAACAACTAGGCCTAAGAATAGCATGCTTATATAATAAGATCAAAGTAACTTACCGAAGAGCTTTATTGTACTTTGGAATAAAAGTTAGGGACCATTTGCAATGCGGGTTCCTTTTAGATTCATGGCCGATATACCATCGGATATCTTGGATTTTCCAGCTCCCCAACACTACAGTTGTCTGAAATTACCAAGAATATGGTGATTATTAAATTATTATTATAAAATTCATTCCAATAGTGCATTTAATTACCAATTACCAGGTCTCCTCTGAATTATGAAATAATACACACCGGTTTTTCCTTGAAGCACGTAAGACTGCCTCCAGTTAATTCAGTTTTACACAAATTGAACGATTTGTTTCTGTCACTGGCGAATTTAATTTCTTGCTTGACCTTTACAGGACTATTTGGCAGTGAGATTCCTCGCACGGCCTCCACCTCTCGCAAGATCCGGTTATCCTTCACTACTAGGTAGTTGTCCTTCCTGTCGCTATCATCCCAGTAACCCCACCTGAAATCAAAACAATAATTATTGTTACATATTAAACAGACCCCCATATTGTGACGCCATGGTACCACTATTCCGGGCAATTAATATTACCATTTTCAGTCATATTCTATTTTTATGCAATTCATACTATTTATATACTTATGGTAAGGACTTTTTCACATTTGGCACAGTGATGTGTCATTTTAGTCAGGTTTATAAAAATTTATTTATTTATTATATTTTACGCCCAGAGGGCTTTTACATATATACATAAAGGCAGTACAATTTAACATGAGAAAGAAATATACATACATACATAAATGAATTAAAAATAAATGCATTAAAAATTTAAATTTTAAGTTCAGTGAAAAATAAAGACCAAAATTTAAAGTACTGTGATCAGAGAATCACAACATTATTGTTACGGTATTGGTTCGGTATTGGTTTCGCATAGTACGAAACCGCTGTACCGGGGAATTAGCTAGTTGCAGGGGTTCGGAACTGTCCGATTTGTATTTTAATATTTTATATAGGTAAGTTAATTTTAATGATGAAAAAACTTTTTTTTTATAACTAAACAATACTACAGATTATGATGGTTTATAATGCTTCTATGAATCATACATTTAATTTGCCGATGTAGTTGATAAATTTAACAATGAACTTCTTTAGTGAGAACTTGTATCATGGATAAATGATTTGATTATTTCATGTTTATATTGTATCAGTGACATATTCCATAAATCTATGTGCGAATACATATTTCCCAAGTTTTGAATTCTGTGGAGTGGTATATTGAACTGCGTTAATAAAACGGTATTACTGACCTTGTGTTTCTGGCTGGCACATTCAAATTAATGAGCGCCAATAATTCAGGGCTGTCAATTGTATTATGCAAGATTTTAAATAGAAATACTAGATCGAAAAGAGTTCTTCTGTCACTCAAAGTTAATAGATTAGATAACCGTAATAGATAAGTGTAGTTTATTTGTTCTTTAGGTATTTTTAGTTTATAATTTAAAAAGCTTAGGAATTTTTTTTGTACTCTTTCTATTGTTTGAGAATGCGCATTATAGTCGGGAGACCATACAGTTGAATTATATTCAACCTGACTTCTCACTAGTGATGTGTAAAGAAGTTTCAATGTTTTAATGTTGGTAAAATCTTTAGCCACTCTTAGTACAAAACCTAACATTTTTAAACCCTTCTTTGAGATATTTTCAATGTGAGGTATGAAGCTAAGTTTGGTGTCGAATGTAACACCTAAGTCATTTATTTGGGAAACAGATTCGAGAATGATGTTATTTATTGAGTAATTGAAATAAATCGGATTTTTTATTTTGAAAAATCTCATAGTTGTGCATTTATTAACATTAAGGTATAGCTTATTATCGTTACACCACTGAACTAATTTTGACAAATTTGCTGAGAGAATATAACAGTCGTCCAGGTTTCGAATTGCTTTAAAAAGTTTCAAATCATCTGCAAACATAAGTACGTCGATGCCTTTAAAAATATTACAAATGTCGTTCACAAAAAATATAAATAATACAGGTCCAATGTGGGAACCTTGCGGTACCCCACTGGATGCAAAAAAATCATATGATGATTCCCCATTTAGTTTAACACTAAGTTTTCTATTTGAAAGATAGCTTATAAACCAATGCAACATATTTCCACGAACTCCAGCTTTAAACAGTTTTTCTACGAGAATAGCGTGACAAACCTTGTCGAACGCTTTGCTGAAGTCAGTGTAAATTGAATCAACTTGAAGCTTCTTCGCCATTGCATCGGAAATGAAATTTTGATATAGAATGTGATTAGTTAGTGTTGATTTTCCGGTTATAAAACCATGCTGTTCAGTACATATAATATCTTTAAATGAACTAATTATTTTATCCAGGATAAGCTTCTCAAAGAGTTTTGGAATTGTTGATAGTATGCATATCGGTCTATAATTAGTTACTTCGTTTTTATCCCCTTTCTTGAAGATAGGTGTTATATAACTATGTTTCCATAGATCGGGAAATATACCTTTCGATAAAGAATGACTAAAGAGTGTGTACAGGGGATAAGCAAGAACGGTGACACACTTCTGTAAGAGTAGTGGTGGAATGTTGTCAGGACCAGCATTTTTATTGGGATCAAGAAGTTTAATTTGTTTAATAATTTCGTTTAGTTCGATGTGCACATGTGACAGGTTTATATTGAAATTAGGAGAATAGTTAGGTAAGGAGAACTGTTTGTGTTGACTTTTATCGTAAACGTTCTTGAAGAAGTCGGCAAAAAGATCGACAATATTTTTGATACCATCAGCCTTTCGGTCTTCAAGATACATAGTATTTGGTATATCAGAGTCTCCACTTCTTAATGTTTTACTGAATCGCCAAAAGCGTTTTATATTGCTAAAAATATCATTCTCTGTCTGCTTTACATAGTCGTTATAACATGCCCTAGAAAGTTTATTACAATCATTTCTTATTTTAGAGAATTCTATGTACAACTTTGAGGTTCCGTGATCCTTATACATTTTGTGAGCTGTTTTTTTACGTATAATTAAATTAATCAAATCTTTATTAAACCAGACTGGATATTTAGATTCCTTATATTGAGTGTAAGGGACAAAGCGGTTTATATGATTACTTAGAATTAAGTAGAACTGTTCTGTATTATGATTTAAATCATCACTTTCTAAGAAAGACCAGTCTACTAATGTAAGCGAGTCACACATACCTGAATAATCAGCATTTTTGAAATTATAGCATGATCTCGTAGGTTTCGGAATTTTTTCGCCAAAGTCTGTTATACAAATATTTAATGGAGGATGATGGATGTCAGGGGGTATGACAACTTCTATGGCTTTACTCACTTTTATAGATTGAGAATTGAAGAAAACGAGATCCAATACACGATTGTTAATGTTTCTAACAAGATTATGTTGATTTAAGTTTAAATATACTGACATATCGAGTATTACTCTTTCACATTCGGAGGTAGTTAAATTACAAGTATTCGACAGTTCAGGGTTGTGCATATCCCAATTTACATTTGGAAGATTATAATCACCTACGACAATAAATTTGGCATCAGGGTATTTTGCTTTAAATATTTCCACGTCTTCATAATAGTTTTTAAATATAACAATGTTGGCTGAGGGGGGGAGGTATACAGAACAAATTATTATTTTCTCACTTTTACATTTCACCAATACAAATAATTGTTCAACGTTGCTGTTTTTTGTTTTTAATTTCTTAGAAGAAAATTTCTTTTTTATTGCGACGAGGACACCTCCTCCTCTTGACTTAGAGCTGGTTACGTTGTTTCTGTCCATCCTATAAACATTATAGGAGGCTAATCCTAGTTCAGAAGAATTGATGGATGGATCTAACCATGTTTCAGTCAGTACCACAGCTTCACATATTATTGATGGTATACAAATTCTAAAGTTATCTAGTTTCGTTCGAAGTCCACGTACATTTTGATAGTAAAGGTTTAGTGAGCTAGATTTTGATAGTTTTTTGTTTGAGCCTTCACGATTTTCGGTGTAGAATTGACATACTTAATAGTAATGTATGTTTCGCCGTTTTTTAATCTTGATTCGAGTTCACTTCGTAAAAGAGCAAGCTCATTTCTTTGGAGATTGGTGAGGTCGTTTGCTGCTTTGACACCGTTCTTCAACTTTGCTCTGTTCATCAGAATGGATTTGGACATCGTAGAATCCTTGAATTCAATCTTAATGGGTCTTGTTTGGTCGGGTTTCTTGATTCCCAATCGGTGAATCTTGATCTCATTTGGATTAAAGGTGTTTTCAAAACCCTCCAGGGAAGATGAAACCTTCTGTATATCTTCGGTGATTCTCGTTGCAGTTGATTGTGAATTGCTCTCAGGGATGTTGAATAATATAATGTTTTTAGATCTTGACTTCCTTTCCTCCAACTCAGTTAGCATCTCACAGATGTCGGTCACATTGTTTACAGATGACGGAATTTGAGGAGGAATGTTTTTTTGCATTTCTTTGTATGCCTGCAATTCACCTTCCAAGGTGCCAGTTTTGGCAGCTATCGCTGCCGACATGCTGCCAATTGCGGCCAAGACTTCACATGATATTGGCGTGATTTTTGCTATTTGGTCCTTGGTAAATTTATTAGTAGGGTCAAGAAGTACCTTGTTAATAGCGTTTACTGCCTTTTCTGCGTTGTAGATAAATGCCTGGACATCCATTGTGACAGTAAAAATATGTTTTTCAGTTTTTATAAATTTTTGTTTAATAAATATTTAAACTTTATTTTTGAGCCACTGGTTGAGCTTCACTGTCACAAGTTTCAGATAGGTAGTTCGTATAGGTACTGTACTTATCAAGAAGTGTATTTGATGTTTATGTTTTTGCTTTATTGGTTAAATGGTACTAAAAACGAAAGTTTTAACACTTAATTCACTAAAGTTAGCACTGTTTGTTAATTATATGTATAGTTTTAGTGTTAAGATTCACTGTAAATATGTTTATTTTTATTATTTAAACAAGAGACAATTTTTTGACATTTGCACTGCCGAGGAGTATTGTTGTGATTTTCAATTGATTATTTCAAAGTTTTTAAAAATGTTATCTATTTTTAACAACATACGTATTTATTTATATCTTCATATGAAGCGGTTACTTTGTGATGTGACATTATAATTTAAAATTAAACAATAACTTTGTAAACATCACTTATAGGTAAATACTTAATGCCGACCGGGTTTCGCTACAATCGTAGCTTCATCAGTATAATTATACTGTCCTGATGAAGCTACGGTTGTAGTGAAACCCGGTCGGCATTAAGTATTTACCTATAAGTGATGTTTACAAAGTTATTGTTTAATTTTAAATTATATATTTATAATCCACTTGAGCGATAGCTACCCAAATTTGAGTAGCACCATTAATGCCCTTGACCTAGGTGATTTTTATGAATTAAAATTAATTCATTTTGAAATTCCCGCAATCAGCAAAAATGTTAAGTAGCTAGCTTGATTAAGCTTCTATCGAATACCAAAAGATGTCAATTATGTTCCTGTCATGGAATATTATGTCTCTGACTTTAGACATTTCCAGTAGACCATAGATGGAAAAAATAGAGAAATAGTAATGATGGAGTTTTACCTACCATTAAAACTCTTATTATGTTGTCTTGCTTATCCAGAATATATAATATATAATGTGAGATATCGCGCTTATTTCTCGCCAGCGCCGTCGCATCTGCTGCCGTAATCTTGAATTTCCCGCCTTTCTTTTTGTAACACCCTTCAGTTGTCTATTGTCACCTTAGCAGTTGGCGTCCTGAGACGCCATCTTGATTCAATTTGGACTCACCAAGCAGAGCTTAAGTATATTCCGGATAAGCAAGACAACATAATAAGAGTTTTAATGGTAGGTAAAACTCCATCATTATGTGTGTCGTTGCTTATCCAGAATATATAATGTGAGAAGTGTTTGTTATCGCTTGGTGACAATTCTAAAGCCAAAATTGTGACTATTACTGTATTGCTTGAAATAACTTAGTCAAAGACTGAGAGTGAATGGGAGGATTCAGCACCTCAACATTGAGAACTCTGATTTGCTTTTTATAATATTTCTTGAAAGTGTTTTCTGAACGCCAGTTTCCTCTTTCCAAAATGGTGTCTATAGGGCAGTCTTCCAGCCAACTCCTTGAGGCTACTGCGGATCTCAAACTCCCAGGGGAGGCGTCAATCCCAGCGTCCTTCAAAATAGTTTTAATCCATCCACCAATAACAGTTCTTGAGGCTGGTCTTGCAGGCCCCAGTGTGGAAATAAACAGACATTGAACACCAGCTTCATGTCTCCTGTTCTCACTCAAGAACATAAGTTTTCTCAACCAAAATATAGGATCTATATTACGATCCTCTGCTTTGCAAAGCTTCCAACCAGACTGTCTATGTGTAGAGGTGTCCGTCTTAGAACCAAAAATTGGCCATAATATAATGTGATCATCATTGTCAACAAGATTATCAGGAGATGTATGTAGCAAGGTCAGATCATGTACTCGTCTTCCTGACGCCAGTAGTAAAATAACAGCACATCTACGAGATGCTTCGAAAAGAGTCAGGTCCTTTGGAGGATTTTTACAAAGCCAAGACACCAAGAGTCCTGGATCCCAAGTAAATGCTCTAGGCTTCTCATTTACAGAATTCCTTATACCTCTCATCACTCGCTTGACCAAGGGATGATTACTAGTCCTCAAATCGCCATTGGGGTCACACAAAACCGACACTGCAGACTTGTGAAGCGCTATGGTACTGGGAGCCAAGCCTTTTTTCACTCTTAGGTATGCTAAAAACCGTGCCAGCTGAGATCCCGAAGGGTTATTAGGACAGGTATTGTTAATGGAGCACCATTCCTTCCAGCTCTTCCATGCCATGTGATAAGTTGAAAGCGTAGATTTGCGCCAACCCGCATTCAATAGAGCTTTCTCTTGCTGTGACCAATCGTTCAATGCTTCACTCCACCCCCAATCTTCCACACCTGTAGTTGGAGATTCTGAACCTGTTGAGGATGAAGTCCTGTCGATAAGTCTATCAAGTTGTCGACCAACATGGGTATTATGTGAGGTTGGTCTAGGGCTCTTTTCTTTAGGTCTGGTAACCAAAACACTTTTGGCCAATCTGGGGCTACAACCAGATACACCCCTGACGACTTGTTCAGGTGTGCCAGCACTCGTGGCATTAAGCAGGGGGGAGGAAAGATCCATGCCAAGGGGAAATGCCAACTCCTGCTGAACGCATTGTGAAACGTCGCTCTCTTGTCGTGGGGATCTATCGAGACATACTGATCCACGACGTGAGCCCTCGAAGAAGCAAATAGATCCACTATTGGACTGCCCCACTTGTGAAAGACAGCTCCTACCGCTGGGGGTAGGAGGTGCCATTCTGGAAACGTCATCACTCGGGATAGATGATCCGCGAGGCCATTGTAGCGTCCCGGCAAATACTGCACTTGTAAAGAGATTCTGTGCTTGTCCAAAAGCGCGAGAATCTGAAATGTCAGATGAAGGAGACCCATTGACTTGGTGCCTCCCTCGTTCCTCAAGTAGGCTACAACTGTCCTGTTGTCTGATTGAATGAGTAACGAAGAACTTCTCAAATTCTGAGTCAGAGATGTTAAGGCATTTAAGATTGCTGTCATCTCCTTCATGTTGCAATGTCCCCCCCTCTGACTGTCTGTCCAACAACCCGACAGAGGTACATCGTCGATCAGGGCTCCCCAGCCGTGATCCGCCGCATCTGTGGTCAGAAAATGTGTTGGGCTGGGAACATGAAGAGTTGAAACATGATCTAAGGTGTTCATCCACCATTTCATTTCCGACAAGACTTCCTTCTTTATCGGAGATTTCTGCTGAGGGGTCAGCTTCAGCATTAACTGCAACTGTAATTGTATCAGTCGAGTATGGAGTCGACCTCTGGGGACCACAAAGGTAGCAAAATTCAACTTTCCTTCAATACTCTGAGCTTCTTTCAGAGTCCATCTTCCCTTTGTCACGAGGCTCTGAAGTGAGTTCCAAAGACCTTGTCGTCTGTATTCGGTTAAGGTCTTCTGATTCAGATGGGGGTTCCAAACAATTCCTAGATATTCCACTGACTGTGCTGGCTGACGGACACACTTTTGGAAATTTACCAACCAACCTAACCGCTCCAATAATTGAAGAGCTTCTCGTGTTTGACTGAGAAGGACCTCTCTGGTCTGATGAGCCAGGAGAAAGTCGTCTAGGTACACAATGATCCTGATACCCCGTCTCCGCAGGATTTCTGCAATCCAATTTGTGATGGCTGCAAAGGCCTGTGGTGCACTGCTCAGGCCTTGAGGCAGGCATGTCATCTGTAAGTGAAGGCCTCCGTAATACAATCTCAGAAAGCAACGGTGAGCTTTTGCGACCGGTATGTGGAAGTAGGCCTGTGAGAGGTCTATTTTTGTCATCCAATCGTTGGCTTGAAGAAAGTGTGGGACCTTGTGGTGAGATATCAGAGAAAACTTTTTCCAAGCTACATCTAAATTGAGAGCTTTTAAATTGAAGATTGGTCTTCTTGAGCCGTCGCTCTTTTCAACCAGAAAAAGTGTTGATAGGAAGGAGGCATTGTCGCCAGCTCTTTCCAATGTACCATCTCTCATCATCTTTCTTATTTCGAGTGTCATTTCCGGGGTTACTTTTGTTTTGAATCTCCTTGCGAGAGCTTGGCTTGGATTTATCAACAAGGGCTTTCGGATAAATGGTATGCGGTATCCCCTTATCATACGTAAGATGGTCTCTGGGGCATCTAGGGTCCGCCATTCTATCCAATAATCCTGTAGTTGACCGGCCCGAAATGGTTGATAGTCATCTGTTGAAGCGGCCACGAGAGGTCTGCCCCCTCGCGCCACGCTTCTGTTCCCTACCCCTACCCCTCGCTCGGGAGGAATACTGGGGGTCTCGCCCGTGGTCTGCCCGCCGGGGAAACGAGGGAAATGCCATCTTTTCCTTTGATGTCTGCTTGGGGGGAAAGGCAACAACCTCCTTAGATGTTAAAGGGCGGTTGTGCGCCGAGTGGCTACCCTGAGGTAGGCGCACTTGACTAAAGCACTTTGTTATACCACCCAGTTTCTGCAACTTTGCGGACAGTGCTTCTTCCCCAAAAAGATGAGTGGAAGAAGGAGGAATTCTGCTGAATAGCTTCCGTTCCACTCCAGTCTTACAGCTGCTCAAAATCTTATCCCTTCTGTGCTGAATGATTTCAGCTCGCTTTCCGCAGGTTATCTGCAAGATATCGTCAGAGCATTTTATAAACTCGGAGTCCTCTCCTAACAGGCTGTCCAGTTGTTCCTCTAAAGCCTCGCCTGACAGAGAACTTTCTGAACTGCTTCCCCATTTGATGAGTTTTTGGAGAGCCTGTTGAAGGCACTCTCTCTGCTTCAATGAGGCATGCGTTACCGCAGCCAGCAACTTTTCCATAGCCGGAAATATTGGTGAGGCGGAGTCAAATGCCAGCACCTCGCAGTTCACCTCCAGCTCCTTGAAGCCTGGATCAGCTACATATTCCTTTAAAGCGGATGCGTAGCGGACATTGGCCCACTCGCTCGAGTTGAAGCGTTGGAGATTCTCCACCAAACCCAGATGTGTTGCAGAAGGTTTTGGCGCTGCAGACTCCTTCAGAACAGTAGAGGGACCCGGCATCTGATACTGCCTTTCAGGCGACAACGAGCAAACGCTCCCAGATGCATGCGAGGGTGCCACTATACTTGGCGTGCTGACAGTGGCTTCCTGCGTTGACCTGTCCATGACAAAATCTTGCAGGGTCTTGACTTGACATGCTAATCTTTTGAGCAGATGTCTGTCATTCCGCTTACGTCTCTTCGTGCGCCTACGTCGCCTACTATTTTGCGACGCCGAACCGCTAGATTGTGAGCTCGACGAACTTGTTGATATTGAACGGCGTCGCCTCTTTCGATCACGTCGTTTAGAGGTTACGTCATCTTCTACATGGTCCTTGTCTGTGGCCATTTTAACCCCGTGCACAAAATGAAGACGCTAATAACTGTCAAAAATGTTTGCACTATCACTTAGCACTAATTTTCATAAAAAATTATGACAATTTGCGGGTAGCAACAGATATTCTTTTCGTTAAAACAATCCCAAACGAAAATTACACGACCGGCGTGGGTGAAAAAACGCCAAAATTGAATCAAGATGGCGTCTCAGGACGCCAACTGCTAAGGTGACAATAGACAACTGAAGGGTGTTACAAAAAGAAAGGCGGGAAATTCAAGATTACGGCAGCAGATGCGACGGCGCTGGCGAGAAATAAGCGCGATATCTCACATTATATATTATATATTCTGGATAAGCAACGACACACATAATATTCCATATTGCCCCAAATAAGTATAAGATAAGGCAATTTCGGTAACCAAAGCGAAGAATTCATGTGTTTATCAATTATATTAAAAAAATATATACACCACCAGATGTGCTGGTTTCGTCTCCGTCGGAACGACTTAACCTACTTCTCATCAACAAGGAGCGGACATTCCAACAACCTAACGATAAATATAACCTTACCAATTATAGTATGCTGACTCGCTAATAATGTATTTACCTTAAAACAACATCAAAAAGCAACTCTGTATGGTGAAGAGGGCGTGACATACTGTCGTTACAAATGACTTCTTCAACATGTAACAAGTGCGCTTCCTGCTTCATCTTCCCCGATAGCTCGGTGCACACCTCCCCACTAGTTTTTCCAGGAACTAACTGAAATGATATACACACTTTATTAACTTTAACCCAAAAATACAAACATACACACTCGTCTCAAGATTTATCTGAACAATGCTGTTCATAATAATTAGAACATCAACGATATGTGGCCAATATGTCTGATATTTTTAAACTCGCAATTTATAAGCACTTATCAAAGTCTATAAAAACGGCTTAATACATATATTATCTTAACTATGTAGCAAAGAGCTGACTTAAAGTCAAACGCGTAGACCACTTCGTTACACAGGTTATTATTTTCAGGATAAGTGGCTTATTGAATTAACTCAAAGATATGGTATTCTTTTTTTTTTTTTTTTTTTATTGTTTAACTTATAACATTGTTACATTGTACATAAAATAAGTTAAAAATAAATAATAGTGTAAAACATATGTTGTTGAAATTCTACTCCAATGAAGAGTGCTAGCTCTTGAGCTTGGCGTAGGAGTTATTTGACAATTATTTCATGTTTATATCAGTAATTAACATTATTACAGTACAATAAATATAAACTTAAAAGAGGATTGTGACGTTAATTTTGGTTGTAACATGAATTGAAGTTATAACATTTGATAGGTGATATTAATTTTTTTTAAAGATAAATTTGACCTTCTTTTTGAATAAAATAAAATCTGGTATTTTTTTCACTTCTCGGGAAGACTATTAAAATATATTATGCCTTTGTAAATGTAGTTATTGTGCATTTGTTGTGTTGAAAATAGAGGAATTTGGATGTTAAAATTATGCCTTAAGGATGAGTTAAATTTAAGTTTTTTTACTACAGTTTCTTTATATATTTGTAATATTGCATCTTTTTTATAGAGGTCTTCAATTTTTGGTACTTCGAAAATTTTGAACAATGATGCTGAAGAGAAAGTTGGTTTTTTTTTCAAAATTACTTTGATAATTAGTTTTTGTACCACTTTAACAGAGCTTAAAAATTTTTCATATGCACCTCCCCACCCAATGATTCCATACTGAAGTAATGATTGGACTAGTGCGTAATAGACTTTTTTCAGGTTGTTTATCTTGAGAACATTTCTTAATCTAATGAATATATAGATACATTTTCTAATGCGTTTAACAAGTTCACATATGTGTCTGTTCCATTTCATATGTTGGTCTACAATTACACCGAGGTATTTTATTTCAGTTGTTTGGTTTAGTATGGTACATGATTCATTACAAACATCTTTGTTACATTTTTTGTTGTGTATTGTTATATGAATGTTGGGGTTAGTTTTGAATTTATTTATTGTGAATGGTATATAAACTGTTTTTTTTGCGTTAATTGTAAGTAGATTTGTATCGAACCAGTTTTTTAGGATTTGGATGTCATTATTTGCATTTTCATTTACAATTTTCCAGTCATTACCCTTAATTATGATAATTGTATCATCTGCGTAAGATATAACTGTTCCACTGAGGTTTTGTTTGAAAATATCGTTTACGTACATGATAAAAAGTAAAGGACCCAAAACAGTACCTTGTGGTATCCCAAAATCACTTGTGAGTGGTAGACTAGATGCGTGATTAATTTTTACAACTTGTGTTCTTTGGTGAAGATAACTTTTTAGCCAACTTAATGCTGTGTCATTAAAACCTACGATCTTTAATTTTTGTATTAGTTTGACATGAGATATGCTGTCGAAGGCTTTTTGGAGATCAACAAAAATACCAACACATTTTAATGATTTGTCTAAAGCGTCTTGTATGGTACTAGATAATTTAGCAATGGCGTCTTTTGTGCTTTTATTTTCCATGAATCCAAACTGATTTTCGTGAATTATATTATTAATCTTTATGAACTGAGTTATTCTTTTTTTGGCAATTTTTTCAAATATTTTTGCAATGTTTGATAGTAAAGAAATAGGGCGGTAATTGGTTGGTTCTTCCGGATTGCCGGTTTTAAATATTGGTTTAATTACAGATTGTTTGTACTTGGATGGAAAAACTCCGCTTTGAAAACTTGTATTGATTATATGAGTTAATGGTTTTGATACTTGTGATTTTATACATTTCAGTGTTTGTATTGTGACCCCATCAAAACCAGGGGCAGAACCTCCTTTCATACCTGTAATAATTTGTTCAATTTCTTCTGGTGTTGTTGGTTGAAATAATTCAAATTTATGCTCATTATTTACTGTAGTATTTGGGTCATTTGGGGTAAGGCCTTGTTGGATTTTTTTAGCGAGGTTTTTTCCTACATTAGCAAAAAAATTGTTAAATACATTTGCGGCTTCTAGAGGTTTATCTTTACAGCAGATTTTTGAATCATTATGATTTACATTGTTGATTGTTTTATTTTTTAAATGTTTTTTATCGACAATTTCATTTATGATGGACCAAATCCTTTTACTGTCATTTCCAGATAATTCAAGTTTTTGTTTGTAGTAGTCATCCTTTGTGTTTTTTATTAGATATGTAAGTTTTTTTTTATAAGCTTTGAAATGTTTTTGTAATGTTATATTTTCCGGTTGTTTTGTATATTGTTTGTAGAGTGTTTCTTTGTGTCTAATTGAGATGATTAATCCGTGAGTTATCCATGGTTTGATTGGCTTTAGTTTTGAAGATGTTTTGTTAGATTTAATATTTCTACAAGCATTTATGTGAAAACTCAGTTTTTTATCAAATATTTTGCAGCATTCTTCTACATCGTTACATTGATATATTTCTTGCCATTCTTTTTCGTTACTTAATATTTTAGTGAGAGAATTTATATTAATACTATAGTTGTATTTATCAGTATTATTAACGGCCGTTGTGGTTGGTAATGAGAGGTTTTGATGTTTGTAGTCATATTTAAATATACATGCAAAATGATCCGTTACAGATGTTTTAATTACCGCAGATGATATATTTTGTATATCTTTGGTGTTTGTGAATATGTGATCGATACAAGATGGTCGTTGTCCGATAATGTTTCTGGTGTATGAATTTATACATGAAATGTAATTTAATTCTGCTAACATATTTAAATAGTTATCTTTATCGTTAGAGGAGTAGTCATTAGCGATATTTAAGTTAATATCTCCGATGAGTATTGTTTTTTTGTTTCTATGATGTTGTAATATTTTTTTTAATTCTTCTATGTATGTGGTTATAGCAGAAGAGTGTGTCCGATAAATAGCAATGATATTAAATGAATAATTCATAAAATTTATCTCCAAGTTTAATAAATTGACATTATTCACCATTATTTCATTTAAACTTGTGACAGCGTAAATATTTGATACAAATATGGCGACGCCGCTATTTCTGTTAATTTTATATTTTGTTGCATAGTACGAGTAACCCGGTATATTATAATTAATTTCACTCGATGAATGCGTTTCTGATAGTATTATACAGTCAAGTCTATTTAATTGTTTAATAGTTATTAGAAATTCTTCGAAATTTTTTTCCAAAGATCTAACGTTCATGTGTATTATTATTAGGCTGGCTGTAGGTTTTATATCTATAAAATCGTTTGTATTATTTACCGTGTCAAAAATCCTTTCGTCTATTTTATATGAATTATCTATTGCGTTTATTATAAAGTCGTTCATTTTGAGGTAGTAATAAAATTAACAATAATGTTGGCGCTGGGAATACACTTCACATTTGCAATTATAATATTATATGTGTTTGCTTGTACATTATCACTGCGTGTTAACACTTTGCGGGCGGGCTTTTCGTAATATTTTTTTGAAATATTGTGCATATTATTTAGGTTTTCGTTACACTTGTAATTAATAATATGCATCATTAGTCGTAATCGATGCGATCCCTCGCAATTTTCAGCATTTTGTTTCTATAGTTGCACCTAATACTGTTGGCTGCGTGGTCCGTGGTGTTTTTTTCTCCATATTTAGAATTTTGTCTGGTGCAGTTTACACATGCTGGTACTGTTTTTTCTCTTCCCGGACATTTTGAAAGGATGTGATCGCCCATGCAGTGTGGGCAAATTGGAGGGCTGGTTCGGTGTAGGCATCTTTTAGCCGTATGCATGAACATACAGCAATGAAAACATTGAGTCAGTGGATCGCAATCTTCAATTTTTACTCGTTGAAACTGTATATTTAGTTTACCGAGTGCAAGGAGACTTTTTCGCATTTTGCCACTAGTTTCCATGATGTAGCTAGTGAACTGGCGCTGCTTTTCGTTTATGTTTGTGTTTTTTATCTCCGTTATAAGTGTGATTTTGTTGTCTTCACTTTCCTTGTAAACATCTTCAATTCCTTCGTTCTGGGTAATTATTCCGCAAACTATTTCGTCTTCAGTAAGATTGGATTTTAATCCTTTTATTATTATTTTTGGTCTTTTCTTTTGAATTTCATTTACCACCAAATCGGTATTCAGTTTTTTTATTTCGGCGGTTAAGGTATTTGCATATTCCTTTTTTGGGCATGATATTATTATTTTTTCTTCTTTTGTTTTTCTCAAACCATTTATTCCTATCTTTATGTTGCTTAAATTTATTTCTTTTTTTATTATCTTTTCAATTTCTTCTGCTTTAGCATTATTTTTGGTCGACGAAATGATGATTGAGAATCTCTCTTCTTCTCGAGGAGTGACTTTGGTTGTTGATAATACCTGTGCATAGGATGGTGTTGATGCGCTTTTCATTATTTTTTCAAAGTTTCCCACCAGTTGGTCGTTTTTTTCGATAAGTTTGTCTTGTAGTTGAATTATTTGTTGTTGCATTTTTAATATTTCAGATTTCACTTCATTGTCAAGATCAATAATAATTTTTTCGATATTAGTTTTAGTTTTCGAGTCTTTAACGGTTTGTATTTTTTGAACTTCATTTTTTAGCGTATTCAACAACTCTTCTACCGTCATGAAAGTGTTACGTTGCGGTGTAACGGGAGCGCGAAGACAGTACCGTGCGGGCTGCCGTTACGAGCGTAAGATTAATACTGTTACTGTTATTAATCTTAAAATGCCTTATTTAATCAAAAAGAATAAAAAAAAGTAATGCTTTTAACTAATATTAAACGACCTTGATGACAATTTGAAATAACGCGAACAGCCGCTATCGTTGACAATTGTCAACTATAAGAAATAACATTGTAAATATGCCAATGTTGATAAAACACAAAAAAAATAATAAATAATGATCGTAATAATATTAGGAAATTCCAACGCTAAGGACATGAAACTGTTGGGGTGTTGAAATTGGGACTGTTAACAGCCAACGATCAAACAAGCAATAAACTATCCAGTCTCATCCCTATTCCATTC
Source organism: Hesperophylax consimilis (assembly GCF_061612785.1). Taxonomy (NCBI): domain Eukaryota; kingdom Metazoa; phylum Arthropoda; class Insecta; order Trichoptera; family Limnephilidae; genus Hesperophylax; species Hesperophylax consimilis. The sequence continues at coordinate 27,073,863 of NC_142858.1, read as the reverse complement.
TTATGAAGTAACCGGACCCCTGTTTTTTTATTAAATTTATGATGATGATGATGTTTTGAATGAGATAGTTGGCAAATTCGGAGAAGTCATTATTATTTAGGCGTCCTAGTTGCTCTTTGACCCGGATATTAATATTTTGCAACGTTTTGTCTATATAAAATTCGGGACAATCGCAACTAATATTGTTCAATTTAGTTGGACATTGACTATTATTTCCAATCATATTAGGACACAGTTCTAGAACTAACCACAACGTTGACGCAGTTGCCGGCTTGTTTTTCCTTCAGGTAGATCCAGACATGCAGGTCACCGGAGCGCTTCTGGATTGGATTGGAGACTAGTTGACACTGCTTCAGAACTCTCAACATTTTTGATTCCTTCTCAATATCCTTTTCACTGGGCTGGTAAATGGCCATATACAGTTCTATCATTTCTAATACTACTTCATTTTCTTTATGAAACCATGTACCCTGTGAAGATTTCTGAAATAAGAAAAAAAAAAAACATGTTTAAATTTTACCTTTACAAAATAAATAATATGCAATATATCATTGAAGAAGAAGATAATATGTACTAATATTTATCTAAATGAAACAGAACAAGACAAAGAAAAATAAAAAGTTAAACAGTCTAAAGATATCAGAAATACTATTTACTTTTGGAAACAAAGTTATTTTTGTGTATATTTTTTTATTTAAGTTTTTAATCCAGCAGAACTAGGAGAATTTTTTTGAGAATTTCAATTTCAAGTCATAAATATTTAAAAATAACCTCATTCCATGTCACACATGCATAAACCAGAGTGGTAGATACTGCATCTCTGTCTATTTTACGTTTTATTTTTTTTATTTTTTTTTTTTTTATTTATTAGCGTTATAAACAGTCTTTATACATGCATATTTGACAGTGATCAGAGTAGTTATGTCATTGACCAATAAAATAACGACAAAACAAACCATAACAGAAAAATACATAACAACACACCTAATACAAACAATTTTGATAAAGTACATCAATTATCAAAAATGTATTAATCAATTGAAATATTTTAAAAAAAATCGATGAACTATTAAGTTTTTTGGTTAAATAAGATGCAGTATCACTTTTTTACGGATGCTGTGAATTTAGCTAGGTTCGTGTTAAACACATCGATGTTTGGGCATAATCTATTAAATGTGCTACAGCTTCTTCTTATAAATACATTTTCAAGGTAGTTTGTATTGCTTTTAGGTATATAAAATGTATCCAAAGATCGAGTAACTCTTTTTGGACATTTGAAATGAATATTTTTTTATATATGTTATAAGATTTACGTGATAAGATTTCAAGGATCCTAAGCTTTATTTTATAAAACTTATACATAATGTTTTAAACTGCCTTTGAAAATATAGAAATGAATAAAACAATATGAATTATGTGTTTAAAGAAATACTTACTGGACTCATCATTAGTGTTGGTCCCCACACAGTTGCCAGATTAGTTGAATTCATACAATTTACATCGGATAAGGAAGACATGAAATGAAGATGGCCCAATAACTTCTTTAGGGTATTTTGGCTGATGGAGTTTAGGTTTCTGATCAAATCTTGATAAGATTTAACTTTCTCTTCTTTGGGAAGATCTGCAATAGAAAGATAAGTTAGTCATTTGATGTTCAATGCCAACTGTAATACATACTGCCACACGGCCTAGATCATGATTTTGAGTATGCTTTTGTACTATGCGGAAATCGAACCTGTAATCTCTTGACTAACTCTGGAAGGCATATGGGATGCGGTGCGATCCTACGCACCTACGCATCCTACGATGCGGAGGCCAGGGGAAGAAGCAGGGAATCTCAGAAGTAGAATTACATCATCCACTGAGCCGAAAATCGTTTAAGTGTTTAAGAACAACAAAAATTACAGGCTTAGACTTATAATTATATTCACACTTCTATCCGTTTATCTCTTCAGTGGTATGTAGTTAAAATTGACAATTTATTAACCTGTGACAGAACAGAGGGCTGAATGCAGCGAGGGTGAGAGCAGCGACTCGGGCAAGTCTCGGAAGAACCTCTTGAGAGCGTTGGCGACGTCGTGTTCGGAATTGGTGCGAGCAGAGAGCTGCACGGCCCAAGCGTCTTTCCGGAAGGCTGCAAGCAATTTACCCACCTCGGAACTGCTCCCAGCCTTTCGATATATTCCCTCGCTCAGGCTGCCTGAAATGCCACAATAAGGTTGGTTAGAAGACATAATACTTTCATCATGCTTCATAATGATTTTATTATTTTGTTAGGTTACCTTGCGTGTAGATGAAGTTTATACATTTGTCTACAATGGTTGGTATATCGTCTTTGGTCAACTGTTGGTGGTGTATGGAGGACCCATTGTTGCACGCCACGGCCTTGAGGATTCTGTGCCAAAGCTGGAAGTAAGAATTAAAGAGAGACAGTTAGCAAACCATAAGAAGATGAAAGAGGAAATCAGTTGGTAAAGCATTAACAGAACCAGTAACCTGACGCACAATTGGCAAAATGGCAAAATCAGATGTTTATGAAACTGGTCTGGCCCCAAAAGATGCACTTTAAGAGACATTTAAAGAGTGATTAATATCAATAAGCTCAAATCAGAAAAAAAGTTATAAAAACAGAAAATCGATTCCAAACGTAATGTAGATTCACCAGTTTCCTGCTTGTACTACGAATTTCTGGACACCGTGTATTATAAAGAAAATTGACAATATTATATTATAATTAGTTTCAGCTTGATATAATCCAACAATATACATAAATATATATACGGGTCTGCGCTGGTATACATTTAAGTTAGATCTTTATTTACCCTTGTTTCCTTCAATGCTCCCATCCGTAAGTAAAGTGTTGAGTCAGGGAAGTCTAGCAGTAGATGTTGCCCTTCATTTCCACTTCCCACTTCAACTGCTTGCAGAACTACAAAAAGTTACCTATTTTTAAAATACATATAGGTATTCTAACTATCAATTTCAGAGAGACATAATAAATATTCAGTTTAAACGCTCGCATCGTCAACAAAATGCAAAAAAATAAAATATATGTAGCATGTATTCAATTTTTAAAGAAATTGGTTTAAAATGAACCGACAAAGAAATGTTTAAAGAAGAATTATCTAATGTCAATAAAACCAAAATGAAATATCTTTTTAACGATTTTTAAAAGAATAACCCACTTGTTGTAGCTTATTTTGACCATGAATTAAATTGAACAATAAATTATTGATAAATGAATAATTGAATTATTGATAAAAGCACAAAAAAGTCATTATAGTCATTATTAATTGCAATATATTCATTCATTCAAAATATTATCTTATCTATATTTAAGAAACTGACTACATGTAAATATATGGTATGTTCATAAGCATACACATCCCAATTCTTCTTATATTAACTGATTATTCTCTTAGTCACTTCAACTAGGAAATAAAAGGATTTTTGTATGCTGATTTTGATTGACATTATAGAACTGCATTCTTTCTATCAACTTTTGAAAATATTAAAGGAAAATTAGCATTGCCTTCATTCGCATATGTTTGACTGTTCAGTAACCTTTTCACCATGCTTCCAATAACAATAACAATAATAATAATAATAATATTTGGATGATTTTTATAGCACCATTTTTATGCAAAATCACCTCAAGAGCGCTGTACAAGTATATAATACATTTCTACTATGTTATTACTAACTATATATGGAGATAATATACAGTACAATACTTACCTGGTAGGTCACTTGAGAATACTATAAAATACATGGATAATATAAAATAACGAACATTCGCAGAAAATGTTTTGAGGTTATCAAAAAGATTTCTGATTATCACATCCATTTAGCTATGGATTTTAAAAGAATATACCACATGTAGTTATATTAAATTAAATTAACATAATTCAAAATTTAAAAAAAAAAATTATAAAAATACAGAGTACAAAGGGTATAGCTTATAGGTTACATCCTATTTCTTCCAGCTAACCCAACAAATACACATTATATTACATAACCCAACAATTACATGTTAACAAATGTATGTAAAAAAGAATGGGTGAATAAATAAATGAATTAATAAAATAACTAAGAGAATGGGTGATAAACATAATTCAATAAAACATTCCTTAATACATGGTGTATTCGATAAAAGTAATACAATTAATTGTATAGAAGTGTAACCATTATTGAAAAAAAGTATTATTGGCTAATTTCCAATAAAAAGTGATCAATTTCTCTCTTTCATGGTAGAGGAACAAATTAAGAATGATTTGTTACTTTCACTATTTTTACCATTTTAAGACTATTTTAGTGTTTGAAATAATTTGAACAAACTCAGAGATAAGTTGATTTTATTTATGTTCAATTTATCACGCTCCACTTTCTCTAAATAAAAGTGTCTTTAGTCATGAAAAGTATTGATTAAACGGAAATAAATAATGAATATCAAGTTAAATTGGGCAGTCTTCATGTTTGCAAGCAAATTTTAAATTTTAGAGCATTTAACAATTTATTTATTTTATTGATCTAAAATATTTGTTACAAATTGTTTTACTATTCAAATTATATGGTTAAATGCTGATTCTGACTGAGCCATGTCACCTAAAGCTAGATTGTTTCAAGAGTATCAGACAAAATACACATACTGTATTGCACATTCGCTTTTTTCATAATCGCATTGGTTCAAAAACACCGCATAAGGCAAAAAGGAATTTACAGGAAACGATGAGAGGACATACCAACACAACGTGCTTTCCGCAAATCCAACGTTTTAACGTTCAAATCCTGGCTGGTGTAGAAATGTAGACTTCTCTCTCTTAGTAAAACCCATGCTGCATCCCATGAACCACTGACTCCTTCCTGAAATTAAGCCAATTGGCAATTTTTAAATAACTTGGAGAAAGCCCATCAATAATGAAAGGGAATAAAAATTTGTTCAGTTCATGTAACGAAATTGGGCAAATTAGAAATAATTGCAAACATAAAATTACTTAGAAAGTTTATTCTGAAATTAGTAATAATATTTCTTAATCCTTCAATATATTATTTTAGCACCTCTATGGAAACCAGACTGTCCACCGAGTATGATCAAATTTAAAAATATGTTTTCGTATCGACAGCCTTTCATTAGACAAATCCAGAAGTCACGGGTTCAAATCCGATATGCGCAGGTAAATTTTATTCAATTATTTTGTGCTGTTTCAATTTGTTTTAAGTTCCAGAGCGAAAGATACTCTCAGTATCGCCACGGTGAAAGACCGCCATTTTTGGTGACCACATCTGAATAGCCAGGTACTTCTCAACCCCATATCCTTCCCCACCCTACTAACTTTAGCCTCACAACATATCCCATTTGGGAAAGCCACTGTCTATGTCAGCATAGCTCACTGGCTTCAGTTGCTTCAGACGCTCGGCAGCACATGAGACTCTTGTACGAAATAAACATTTTTTTAATTAAATCTGTTCATCTAATTATAAATGTTTTTTTTTATTATATTTAACTTGTTTCCCAGAATCCTTTCCACTCTTAAATAATAAGTTTATGCTTTTTCTTATATCTTTAAAATGTATTATTATATGTATAATTCATGTAAAAATGTTAATTGTTATTATATATCTTCAATTCACTATGCCTATGTAATATTTGACTCCTCCCACTTTTATAATGTATTATATTCTGTCTCCCTCTGTTTTCCTATAAATATGCATCACCTCTGTCTTAGTTTTTAGTTATATTTCACATCCTGATGAAGCTCGACCGCAGCGAAACCGGTAGATGTAATAACAATAAAGTCGTGGTTAATAAACAAAGTGTTTTATTTGATTTAATATAATTATAAATGAGTTGTTATAACTGCAAATATTTAAAAAGGTGTAAAGGCGAGGAGGTACACAAATAACTACTGCGGGGACATTCATTAGGGGTTTTTTTAATTTCATTACAAATGAAATTCTTAGAACATCTAAGTTTCTGCTTTTATTTCAATCGAGCAAACAGTTGTCATCAGTGCTAGCGCAAATATTGCAAAAAAATTGTTTTTCAACAGGAGAAAATACGTTCCAAAGTAATTATGTGTTCCTGCTTCAAGTTTATTTTATTACAACAATATATATTAGCGTTTAACTCATTGCATCCAATGATATTACAAACAATAATATTCTCATGATAATTGTCGTACTTTCGATTTAGTAATTTTAGTAGTTTTCAATTGTAAACTGTCATAATGTAAAATTAGAGTAGCGTTGGTAAATTAGTTTTAATGATTTGTCTTATATGGAGTGTTGTTGTAATTTCATTTTTACTTTATGTTACTCTTACGTTTTACTAATATTGCTTCATATTTGGTTTTTTTTTAAATTTTCTTGTCTTTTTTTTAATCATTTCTTAATATTTTCTCATTATACTTGTAATAACAATTTTACAACTGTGTATTTTGTACCTACTTTACAATCATTATCTTATTACGGATTACATCTATTTACTGTCAGTCTCTCCTACACAGATATTCTCCTATGTACACTGCATCATGTATCACTTTTATGTAAAAGCCTTTCTAGGTGTATACAGGGTGTATCGGCACGTACCCGACAAACTTTAACCAGCTATTCCTTAGCATATTTGGAGTAAAAAATCTTATGTGCACTTTGCTGTCCGATAACGTTTTTTTTTAATAAAAAATTTACTATTCATATTTTCACCACATGTCACCACTGTTTTATCCTTTGTCAAAGTTTGAAAACCCATCTGGCAATATTTTATTCGAATTCCGTTGAATAATGTACGTGTGTACCTATATTTTTTTGCTTTTACAATCACAACGAAATGGCACGGCACCATTCGTCTCATTTTTAACTATTATTATTTAGTCTGTGCGAAAGAGCGACGCTTTTCGACATACTTGCTTATAACAGCTGTTGAACACGAAAAGCAATGCCAATGACAGTGATGTAGTGTATAAATTTTCAATTTTTTTGTTTTTAATTGAAAAAAAAATGCTACCGGACAGCAAAGTGCCCATAACATTTTTTACTCCAAATGTGCTAAGGAATAGCTGGTTAAAGTTTGTCGGGTTAGTGCCGATACACCCTGTATATAAATAAATAAATAAATATGTCGCATGAGGTCGTTTGCTATCTCTAACCAAATTACGTAAATGAGTGCCAAAATGCCCTCGTGTGTGATGGCATTTCCATTACACAGCAAACACTTGAGTCAAGGAATAACGTTTGCTGAAGCTTTTAGTGCCATTAGAAAGTGAGATAGCGAACATAGCAACACGTAAGTATAAGAAGGAGCAATGGGGCATGACTCATTTTATTGAGAGCGGGAGCCACGGTTCAACCGTTCAATAGAGCCATGGTACGGTTTACCGGAAGTCGTACGAATACAGATCAGTTAAAAAGAGTTGGCCCCATTCAGACAACCTTCTGTGTTCATCTTAGTGTAGGCGAGTTAGGACGGGTTGTTTCGGAGAATTTGAACAATTCATCAAATTTCAACGTTCATTTTCAAGTTCTGTGAAAGATTTTTTCAAGTTCTGTTTTTATTTCAGTTCTGTCAAGCAACTAGCCTAAAATGATATAATAACAGAATTTGAATAGGACTTTCGCAGAACCCGTAAATGAACGTTGAAATTTGATGAATTGTTCAAATTCTCCGAAACAACCCGTCCTTAGTGTATCTTGTCATCTCAATCACACCTGTGATTTAGAATGTAGTATTCACCGCAACTTTTAAATACTAAAATCCTATATCTATTTCGTTCAAAAACACATATTCTATGAATGTCTATATTTGTCATACATGAACAAAGTTTAAATTAAGAATTTACTGGAAACATAAGAGTGTTTGTTACTTGCCACCTTTTCTTTTAATTTTGTGAAAACATAACGGATCTAGATGTATTTTAATGTCATTAATTGCAACAGTATACAGGGTGTATCGGCACGTACCCGACAAACTTTAACCAGCTTTTCCTTAGCACATTTGGAGTAAAAAATGTTATGGACACTTTGCTGTTTACATTTTTTTTCAATTAAAAACAAAAAATGATTAAAAAATCCACACTCCGTCACTGTCATTGGCATTGTTTCTCGTGTTCAACAGCTGTTATTAGCAAGTGTGTCAAAAATGTTCGCTCTTTCATACACACTAAATAATATTAGCTAAAAATGAGACGAATGGTGCAATGCCATTTCGTTGTGATCGTAAAAGCGCGCTAATGTAGGTACGTACATATATTATTCAACGAAACTCGAATAAAATATTGCCAGGTGGGTTTTCAAACTTTGTCAAAGGAAAAAACAGTGGTGACATGTGGTGAAAATATGAATAGTAAATTTTTTATTCAAAAAAAAATGTTACCGGACAGCAAAGTGTCTATTCCATTTTTTACTCCAAATGTGCTAAGGAATAGCTGGTTAAAGTTTGTCGGGTACGTGCCGATACACCCTGTATTTATAGAAAAGATACAAATATAATATGCACCTTTAACATCTAGTAGGATCATTTCAATTAACCCGATGTCATAGGACAATGGGAGCGGCATACTTTAAAATAAATTTTTCATATATTTGTGCAGCAGTAGAAGGGTTAATCTGTGTTTGCAGCTTTACACCAATGTGTATATACAAGAATATTTATTATTAAAACAAACAACAATTTTGGCCGGTTGTGTAGATTTGATTATATAACAATTTTAAAAATAGTTCTGATCTCAGTAAGAATTTACTTTAATTATTAGTATTGATTACTGACTAATCTCGTTCTGCAGAACAAAATGAGGTTATCCAAGAAAAATAATGAGTTGTATTCTTGGCATTCATGATACCGATTTCAACTCTGAAGGAACCCCTTCATTTTTTTTTAAATTATAGAATTATGAATGGAAATTGATTACAGATTTACTGAGGTTGTAATATGAACCTATATAATATCAAGATCTACCGAATACATAATTTTATTGTAAGGAACAAATGTTGTTTTTTACAGAAAACGCCTTAATAATATAAATATATATACATATATTCCCATTCCCAAGAGTTAAGCAACTCAATGAATTCTCTGAATTTGTCAGTCACTTAACACACTTCGGCCGGGAAAGGTAATTCTACCCGTTCGGTCGATTGATGCTTAAGGCCGGGAAGGGTAGTTTTACCTTTTGCGCCGGCCTCATTTCAATGGCAGAAAAGACAGAATTATTCAACGTTTTTATATTAATATTTTATACCAATCTCTTTATAAAAGTCCCAACTACATGTACATAATTATAGAATCTTAGTGAAAGTCTGTTTTTTATATTTAGTTTCGTGCCTTTCGTTTACATTGGTATTTCAACAAAAGGATAGTATATTATTTGTTATTGAAATGATTCAATTCTTGGAATGAGGGTTTTTATGACCGTGAAACCCGGTTCGAATCTGTTTCTCTGTTCCGAGCGAGAGATGTCGGGCGTATTTAAAGAAAGCCGGTATGAGCAAATACCGATAGGCATAATTATAACATTTTACAAAATTGTATCATTTACAACATTTTACATAATCGTTATAGCTTGGTATGCTGAGTTATTTTCGAAGATATAGCGATTTAAAACAAATTAAAGAAATTCGCGCAGGACCTTTATTTTTGCCCGGAGTCAGGGTAACGTCAGTACAAAAAATACCCGGCCGAAATGTGTTAATCATAAACAAATAAAACTTTGATTAAGACACAGGTATTAATTTTTCACATATTGATTATAAATGAAAAATTCTGGATAATCTGGAGTACACTTAATCAGTAAATAATTAGTCAAATTTAATGTATAATAGTCACAAACTCAACTAAATAAATAACTAACTTTGTTTACACCACTATTTAATAAATAATAAACTTCACTTGGACAAACTTAACTCCTTGTTAAACTTTGTTTTCTTCTCTCTTCCCCCCTACATAACATATAAATATTTATCTTTGCTGTTACTTCTCACATATTAATTTGTTAATTTTTAGCTACATCAACTAGTGAAATTTTACAACCTATAAACCATAATGACTCACAACACTCCCCAACTCAAACACGAGAAATAATTTCTCAATTGAGTTGGGCAATTTTTTGTTAAAAATTTCTAATTTTTTCGCAATCAGCCTCGAAATATCTACATTTGTAAATTATTGTAATGTGTTTATATATTCAATAAAAAATATATATATATATATATTGTATGATTTATTGATACATTTTCATTGAAGACATATTTTTTTTTTAAACACATGTAATTATAAAAAAAAAATAGTTTTTCTAAAATGGGATACATGTAATTATGAAAATGGATTCACAACAAAAACGACTTTGTTGAAAAAAGGTGCATATGCACAGTTGACTGGCCTAATTCTGCAGAACGCTGCTCTATTATTACAAGTTTATAATAACAAATTGTTAGGCTATGAGAATTGAAACAGAATGCTGAATACAATGAATCATACAGTTGCTTTTGAGTTACTGTGAGTGTTGTTCACAGTGAGTCATCGGTAACCCACAAAATACCTAAAGGTTTTAGGACTGAACTGAACTGAACTTCTGAACTTTGATCTCTGCTACTGTTTTATAAAATTAATACCATGAACTTACTCATAAAACGGAAAATGCTATTACTAACCTTTAAGTAACACCACCCAAATCTTGTTAATTTGACGATGTGTTTCAGAGGAAACACATTGGTGTACATTTCGACAATTCTTCGAATCCACATGTTTCTTTCGCTTTCATTTGCAACTCCAAATATAATGGATCTCTGTTGCATGTTGAATGTTCCGAGGCTTGAAAAGTTTATTTGGAAGCAATGTAATTCTCCGTCGTAACTGGAAGAAAAAAAGTTATCTATTACTAACATAAACCAAGCAATTCGGCTATTTGAGCTATTAAATGATGTGTGTTTGTAAAGTACAATATCTATAAATCTGTTTGTGTTTCTTACACTTAACTTAACCCTTTAGGTGCGTTATGGCATCACACTTTATGTGGCCGATAATATAGGCTGGGTCACAGAAAACATATTGCATTATTAACCGGTACGAAATTTGTTCACGGCATGGGGAACACAAGTACCTGTCATCTGCTGATTCAACGTTCAAAATGTTGGAAAATTACTTATTTATCCTATTTTTATTTGAACATATAATAATTAAATATAAAATAGCAATACTTTATTTTTCATGGATTTATCAACACTTCTCATAAAACTATGAAGAAAAAAATAAATGCACCTAAAGAGTTTTTTTAGCAAATTTTAAAAATTTGCTAAAAAAATTGTAATTACAATTTAAGAATTCGAAAAACTAATCATTTTTTGTATCAATCGAAGAGTGTTTCAAACTTTTTTCTTGTTTTTTTAACATTGAAATTTCTGATTCAATGTTAATTCAGAATACAAAACAATTCTGAGCCTCATTACTTCAGATCCTTAAAAGAAGAATCCGTTGAGTGTGTGCAGATTTTCACAGGGCACGATGAAATAATGAGTATTAAATAACACACTGAAGAAGAGGCAAAAACGTACAACCTGATAATTGTTAAACTCTTCAACTTCTACCAATATAAGCTGTTGGCTATTATGGAGGACTAAGCGTACAGAGAATTTTACCTGTGACCTTTTCATTCACTCATAAATTAATTTACCGATAGGTTAAAGGGCAGTATTTTGTGCATTTGTCAACATAAAAATATGTAATATTATATGATGATTTAACTACGATTTCATCCAATATTTTGCACATGGTGTTTCAATAACAATTACAATGACTTAGATCAAGTCAGGGTGTGTCATCATTTTATCATGTCAATTACTGAGTTTAAAAGATTGTTTACACATTGACGGCAATCTCAATATTTACTATCTTCATTACATTAAAGGCAATGGCTAAGATCTAGCTAGATAAAAAACAAAATTGTTATAGATTAAATATTGTGATAAGATTCTAGCTTCATATAGATTTCTTTTTGGAATTGCAGAACATATCTATCTTTTTCAACATTAAAAATAAGAACTTACTTGAATTTGTGAGACAAGATAATTTGAATGGAGAAGAAATTTTTCATATTATAAGCGTCTTTGACTTGATTTGATGAGGAATTATCTTGGTAGAAGGTCAGTTTGTGGTCGGCCAAGAAGCAGGTGCGCAGGGGGAATTTCTTGAAGAGTTCTTCAATACCACCGGGTAGGAAGCGAACCATCATTCCCCGATGATGCACGGAATTGATCGGCAGCTGCAGCTTGCTGGGAATACCCTCACTGTGCATTCCAATATCAATTTTCTTCATCAAGAATGATGCTGAATCAGGTACAATTTTCAACATGTTGGAAAATTTTTCCATAACAGACGTTCTATTAGATGTGGTAGTTTCGGCAGACTTGGGAGAAGCATCAGAAGCCTCCACCTCACTATCTATAAACCACTCTGTTTGTCCAAGGGGGCTGCTGGATTTAGTCATTTTGGTTGTTATTGAAACATTGTCACTCTCAGATAATTCAGTAGACAAGGAATCAACCCTTAGAGGAGGCGTGGGTGGACAGAGATATGAGATGGAGCCACCCCAATACTCACCATCTGATTCATCAGAGACGTTTTCTTCTGTGATGCACTCCTCTAGACGAGAATAGTTACCGGTGTCAGGCGGCAAAACAGTTCCCAACAGAGAAGAGCTTCCTTCGCCAGAGTCCGACAACTGGCCACTGTGGAGCGGATCAAACTCCAAAATAATACTTTGCCTGGGTTTGAAGACAGGTTTCACTTCATCATTTTTTCTGGAATTGGTGTCCCAATTTTCGTATGGACTCTTGGCAACAGTTTTGATTTGTGGATTTAATATGTGATTGTTTGGTAATAATATGTCTAGGTTATTGTTTATAGTATTGGGTTGTATATTTTCATGAACTTCATAGATCGGATTATAAACATTGTTTACCGAAACACCCGTAATAGAGATTGTTGGGGAAGCATCACTAGATGCAGTCGACGGGGCGAGCATGGTAAAACTCCTAGGAGTATCGTATGTTTGATCGTCTACGTACAGAGAAATATTATCTGATTCCACATGAATCTGAGGATGATCTGCAGGTAAAGAACAATTGCTGGATACTTCGGAGCCCGAAGGTGATAGGTTTGGTCTGTGCCGGTGCGGGGAGCGTGGGATGTTTAAGGTGCTACTGGATGAATCACTAGCAACATCTCTGCAGTCATATTTATTTTGTTCAACAAGTGGAGAATTAAACTGAATACTATCAAATAAAGCAATATCCGCACCAGGCATAGAAACACACCGATCTTGGTGAGGGACTGTCAAAACATTGCGCGTGTTTTCTTTTTCTTTTCTCAGATGCCCCCCTCCTGTCTCCTCATCGTGGAACTTGGTAGTGGAACTATTTTTATTTTCAATAAAGGACTTAGTAACTTTGCTTCTGACACTTCTAGTGGACTTTCTCACACTATCCTGAATCTTTTGTTTAGCAAGCTTTGTTCCTTTAATGGTCCAATCCAATTTGTCCCCGGCTATTTGCTTCACTTCACGCACATAGCTTTCACTTCCGTGTAACTTTTCTCCAATGTTGTCGGAGATTTGCTTAGACACACTATCCCAGGAAAAGGAAGAGCGGTCCTGGTTTTTCTTGGAGCGTGGGAGGGGGACTGGCTTCTTAGCAGGCCCCTCCACTTCCTCCTGGGCCACCCCCCCTCCCGCCTTCAGGAGTTTCCGGGGAAGGGGCTTGGGGGTACCATTCTCCTCTTCCATACTCGCCACTATAATGCACTAGCTGAATTCACCATTTTCTTTATTGAGCGGTGACTCACTCAATATTGAAACCCATAAACATGTAGGATGATAAGATAATAATTTATTCAAGTTTAACTGGCAGTTCAGTGTTTCGCGTCCACTTCTTGCACTGCCCTACTTATCATATGACCTGTCGGTGACAGATCGGATTGCTCACTAGGCCTGTTATGATTCAAATCAATTCACTTTGACAAAGAAAAAAATTAATTAAATAAAAGCTATAAAACTGGTCACTCAATAAACTATTTGAATTTACTTCTTAAATAGTCGATTCATTTTATATGACTGGCCTAAAATAATTATGAATCGCTTGTTACCAATTCAAACTAAATCTAAATATCTTATTATTGCAAAACAGTTATTCGCATGTTATTCCCAATTGTTCACAATCAAACTTCAACACAACTCACAACCACAGAGAAAACTTAATAAAACATAAACTTCAGAAAACTTTTGTCAATGGTTCGCCCGAAAACAAGAAACGAGTATGATTTGTGGCTGGTACTGATATGACGTCATTAGCCCCGCCTTTTTAAATACAAATGAAAAAACACGATTTTTTCTGGTCTAAATTACGTTGATATGAAAGATAAATAAATTGTTCAGTTCAATAAGCTTTTCAATCGGTTCCATTACATTATTTGCTGCATTAAAATATACTTTATACTGTGCTATAATGTTATTTCAACGATTTCTAATCCAATAACTTTTGAATAGAATTTTGATGCAACTATTAATTTTAAAGAATATTTTGCTTTATCGTGATGTATTTTTGGGTTATTATGCTTTTTTATTTTTTATACAACGTTTCGGACACTGTTGATATTTCAAAAAAATGGTTTCAAAGCACCTTATATTGAAAATTATCCTGCCTGACAATCTAATCCTTGACGATAGAGATAAGACTGTATTAAGGGTCATTTTGGCGTTCAATTTTTTCAAAATAGTGATTGTGCATGGAATTTTTCTAAAAGAAGTATTATTATTTCAAAACATTATGATTCTTTCACCATATTCAAAATCGTTATAACTAACTCAGGAGCATTAATGTATGTTAACAATTATCTATAATATATAAAGAAATTTTAAAAAGCATACTTTGTGATCCATTCTTTGTTTTAAATATATATTCATATTTTTAAATGTATATTTTAGAATGTTATTTGCCTTCTACAATATGTACAGAATTAAATACATGTACATATAAGAAAAGTGTTAAAACCAAAGTTAGTTTATTTAAATAATTTTCAACCAGTTCACCTTGCATTTAAAACCACGGACCATTTTAAAGTTGCCAGCCTGCGAATAAATCCTTTCCACTGGTACCTACTTACAAAACAGTTTTACAGTTATCAAACGGTAGTTGCATTTTATTAGCATTAGACAAATAACAAAATTTCCACCGCTAGTTTGCAAAATTGTTTTAATTGCTCAATCACAAATATTTTAAATAAGCAATGAAAATCGCAAACTAGCAAATAAATAAATGGGAAAAAATTGAATGCATTAAATTAATAAATTGCTCAAGAAATGTTTAAATGTTTACAGCAAAGTTTATGAGTCTTGCAAATAAAAATAAGCCTTCTTAATGATAATGAGTTTTTTCTTATAGGATTATTTTGATAGACCAATATTTAATAAATTAATTGAAAATATTTGTTTTTGGGGTATTATGCCGTGTTGCGCTAACTCCTTCCTTAGCCAACGTTTCGGACAGCATTGCAGTGTCCATCATCAGGGCAGATGTGTTATTATAACACATCTGCCCTGATGATGGACACTGCAATGCTGTCCGAAACGTTGGCTAAAGAAGGAGTTAGCGCAACACGGCATAATACCCCAAAAACAAATAACAAAAATACTTTTGGCCGTGAAAATCTTAAATCATATTTAATTGAAAATAGTTTACTCTGTAAGCCACTATTTAATTAATTATGATGTACAAGTTTTGCACCTGTGGTGGATCTTGAGACACGCCCACTAGATGTTACTCAATGAACGGTTCGTATTTATCTATGCATTTGTCGTGGGTTTTCTTCTTGATTTTTAGTTTTTCAGTTCCTTTTAGTCATATTGTCAAATGGTGTCAATGGTGTCAATTTGGTGTCAGGAGTATAGATATTAGTGTATAGAATTTATTTATCACCAGGTATTGCTTTTGCGTCGCTCGCTACTACATAGTTTTGTTGTCACTTCTAAAATACAAATGTTTTCAATGGTGGAAGGCTCCCTAGCGATGTGATAAATTCTAAAACATTAATCACAAAAATATAGTTTTCCGTCCGAAACTCGTAAATGTAAATGTTAGCATTTTGCGATTAAAATTAGGAAATAAAATTAATGTGTATGAGTTATCAGTTTGCTTGTTTTATGACGTTTAAAGGTGTGAACTTGTTTATAGGGTTCAGACAGCGGTTCAGAATTGAGTTCTTACTGTTGTAAGTGGTATGAATGAAGAAGCCCTGTTATCTCGCGCCGTGGAGGAACGAGAGAACCTCTTTAACAGATATGCCCGCGGCAGAGAGAACCCAGCTGACATAGATCCATGGGAAGACCCTGGCAATGAGGTCTACCAATGTGACAGGTACATCCACCAGAATTACCCACACCACCTCCCCATAACCTACATGGAATCTCTTTTGCTGATATTACAGTTCAACACTGTTGCGATCTTCTTTGCTGTTCTGTTACTGTTGATTAATTTTTGGATTCAATCTGGACCCATGTCCATGTTCTGAGTTTGGCATGTGTCTAATGTGGTAGATAACTGGTGTTATCTTACCTTGTGGATATTATGGGCGTTTTATGTTATTTAGCATCATTCTACTCATCAGGTAAGTTTTTCACTGGTTTTCCTTTTTTCAATTTATAACAAATGAGCTGGAAGCGTTGCAAGCGTTGAAATAATATATATATATGTATAAGGAAGCTTTTATCAATAATAACAATTGCACAGGTAGGCATGTTAAGTTGGCATTGTTTACGAAATAATAATACAACTGTAGTCATAAAAAGATGATTCTTCAAACATGAAAAACAGAAACATAGGCAAATTATGTTGTCATTTCCTGAAAACAAAAAAAAAATGGTACTATAGATGGTGTGTTGTTGTTATTTTCATTATTTATGTCATAAACCAGCAGTGGTGAAACTTTTTCCGCAAGTGGGTCAAAGGACATGTTCTATTATTTTTTAAAGTTTTTGCTGAGTAGATAAGCAGCATTGCGAAAAGCGGTCTATTTCATACTCCAATTCTACAATTTTTTGTAACTAACCTAAATTATTTTACAAGCAAACTTTGCCCGTGTGTCATCTACGGTATGTGTAACAATTGATGACAGGTTCATATCCATTAATGACAGCTGAGAGTAAATTTGTATAAGAATTGTCAGACTGCACCTGATAGTCTTCTAATTATAAACACCATAGGTTTTGCACCCAACAGCTTTTCTATTGTGATAAATCACCAGGTCAACACGGAGCGTATCTTGCACTCTATCTATAGTAATATTATTATTATTAATAATATAATCTTTTCCATCATTTTAACTACTAGTTCAGATAATGACTCCCACCTCTAAAATACACTGCCATAAATTATGTTCTAAAGTTGAGAATGCTTTTTGATAGCTTATCATGCGGAATGAAAGTAACAAAATACTGATTAGGGGCGGCAAACGCATGTCCGGTGCCCGTATACAGATGAAATTTGCATAACAGCGAGTCCTATTTCTGACTCATCCGCACAGATAACATAACTCCTTTTGGTTCCCTGTGCAGAATTCCCGTTATTAAAAATATACGTACAAACACTCTCTGAACAATCCGTTGCTCGATTATCCGACAATTACTATAATCCACCGTTATTTTTACCAGTTGAAAGCACATGTAAAGTTGTATATTAATCTCTAACAAGGGCTTAAAAATGTTCGTTAGAAGTCGACTTGAGTACAATTCTCCCGTCTGGAACCCACATTACAATATTCATGTACAAGCTATTGAAAGAATACTAAATAAATTCTTATGCTTTACGAGTTTAAAAATGTATATTCCAGCAATGTGTTGAACTATAACACTTTTTTAAATGAAATTTATGTGCTTAACCTTTTGTACTCCAAATTTGCTGAAACGACCCGTCGTCCTAATAAGTCCCATTTGTTTCTCAACATTCATGTGTGATAAAGTTAATCTAGGACTTTTCATCAAAGATTGTTTGGAATTTAATCGCACCAAGTTTTTCCAACACACCATCAATACACATACATATAAACAATTAACATATTATGGTACGTATACATTTGCGAATCGCGAACCAAGCCTCGAATTACGGGAAAGGAACAAATCAACTGCAAGGGGCGTTTCGTGCCATTTGCGGTTGCTTAGTTCTTTTCCCATAAGTTGAGGTTCAGTTCGGCTGTTCGGCTCGCGTATGTATACATAGCATTATATGACATATTATCTAAATGTAATATGTTTACAGTTAAGTTGCAGTGCACTCTGAATGAGAATCTGAGAGATCTGCGAAACTTTAATAAAATACTAGCTGAAGTCCCCGGCATTGCCCGGCCTTAGTACACAGTGACCTTCCTCATATTTCGAAGGTCATGTGTGCAAAATTTCATAAGTCTCTACATGAAACTATAGATTTGTATGCAAATCATATCCACGACGCCCGCCCGCCGTCTGCCCGTCACTCTTTATGTAAATAGATTATGCTCTATTATTTCAAAATTAAATTATTTGTTTTTTTCCTATGTAAATTACAATACGCACCTCAAATTCAGTTTCGCCATATTTTTGGATCAACTAATCTTATTTACAATATTTCATTAGTTCTAATCTAAATGCCCCAAAGCTGACAGCCTCAATTTAAAAATAATAAATTATGTGACACTGTGCGAGATATATCTACTCTTATGTGCAATTTATTTAATTAATGCAATTTCATGATTCATATCTAAGGCTTATTAGATTTGTATCCAATATCCAGATGTAGATATCCTTGATGTACTTAACGCACTAGAATATGATACATATATATATATATATATGATCTGAGTATTCCCAATTTGGGAGGCGATTCAGGATACGCCTGCCCACCAGCTGCGTGGTGTACCAGATCGGGAGAGACTGGTTCGGGGAGATCATTTGACCTCTCCAGCTGGTCTCTCGACCCAACGCCTTGCGCCGCAGTGGGAGGGATATATTCATTAGACTGTCACTTCTGAATGCGCTGATCCCTAGATTCCTACCCACCCCTGATACCTTTTTCCATTCCGGAACTTTCTCTCTTTCCTTTCCTCAAAAAGACCCTCCTCACAGCATCCTCAAAGATGACACAGAACTGTAAATGGCGATTGATTTCTGTTTCCTTTACTATGCCTTTCACCATGCTAGGCACAGAATGTGTTTCAAAGAACAAATTCGCCAATGAATTTGTTGGTATCTTATAGAAAGTACTATATTATATTTATTATGACAATAAATATAGTAACATAAATAACATTTCTAAATAAATATAGTAACATAAATTACATTTCTAAACTAATATAGTAACATAAATAACATTTCTAAATAAATATAGTCACATAAATTACATTTCTAAACTAATATAGTAACATAAATAACATTTCTAAAGTAATAGTTCTTGTGGGTGCCACACAATACATTTGTTTTTGAGAAATTAAGAGTGTATTATAGTTTAGATGCCCCTCCTGCAATTATTATAGCGGTATTAAAACATTGTACAAAACAAAATTTACACCAATCATTCGACTAATTTTTGTTGTTTTATATTTTGTATGATTCTAGTAGGTTTTAATTTTTTTTTTTAAATCCCTTTTCTTCATGTTGCAATGCGGTTTTGACATAAGCATATATTAATAATGTAATTATATTTTTATCACATTTTTTGGTAAAAATTTCCAATTTTAATATATATAAAAATCATGTGTCTCTAGTTGTATGTAATTTTTTAACAGTAACATTGTGGTATACAGTAATGAATGGTTAAGAAAGTCGAAGGCGCCCGAGAAAGACATTAGCAATTGCGGGGGATCCACTATTCATTATATTTATTTTACTATCTACTATTTTACTTCTATTTTCATGATATATATTTTAGGTACTATGCCGTGTTGCACTTTGTCTGCGTCTGTTTCAGACAGCGTTATCATGTCCATCACATCTCCCCTGATGATGACCACTGTAACAGTTGCTCCGCGTAATTGTTTTTATATCCTTAGATCCAATGTAATGGAAAATGTGTCAAAAGACATGTTTTAGTAATGGCTTTATAATTTGATTACGATATTTGGTTTTGCACATGCGGGTGCATGCCAGTATGGAGTGGCGTGGCGACCTGTCTGCAGGACGAATAGTTAGTAAGATCCAAGCGGAGCCCAGAAGAGCCAAGAAGGGGCGGTAAGAAGATTCAAGAAGAACCAAGAAGAGACAAGACAAACCAAGAAGGGGCAAGAAGATGCAAAAAGAGACTAGAATAAATAAGAAGAGACAACATGAACCAGGAAGAGCCGGAAAGAGGCAAGGAGATGTAAGAAGAAGCAGGAAGAAGGAAGAACAAAGCTCAATCAATTCCTTTCTTCCTGCCCTTCCTAAATTCCAATATTCGTTTATTAGGTCACCATATAAACCATTAAAGTCTATTAAATTCCAAGATCCTTCCCATCCCCTGTGTTGCAGTTCTTGTAATTTTTCTAAAAAATTTGCTTTTCATCATTATTCTAAAATCTAAATAATTTTTCTTTTATGTTTCATTTGAACATTTTTGTCTCATGGAGTAAAACATGTATGGTTGACATTTAAAAAAAAATATTATAAAATTTCCTTCAAATTAGTCAGTCTGCAAAAATGATCGATGATCACTTTCATTGATTGCCATTAAAGTAAAAGGGGAAAATATTAATATGATGTATTATTATCATTAGCGATAGCGAGGTGTAATATGTTGACTTGCGATTTGAAAATATTATGATATGTTTGGCGACAGAAACTATGAGCTTTTACATTACATATACAAAGGATTTTTTAGTACATTTATGAAGTAATGCAATTTTCATTTCCCGGTTTCTTGTCCTTGCTCAGCTATATATTGAATATGAAGTTTTATTTACAATTTTGCAAAACATGCAAATTAAATTTTTACAGAAGAGTCTTTTTGTAGATGATATTTAGCTGAATGGGGATGATATTAATAGCGATCCACTGATTGTGAACTTTGTTGTAACCTTTTTCTCATAAATGAGGCATGAAACTGAAAAAGAGGTTAAAACAGAGCTCTGATTTCTGTGTTGTTGGAATTTGAATATAAATTAAAATGCGATAGATTTTCCCTGAATTGAATATAATAACTAGTTGTTTTAGAATGGTTGTCTCTTATTCTTTTCAGATATGGCTTCATTCAAGGCCAAAATATATCAAAGAAGAATGATTCTAAGGAGATTAGAAATAATGAACACGAAATGCAAAGAATTAAAAAATGGCTAAAGATGTTAAAAGCCTGGGACAACACGACGACAATGGAGAAACTGGAGCGGAGGATATTCAAGGGAGTGCCCAACTCTCTACGGCCACAGGTGTGGTGCAAGCTACTGGAGCTCAACCGAGTCAAGAGTGAGAACAGGCGCAAGTACGATGAGATGCTGCGGCTGGCGCGTCTCTGGTCGACTGACGCACGTCAGATCGACTCGGACGTCAACCGTCAGTTCCGGGACCACGTCAACTACCGAGAGCGCTACTCGCTGAAGCAGCAGTCACTCTTCAACGTGCTGTGCGCATATGCCATGTACAACAGCGAGGTGGGCTACTGCCAGGGCATGTCCGGCCTGGCCGGCGTGCTGCTAATGTACATGGACGAGGAAGAGGCCTTCTGGGCCATGTGCGTGCTATTCAAAAACCCTAAATATGCAATGCATGGCCTCTACATCGAAGGCTTTCCTAAACTGACTCGCTTCCTCGAACATCACGACAAAGTCATAACCAAGTTCATGCCCAAACTCAAACACCACTTCGACAGGTTTGGCCTGGATGCCATCTTGTATTCCCTCAAGTGGTTCTTTGTGTGCTTCGTGGAACGAGTGCCCTTTAGTCTATGCCTACGTGTTTGGGATCTGTACCTCGTTTACGGTGAGCGTGTAATTACCGCAATGGCGTTCACAGTTTTGCGAATGCATAAGAAGGCAATCCTTAGGCTGAATGACATGGATGCTATTGTTCAATACATACAGGTACAATAAAGACATTTCATTTAACATCAATTCTGTGAATTAAATTTATATTTAATTATTTCAAATTATTGATGTAATATTAATTTGCAGGTGAAATTATTTAAAGACTTTGGTTACGAGGATGATGTAGTTATTAATAATCTGGAGAATAACATGAAGGAGTTAAGGAAAGCAAAGTTGGACTACCCGGGCCCACCGCCTCAGGACGAGTTGCCCAAGCGGGTGTTTGGACAGTTTGTGGAACCCGATGTACGCAGGAAGATCGGCAGCCGCGCCGAGCACTTTTCCGAGGCGGAGAAGAAGGTGCGTGCCAGCGTACTGCTCAGGTAAGGCCACTCCTTACATTTAATGTGATTACCGCACAAGAGTCCCAACTGCCTAGGCAAATTTTGAACCTGTGACCTTTGAGTCCAGAGCCAACAAGCTTACAGCCAGCATTTAATTGAGGTGGTCATTATCTATATACATAAATAAGAGTGTCCCGGTGTGGGTTTTTTTTTTTTAAACAAATTATGAATTTTGCACACTTGACGTTCAAAATAAGAGGAAAATTACTTTCCACGTCTGATTTCGACGGAGCTCGGGCAACGCCGGGGACTTCAGCTATTTATTTATAACATTGTGACTGAACTATGTGCCTAATAATGCTTGTTTTTACAGGAAAGAAAAAAATGCTACTGAAATGGATGAGCTTCTTCCTTCACAAACGGAAAACTCAGGTAAAATCAACGATAACATTTTTTGGTTTCTGTCAGTATTGTTAATGTCATCTCTAGGTCTGCTAGATGGTTTGTGAAACTATAAGTAAAACCTTTAAAAAAAGCTATGCAACATTGGATATCCAGCCTTTATGAAGGCTGCATTTCAAAATCAATAAACTACATGTTATGTGTATGTGTATGTGTATTATCAGGATTATGTTTGAAGCGTAAACATGGACTCCAACTACAAACCACTTTAGAGAAGTTTGTATAACGCTGGTCCCTACAGCACCCCCCTTCACGGTGGAACTTTTCCTTTTGTGGAGTTGTCATATTAATGTTATCAATTTATTGATGCTTTTTTTTAATTTTTTTTTTTATAGTGAATACTTCACAAGAGTCCCAACTGCTCCCATCTGGAGCCAGTGAGACTATGGCATCCCCAATTGGGGGATGTTGTGAGGCTGAAGGTAAGTGGGGAAGGGAAAGAGGAAGGTGGGGAAGTACCTGGCTATTCAGATCTAGTCACTAAACACGGCTAAAGCCATTTAGAGCAACGTTTCAATTCTGAATGGTGGTCTTACACCAGGGCGATACTGGTAGTATCTTCCACTCTGGAACGTGCCGCAAATATACTATATATTATTTTAATTAATTAATTGTGAAATAACACAAATTAATCAAATAAAATTTATTTGCGCACGCCGGGTTCGAACCCGCGACCTTCG
This sequence comes from Hesperophylax consimilis, assembly GCF_061612785.1. Classification (NCBI taxonomy): domain Eukaryota; kingdom Metazoa; phylum Arthropoda; class Insecta; order Trichoptera; family Limnephilidae; genus Hesperophylax; species Hesperophylax consimilis. Next base: position 27,050,377 of record NC_142858.1, on the reverse strand, counting down.
GAATGGCAGTCCAATGCGTTACCACTGGCCGGCCGTCAAGCTTGCCTCGTAAGTGAAAAGTCCCTGCTCAAAGTTGAAAAAGGTTGACATTCTAAGTGAAAGTGAAACATTCTTCATTGGAATGTGTACAATTGTGTCAATGTTGCAGGAACGCGAAGCCGTGAAGAGGAGACGGGCTCTGTGCTGGGGTCGCGGCGCTCGCTGGCCGATACCTCTGTGACCTCCACGGCCGACCTCTCCGCTTTCTCCTCCACACGCTCGCACGCACCTGACAACTCTCTCGACACACACTCCAACGTGTCGCAGGACGATGACGATGATGACTCAGGCTCAGTAAGGTTGGTTTCCATCCCTTATTCGTAGCGTCTTCCTAGAGATAAAAAGTTTTATTACGATCTGTTTTAGTTTTAATTACAAATGTATGTCAAATATCAGACATATTAGACATCCTTATCGTTATTCTGATATTTGACGTACATTTTTTAATTAAAACATTAACAGATTGTAATAAAAAATTTTATCTTACAAAAAATTGAGAAAACAAATTGGGTGATGCATATATCTCTCAGCCTGACACAGTCCAACAAAAGTTATGCTATCTCATTTTGATAAATGTGCAATAAAATATATTTAGACTTCTTTAAGATATTTTGACTGTATTTTGGGAGATATTCTACACAGACAACAAACACCATTGTCTTTTTGGGTGATACATATATCTCCCAACACAGTCCAACAAAAGTTATGCTATCTCATTTTGATAAATATGTATTAAAATATATTGAGATTTCTTTAAGATATTTTGACTTATTTTGGGAGATATTCTTCACAGACAACAAACACCGTCTTTTTGGGTGATACATATATCTCCCAACACAGTCCAACAAAAGTTATGGTATCTCATTTTGATAAATGTGTATTAAAATATATTGAGACTTCTTTAACATATTTTGACTTATTTTGGGAGATATTCTTCACAGACAACAAACACCGTCTTTTTGGGTGATACATATATCTCCCAACACAGTCCAACAAAAGTTATGGTATCTCATTTTGATAAATGTGTATTAAAATATATTGAGACTTCTTTAAGATATTTTGAATATATTTTGGGAGATATTCTTCACAGACAACAAACACCATTGTCTTTTTGGGTGATACATATATCTCCCAACAAAAGTTATGCTATCTCATTTTGATTTGTGGTGAGATATATTCTTTAAGTAGTGTTAGAAAGAGGGAATTACACTTTTATAATATAAAAACCATCGGTAAGCGACTTAAAAATTTGCGTTCAGAATTTTAGTATTTTAAATTTCATATGTTGATTTGTAATACATACTAAAATCTGAAAGGGTTTTTCATTTGCTTTCAAAACAGTATTTTATTTTGAAATATGTTCAAAAACAGCAAATTTATCTGGAATTATTTTTCATTTTCATTTTATGGCTTAACTATCAGATTGCATATCTTCATCACAAAAAAAATTCTATCAACTATCGAATAGTCATGGAAGCAAGAGTAGGCTACGAATTATACAAGGATTCTCTTACTATCGAAGCCTGTTTATTAAACAAAATTATCTGATGTGTTGCAGGTCTGGCGTGGTAGTGGCACGTGCCGATGTGCTGCGCATCCACGTGCCGTATGGCGACCCGCCCACCCCTCAGCCCACTCCCCCCTCCTCACTGGCACTGGCCAACACCATCCGCATCCAGGTAGGTCCCGAGGACCTGCCTACCCCCCTCGTGCACCATGGCCGCATCCAACATTTCCTGGACCTCACCTAGCCAGCCAGTCTCTGCAATGTCCTCTCTAACAATGGCCATATTACCGAGACCTCGAGTCTCTTAGATCTAAGTACTTTAGATCTTGAGTCTGTAAGACCGTCAGTCTTCTAGATTTGGTTCTCTGAAACTCAAGTGTTATAGATCTTTAACGCTGAGTCTGTCAGACTTTAAGTCTTTAAGGCCCTTAGTCTTATTGTGAACTACAGTGAAGTGAGTGTTGCTGCAGTGATATAGTGACAGCGACAGCGGCTTTATCGTATAAACAATTTTATTTTACTTTTGTAAAATAATGTCGACGGTAATCATTCAACATTAGTATTTATATATTTTTTTCTAATAATTGGATTCTGCAATTAACAAAATAATATAGTCATAATTATTTTTTAATTGCCAACCACAATATTATTTTTATTTACAATGTATTTGATAATTTGAGAGTGAAGATGAATCCTTTCAGTTTAGAGGTGTGTGAATTGTTCTTTCTTTTGCATTTTTTTGTTGTTGTGTTGAATAATAATGCTTTAAGTAATAACGTCCATATTAAAAGCATCAATTGTATGGGAATATTATTAATGTCCCACTAGATTCGCATTGGTCAAATAATAAATATCAAATCTGATATGCAGATGACATGTCGTAATATTATGTCTGACTGCCTCTTGTCGAGTTGTTTACGAATGGTCGTTTTTGAATGGCTTATACCTTGTGTGTTCTTCACGCTTTCGGGTGCAAGTTACACACCTTAGGGCTCCCCCGGGGAACATTCCCACAAAATACGGCTCGATCTGGGAACATTCCCACGTCAGCATCAGCTGCCCCTATTCCAAAGGAAACATGTGTTGTCTGTTTCCATTAAATTACATCATAGACCTAGGATATAATACAAAGTCTTACGTTTTATAATACTGAATTTAGAAAGTAAATATGATATTAACACATTTTTTCATAGAAAGACTGAGAATTTAAATGTTATTCTTTCGATTATTTTCTTAAGACTTTAAAGTAGAGTTAATTTAATTTATAGTTTGATTCACGTTAAGTTGGTAGGCTCGGTATATTAAAGCCAAGCCTAACCAAAGGATAGTTGTTACAAACACTGATCTGATTAGTGCGAGTACAAAGTACCTATGTAATTACTTTATTTCAAGAAATTTACTCTCAGAAATCACGTGTTATACCTAAGGTATCAAATTAATATTAATGTGCTTGTCGAATATAACTAAACAAGGAAATATAAGCCTTGTGTTAAACTGTTGTTTGAATATTATTTGTTCATTCTCATGTCAAAACGGTGTTCAATTATTAGCTCTGTCAGCTTCTAGCTTTCAATCTTATTCGCTGATGATCAAGATCAGTGAGATGGCGCTATTGGTCACAGATTGGAAACTGCGGAATAGCTTGCAACAAACATTTTATCGTTCGGCATGCACTACCGCGAATGTGGCATAAATGAAATTATTCAGAAAAGATAAATAACCACAAACATTTTATCGATAGTTTTCTTTAAATGGCCAAGTTCACCCTGTGTGAAAGCCAAATTTATAATTTAAAAATATTTATATATATTTGGCATTCTGTGGATAAACACATTTGGAGTACAAATTGAACACCATTAAAATATGTAACATTTTTGTAAAATTGGCACATTAGCAGTATAGCTTGCCGAACGACGATATCCACTTTGCAACATATTTTATCAAGGTAAAATTAATGATGTTTAGATTTGTATGAATGCTACTGTTTGTATTTTAACACTGTTGTGTATACATAACAGCGCGAGGACCACCAAGATGAGACTCATCTGGGCATTAATCTTCTCCATATTTCTACTCTGTGTGGAAACGTGGACACTTAATGCCAGCGAAAGAAACCGGGTAGACATTCTCGAAATGTGGTGCTGGAGAAAAATGCTCAGGATTCCATGGACAGCCACACGCCCAAATGTATCATTTCTGGAAGAGTCAGGCATCAACAAGAGACTTTCAAATTTCTGCCTTCAACGTATTTTAACATACTTCGGACAAGTTGCTCGGCAAACTGGGAAAAGTCATGGTCACCGGCAAACTGTTTGGCAGAGGAAAGTCTCCATAATGCTGGAGAGAATGAGGAACCGACTTAACAAGATATATACATATTTCCCTAGCGTACATAAGATTATCTACATTATTTATGACTTGAAAAAGTTTTTGTGTTAAACAGTACAAAGAAAAAAAAACCATTTGACATCAGAATGACATGACATTTTATGTATATTTCAACTCATTTAAAAACCTCACAATATGTATAGATAAAATACTAGTTAATAATTCCGCTGGGATAAAGATTGTTCAATGTAAATTATTAGTTGTAGATGCCAGCGTATTTAAAAATTGAAAGATGATTTTAATGTTCTGATAGTATTATGTATATGTATGAACATTATCTTTGTTTCTGGAAATTTATAGGACATGTTTGTATATATATTTATATAAATATAGAAACACAAAGATTCTTACACTCACAGGCATTCATCAATTAAAATAATGTTGTTTTGATATGGAAAAATGAGTATTACCTGATTTGACAGGATTTAATGTTGCATAATGGCGAGAAACAATTCGCGAGCCGAGCCTTGGATTACGGGAAAGAAATGAAGCAACCACAAGCGGAGTCTTTTGGCCAATTGAGGTGGCTTCGTTCCTTTCCAATAAGTCATGATTCAGATCGGCAGTTTGGCTAGCCATTTTGTATACTCAACCTAAACATTCCAGTTCTCAGATCATTATAATTATTGAACATAGATAATTCAATGAAAATGTATTATAATAAATTTACAAAAATAATTTTGTTTGTAATTTTTGTGCAATTTGACTTATCAGAAGGCAAATCTTATCCATGTAAATATTCATACTAAAGGTAACATTGTTTTGTTTCATTTTGAAATGTGTCATAAATCCAAATAATTAATCAACCTAAAAATATTACCATAAATTCACATTATAAATTAACTGTTTGGTGTTTCGTAGAATGGTATTCCCTAATCAATTTTGTGTATTTTATCTGGCCTAGCTAATATTATGTTCCATATAAATAGACCTGGTTAATGTTTTTAATACAATATAAATTAAAAGCCTGTGTTCAGTGTATGTATAACTCTACCCCTGGGAAACGATGCACGAATAGTTCGCAATGTGAATACGGCCATTTGCGAACTTTTATTGTCTTTAATTATTAACAGATGTTTTGATAGGCCTTAGAAATTCCTACGATAAATAAAAATGTGTAAAAATCTTTGGTAATTCTTAATTATTGAAATTTTACAAATGCATCAGATTATCCGCTAGTTTAAAAGATAATTATAATGCTTGTTATACTAAATACATAGTAGAATTATTTATAGATGTCATGGGGTTTACAATATCTCGCAATAAATTACTGATTGAATTATTATTGACAATTTCATAGCTAATTATTGTTATATGTATATATATGGATTGGAATCAATTTTGCCTTGTTTAACACCAGCATCAGATTTTATATTATACTGAATATGAATAAATAGTTTTATGCATGTAAAAACTCAATTCTTTCAAAAAATTAAGGTTAAACCCCGAACTTACTGGTTTGTAAACCCGAAAGATACAGAGTAGACCCCCGGTATGGTATTTGTATTCTTTTCTTGAAAGAATTGTGTTTTTATACGGACAACTATTTATTCAGACCCGCCAACAAACAATTTATCTTGACATTTTAAAGCATAACATGAAAAAGTTTTTGTTTTTTTCTTAAAATAATTAAATTAGCGCCATGTATGAATGAGCAGTTTATGACTTCTTATAAGTTTATCCTTAATCAGATATGCAGTGTAGAATTTATGTTACATACAAATAATATGTAGTTAGCAATAATATTAATTTAAACTACCTTTCCATCTGAAATAGAAAACCAATCTGTAGAACGGGTAAAATTAGCTGCCCACTTTGCTTGCTGCAGGTCTGGTGGAACTAGCTTGCTATAAGACTTGTGGAACTTCACCATGCTTGGTATTATTTCAGTCCGCTTGTTACAAGCCAGGGGAAACTTTTCTTTCTTCCTGCAGGACTTTTAGAACTTTACTCTGATTGCTGCAGACATAGTATAACTCCACCATGCTTTCTGTATGCTTTGTAAAACTTCACTCCGCTTGCTGCAATCTTGGTATAATTTTAGCCCGGATGTTACAACAAGCCAGGGGAAACTTTTCTTTCTTGCTGCAGGACTGGTTGAACTTCACTCTGATTGCTGCAGACATAGTATAACTTCACCATGTGTGATAAACTTCACTCAGCTTGGTGCAATCTTGGTATAATTTCAGCCCGCTTGTCACGAGCCAGGTAAAACTTTTCATTCTTGCTGCAGGAATTGTAGAACTTCACTCTGCTTGCTTCAGACATAGTATAACTTCACCTTGCTAGCTGCAGGACTATTGTGGTGGCATATGCCCGAGGTAAACTCATAACAAAGTCTGACATTGTAACTAATCATTCCAATAGTTTAAGCTTATCGGCCGTTGTCCTTGTTCATTGGACATTCAATTTTACCTCTTTGGTGCCTCAAATCTCATGTATAATACATATTGGGTTAAAAAATAAATAGTGATTGCTAAAAGATTTATTATAATCTATAGTGATTTTAGTGTTAAGTATTTACACACATAGATGAGTGCAAATTAATTTAACCAGTGCTATGTTTACATTAAATGGATAACAGTGAATTTTGGCAATACAAAATCCATTCATCACTGTTATAAGTGAATCTCAAATACTAAAAATGCATTTTTAGCCAGTAGATTTATTTTTCTAAGCTAATTATGTATACATACATTGTTTCATCCTTGTTAACTTTCCTAATGTATTCACATCGTTGCTAGCTTGCAAATTATGAATCCATAATGCTTCTACACTACCTCTATGGTTCATTCTACTAATCTGATTTAGTATTTTCTTTCCAGGCTTGCAATATACATAATCCGTAAAAATACATTATTTTATCAATATTTTTAACAAGTCGCATCAAACCATAAAACATTATATGTATCTATTTTTTTCTCATTTTACCTGTCTAGTTAAATTAGAAAATAAGATATTCTAGGGAATAAAACAAATTAAGTATTTTATTTTACCTTCCAAGCAGTGAGGATGCTAACATTGACAAACTAAGTGATAGAAACCAATTATTGCATTGCTGTGCTTATTGAAGGTAGAGCCATCTTTAGCTTGCATCTGTGACTTAAATAGAATCTCATCAGTTGATGAGTAGAATATGAGAGGTTTCTTTAAAAAATACTACTTCTCCGTATAGCCTATGTCTACTTTTATTGTTAATACAATCGACAACATTACCTATTGCAATATTAACGGTCAGGCAACTGATAAAACTTGAAGGGTTATGTGTATTCATGAATAACATAATGGATGTCTTCCCTTAAAAATACAAGTACCGTATTATTCCCAAACTTTTAGCTTAGAACTTCTAATCTCGTCAATAGTACACTTACCGATTTTAGTCTACCTCTTATTTGTAAACAAATTCCAGTAGCATACTTTGTATTATTATTTTTTAACACTAGTATCTTTATTGTACTCTTTTTATGTGTGTTTAATTATTTTTAAAGATTGTATCGACTGTAAATAATTAGTTTGTACAAAGATTTAGTTTTTATGAAATCATGAGATGAGTGAGAATAGTAAAGTGAGTCAAATTAAGGACTGCAATATTGGTTTGGGAGAGGAAGATATTAGAAGGTTCAAGAATCTCAAGAGATGGGGTAGGAGAAGAACTGGAAGCTAAAGGAGATATTAGGGAGGCTCGGTGCAATCTGGATGATCCTCCATTTGCTCACGGGGAGAATCCAGTCTGCAAGAGTCAGAACGTCCATCCCAATAAAGCGTTATTGTTATCAAGTTACTGTAAAAACTGTCTAATGAATACGTTTCATATCTTTGTTTCGTGCCGTCGACTATTTTTATATTGAATCTTGTTAGATTTGAGCTGAGAGTTTTGAATATAGCAATAACAACTTGATAGGCAAATTTCATATCGACATTGTAAATTATAATGTATTGTGTCCGTTGCTTACTGTTTAGGCGGTATTATTCTATTAGTCCTTTTTTTACAATTATTTGTCTAACGAGGTGCATAAAATAATTTATAATTTAGCTTTATTTTAACATTATTTGTTTTTTTACTGTATTCTTAGATTTTAACATTTAACTTTTAGTTAATATTTATTATTACATATCGAAGCTGCACATAATTCCCAATACATTCATTAGTTGTGATTTTTCAAAGTAGATTGAAATATTTGAATGATACTTTTTAATTGATTTATTTACCTTAAAGTAGCTCACTGTATCTAAAATACATGGAAAAACAACTTCAGTTTCAGTTCACTTTATCATTTTTTTTGCATTAACTGCACACAGGAGTCTCCGAATAAATTTTATTTATTTTATTCTTTAACAAAAGTCATGGTATTCTTGTTAAATTATTGTGGTCTGTCAAAGCAGAATGACAAATATAATATTTGAAAAAAATAACTGTCCTTCACAGAATACACTTTCAACTTGACAATTTATTGATTAGCAAGAAGTCATAATTTATGATATTATAATTTTTATTTGAGTGATGAACATTGTTTCTTAAATTGAAGTTATTGTTCTCAAAATAGATTAAACGAAACTCACATAGTAGTAAATAATACTTAACATCACAAATGATTAAGTTTATCATTTGCTTTCAAATTATGGCTTTAATTCGTAAATATGCATTATTTTATTCACTATAATGTAATAATGTTAGATGTCTATACTAACATCAATACTTCTTCTGTGTTACCCAAAAATAAGCAAAAACACTGTAATTTTGATTGTTCTTCATTTGTGTATCTTTTATTAAAAAATATATATATATAAATAAAAGTAATCAGCTTCTACCTTGTTTTGAAAGAATAAAACATTAAAATATATATAATATGTTATTATTGTTCATATTACCTGTCACACCTGTTCCCTGAAATATTTATCCACAAAAATGTTAACCGGTTGGCTATTGCAAACTAGTCAATACATAGTTGGTTTCATACTCTAGCCGCACAATGTGTTGCATCAAAAGGGCAACATAAAGTGTATGAAATCAATTGTGACTGAAATCGGGATCTACCATCAAAGGATCAGACCTTCTGACAGCATCACTGTTTCCTGTTATAAAATTAATATTCTGTATGCAAACACAGCTGCGTTGATAAAAGGAATTATTCCCTGTGCCAAGCAACTGCTTGCGCATTTGTAGAAAGACAAAACGAATGTACTGTCGGTCACAGATGGCATCATGCAATCATCCGACCCTTTGCCGCAAACATGCATATCTGCTTTTGAAGACACCGATGCTAGGCTTTTTCGGGATACTCGCCGTGACGCCTTTCTCTCTGGCAACGAAAATAGATGTTGGTTCCTTCAAAAGTGGCTGCATGCATTAGCGGCAAAGGGTCGAGGGAATGCACAAGGTGATTTGTGGCTGATAGTATTTATATATTTTTTTCTTTATAAATGCGCAAGTAATTGCTTGGCACAGGTAATATATTTTTATTATTAAAACAATAATAGCTGGGAAATAATAATATCACATTACGAAACTGGGTGATGCCGTCAAAAGGGCTAATCCTTTGATGGGAAGGTTCAAATGCACTAATACGGTTACTTCATGTCATACCATATTATTCCTTTCGACTGCTCAATTTAATTATTTCTTTGCAAGTTGAGAGCGGTTCGGTGCTTTTTGCCGGCATTGTTAGACGTAGCCACTGAATCAATCTATTCAAGATAAAATAGACACATGTTTTTCTTCTGCTTTGAGAGAGGTTGAGCGAAAAGGCATTTATACTAGAGCTAGGGTTCTTTTTATTCATCCAAAGCTACTTTTTACTAGAGTCTCGCCGTTGTATTATAATATCTTTCGTCTCGCCAATTCCGCCTGGGGTGTATATAGTTATTGAGGATGATGAGACACATTTCAGAATACCTGAGCGCTGAAATTCAGCTCAAAGTGAGTATTATATGGAGGTGAAGTGTGGCAGTCTATACAGGCCAAATAATGTCAGCAATCAGTGGTTTAAAGTAAGTCGAGTTTGTCTCTTAACACCCTGTATGTTTCTTCCCTATAGCAGATTTCTTTACCTGAGGGAGTATGGCTGCTATTCGTGGCTCTATCCTACCGAATTTCTTTTGGGTATTCTCGGAATGAACCATCTAAGGGTCAGAAGGGATGTATGCATTGCTACACATTTCTTCAGCTTCACAAACTCAGGTATCATGGAGTGCCTGATAGTTTTCTCCGTCACCGACAGCATAGACTGTTCTATCCTCCAGCCTGCAGGACTAACTTGCCAATAGTCATGTGGGTGGGGAGAGCAATCTTGCTGTTGAACAGAATCAATTCAGATATCGACATTTATGATTTAGCATCAATGAAGCTGCCTTTAAAAGGCAAGCTCTGTTGCTATTAGCGTAGATGATACCCACTTTTTATATTTATATAATTCTCCTTTACAATTTTGTAATGTTTTTAAAATAATTAATTGAATTCTAACTCATGGAAGTTCCCTTATAATTAATAAAATTATTTAAATTGTGAGTTTGTTTCTGCGCTATGAAACGATGTTTTGATAATATTTTGTGCTCAAAGTGTACACTTGTGACATGCTAATAGTTAATAAATATCACATATGGTAAGCTTAATATAAAATTATGCCTAATAAGTAAGATCAGAAAAAGGGACGCTTAGATGGTTTGGGCATGCAGAGCGAATGAGCGAAGAAAGAAGTGTAAGGAGAATATATGATGCAAATGTGAATGGTAGCAGAAATCGGGGACGCCCGAAGAAGTCATGGCACGACCAAGTGAATCAGATACTTGGTCGGGCCATGTCAAGAGTCAACATAATAGAAGAGTATGTATGAGACAATGTATGAATGTGAATGAGGCAAGGAGTGTGTGGTGTGACCGAGTTGTTTGGTGGTCCGTCCTCGCTGTCTACCCCTGCGGGAAACGGCGTGGTGATTAGTTAGTTAGTTTTATATATATATATATAATAAAATTATTTAAATCGTGTTTGTTTCTGCGCTATGAAAGGATGTTTTGATAATATTTTGTGCTTAAAGTGTACGCTTGCGACATGCTAATAGTTAATAAATATCACATATGGAAAGCTTAACATTTTTATGACTCGTGGTAAGATTTGTGGAGATGAAGTATTCTGTTAGGTTCTGTTTGACAAGCGTGGCTCCATACATTAGTAGAACTCAAAAGTATTCATTCCGTTGTTAAATCATAACAGTTTGACTATTAGCGGCTATTACACGTCCGTCGGAGTGACGGTACCGCAAACCATTCCAGGCCACAGCACAGAAAAGTAAAGTAAAAAAAAAGGTTTACAACGCAGTCCAATGTGAGACTTTTCTGCGCGGCGGTACCGTCGCTCTGAAGTGTATGTGTCACTGCCACTAATGTCTGCAAATACTCACTGTTCTCACAAGCTAGACAAATTGCTGGGTGCTAGGACATTTTGTGGAAGGAATATGTTGTAGGATTTACAGATGGATAAGAAAAACCATTGAAGAATTTTTGCTTTACAGTTAATCCTTGTAGGTAGGTTTTATTTATTGGAAACTACATTTTTTTTATAAATATGTATGCATAAATATTCATAGTTTTGGTTACAAATCTAATCATAAAGACATTTCCTTATAAATAAAAAGAGATAAAATCAAAGGGCTACTGGCAGACAGCAGCACAACCAAAGCACAGCTGCGTGAGAGACTTCAAAGCCAGTCTCTGGTAAATACTTAGAATGGGTTTTGCACAAAATTGATTCATCGGCCAATATTAATAATCACATTGCTTTCATGGGCAACGTACAATAAGTAACAACTCTCGATTCGATGCCAGCATTTTTGTACTTCGACGAGACGGAAGGCTTAAGGCATTATGGATGATTATCATAAAAAGTCCATAAATATTTTTATGGCAAGTGGGAGGTATCAAACGCTTCCATGATAACTCAACACAATGACAATTCATCACGCCTTTAAAAACTGATACAAAGTCATCAATAAAAAATAAAACTAAAGTACATAAAAAAAATTACCTATTTAACCAATGTTTTGGTTTCATCACTTTTTATGACTTTAACCTTTCCCTTACTGTGCTAAAAAAATCCACGAATTCCGGTGCTGTGTAGTCACTACACATCTCAAAATAAGCGATTTAATATCGGAAAAATATGAATAAAACAATAGCTAATCGCTTATGTTTTATTTCAAAAGTGATAATAATTGTAATTTAATTGCTGAAAACATGAAAAAACCATCGGCAGATGCTAAAAAAACGTGCGAAGGGTCCACATCTAACGACGGTCCGCGACCAACTGGCTGGCGGCTAGCAGTGCTAGCACACACAAAGCTATGCGGTCGTAGGTATCGATGGTCTAAATAAAAATACAACTGCGGACGTGTGGATTTCTCATGTTCCCGCATAGCGAACTAAAGCGGGACATCAATAGCGTGTCATTTCCTCGCACACTCTTCGCGTAGCAGTGTTACACGGTTGATTGTATTGGTGTATTTGATCCCAATTTTTAACAAAAATCTCTGATTTTTAATTGAATTTGAAAACTATGTAAAATATTATTTTTTAATTCAGTGCATAAATGTATAACGGAGGAATACCTAAAATCTGAACAAAATTTATTATATTTATAGAGTTATTAAAGATATTAGAAGCAATGTGTAGTAAATACACACCACAGATAAGGAAAGGTTAACAAATGTTTTTGTTTCATCACTTTTCATGACTTTAAAGGTGTGTTGAATTGTCATTTTGATCAGTTATCTGGTAACTGTACCAAACAGAACATCAATTTTACTTCAGACCATTTCATTTAATTGGCTTCAAATTGGTTGAGTGTTCTGTTGACCGGTGTAATGTGAGTTTTACATTTGAATAAAAATATGATCAAAACATAAAATCTCAAAGACAATAAATATTATTTCCTTCGAGACTAAAAATTATGTTTTTCCCTGAAATGATGCATTGCATCTTGAATAATTAAATTAGTTAATACATATTAGCAATTATAATATATTACTATTATAGAAAATACATTCTTAACTAGTGTTAATAATAATACCTGGATGGATGCAACTATTAGAAAGTACATGTTATATGATACACAATAGAATGAGATTCAAGTAGCCGCTGTTAACTAATATCTACCGCTGATGTGATACCAAGAAGGTTAAGTATAACATTAAATGCTGGTAGATACAGATTGTCTTGGAAATAAGTTGCAATGTTAACCTCCCCCTTACAGTGCTTCAGTTAAGTTACTGAAGATCGTCATTGACTCTACTCTTGCATTTTAAATGTCATTCACATATATTACATAATCTTTGGCTCTTATTCTGGGAATAAAAATCATTTATTTATGAATTTATTAAGTTATTTCTTCGATAATGGAATATGTATTATCATTATTGAGTATAATGACCGTTGTGAAAGTTTAACATAAGTTTAATGAGCTAAAATATTATTTTTTTTTCTAACTTTTTGCAGAAAGCAGACAATACATGTTATATAATATGTTCTTAGAGATGTATGAAAGCCAAATAAAGCAAAAACTATGAATATATACAGTGGCATAGTTAGACAATTTTTTTTATAAGTTACTAATTTAATTTAGTAGTCACTAATTTTCACTGATCAGGGAGGGTTATCTCAATCAGTGAAGAACACAACATAACATTGTGAAGATTTAATTGGTTTGTGTTTAAGAGATACATGATTTTTACTGAGCTGTGGATCATAAATAAACACATTATTTGAACTGGTGTAGGGGATGAAGAGTTTGATTTTAATGGAACTTATATAGACTGTATAACCGAGGGAAGGTGATGATATAGCAAATGGATGGTGCAAGTCGATGGCTTGAAGTGCAGACATACTTAGTAAAATAGTGAATATTACCCAATTCTCCGTAAATAAAAACAAATCAGTGCGTCTCATACTTATTGCACTTTCATAGTATGATATGTATTTTAATATTATGAACTAGAATATAAATAACCAGACGTGAATAATAGGATTAACGGCAGCCAACTGTGGACTTGCTTTTACTGTGTACTACCAGTGACATCTAGTGTCAGGGATGGGAACTACACAAATTAACATTCTTATTAAAACAAATTTTAACTCATTAGAAGCATTCAATACATGTGATCGCGATATCTTAAATTTACGTATTAATACGATGTGACAAAGTTTGAATAACATGCTTTATTAATATATTGTACATTGAGGGAAATCTTTAGTGAGACACCAGTAGAATTACAAATACATATGACTATTTGTACACTTACATTGCTGGCTTATTGACATGGTACATTACATGATACAGTAGGTATACAAGGAAACAGGTAATGACTGCCATCTCGGCCAACATTATTAATGTAAATCACAGCAATACGAATACACAGTACAACTCCTTAACCAAATGATTCCTTCAATGTTAAAGGCAAGTTAGTCTGTATACACAACACCAGTATTATAACTTCACACATTTTCAAAGTGACCATTAATACTTACAATTACAATGAAACTCACTTATAAGATTTTTTCAAGGGACTGAAACTAAATACTATGTGGGAAAACAAATAGGCGTGAAAGATGGTGAAATTGGACCATTTTATATCAGTATTTTCTTAACACCACACAGGAGGCCTTGAGGAAAAGTTTTGAGAAAAATTAAAGTAGGTACATACACATATATACTAACATAAGATTGTGTCATAAATAGTTGTTCAGAAAATGTGGGAAATAGGGGAAAAAATACTTGGCATTATATAAATTACGCAACTGTCAACAAAAAAGCAGTAGCCAAGAGTTGAATAATCTAGGAAAAGTTTTGGGTTGTGTTAATTACGCTATAAAATTTCTAAAACTTGTTATTGGGGAAGCAGCAATGACATTACAATACATCTAGACATATAATTGTCTCACAAAATTAAAACAAAACGTGGCAAGTAATAAACACACTTACGTTTCCAAAGAATTCTTAAACAAAGATAGACATTAAAATAACACATGTGTATGAACGAAATAGATGTAGGACTGGTCGGCATTTTCGTTTTTAAAAGTTGCGTCAAATAGTACATCCTACATCACGGGTGTGAACGAGATGAATCTGCACTTACTCGCTTACACTAAGATGAATATGGAATGCTATTCGAGACGATCTACTGAGTAGGCTATCCATTTTATACTTACGAATTGCTACGTTGGCTTTCTCCAATGACGCTTAAAACCTTCGAGAAACAATCGGAATATTGTACTATTTATAATAATGAGTAATTTACATGAATTCCTGGTGAAATGTTATTGCTGGACTTTTACTAGTGTTTTCAGTGTAATGGACATTCTGTCACAAACAAGGTTTGGCACTCATTTACTCAATTTGGTTAGTGATAGCAAACAACCTCAACCAAAGTACATCCATCACCATATCTTTCGCTTGCCACTTTGAGATCTCCACAATGTGTCTATAGTTTTGTAATGTCATTGGAAAGCAGCAAGAAAAATAATTTATATGGAAAAAATATAATTTTTTTGGTAATTTCGTTGTTTGTTGGAATTTCAAAGACTGAAAAAATAAAACAAAACTTAATTGTTAGTTTCTCTTCATCCTACCTCACTACATGAACTACTGATAATTTTATTTATATCACTGAGTACAAAAATTGAGAAGTAATTTAAACATATTTTGGTTTAGAGTGCCATTTTGGAATTAAACATTACTCCACCCAGTGTGAACCAAGGAAAAATCTAAATCTAAAGTACTTGAAACGCCAGCGAATTGAACTTAAAGCAATATAGACACAAGTTACTTATTTGGCAGCTGGATTTATCTTGGGTTGGCATCACTCCTCTCAAAAAGCTTGTGTTCTTAAAACCTTGGTCATTCCTGCCACTCGCAAAACATAAACAAACAATTTTTTACAAAGGAAAATTGAAGGATTAGTATTTATTAAGTAAAATCCTTTCGCTTTCGATAATCTGATTATAATTAGTCACTGACAAATTCATGGGAAAAATTAGCATAAATCAAATAAGAATCAATTGGACTATTAAATATAAAGATATTGGTTTGGAAGAATAAAAAAATATAAGTTAAGTTATAATACGCACAATGCAATCAATACAAGATCACAACTGAGATCTTAGTTTATTAAAAATAGCAGATTATAAACAACTCTCTGGTAATATAACTGCCTTAAAGGGCTCCGAGCGGCGCATGTGGGATGGAGTCTACAGATAACCTAGTTATAAACCATCAAAGCCACACCTTCAAAATCAACACCCTTATTAAGTTTCATCATATTAAATAAACAACAATCAACAAGTAAATTGACAGGTCCCACTTGACAGGTGTTTTGAAAAACGACTACACAATATGATTGGTGGCGACACGGGTCTTGTGATTTCAGAAACGATGTATACGGACTGTGCGCGACAAGTTGTTATAGACACGAGTACACAATATGATTGGTGGCGACACGAGTCTTGTGATTTCAGTAACGATGTATACGGACTGTGCACGAAAAGTATTTTGAGACACGAGTACACAATATGATGATAACGATGGATACCTTCATATTTCTGTGGAAGAAGGGTCTTGGAGTCTGGTCTTAAATCACCACCAACACCGTGTTGGACGACATTGTGAGAAAAGTTAAGGAATGGACCAACCCAACGCATTTGTCAATACGGATGTTGAGTGGCCCGTATTAAATGAGAAAAGAAATACTGATAGCACATTTTGGATAAGTATAAACAACCCAGCAACAATTATTAATGGGTTTTCCGCTCTATCTTAAAATGTCAATTTTTGACAATAAATGACTGAATTGAAAATTGAACTGATTCCATCTTTCTGTAAATTAGTGCAAGATGGTGGCCGATATTACCTTTATAACCCGCCATAGTTTGCATGGACGTGGATCTACCACAAGCTGTCAAATAGCAAATTATTTATTATGGTACCTACCTGCCTGAAGAAAGTTTGAAGAAAGAATCGCCTTTGAGGTGTGACGTTTCTTTGGACAAATTGTATAATTCTTTATTTAATTAAGTTTATTATTTAAGTACCTACTCTCAAAACTTATGATTTCAGGGGAAATTTTGATTGAAATTTATTAAATGAAAGTAAATTAGAAACATACTTTTTGGAAGCGAGGTCTACTGTTCACAGAACTACTAGTGTATGATAAATCTACAGCAAAATCACTCCTGTAAAGCAAGAGTTTTGGAGATATGTAGAACTTCACTTACAACACATCTAAATTAGAACGGAAACACATATTCAGTTTCAAAGTATTTTAAATTAATAAAACCCTTAATTTCTTTCACACAACTTGAAAATCTACTTGGGGAGATTACTCATATTAATTTAATAAATTATAATTTGGTAAATTTTAAACACCAAGATTCAGAAGAATTTTTATAAACAAATTTATTAAAACACGATGGGGTTGAAATAATATTATATCAGATGTCAAATCTTTTTTTCCACATACTTAAGTCCTAGTTCCAGAATAACATTACACTCAACTAATCTAAACGCTTTGCAAAATAGAAATTTGATTATAAGTACAAGATGTATAAAGACGTAATATGTAATAATTGAATCACATGACAAGAAGTACATTTAAAGATAAATGATGTGGTGTTTTGCACTAACAGGTAACAGGTGGTGCCATTGTGGCCTCAGGCATTTAGAACTTTAGAACTTCAAGGCCCCTGCACAATGGTGGGCCCAGGCAGGGGGCCCATGCAGGGGCCCAGCTTGCCCTTTACATGAGCGTTCGTAATTAAAGCTTATTTAAATTTAACATTTATTTACTTGTACTCTTTTTCTTGTCAACGCACTCCCTTCACTGTTACAGTTTTAAGAATATTTTAAAACACATCTTCCAGAAGAGATCATTAATTATTATTAACAGTATAAAACGATAATACATAAATGTTTTTTAGAAGGTTTACAAGGTAATTAGACAAAATTATTTATTTTGAGATTTCCGGATAACTGGAGGAAATGAAAACTAATATAATGCAATGTGGAAATTATAAAATAACCTTGGATTCCAGAAATGGAGTGCTGTACTGCTGTGGTAAGTAATAACACAGACTCTTCCTTGAGAGTCTCAAGGAATAGACTGTGGTTTTACTTACCACGGCAGTGTACATGGAGCTAATATTATCGAAATAATAGCAATAAAAACGTCAAGAGGTTTATTGAAACCAAATATGTATGTGGAAGATACACTGTATTTAGAATTTGTATCAATTATTGGCAATTTATAAGACAAAATATACAGATTACCTTTTTCCATACTCAATAATATGTAGTGCTATCCCCAAGCTAGCTAATTGGACGTCGTGCTCGTAGAAAGTGAAATATCTACGATCTATCCCTCTAATACTGTATCGTGCGCTACAAATATCACAATACCTCCACAATATCAATCACAATATTATTTGTTGCCAATAACTATTTTAAGATTATTATTGCGACTCTATAATATAATACATACGTACAAAATTAGAGACGATTTCCCCCTTAACAACTTCTGCACTGCTTCAAACTTCTGACTGTTTTAAAGGTACATAAATAATTGCACATGTGTAATCTGAATAATTAACATAAATGTAATAAATAATTTACAAAGATAAACAATAATAAATAAATAATCCTTAAAGGATGATTCCTAAAAACGTAATACATTGTTGCGCTGCTGGTTTACAGAAATATGTGTATAGAAATATCTTCAAGAAATTAAACGCAGAGTCAGCAGTTTGAGATTTCGTAGGTTTATTCAAAGGTTGAATAAAAATAGTTTAAAAGCGGTCATAAAGCGCAGAGAATAATAATATGGTGGAAATTGGGAGACTGGTTGCGCTTAGTTGCTATGAGGACCCTGTACATTAATATGCCTAACTAACTAACTCTCAGCCAGGATCTCCGAGTAGTAGTGCGGCGTGCTGAGGTAATCGAGTAGGCGGCGCGGCAGCGGCAAGTCCCCGATCAGGTCCCGGCGCACGGCCTTCAGGATCACAAACCTACGGAGTAAGGCGGGACATTATTATGCATTGTATTTTAAAACAGGAACGTTTGTCAGTTTGGGTTATCTACATTCCTACCCAATAGCTATGACGAACATAAATAACTATTAAGCCGAGCTTAACTAGCAACTGTAAGAAGGTTAACTTGACGAGGGCTTAAAGTAAAACAACATTATCTACAAAAAGACATATCAATAATTGAGCTCTCATGCGGAAAAACAGCGTTATCAAAAAAACGCTATTTTTGTTGGGCAGATCCATTCAAATAATGAGCCATATAAGCATTTACACAACCTCAACACAAATAGCAGTACAAGGCCTATTATAGTGACAGCCGGTAGTGGGCTCTCAAGACACAAGTCGGTCATTACTTAACCCATAGGAGCCGGCAAGAAACTACACAAAATAAAAAGATTTTTTGTTTAAGCCAACACATAGACAATACCATACTTGATAAAGTCACATTTTTAATATTTTCTTTAACTACAGTTAGACTTTAAGTACCCAATAGAGGTAATATCCGAAGGCAAAATGAATGTATAAGGACGACGCTGCAATAAGGAAGTTGAGTGAAAAATATTTTGACTTATAAAGAATATGTTCATGTAGATCAAAAAATATCGATTCTAAATATATAAATATATTTCTATATTATTATTCTTAGAATTAGTTAAACGTTCTTGAAAAAGCATTCAATAGCAATAGACTGTATACGCTCCACGATTGGTCGAAAGAATTCTGTCGTCACATGTGTCGTGACTTGTACGTACAACGGAACACCTATGGTGCATCTCTTTCTATTACATGAGAGATGGTCGGTTTAGATGAGAGAGGTGTATAGGCCAAAGGTTTATTTGGGTTTGTCAAATATATGTACGTATTTGTTATTATTATTATATGAAATGGATTTCTAAAGATACATATTCGTATAGTGCTTTATAATAATATGTTGTTTATTGCATAACTTAGATGTTTTTATTATTATACATGTCACATAGCATGTGATACACTTCAGGCCGCCGGCCGCTCAGAAAAGTCTCACAGTGAACTGGGCCGTAAACCGTTATTTTACTTTTGGTCTCTACTTTTCTGCGCGGTGGTCCTGAATTCGCGCGGGGAACGTCAACAAGTAGCGACGGCAATACCGTACCGGGCGTGAAAAGCAAATATTCTAACTTAAAATATTAATTTAACTATGAAATCTTAATCAATTTTCTTTTTTTTTTAATAACATCAATTATAATAGACGGTTAACATTGGTAAAAAAATTACTGGAATTCCTTGTTGAAGAATTAAAAATTTTTCCATACATAATGCTTAAGCGACGTGGTTTTCACAGTTCTAATGACGTCACACTACACCCCGCCTGTTACCGCTCGGATTCCGCTCGTTTTGGCGGGCTTAATAAAATTTAAACTTTGAGAATTAATTTAACTATGAAAACTAACTTTAAAAAAAAAAAAAATATACCAGTATTTAAGTTTGAATGCGAACATTGATAAAAAAAAATAAAAAAAATGGACTCAACTTCCTTATTGCAGTGCTTTTTAAAGGGCATGGGCACGATTCTTCAACACTGCAAATGCAGGGCTCCAGCCAATAGGGGTGAAATGAAACTGATGTTTTGTTCGATCGGCGCTTGGCATGTTAATCATTGTTATAGATATAAAGTTTTATTTCTGCGTTGTGTTTCTTTTTAATTCTTAATATGTTGTGTGTCCGGAATTTGAAATTTTATGGAAATCTTAAAAAACATATTATTAAAAGAAACCCGTGTTTCCCTACACGCCTAATTTTCTTCACAACCAGCCACTGCCACCCACCAGTGGTTATGATGGTAGATAACCCTTAGTGTCACATCGAAAGTAAGAGAGTTTGAGGGGGTGGCTGAGCGTGGGTGGGAGTGAGTGATCAAAATGTGCTTTCTAGCACATTGCTTTGTTACGGGAAGGCTGCGAATGCTTCACATTATTTCAGAATGGGCCCGCTGACTGTGTCGGTGAGTCTGGAAGGTTCTAGAAAGTTCATGAAGGTTGTCGAATGCTCTAGAAGATTCTGGAAGGAGACATTTTAAGAAGGTTCTAAACTGAGTGACGGAGTTTGTCGTTGAGTCTACAAGGTTCCGGACAGTTCGAAAATGCTCTTGAAAGTTCTGGAAGGAGCCACAGAAACGCATGGCAGGATACAGCTAGTATTGTTGATAAAACGAAAAAATATTATGTTTGACTATTACCCCTTGTTATGTAACCACATGTATCAGTCTTACCTGCACATGTGCTGTAGGCTCTGCACCCTCTTGAAGCGCGACACGGGGTAAAGCAGCTGCACGCGCATCGGCCCCAACACCGGCCGCAGGTTTAGGAAAAACAGGTAGCGTCCACTGCGCGACGTCTCCACCGCATTCTCTATGAACTCCACGATCGTGTGCGCCTTAAACATTGTACAGCTGCCAAAGCAGAAGTTTCCTGCAACCAGAACACTCGCCTATGATTCAAACAGGAAGAAACAGCAATATAACACGTTATGATCTGACGCATACTGCAAAACCATCTGCAGGTTGATCAAAGAAGGAGTCAAATAAACCAAATATAATAAAAGCAATTAAATAGAATTATGAATATGACATTCAAAGAGTTAAGAAGTCAAACTGGTTTCGGGCAGAACTGTGCATTCATTACTTAGTTATTATTATTCACGTCAGTATTAATACTTATTTATTATTATTCCAATCAAAATGAATTTATGCAAAGGACATGTAACTACTATAATAATAAATTGGCAAATATAGACACTCGTGCTGACATATTCACTGCTAGTTACTATCACTACAGAATTTCATTGTACAGTAGAACCCCGTTAATTCGAACCCCGATAATTCGAAAAAACGCGTAATTCGAAATTTTCGCCAAAAAAATTTCCGCAGAAAAATTTTTTCATACAAAAATTTTTTTAATTCGAAATTCGTTAATTCGTAATTCAAAATTTATTTTTGTCCGCGCACGAAAATTTGTTCGTGTAATTCGAAAAAAATTGATTTTTTCGTAAATAAATCATAATATTTCGTAAATCTGAATCTAAAAGTCAGCCGTGGCGGTAAAACGCCGAAAAATGTATTTTTACGTGGTTATACATCATCCTAATAAGTATTATCATTTTGTAAATCTGAATCGATTTACACTGGAATGTCATACTTTTTCAAATTTATTTCGAATATCCGAGTTTGAAGGGCCGAGAAAATACGTTTTACGCGGATATATGTCGTAGTTTTACGAGTTTACACCAAATATTTGAATTTAAAGGGTTGGCCGCGACGAAACTGGCTGCGAAATTTCGATTTACGCGTAAATGTATCGTATATTTACGAATTTATTTCGAATATTTGAATTTAAATGGCCCGCTGCGACGGAAATCGGCCGCGAAATCTCGATTTACGCGTAAATATATCGTATTTTTACGAATTTATTTCGAATATCTGAATTTTAAAGGGCCCGCCGCGACGGAAATCGGACTCGAAATTTCAATTTACGCGGAAATATATCGTATTTTTATTATCTTTACTTCGAATATCCGAGTTAAAAAATACGGCGCGACGGAAATCGGCCGAAAAATTTCGATTCACGCCGAAATATGACATATTTTTACGAATTTACTTCAAATATCTCAACTTAAAAGGCCGGCCGCGACGAAAAACTGCCGATAAAATTCGATTTACGCGGAAATATATAATATTTTTACGAATTTACATCAAATATCTGAATTTAAAGGGTCGGCCGCGATGGAAATCCGCCGCGCATTCTCGATTTACACGGAAATATATCGTATTTTTGCGAATTTATTTCGAATATCTGAATTTAAAGAGCCGGCCGCGACGAAATACGGCCGCGAATTCTCGTTTTACGCGGAAATTTATCGTATTTTTACGAATTTAAATTCAGATATTTGAAATAAAGGGCCGGCCGCGACGGAAAATTACCGCGAAATCTCGATTTAAAAAATACGGCGCGACAGAAATCGGCCGAAAAATTTCGATTCACGCCGAAATATGACATATTTTTACGAAAAACTGCCGATAAAATTCGATTTACGCGGAAATATATCATATTTTTACGAATTTACATCAAATATCTGAATTTAAAGAGTAGGCCGCGACCGAAATCGGCAGCGAAATCTCGATTTACGCGTAAATATATAGCATTTTTACGAATTTATTTCGAATATCTGAATTTTAAGGGCCCGCCGCTACGGTAATCGGCCGCGAAAATAGAGAAATAATTGGTATTAATACGAATTTACAACTAACATACCACCCGGATTTGAAGAGGCGGCCGAGAAAATCGATTTACGGAGTATTTTTTTTTTTTTTTTTCGTAAAATTTCGAATTACGTGGGTATTCGTTAATTCGAAATTTGATTTTTGATGTCCCCTGGATTTCGAATTAACGAGGTTCTACTGTATCACATTCTAACTCATATTCACGACTGTTAAATTGATTGTACCTAATATTTTAATATTACTTGCGTGGCAACTTTTCCTTATCCCTCTCCTCCCCTTTCCCGTTCCAACCCAAGTATATTTAAGTATAGTTATAGTCACTTTTATTTATTGCTGTTTATGGTAGGCATATTATAGGTTTATCGTTTGTTGAATTTACATTCGTATTATTATTTTTCCTATTTGCTGCTTTATTCTGTTTTTTTGTTTCTATTTTTATTAAATATTCTAGTTTACAGGTTAGTTTTATGTTTCTGAATATATATCTGTGAACATTAATAATTGGTCTGTTTTTTTGTTATCCTCTTATGTATATTGTATTACTAAGACTGTTTATGTTCCTCAAATAAATAAATTAATAATCTGAAACAGTTTTTTACAAACTCAAATAAAACACCATTATTACGAATAGACACGACAGTGTTAAGCTTAATAGTTCTTGCACTTGACGATAAAACCAATTTAATTATTATACTGAAATACTGGACCTAAGAGGATTAATGTGCGCAACACGTCTACATACATAAACGTACACTTCATCACCATCTACCAGTGGCGGTTCGTGGCCTATCTATAAAGTAACATCATCAGTAATTAACTTATTTTAATATCTAAATAGTAACTCAAAATAGTTCTTCTAAACTAAGCAACGGATTTTGATAGGGTTTTTAATCATTTAGAGAATTTCTTACGTAAGGTTAAGAAAGAAAAAAACAATGTTTTGTAATAATGTTGTAAAAAAAATATTTTTGGGCGCTTACATTGCTAACGCGGGGAGATACATCAAAATAATGTACTACGGAATTAAAATTATCTTAAAAATTCCTACAGAAGTCTGTGATGGTATATGTCTATCTCCTAAGTCTCCTAATCACAGTAAATGTTAAGGAAGTTTAAAGTTGCGCTTTTCGTGTATTACGTCTCAATGCTGTAAAGTCCAAATATTAGTACCCAGGTAATACAACATTATTATAGCAGTTTTATAACAGGTACAGACTAGATACAAAATGTTATAGCTAAATAAAACATATTATAAAAAATAAAAATACAGAAAAAATCTGTTTTCTACCGCTCTGGCGCCACTAGTGTTTTGTATGAACTATTTCATCCCATATTCGCTGACATTTATAACACACAAATATGATGGGATTCATTTCAAATTCGCTCTCAAGCATTATATTTCACAGGGGTGGATTTTTCAACGCGGAATTGAATGGTCCTTTGTTTAAAATTAAAACACAGGATTATCTTATCTATTTTATACCTTACAAAGAACTGCCACTGCAATCTATAAATCTGACCTGATAATGGACACTGTAGTGCTTCCGAATCGTTAGCTTAAGAAGGAAGAAGTGCAACACAGTATAATATCCCAAAAATTAATCACAATAATACTTTTGACCGAGAAAATCTTAAATCATATAATAAGTGATAAAAAAAAATTTTGTCTAGTAAAAATGTCAACAATTTACTTCCACTTCGAAGCTTTATTTTGTTTGAGTCTAAAAAACCCAACTATAGGTAAGAGCTATGGCCATAATTGCAATAATTATTTTATATTTTATGACTTGAAAATATATCCATTATTAAGTAAAGGGAAGAGCACAGTTTCATGTGTCGACAAAAGAGGACTAACTGCAGACAGAGGGGAAACAAAAAAAATGAAGGAAGACTGTGAGAACCTGGCTTAAGAGATATGAACATAAACATAGAGAAAGCTATTTCAAGCAATGTGTCAATTCTGAATAGGTGGAAAAAGGATAAATAAGGATATACATAAAATAAAACATCGCAACAGTTGTTATATGATCCTCAACAATGAGGAATACGACAGGTTTAGAAATTTTCAGTTTCTAGTACAAAATCAACATTTCTATTAAAACAATATACAAGCATACAAATACTTGCAGTACAGGTCAGGTTAACATGTTTAAAATACAGGGTATCCTGGGGGTAAAGTGCGTTAACTTCGGGAGGTGATTCTACATAATGCTAAAAGTAAAAAAGATAAATAACTTTTTTTCGAAATTCCAAGGTTTTAAGATAGTTCTTAGGTAAAAACTTTGAATAGTTTGCATGGGAAAATAAATATTCCTCCCCCCCCCCAACCACACCGAAATTAGATCACTTTACCCCAGGACACCCTGTAAAAAATCAAAATTACTGCACAACTACTTCATCAGTAATATCTGAATTTGTTCTTCATAATATTGAATTGCTTTTGCTTCTCAAAATATTTCACCATTAACTAATTTTAAATATTAAAACGAAATTTCATAGAAAAATGTCTCAAACCATTACACCCACTTGACAAGGGGAGAAAAGGATTAATCTATTAAGTTTATTTAAAATATTCATTGCTAACCACATTACATAACGCATCAATGTATTGCAAAATCAATCGCTGACAAAAACAGTGCAGCATACACACATATTTTATTGGAAAACAGGTGAAAACGCCAACAGACTGCCAATTTTGTTGAATTTGAAGTAACAAATTTTCTAACCACACTGTACAACTTAAAGTTACACACAGATACAAACTGGTCATACAAATTTATTACTTCATATATAACCAATTATGTATGAGAATCTACGCCAAGGTAAATTGGTTAATCACATTTTGGACATAAAGAAATGAATAAAGACGAATAATGGACTCAACAAGAAATAACTATGGCTTTGTTAGGTACAACCAGTGGCGGCCAGCTAATATGTGCTCCCGAGCGCCGAACAACCAACAAGATTTCCGACATGACTAATCACAATACGAAACTCGGTTCGGTTATAATATCTCATTCAAAAGGTACCTACTTATTAAGCGCGCTTAACTTGCAGACCGACTTTGACTTGTGCCTATGTTCGTAGCAGTTCGTTTTCGATTGCGATCCAAAATTTAACTGCTTTGTCGCATATTCTGTGGAACAGTCGAAAGCGTGGGTACATACCAGTTCATACTATTCTTTGCAAATAATACCATATCATGGACGGCGTTCGGGGTTTTACCACCACATCAGAAGGAACGGTTTATTCAGTAGAAAGTTAAACTAAAACGCGTATGTTTAATGTTATTGTCGATATCGTGGTTTCAATTTACCATCTGCTATTTTCAGCGAATGTTTCGCTTCTTCGATACAAGCATTTAAGATAAAATTTGTCATTAAGAGATGAGTGATGGTCAGATTACTTATTATCAGTTTAGTCAGTAGGTACTCGCCGTTGCCGGGCGCGGTCTGTTGAATTAAAAAAATTTCTTACTCTGCGAAAGTTTTTAAGTTTTTTTTTTTTTTTTGGTTTTAGGCATTTCACCCTGAAAAGAGCAATTGCAGGTTATATCGATCTTGTATATCAATTATTAATAAGGTATATCAATTGCAGGTTATACTAATTTGTGATTACTTTTGTGTTTGTTCAAAGTATAAATTAAGAATGAGTTTGAATGTGGAATACATTAAGAACAATATGTCGAGTTTTGAAAACAAAGTGATGATAAAAAATGCCGGTCCACCTAAAATCTGAACTGATAATAAAACAAGAGCGAAAATCTGGATCGAAGAAGTTTACTCGATCATTTAACAAAACAATGTATAACAAAGCTTCGTAGCTCTGTGCATGTGATCAATTGAATAGTTTATTTTGTTTTACGTGTTTAATTTACGATGTTGATTCAGTTTGGACAATCAGCGGTGTTACTGATGTAACTCACCTTTCTTAAAAAATCAAAAAACATAATTCTTGTCATTTACATTTACAAAAAGTTTTGAGCTAAAGGTTTTAGGAAAAGTTGACATCAGAATGCAATTGGATTCAGGCTACCGTGCCTAAGTTAAACACCATAATGAGATATTTAATAAAAATCGATACAGGTCAAATTTCCCAGAACATGATTTCAATGTGACGTTTAAAACGTATGACTTCCTAAATAAAGTTCAGTAAAAGTGAACTCTGTGCAATTTACGCCCGCGACGATTTTTCAAAAGCTAACGGCGCTTTATCAATTTTACAAATTTTTTATAGTACTTGTTTATTAGAAGACTTTCCCGAGACTGTGAAATTACTAAAACTTTTGTGCACCATTCATGACCTTTGGAATGACCTCAGTTGAAAGCTAAAGATGTTTCTCAACGTTAAAAATAATAAAATCTTTTTTTAACACTTTGAGCCAGGACAGACTGAACGCACTATCAGTGTTAAGCATTGATAGAGGTCTTCGCTAAACAAAAGGAGCAGAGAATAGAACTTCTTTATAAATAGGTACGTACCTTTATTTAATTTATTTTATGACTTAATGTTGTAATCCGGTGAACCCCCATATATTTTGACCACCGGCCGCCACTGGGTACAACATCATGATGAAAGCAAAAGATATGAATAATGATAATAAAAATGAGTTAGGCATACCCTGGTCGTGTTCTATTCGCACATGGCGCATGCCATTCAATTTGAATGTGAGCGTAAAGATATAATGGTCGTCGCTGCTGTCGCGCACGATGAAGGAACCGTCCGGCTCGTCGGACAGGATCTTCTCCGCCGCCTCCACAGAGATGGGGCCCCAGTACCAGCCGTACTGCAACATGAAGAGCAAAGACGTTGGAGTATTATGCATGCACTAGCTCTAGGAGACTTGTTGCCATACGCATGTGCAAGCTAAATGTGGACAAATAATAAGTCATTCCTTGGTTCCAGGGCGTATAAATTAATAAATAAATCATAAATACTAACACAATCAAAATATATCATTATATTGCCATTATTATAAAAAAGTGAAATGAAATTAATAATATTATCGACAAGTTAAGATAATACATATATGTATTATTGACAAGTTAAGATAATACGTATTTGTATTATGTGCAAAATAAAAGCTAAATCGCAAGTGCTCATCAAACTAACTATAGAACACACCGCATGATTAAATAAGTGATGTTCTGAAATTCAGTATTGTTACAAAGGTTGATCAAGAATGATAAATCATTCTTTACCATTTGACTTTTGATTCATTTTGAATTGACCTTTGGTATCAAATGACGTTGTTCAATACCAAAAGAGATTGGGTAAGATATACAAAAAGCTGTCAGAACTTACATCTTTGACTTTCTGTATGGAGGTAGCGAAGTCGATGGGCGGCTCCTCTGGGTGTGCGTGGGTGCTGGGCAACGGGGGCAAGGCACGCGTGGCCGTGACGGTGGGCGCTGGGTTGGCGGCGCGGCTGCCTCCCGCCCCCCCTCCCCCGCCACGCTCACGCCCCCGTCCTAGCCCCAGCAGGCTGCACAGGGTCTGCTTCAGGTTTAATGACAGACTCTTCGCCTGGGACTTCTTCAGTCTCTTGCCTCCCTCTTCCTTTGTCTCCTCGGTGGCGAGCTTCGGAGAAACCACTTCCTTGGACTTCTTATTATTTTTTATGTTAATTATGAAATTGTTTTTCTTACTCTTACGAATATCACGGGGGTCATTTTCATTTAATTTAGATACAGAATCCAAATTGCCCTCGAGGGACTTGTATTTAAAGCTATTATTGTTGTCGTTGCTGTTGGTCTTTAGCTTAGTCTTAACTTTGGCGACGGAGCTGTTGACCTGAGTTTCCGACTCGCTAGAACTGGAGTAGAGCGTGTGCAGGTACTTTCTCACTTCGTGCAGAGTCATGTGCATGGGCTCTCGGTCTTGACCTATGCTTGCGGCAGAAATACACTTTTTGTTCATAGAAGTACTGGGGACACTGTGTCTTTTATTGTCCGTATCGTTCACTACATCGGAAACCCGCGCACAACCCTTAGAAACTTTGGAAACATGTCGTTCGATGGGGTTGCAGATGGGCTGGCAGACGCTGCGGCCGCGCTTGCGGTAGCTTCTCTGCGATCGCTTGGTCTGGTGGCGGGGCCGGACCATGTCAATGGGGATGGCGTAAATGTCGCTGTCGAAGGGCACGTTGTACATGTCCGCTATGTCGGTGGCCGCCGACAGCGTGTGGTGGGAGATGGCTTGCGTGATGAAGCTGGAGTCATCCGACTGCGCCGGCGTGGCCAGCGAGCTGTGTGAGCAGGACAGGCGCGACACCGAGCGCGCACCCTTTCCCCTGCCTCCTCCCTCCCCCTCCTTCAGACTTCCACATTCCCACTCAGCCTGGGAGTGTTTGCTCAGTATGGGGCTATCCTGGAATACATAAATTATTTAAAATTAGAATCAAGTCAAAACCCACACATCCACTCAATTGCTCCGGACCACAATAGTGGACCTTCGCGAGAAGTGATAAAGCAGTCAAATCCACCAAAGTGGACTTGGCTCATTTATTGTTTAGTATTTTTATTTACAGCTCTATGGAAATTAAACTTCTTATAAAGTGTAAGCACTGAATTCTTATTTCTTTTAGGTAAAATTAACAGTGGCAACACTGATTCATTCAGAGTTACGACATTTCAAAAATCACTGACATTTGATGAATTTTTCCTGATTATTTTAGATGTTTCTAAAATTTGTAAGTACTTAAATTAATGTATTGTGTGGTAAAATTATATGTCGAATTCTTTTCCACTTCTATTAATATACTTTGTGTGTTGTGCACACTATTCATGAATAAGATCTGACATAAGCGACATCGTTTCAATGAATGCACTAGTTCTTCACTTAAAAGGAATAATAAATTTACCATGCAAGTTTCAAAATTATAATTTTATAATACATAGTAACAAAATCACATGAATTGGTTTATTGAGTATTGAACATTAAGTTAAGCTTGATTCGACTTAATGACTTTTTGCATTTACGATTATTGAAAATTGTAATAATAAATTCGAACATATTAATAAATGCATAAAATCCTTTGTATTTGATATAACATTGTGGAAGCTAATTAAAGAGAGATTCAGTGGGAATTCTGCCAATCCAAAAAAAACACTTAACCAGGGGCTATAAACGTAGGGTAACCCTAGTTTGAAATTAGGTACGAAAACGTAAAAATAATTAATAATAATGAATTGTCAAAATATCAAACGAGCCCCCAATCAGAATCACTCTCAAATTGTGTAAATAAATAAAAACAGGGTGGTATTTTACATTTTTTTTTTTTTTTTAAACTTCCGATTTTATTGTCCGGGTTAAATCTTCCCCATAGGAAAAACTAAACCCTTCCACACACTTTTCCACAAATGATCATCTAGTCAATCAACATTATGTAAGTGCATTATATAATCAAAATAAATACAAAACAATACAAGAACAACACGTCAACTCACCAGAGATCAAATGGGAAAATAATTCACCGACTCCAGATATTTTCATATCAGAGGGTTCGGCTCGGTAGAACTTCTAACAGGGCCATAAATCCTACTGATCCCTCAACATAAATATTTAAAAAATCTTTCGTTATCCTACATGTATTAAAAATGACCGACTTTTGCATCTTTATATATAAATTTTTTGATAGATCATATTATTATAATCAACAACCATTTTATTATTTATACGAAGAAGAAAAAAGTTAGTGTAAAAACCATGAGTTTATTAATCGTAAATACAGAAAGTCATTCGTTATTGTCATTAAGTTTTTATTTTTTAAATGCGCTAAAAAACGATAGTTATAGGAAAAAGTTTATAAAAATCTTTTGTGTGTTACAAAGGTTAAAAAAAATTTGATGATAAAAATAAACAAAAAACTTAGTCATGTTGTAGTTATCTATTGACAAACATTTGTTAGCTTTGTGCACTTACATAGAAAATAATGTAAATACGGTAATTTATTGGTAATGCTTTGGCCCTTCATATGGCTGGTATAATGTCCTAGGGCAATGCCGATTACTTTTCGTAAAAATTGGGGCAATTATATAATAAGACAAAACAAAAGTTTTACCTGAAACTGGAGGGGTGGCTCAATTGCTGAAATTACCGCCTTCGTGGGGCCTTTCTTTACTGTATTGAAGTTATCACCGCACATACGCTCCGATGTCTCTTGACAGTCATACAAGGAGAGAGATTTCTCATCATAGTCGCTTTCTTGCAACTAAAAGTACAAATAAAGATACATTATTTACTTCAGGTTTTCGAAATGAATCTATTATAATATTGTGGGCATACTGGCACAAAATGTTAAGTCGGCAATTCAAAGTTTTGGCTTAATAATGCAATAAGTTATGTTAAATTTAAATTTTCTATAATTTAACAAATGAAATAAATTTTTTTGTTTTGGAAAAAAATGTTAAATTATTTGCCTTATATTATGTCTATGGATGTGCACTTGAATGGGCAGAAAACTTTAATACAACTTAATTGTTGGTGGCTGTAGGCGTTTCACGTATCTATGACTTCTGTAAATGTCACCTAACATTTATTGTAGGTTTTTTGGCTTTTGTGCAGATGAAGTAATGTAAATGTGAACTGCATTGAAAAGAAAGCGTAGCAGTTAATTTGAAACAAGCACCTTGCAAACAAAAAATACATGTAACTTAGTGGTTTTTAACTGAAATACACTAATTTCAATCGTTTTGGTAATAAACATAAAAATTGATTATTCCTAATTAAAATTCAAACAAGCATAAATAAAAAGTTATTTTTAAATGAACACACATTACGATATTATATTTTCTTTATATCGTCACAAACTGCAATTGAATTTGATAATAAACTTTTTAAGTTGGTACAAAACATAAATGCTTTTTTTTTCTAAATAGCGATTTTAAAGTTAACATGTTTTGCCAGTATAACCACGATCCTAAATCAATATATATAATAAAAGTAAGTGTACAATGTGCGTGCCGCTAAAACTCAGGAAAGAGTCCGGGTACGATCAAGGGAGTTATATGGTGTGGTAGTCCTCTGTCTCCCATCCATCAAGAAGTTTCCCTTTTTTACCTGAAGGGCGTGCTTTTGAAGATATAAGGACTAGAAGTTTCGCCCTCTAGAAATTTCTAAAACAGTCCAGAACATTTGAGAGCATTCCGGAACATTCTGGAATGTTTGGGAGTAGTCTGGAACGTTCGGACATTTTGAACATTCGAACATCCCAGATCATAATGAACTAAAAACAGGATTACAGATCGTTTCCTGATAAACTTTTGGTAAATTCGTAATCGTGACAATAACTTGGAATCTCTAAATAGTATAAAACAAAGTCAATATCCCTGTCTGTCTGTTTTTCTGCGCTTAGTTCTTATAAACTATGCAACCGAGTTTGATAGGGTTTTCACTATCATTTAGAGAATTTCTTCCGGATGGTTTATATATATAATACACGGATATTATATTTATTGAAAGCAGAAAAAAAGTCGAGCTACATCGGGTACACGTCAGTTAGTATTACTATATAAAATAAAAGGTGATGAATCTGTTAACTGGGTTTGGGACATCGGTGTCCTCCTAAAATCCATGACTTTTTTTAAGCAATTTTAACCCTTGTGTATAAAGGAACTGTATGAAGGACAAGGTAAGAATCGCTGGCGCTAAATATCAGTTTAAAAATGACTTTTTATTTGACGTATACAGCTTCTTAGATAATAAGGCAATAACTCACCTCGGATGTAATGTGGAGCCAGCCGCTAACAGAGTCGCTGGAGACAGATCCGCTGGTGATGAGTAGACCGCTGTCTTCACTCAGTGGGGGAGCTTCTGAGTGGCCAGAGAATGATGGGGGCGACTCCATTTCCACACCATCCTTGCCTTCACACGAGACTATTCATCAAATCAGACATACTTGTTCTAAACAATCGGCCTATTGTCGGTGTTAATCCATCTCAGTTTAAGTATAAGGGGATTTTTCAGGAAAAAACCTATTAAAAAAAAAAACATACATGAAAATTTTGTTCAGTTAATAATAAATGACCAAGAGTGATTACATTTGGAACACAATGGGGGCCTTTGAAATTCCTACGGTTAACCTCTCAGACAAAGACATTTATTTACTGTGTGTTCCTTTGAGAACTGTCAAAACGTGATAATTTTTGTGTTATTTACGAGTTTTGCTAAAAGCTTCACAACTCACGTTTTGGGAAACGTAGCCTCATTCTAAAAAATGTTTTGGAAAGATTATAAAATCCATTATCGCATTGTGTTATTGTACGTAAATATTTGCGTTTCTAAATATACTACGTTCCATAGATATTCTTGAATACAGACGCATAGCGTTATTCATTATCGATACTCTGTTTTTTAAATCATGGCAATCCGTATACTAGTGATAGGAAATAAATCGATTTTTGTAAAATCTCGCGCGTTTACGTGAAAAGACGTTCTAATGTCTTGACCGCTATTATCATATTTACGTCTTTTGACATTCTGATGATCTGAGTGGTTAAGGCACGGCAACAGCACAAATAAAACAAAACACTGACGTTTATTATCACAATAATACTGCAGCTCTCTCTTACACACTACATAATAGTGTGTGAGAGAGATCTGTTTAAAACGAGACAAATAATGTACATATGAATGCTTCCCCCAAAGGAATCGTACATCTTACTCATACGTTTAAAAGAAATGAAACACCGTTGCCTTGGCATCACCGTGCCGTTGCCGTGGGAATTTGAAGAAACCAAATCAAGTGACACGGAGATAGATGGAAATTAAATACATTTCGAACACTATTTTTGTTTTCAGACTATTGAAACTATTAAAGAAATGTAATTTAATATCTACCAAAGTAGGTTTATAGCCACCTTTATACGGCGTTTCAGGATGATATAGACATAAACCACGTTACCCTCAGTTCCACCTAAGAATTTTTTTTTACTTAACTGTGAGGTCTGATTGATATGAACCCAGACTGAGAGATAATTGCGTAGTGCATAGTATTATTGTATCTTTTGGGGACAAAAAGCTGTGTGCACGATTTGTGTCAGGTTTGCTCACAGTTGAACAGAAGCAACGTTGAATAGATGTTTGAGTCAAGTGTTTGCTCACAGTTGAACAGAAGCAACGTTGAATAGATGTTTGAGTCAAGTGTTTGCTCACAGTTGATTAGAAGTAACGCTGAATGGATGTTTCAGTCAAGTGTTTGCTCACAGTTGATCAGAAGCAACGCTGAATAGATGTTTCAGTGAAGTATTTGCTCACAGTTGATTAGAAATAATGCTGAATAGATTTTTCAGTCAAGTGTTCGCTCACAGTTGATCAGAAGCAACGCTGAATAGATGTTTCAGTGAAGTATTTGCTCACAGTTGATTAGAAATAATGCTGAATAGATTTTTCAGTCAAGTGTTCGCTCACAGTTGATCAGAAGCAACGCTGAATAGATGTTTCAGTGAAGTATTTGCTCACAGTTGATTAGAAATAATGCTGAATGGATGTTTCAGTCAAGTGTTTGCTCACAGTTGATCAGAAGCAACGCTGAATAGATGTTTCAGTGAAGTATTTGCTCACAGTTGATTAGAAATAATGCTGAATGGATTTTTCAGTCAAGTGTTCGCTCACAGTTGATCAGAAGCAACGCTGAATAGATGTTTCAGTGAAGTATTTGCTCACAGTTGATTAGAAATAATGCTGAATGGATGTTTCAGTCAAGTGTTTGCTCACAGATGATCAGAAGCAACGCTGAATAGATGTTTCAGTGAAGTATTTGCTCACAGTTGATTAGAAATAATGCTGAATGGATGTTTCAGTCAAGTGTTTGGAGGGGTTTTTTTTCACCGTTTTGTAAAGTTAAAGGAACTTGGATTTATAAAAATGCCAGAGACCGAGGAGAATACATTGAACAGAATGTTGTCAACCGGCACCAAAGAAACCAAAGGCGATTTTACCAGCTGGCAAAGTGATTTTAGGCAAGCTTAAGGAATATATTTTAACTATGTTAGACTGGTCGGTGGCTGAGTTGACATCGCGTTTGGATCCCACCCAGGCGTAGTGTGTTCAATTCCTCGGCTGGCTAAGTCCTCCATCACAGAACACAAGCAACATTTTCCGCTTACTGTGGTGGTAGTAGGAGATTTTCAAATATTGTCAGGTTATTTGTAACCCAGGAATGTTTGTCTTTCTTTTAAAAGATTAAAGTTAAAGATGTTGAAAAGGAAAAACCAAGAATGGTGTGTATAATGGCTTGCTTCAAAATGTGAGCAAGAAAACCAAGGAGAAAATACCAAATTCGGGCATGAAAAAAAAATGTTGTTCAAGACAAAACATCTGTTAAAATTAATCGGGCTCTGTTTTTCTGCCTCATCCACTTTGTTTGCCAGGTTTGGCTCCTTGCAAACTTTCATTTGCTACCAAATTCTTAAACAATGGATTGGAGAGAAATTTTCGAACAATATGGAAATCATTGATGTTTTTTTAATTTATTTTTCGCACATTAACTCCACACAGGAATCCCTGAAAAAAGTAATTTCCCTAGGGTCTGTCATTTTTGGGGATGCTGGGTGGAGGGTCTTTTTGAGGAAAAGAAGGAGTGAACATCGGTCTTGAACAGACCAATGTTGTAGGAGGGAGGAAACACACTGCCGAGCTGTTGAACTCAAGAATGAATCGTAGAAACGACCCATTCTCTTGTGACAAACATTAGGCGCGCATTGTACAAGTCTATCATTTATAAATGCTTAACCAGTCAATCTAGAAAGGTTATAATGGTCCTAATGAGTTGGACACATTGGAGTGTATCGGGGTGGAAGGAAATCCAGTGAGAGGACTATAATCATTTCACACCAAAAAGGTGATGTTTTCCCTTCCAATTCCAAAACTTCCTTATCTGCCCTTGTGTGTTTAGAACAGACTGATACAGGCCAGGCGCAATTGGAGCAGTCTGCCCTTGGCGCCAACTTGCCAAGGAACTAAGGATGAGCGCACCAATGGTAACCTAACACAGCATGCTTGAGGTTTTTACTAGCGCCAAATGCCGATTGTCTCGAGGCCGGCCCTCGACAGATATATTAGGTTTAAACTATCCCCACAACATCTGACTTACGGAAATTGTTACTGATTTTAAAATCTCTGACGTAACAATATTATCTAGTTATTGCTAAGTGTTGTAGAGTGTATTGTAAGTGGTTGACAGGAACAACTTTAAGGCTATTTGATAAGAGCGCTCTTGTAGCCTTGAAGGCTGTCAAATTCCGTTAAACATCTCAATTTCAACACTTTTTATTACGATATTTTAAAACTTATTAATGAATTAGAAATAACTGTCAGTAAAAAAAAAAAAAACAAACTTTTACTTTTGTTCCGTTGGATAAAATAATTGATTTTTTTACGTCTATCGAAATGCGATTATATCGTACATAAATTGTTTCAGCGATAATTCACCTTGGATCAAATTTCTAAAGGACGTCACTGCTGTTTGATGCGAGATTATTTAAGAATGCGTGCAGTTATTGAAGTTGTTGTTGTCGAATCTATTTTCTACAAAAATTCTGTAAATTTCCCAAACAACATCCAACGGAAATTTCACGTGGTTGAGAAATAATGTATACGTTTCTTAGTTTGAAATTTGCATTTAAATTAAACATTTCTAGTGTTGCACATTTTGACATTTAACAAATAATGTCTGTCTGAGTCGATGCAACACGAATTGGGTAATGACGGATAACGGGAAGCAGTTCAGAGAATTTACCAAGACCTATCGACATTAGTCAGTTCTACCTGTGAAAGTTTGAATTGTGGAGAGAAATGATATATTTTACATTTACCTGTCCAATATGCACAAAATATTATTACGCCATATTTCAATAATATCTAATGATGTTTTCTCAGTTTTCTGCGTTTTCTTTATATTTGCTAATTTCTAATTTCTATGGTTTGGAATGGTTGAGTTTTACATAGACGATTTTTGGTTAGTCGAAATGCAGTGTTGCCAGTAGTCTAATATTTTTTTAAGTACTTACGTGAGTTCAATATGGAACTAGAGGTAATTTTGACCCCTTAACTTAGTTAGGCCCAGTGGTTAGGTGAGTGGTTTATTTATGAGCGGGATGTTGCGCTATGTACGCTGCATGGACACGGCAGATGTGAAGATTTGTAACCAGTGCTCCGTAACTTAGGCTGGCCGCATACATACGTTTTTCGTATTCGATTTCCGAATTCGTTTTCCGTATTCGGACATCCGAATGCACGGAATCAGTAGAAAATACATTAACTGCCGCACACGTTCGTTTTAGTTCCGAACGGAACAAATTCCTTAGGCACGTTCCGAATGCCAGCCGGCGCGTTCGGAGAAAACGAATGGAAAAAACCTAATGACGTCATGTGGAACGCAGCTATTGCATACAGTTTGTTTGTGCCGACGCAAACGTACGGAAATTTCCATTCGTAATTCAGTGTTGCCAACGGATCTTGACCTAATATCGCCGTTTCTCATACATAAGGTAGCGTAAAGTAGCCGAATTTGCTGTTAGGTGGGACATGTTTAAAATTGATGTTTTTACGTGAAAATAAAAAAAAATCGTGGGGGGGGGGGCTAGAGAATTTCAAAAAAATAAAATTTGTCCCCAGAAAATAAAAAAAATTCATGGGGAGGGTGGCTAGAGAATTTCAAGAAAATATAAAATTTGTCCCCATCAAAATAAATTTCATGGGGGGGTATGTATGCGGCCAGCCTAAATAAGACTAGACACGGCATAACCATTGAAAAATAACCCCAACACAATTTTGGTTTGGTTCACGTGCACATTTATGAAAAGGCGCACGCATTGTGTCGCAATGCGAAATGGGCACTGTGCATTGCGTTTTACCTTTTGTTGGTCTAGAGCAAGGCTGCCCAACCTTTTTAACAGTTGGGCGAAATTGACGATTTTGAATCACTGGCGGGCCACTGAATACCTGACGGTTCCTATTTCCATGGGGGGGGGGGGGGTTGTTAGAGAATTTCTATAAAACATAATTCCCCACAAAAAAAATTCTAAATGAGTGCTCCCTACAAAATATTTTAAATCCATGGGGGGGGGGGGGGTTGTTACTGAACTTCGCTGAGAAAAAATTCCGCGCACCCAAAAACATCATATGTGATTCCCCACAACAATTTTTCGAATTCCATAGGGGGGGGGGCTACAAGATCGCAAAAAATATTATATAAAACCGGTGTATTTTTGTTTAAAAAGTAAGTTAACAGTAACAGGTTAGATTTTTTCGTCGCTGATTCTCGTTCTGAGTAGCCTAAATAGCGATAAATCGCCTTCGTTGGCAACACTGGTGACCGCGCGCAAGCTGCATTGTTTGTTTTACCGCGGGCCCGCGACGCTTTTTCAAATTGGCAGATTGGCGGGTTTTTTGAAAATGGTTCACGCGGGCCACTTATAATTCGTTCGCGGGCCACATTGTGGCCCGCGGGCCTGGGGTTGGGCAGCCTTGGTCTAGAGTTAAGCTATTTTGCTTGTCAGCTATTTTTGCTGGTAAAATTCCTGACGTCACATGAATAACACACCCACAAGGAATCCACCAATAGGGTGATTCATGTTAATTATTATCACGTGCGGATATACAAATATCACGCAACCAATGCGTGATAATTATTGATGTATTAGTCGTCTAGCGTTGACACGCGTGACAGCTCAAGTGTGTGTGAATTATTTGGTCCGTGCATTTTGCCAATCAGGGTTGTATTAAGTCGTTATTGCCTTTCGGGTAATATCTGCTTCGCCTTTTCGATTTTTTGTAGAAGAATTGATAGAAATAAATTTGCGTCATTTAATGAATTCATTTTTTTAATGGGTATTTTCGCTTAGCTTTCCCCACAAAACCGGAAAAAATGGAGAAATGGTTAGAAACAATCCGAAATCAATTATGTGACAATAACTGGGTACCATCAGCAGGAAACCGCGTTTGCTCTAATAATTTTCAAACATATTTATCTCACTGCAAGCGGCCTCCGACGTGTAGACTGCAAAACTTTGCCTGTTTTTCCGGTAATTATAAAAAACTTTATAAAGTTTATTATGGATTGATCAGGTTTTCATTGATAATGTCGGTGTTTTCAGGCTGATATAGGACAGTCGCTGTCCACTATGGGCACAGGTCCTGCGAAAAGAGATACCGTCATTGTTTTTTCTCGAACAGGACTGGTTCTCGATCCAGCTGAAACTTTTTTTGTAATCGAAAAGCCGGTTGTTCCTCTATCAGAATTGCAACAACCGATGTGCGTGAATGCCGTAAATAATACGTAAAATCCTATTTAACGGGCGTAAATAAATAAATAAGTATATATTGTAATCATGTAATCTCCACCCCCCTTAACCCTTACCCATACGCTCTCTGAAGCTCTGTCATAATCATTGTTGCTTATTCAATTAGGTTGCTTCGTTCCTTTCCCATAATTCGTGGTTCAGCTCCCTTGTGAACCCGCAATATTTTATGATTTATCTCTCTCTTTAGGTTAATCTTACATTATGTTTAATGTAAAGTCGTTAGGTTAGTTTTAGTACTTAGGTTAGTTTTCAATAATGCTATCTTGAAGAAGGTTGAGAAACTAGCTGACCAAAACTAGTTGACGCAATGTCTTAATTCTAACAAAGTGGTTGAAGACAAAATAACTTTTAATTGAATGATAGTAGTATAATTATTAAATGATACGTAGTGTTGTTCTAGTCTCTATAATTTTATGTTACTGTTAAATTTTTAACTAATATTATTTTATATTCATCAGTTTTAATTATTTTGTATCACTTTCGACAGCTTACAAGATATATTCTGTTTTAAAATGCATGCAAAAGCCAGACTGGGCATAAAACCAAATTAAATTAAATGATTTCAAGTCACAAAGTGATTGCTTTCTTCAATAATTATATATCATTCTTTATAAATACTGTGGTAAATTTAAAAAAAACCTATTCACAATAGTAAAAATATATACGTTTTTGGTTCTATAGGACCTGTATAGAATTCAAAAACAAAATATAAATTAAATTAAAATCATTTTGTATTATTTATCAATTCTTTCCTGATTCAGCCCTTATTCAGCACATAAAATTAGCTGTAAGTGTTAGTTTCTTTTTGGCTTTATGTCCATATTACAACACCTCTGACAACAAATTCTCCGTGGTTTTGCTTACGAGTTTGAACGCTTGTACAAGGAGTTTAAACAGAGTTGGGTTGTTAAGTTCATCTCCATATTTTTGACGTACGCTATGTGGGGCAATGTGGGGTCATTTTAAAAATGAATTTAGCTAGACAGGGCTAATCTAGTGTATTCTAACTGGCGTTCTAATTGAATGTCAATTGTCTTTTACATCGCAGAACGGTTGCGTTCACTGCCACTGCTATTGCAGTACCTGCATATCACCACACGCCCTCCTGATGTCGTCATCACTGTACAAATTGACTTAACCAGCCCGGAGGCCTTCGCACCCTAGTGGGTCGTCCTTCTGTACTGGTCTCTCCTTCTTCTTCACTGTCTTCTTCAAACACATCGAGAAGATTTACGTTGGGACTTGTGGCCAATTCCTCGCATCTCTCTTCAGACTCAGTTCGTTCTCTGTCAGGCATCTTCCGCAGGTCAAGCACATGTCTTGGTACACCATCAACTATGATATTGTTGACTGAATTAAGTCCTGTCACCCTTCCTTGCCTCCAGCGTGATGTGCATCTTTTGTCTACTGGTTTGACCGCAACGACATCGCCCACTTCAAACTCAGTCGATACTTCCTCTTCTATATTCACTTGCGCAGAAGGGTGCCTCCATGAATAAGTGTGAACCGAGCTAGAAGGCGCAACACCCTCATCCTTCTGACTCTTCGCAGCCAAATTATACCAAAATACTGCCTGCAGAGGATCGCTTCCACTTCTGGCTGCAGTTCTCTTTATTGTTCGATGATGTCGTTCAACTATACCATTTCCTGCTGGACGGTATGCCGCGCGAAATCTTTGACGTACATTCCATCTCTTACACATATCTGCAACACTATAGGAATGAAACGCAGTACTATTGTCCATGAGAACTTCACTGGGCGGGCCTCTTTCCCGAAACACTTCTTCCAGATTTTTGACAATCGAAACTGCGTTCTCTGATTCGATTTCCCGCCACACGGCAAATCTACTTGGCCCGCAATCGATGAGTGTGAAGAAACATTTCCTACCGAAATGAGTGACATCAATTGCCAAGCGACTCCAATTTGTTGCAACATTGAGGTTACCCGCTTCATGGGTTGACGGCGGTGGGTCAATTGTCCTGCATTGTATGCAGTTACGTACGCATCTATCGACGTCCTCTCTTCTCACCTCGGGATCAACCAGCCGGGCAAGATGAAGCGTTCGCTCTACTCCAAAATGATGCTGAGCATGTAATGCTTCTACGCTTAAAGCACATATTTGCTCTCCAGTTTCTTTTTCAAGTATCTCCAACCTCTCTTCATACTCTGAAGATTGTAAGTCTCTTTCATGACGTTTCCTGTCATGGCTACTCTTTACCCAGGCCTTGCAGACCCTAGTAAGTACATCGGCTTTATTTTTACAAGACTCTACAAGGGTGATCGACAATGTGAGATCAAATTCTTCTACAATCTCCTTCACCAATCCCAGACGCCGCTTGACGAGCATCTCTGACATGCCAGAAACTTTTACACGACTACTCCCGGTAAGTGTAGATTTCACCCAGCACAAAACCGTTGCCGAATCTGTAATTATTTCCACAACTTGAAGATTCCACTTGAGAGCTAGGTTTAATCCCTTCAGGACAGCATCTAGCTCCGCTATGTTAATATGCGCTACATCGGTTGTCTTACGCAGCCATGCGGCGTCTTCAACAGTTCTTCCCTCAATTTCCAAGGTAACTCCAAGGGCCAGATTACTTGCATCACAATAAACTCTGGCATCACCTAATGATTCAGGCACTAGCCACTCCCCTTTTACAGGATCGTCAATTCTCACTCTCACCACAAGCTCTTCAGCCATTTGTTGGGCCCTGTCGCCAACGTAATCATCCCATGCCTGGCCTTGACACTCTCTCTTCATGAAGCTGCAGGCTGTCCTTAACCATCCACACACAGGATAGTGCCCAGTCAGCTTGCCACAGATAGAAAATAATTCCCTTCTACTCAGGTGCGATCCTTCTTGCATTATGGGAATGTCATTGCCTCTTCTAAATATTAGACGTCCGACCTTATCACGTTCAATACGCAATCCGAGTACTCTTGCGCCCTCCAGCTTCTCGGGAGGTTTAGTTACGAGACCGTAAGTATGCAAGTGTGCCGCAACCTCTTCAGCTGATATTATGTTTTCATTCACTATAATGTCATCGATGTAGCTATCTGTGCCCCGTCGCACCCTTTCGTCAAGCGAGAGCACCTCGTTTACAATCCGTGTCATGATTTTGGGACCACACTTTAACCCAAAACCTAATCTTGTCAAACAGTATGTTTTGCCTTTATACTTAATGAGTTGGTACTTCCAAAGTTTTTCGTCAATGTGCACTTGTAAATATGCTGATTGGAGATCAAGCAACTTTAGAGGTTCACGTAGCTTCCTCCACTTCCGAAGTGTCTCATCACACACTGCTACATCCTCACCAGTATGGCACTGAACACTCTCGTTGAGTTCACGATAATCCAAGACAGGACGTACTTTTCCTTTGTTCTTTTGGATCACAGCCATTAAAGGAAGGATACCACCGGAGCTTCCCTTCCATGGCCTGAGCCAGCCCTGGGAGATCCACCTTTGAATCTCTTCTTCAAAAGCTGCCTCCGCTTCTGGTAACTTAGTGCTTCTATAGCACTCTACAGTGTTTTCTAATTCAGCAGGAGAACCTCTCCACACCCAACTCACGCACCAGTTTCTTCCGTTGAATGTAGCTTTAAAATCCTTGTTCTCAACAGATATTCTGTCTGCCGAGGTTTCACCAGACTCGACACAATTCGCACTGTACTCGTCTAGTCTGCTTCTTACGAACTCTACCCTATCGCGCATTATCGTAACACCACCCAGTTCTTCGATAACGTCCATGCCCAGTATAACATCGACTGCACTTAATAGTTTTTTCACCACCACACAGTCTACCAGTAGCGACACACCATGCACTACTATCTTGGCGACACCTCGCCCCTCACAAAATACACGACTGCCATCAACAGCAATCACATCACAACCAGGACCTTGTACACTACACAGCCCACTCATCACTACTGTACGAGAACACCCTGAGTCAACGAGTGCACGCACCTGCTTTCCATTGACTGCAACTTGGATTATTGGTAGCGCCTTTATTCTTGATTCAGAAGAGCTGCCGGCGCACCAGTTCTCCTGCTTCCGTTTCCCTTCCCACAGTGCCTGGCCAAGTGACCATCTTTTCCGCAGTTCCAACAGACACTTTTCAGCTGCTCACAACAGAATTTGACCATGTGTGGCCCACCACATTTAAAACAACGCCGTCTTGCATTTGGAGATATTGCGACAAATTTCTGTTGGCCCTGAGCCACCGCCACGACAGGCTGATCCACGAGCTCTGCCATAAGAGCTCTAGCACGCTCCATGATTGTTGACAGCGGCATTGTCTCTACTTTTGGCTGCGCGCGCAATTCACGTGATACCACTGAAGGCAGACCCACTATGAAAGCTTTCATGAGGAGAGCATCCGACGTCACACCCGCTAGCCTTGCCAACCTCCTCAGGTCCGTCATATAGACGTCGACCGGCTCATCACGCCATGTGCGCCTCACGAACTCCTCATAGGCCAGAAACGGGTTTGTTGCGAACGCACAAATCAACGCATTTTTTAT
The DNA here is from genome assembly GCF_061612785.1 of Hesperophylax consimilis. Taxonomy (NCBI): domain Eukaryota; kingdom Metazoa; phylum Arthropoda; class Insecta; order Trichoptera; family Limnephilidae; genus Hesperophylax; species Hesperophylax consimilis. The sequence continues at coordinate 27,006,300 of NC_142858.1, read as the reverse complement.
GGCGTCACCATTGCCCTTATCCTCTGCACTCAGCTCATTGTAGACAGCAAATGCAGGTCCCTCCAGAAACATCGGGATGATCGCGCACACATCCTTTACTTCTTTAATTTTTAAAACCAACTCGACTTTTGTTATCCACTGAATAACGTCGCTCTCGCCATTAAAACACCTTAATAAATCTCCGAGTTTAATATTTGACATCTTGCCGAAATAGCTTGTATTCTAACTGGCGTTCTAATTGAATGTCAATTGTCTTTTACATCGCAGAACGGTTGCGTTCACTGCCACTGCTATTGCAGTACCTGCATATCACCACATCTAGTATAATACATCAATGCCTTAGATATATTACTCATGTAGACTTGTTGTGATGAATGAGAAGATTCAATTGTACCAACCACCAAACGGTGTGTTTTTATGTGCTGGTTCCAGGACATAAAGGTATTGAGGGCAACTAGCGGGCTGACGAACTAGCAAGGAAAGGGGCGAAAGCACCACTTGTAGGATCCCAGCCGGCCGTAGGAGTAGCAGCTTGCTACACAAAATTACATATTGATAGGTGGGTCAAATCCTAGGACCGCAAAGAATGGAAGAGGGCACCTGGAATGAGACAATCCAAAGTACTCATAAAAGTACCAGACCCTAGACGAACCAAGAAACTACTCGATATGGACAGTGCACTCGCTGAGGGAACTGGTAGGACTGCTAACGGGACACTGCCATCTCAGGAGACACATGCAGATATTGGGAGTGGAAAACACCAATAGATGCAGGAAATGTGAAGAGGATGAAGAGACTCCAATTCACCTATGGTTCCAATGTCCTGCCCTGGTGGGAACTAGGCTCAGATACCTGGGGAGACATACAGTAGAACCAGAAGACATAGCCACATACCCAATGACAACCCTGCTGAACTTTATTAAAGGGATTGGGTTGTTGTTAAAGAATTGAGGTAAAATGGGAGATAGCACAATGGGCCTATGGCCTAAGTGCTCACGGGAACTACGTGTAAACCATCTCCGTTTAAAAAAATAAAATAAAAATAGTGCTGGTTTCAAAAAAATTCTAACTAAAATAATATATTCGATAAAACTTATATAATCAGAAGCACCATTTATTGATCGATTGTTACCATCGCTCCAGGCGGTTCGTTTAGAAATGATATTCAGATCCTGCGCAGAAAAGTCCCACAATGGACTGCCCTGCAAAGATAGAATAAAGAATATAACACTAAAATTATCTTCCATACAAATTTGAATGGAAAAAAAAATCTATTTAGCCCAATCTCCCAGTGTTCCGTCTCACTTACAGTCGCTTGACATTGTAGATCTCCTTCCTGTTTGAATTTCGTAAATACAGTTTTATGTGGTAATATTGGGCTTATATTTGGAAAACGAAACACACCCAGAAGGCACTTCTTGTGTTATTCTTTATTCTATGGCTGCAAACACTTACCTTACTTTACTTTTCTGCGCAGCGTCATTATTTCAATGTGAGCTCTTTGGTGGTCAATATATGACATGTTGTGTTTATTCAAAGCATTCACGAACCCTCCTGGCACCAAAACTACGGTTACTTGGTTCAGGGACCGCGGAAGTACTCTATGACGGGGGGGGGGGCAAACTTGTTTAGTCACCCTCTTCCTTCAGTCTCCTCTCCAGTCAATTAAATAGTTATAAATAAGACAAAATGGAGATGACTAGGTCAAACAAATAACGGGTTCAGTGAATAAAAAACTTTTTTTAAAAAATATTGCTTTATTGCATTCATTGAACGATACCAAAATTGAAGCAAATTCCCTAAGAATTTCATTTAAATCTAAACTAAATGTTTCCGCCTTATGCACGTTCAGTATTGCTAGATAAGTAAGTCTTCTCTGCTTCATTGGTAGTCGGAGGAATGTTCCGATGCGTCGGAGGGCAATCAGAGACCTTTCACACGACGTAGACGTACCTGGCACGGCGAGGAGCGAGACTACTAACTTTTCTACTTCATTAATCATTGCTCTTGAAACTTTAGGTGGATTAGCCAGTTCTCTTGCGTACTCTCGGACAGCCTTCACGCGAGGTATTGCTTTCTTAGCTATCTTCATTTACAGTGCTAGCGAGTCAATATCAAAATCAGTTGCGTGAACGCCTAATTCGGCTTGGATGTCGCTTGCTGATAATTCCTTTGAACGGTTAAGTAGAACAGATTGGAGCTTGGCGAGGCGATTCATTCCAGGCTGTTCAAACCTTCTTTCCAACTCATTTTTAGACCTAACACTGATATAAATTTTTAGCGGAGACTTTCCCTAGGCGACAACTGCACAGCTGGTGCTCTGCCACTGAAGCGTTTTGGAGGGGCTCGAGCACGGGGCATAGTAGACATAGTGAGTTCCATATTTATATTTTGATCGGTCAGTATCTGTCCATATGCGATTGAAATCGTGTTCACCCATCGAGTTGTACACATTCCACAATGACCGCGCAGGTTGTTGCGCCTCGGTAGCAGTATAATCAACACTCTGCAGGGCCTTAGCCAGCTGCTCCGCCGGCTCACAAATGGCAAGGGCAATATTAAGTGCAAGCAGGGTGGTAAATTCGCCCATTTTCCCTTGATAGCCGCGAAGTGTCGCCCTGCGCTCATCAGTAATATTACATGACGTGTCGTCGTCTAGCATTACCACAAGGGTCTCCTGAACTCGAACATAGTTTTGTACAAAGCGCCTCATTGATTTTGCTCGGACGCACAGATAATCCTTCTTTACCCAGGTAGTAAAATTGGAGGGGGCGCGCCCCCCCCCCATTTGATTTTAGGGGGGCATTTGGCCCCCTCTGCCCCCCACTTCCGCGGTCGCTGACTTGGTTTGCCTCCAGCTCGACGAAACGATACATAGATTTCATTTTAGGAAAAGTCTATCAATTTAAATGTCTATGTATATACAGAAACAAAATATTGATCTGGAGATGGAAATACTTTAAGGTAGCTGCATTTTCTAGATATGAAATAAAACAGGAAAAACATGAATTGGAAAAGAGAAAACAAAAAGTTTTTTTTTTAACTGTCTCAACTTTATGCTATTTATTTAATACTTTTGAAATGTGTAACTTTCTGATGAACATATTTATAATATTAATGAAAACATTGTACTTCTTATATGTATTTTAATACCTCCGCGGAAAACACAAAATATTTGTGATCTGAATCTATTTTTTTTTTTTTCTTTTATACATTTAATAATATTATTATTCAATTTACAAAAAAAAAAACAGTTTCTGCTATGCAATTATTATTATGCATGACAGCTGTTTTGCCCTTTGAAGGCATTATCAAACAGTTATAAATAAATTGTTTTTTTTTTTAATAAATTGAATACTAATATTATTTTATATATAAAAGAAAAACCAACATTTAAAATGAAGTTCTACAAATTAAACTTAATAACAATAAAAAAAAAAGTGATTTGCTCTAGGACACTTAAAAATGATGTACAACTAACTATTCATGAAAATAATAATAATAAAATACTCTCTTGAAACATACAGGACAGATCCCTCTTATTCCGCATCCAGACACGTGCAACACAACATGCAATGCGTTGTGCAATGCAAAGTAAATTCGTCATTTGGACGGCAAAACGAACATGCAATGCAATGTACCTTCCAAACAATTCACATGTTGCATGCACGCGTCTGGAGGCGGCTTAAAATACTTATACAATTATGAAGAAATTGTTATCATTATTTATCTATTCCCTAAACTTAAAAAGATTATACAAAGACTTTAGGGTTCCTCAAATATTTATCTATTCCCTGAATTTAAAAAGATTTCAGGAGCAATGAAATGTTATTGTTCATAAAATTATTTTAGGATTCAGAAATTTACTATTCGAGAATGTTTTCCTTTTTTGTACAATGCATGAAAATATAGAATAACCAAGAATTAAAGACATTTTAATAAAACAGTATTTTTATAATTACACGAAAATAAAAAGAAAAAGATATTACAGAACAAGGGCCAGAGGTTCTCAAACTTTTCAAAAAAAGACAATTTGTATATTTTATAAAATAATAATTATTTTTAGACAACATTTTTTAAAAATAATTATGCGAAAACAAAAAATATAAATGAAAATAAAAGACAGTATAGAACATGTACCAGAGGTTCTCATACATTTCTGAAAGAGAAAATTGTTTAGAATTCGAGAACATTTTTTATAATCACATGAAAATTTAAATAAAATATTAAAAAGGATATTATGGATCACAGACTAGAAGTTCTCAAAGTTATCTAAAAGAAATGCATAATCAATGTTAATATAAAATAACTTTTTACAAGAGATTTTTTTTCTAATTACATGAAAATTTAATAAAAAATAGCACATTACAGAACACCAACCAGATGTTCTCAAACTTTAGAAAAAGTTAAAATCAAAATAATTTATTATTTGAGATCAATTTATCATAATTGTATGAAAATAACATTTTTTTAAATGAAATTACAAAATAACCACAAAAAAGATATTTTACAATACGGACCAGAGGTTCTCAAATTTTTTTAAAAGACAATCTAAAAATATAATATAACATAATTTATTATTCCAGATTTCATTTTCCTAATTGTAAGAAAATTTTAAATAATAAATAGTACATATTACAAAACAAAAACCTTTTTTCCAAAGGAGGAAATACTAAATGTTTTGTAAAACTATTTATTATTATCGACAACACATTAAATTCCTTAGTACAAGAAATAAACATAAATCAGTGTAATTGTTTAAAAATCAACATTAATGAGAATTTAGGTATCCTAGCTATCTACCGATCACCATCGTTCAATGACATCCAAGATTTCCTGGAAAATCTTATTGGTGAGTTAAAAAAAAACTAAGGATTATGCACAATATGTACTGATCGGGAACATGAATATAAATACTATAGGAGAAGTATTGCATAGGCAGTCCGACGACTACTTATGTGCTATGGCTGAAAGTAACTTTATTTCCAATATTAATTCTCCAACTAGGGTACAAGGTAGCTCAAGCTCATGTTTGGATCATATATTATATACCAGAAATATAACAAATTCAAATGCATTTGTAATACATAATACAATCACTGATCATTACACCACTGCAATCAGTATCCCAAACTCAACACCCAAAATACATAAAATTAATCACAAACAGATTATCGATTATGAGGCTTTATTAAATGATCTTAATAATAAAAATTGGGAATATGTTTATAAAGAGACTGAAGTTAACAATGCTCTAAAATATTTTATTAAAGAAATCAATACATTCATAACAAAACACACAATAACTAAACGCATTTCATATAGTAAAATACATCTCACACCATGGATTACCAATGGCATTGTTAAATCTATACACAAAAGAAATCACCTTCATAAAATAGCTAAACGAGACCCATTGAACGATACTAAACAGCAAAACTATTACCGATACCGTAATATTTGCAAAACCGTTATTCGCAAATGTAAAGAGCGTTATTATAAATTCTTACTTGATAAGGATAATTCCAGCAAAAACATGTGGAATGTTGTCAGAGACATAACTAAAAGTAAAAGAAATACCAATGCATCTGTAACTGAATTAAATACCGGAAATTTGATTATAACTGACAATCAATCAATTGCATGTCATACTAATCAATATTTTGCATCTGTTGGATCAATTCTAGCAAAAAAAAATTTATTAGAAACCCAGAAAACGGAAGACTCTTTAGCATCGACAATTGAAACAAAGGAACAATCTTTTTCATTTAATATTAAACCAACTACTGTAGAAGAGGTCTTAAAAATAATCAACAGCCTTAATACTACACATGCAAAGTGTCCAGATAGTCTAAATACACAAATACTAAAAAAAAATAAAAATCAGATTTCTGCTCCGCTATCATATATTTACAACTTAAGTTTTGCATCAGGAATATTTCCTGATCACTTCAAAAAATCAATAATTGTCCCAATTCACAAAAGTGGACCTAAATCTCTTGTAGAAAACTATAGGCCAATATCACTATTAAGCGCGATATCCAAAGTCATTGAAAAGCTTTTCAAAACTAGGTTAAACGAATATGTGGAGAAACATAACATTCTAAGTCCTAACCAATACGGCTTTCGGTCGGGTAAGGGAACGGATGATGCCATCGCATGTCTCACTGAAACTATTGCAGGGAATATGAACCGTGGCAAGAAAACTATTGCCCTTTTCCTGGACCTGGCCAAGGCATTTGACACAATATCTCATAAAATTCTTTTACAGAGACTTAGAAATATAGGAATAAAGGGAAAAGCTTTTCATTGGATAGAAAGTTATATATCTAATAGATTTCAACAAACCAGAATTAACGAGGCTATTAGCACTTCACTAAAATACACTTTTGGGGTACCACAAGGAAGTACACTTGGGCCCCTTCTCTTTATTATATACATAAACGAACTTTGTAACCAACACATTGGTGGCAAAATTATCACGTTCGCTGACGATACAGTTATTTTGTTTGAAGGAGATGACTGGAAAGAAACACACCACCTTGCGAACACAGGTATAAACAGAGTAAAACAGTGGCTGGACAGTAATTTGCTTACACTAAACATACAAAAAACAAAATATCTCACATTTAGCGCTACCCTTGCAGGTCAACCCAAAACACCTCATCACCTCACAATACATAATATTAAGTGTAGCCTTGGAAATAATAACCATACTTGTAAATGCGAAACCCTTGAATGTGTTAAATCTATTAAATATTTAGGTATAATAGTGGATAACCATCTTAAATGGAAACAACAAATTGAAAACACAGCTAATAAAGTGCACAAGCTTATTTATATATTTATAGCATTGCGGGAAATTATAAAAACTCAAGACAATAAAAAAATATACTACGGGCTCTGTAACTCCGTCATAACCTACGGTTGCATTGGATGGGGTGGAACAGGATTAACAATATTATACCCGCTACTGAAGGCACAGAAATCCATTCTACGCGTCATTATGAAGAAACCCTTCAGATACTCGAGCGACGCTCTCTTCAAGGAGTTTAATGTGCTTGATGTTCGACAGTGTTACATAAAAAAAATAACAATCTGCGTCCACAAAAATAAAAACAAAACGATAACAGTCGATCATAATCATCAAACCAGAAGTAAGAGCAGAAACGACCTTTCTATTCCAACTAGCAATACTGCGGCTTATCAAAAAGTTTACTCATACCTGGGACCAAAAATATACAACAAAATCCCCTCTCAATTTAAACTATGTGAATTATCAGCCTTCGGTACTAAAATTACTAAATGGTTATTAGACTTAGGTAGGACAGATTCCGAAAAATTATTAAAAAACGTAGTCTGAGTTGATTTCTTCGATTTTGTATTTTGTATTTACCTAAAAAATATTTTTTTATTTTTCTTTCTTACATTGATATATAATATTTTTATTTTATATTTTACATGTACCTATCTGGATTTTATTGTTTATTACTGCTAAATTGTATTTTCCTAAAAAAATATTTTCTTTCTATTTTTCTTCTTACATTTATATGTTATATTTTAATTTTATTTTATATTTTACATGTACCTACCTGGAATTATGTACACGCAACCTGCCAATTTGACTGTCCTAAAACGGGAAACTTCCTAGTTGGACAGTCAAAGCTTCCTTTTATATTTGTATATCTTGTATGTAATAAATGTAATAATAATAAATAATAAATAAATTATATAAAAATACCAAAAATATTAAAGAATAGGGGCCACAACGTTCTCAAATTAATGAATTATTTGAGAAGTTATTTTTGTAATTACATTAAAATATAAAATAATAACAAAATAAGATATCATGGAACCAGAGGTTCTCAAAGTTTTCTGCAAGAGAAAATCATTTTTTTAACAAAATAATTAACATTTTTTTTATAATTACATGAAAATATTAAATAACAACTAAAAAGATAGAATCATAGAACACCGACAAGAGGTTCTCATACTAAACAAGACCTAATCTAAAAATAATTTATTAATTGAGATTTTGTTTCTCTAATTACTGGAATGAAAATAATAAAAAAAAGATTTTATAAAATAAAGGCCAGAGATTCTCAAACTTTTCTAAAAGTGAAAATCTTAAATATTTAAAATGACTGCGTATGCAGATGTGTCAGCGAATGAGTTAATACACTAACTAGTTTCTCTAGGTACAACTATACACATGGATATAAATAGATTATTTTATTTATATCACCCTAACGAATGTACGCTTATACTGAAACTAGTTTATTTATTTTTTGGACAATTTGTATAGCGCTGCTTTTGTGAGATATCACCTCAGGGGCGGCATATAACATATAAAAAGTAATACATACATAACATTATAGTTTAAAAGAAGCTATTTATAAAGGCACTTCGAGCATCGGTCCCTGATGTATTTGTAGGTTGTATTTCTGGCTGCGGCATTTGTATCTGGGGGTCTTCGCTAATGTCTTCGTCGGCAATCTCTTCGTTCATATTGATTGCGATATTGTGCAGGACAGCCAAAGCCACAATACACACCTTAGTATTTTCTAAGGAGGTTGTAAACCCCTTCAAAAGACAGGGAAACCGTTGTTTCCACACACCAAAGCACCTTCCAATAATATTTCGAGTGCGTATATGTGCATAATTATACCGTTCTTCCTTTTCATTGGATGGATTGACCAGCGGTGTAAATAAATAGTCAGTGCATGTATACCCTAAATCGCCCAATAATCTACCTCTAAACTCCATGGCTCCCATGCGTTCTTTTATTCTGCTCTCCTGAAATATCCTGGTATCATATGTGCTACCACCCCAGCGAGCAACTATATCTCGGATACGCAGTTCAGCATCACATACAACCTGAAAAATTAAACACAATGGTTACTACTTTAAAATAAAACAAAAATTCTCATTAATAAAATTAAATATTAACTAACTAATAATCACGCCGTTTCCCGCAGGGGTAGGCAGCAAGGACGGACCGCCAAACAACTCTGTCTCGCTTCATTCACATTCATATTTTTGTTATTCTGACTCTTGACATGGCCTGACTCAAGTATTTGGTTCACTTGATTGTGCCATGTCTTCCTCGGCATCCCTGTCTTCTTCTACCATTTACATTCGCATCATATATTCTCCTTACACGCCTTTCTTCATTCATTCCCTCTACATGCCCAAACCATTTAAGAATCCCTTTCTTAATATTACTCTTTCTAGATCAGCTCATGTGGTTTTACCACATGTACACCTTATTTCTACATCATTCAGTCTACTATCTGCCAGTTCCATGCCTCACTGCCATACATCATTGTGGACTGCTAGCTTCGCATCTTTGGACAATTTAAATATTAATGTTTGTTTAAAACTTACTTGGACATTTAGGGAATACCATCCTTTGTAATTTACATAATTCTGTGATGATTCTCCAGGAACTTTTTTTATTTTTATGTGCGTGCAATCAATTGCACCCACAACAGAGCGAAATTCGCACACGGCCTCGAAACCTTTTATAACTTTATCGTTTTCATCCGATGACGAAGGCATATTAATGAATTGGCGAGATTTTTTGGCCAATGCAAGAGCTACTCGTTTACAAATGTTGGACACTGTCTGCTGACTGACTCCATGAAGGTCGCCACAGTTATCTTGCATCTGATAAAAAAGGTTTTATTAACATATATACTATCAAGTTATGTGGTAATACAATCACTGTTGTGTATTTATTGAAAACATTATTACCTCAGAATGTGTCCAAGCGCGCAGGGCTGTGAGGACTTGAAGTTCTGGATTTACAGCAGATCCACGTCTATCCACTCCTCTAATATCCGGCCGTATAACCCTGACAATCTCCATTACGTACTTCTTCGAGAATCTGTATTTTGTTTTAAAATCCTCTTCTCGGAGATCGAATGGATTAAGGCGTTTTTTATATTTTTTTTGCCTACGTTGGCGTAATGGTTGTGCCATTATTTCATTAACGTCCATAATGTCAAAAAAATCGTCCATTTTCTGAAATATAAATGTTATTATGTATGGCAAAAATCTGTTTTTAATCAAAAGGCATTCATTATGTGAATTGAAATAATTATTTATTCCATAAATATGGGTGAACTTGAATTCCGCTACTTGGAAAGGCTCTTTGACCCATCGGCATACCTGCCGCCAAGATTGGGGGGCTACACTTTTTTCGCATCGGTATATTGCCCACCCCATTGGGGCGACTAAAACTTTTCCTACATACTTAGTATAGTTCACAATAAAATTATAATCTATATAAAATCATGAAAAGTGTTTAATTTGGGGAAATATGGGGTGCAATACTGCACAGTAATAATTTTTCTCAAGTATGCACAGATGTCACAAATAAAAATTAGTATGCCGATGGGTAAAAAAAAAACAACACTTGATTTCGACTTAAATATCTAACGGAGACAACTATTTAAATCGAGGTTTTAAATAAATACACAAAATAGATATTTAGGTTGTTAATTCGTATGCGTATTTCCTAACATTCAAACTTAACTTTGAATGAGAAAAAATGTAACTTTGATGTAGTAATTAAGTAATTTCTTGTAGTAATTAAGTTGAAACCAAGCGCTAGTTATATTTTATTTCCGTATTAAGCGTGCAGCGGAACTCGATAAGTTTATCGAAATATGTATTAACATTGTTATATTTTTTTAGAGTTTGCACAACTTAATAACAAACACGAAAATAAATCGATCCCAAAAATAATTCGAGACTCAACTGTCAACTGTCAACGCTGAAATCGCCAATAAACAGATAAACCATAAATAAACCACTAAAGATAAACAATAGCGTGGAGCAGCGAGCAGTGATGCCATGCCGCGAAAATTAAAATCGGTAACTCTGGTAACTTTCGAAAATAGAATCCAAGTGAAAAAATAAACAATTACATTCGAAACTGAAAAATCATAACATTTATTTTGTTCAGACTGAAACACATATTTATTAGTTTTGTCATTTTTCCAAATTAAAGGAGTTTTTTAAAAGAAAAAGTAATTCTAGTGTATTTATAAAAATTGTTTGTCGTTGAAATTTGATTTGGTAAATATTTACCTACGACTACCGTTTTTACTACTACAAAAAATTGCCCCTTTAATAACGCCTGCTCGCGTCCCCTTTAGAGTTATATCCCAGTTTTCAAGTAGTTTGTGGGCTACGCTAGGTTTGTATAGACTGGTTTGTGATTTAATTCTACCTAATCCAACCGAACCTAACATGTACGGAATATTTTCTCAAACGGTAGTCGTAGGTAAATAATTACCTTTGATTTTTTTCCGTGATGGACAGATACAGTTCTGAAGAACACGAACAAAAACCAGATCAAGCGATAATGAGTGAAGAGGTACCCTCGTCAGTCCCATCCACGTCCAACCCGGAACCTGAAGATAGCTGCTGTAGGAGACGCAGGAAGAAATCCTGCAGAAGGCGCCGGAAGAAGAGGTCTTGCAGAAGACGCAAAAGGAAGAGTTCCTGCAAAAGGAGACGCAGGAACCCCAACAGAAGGTGTGTCTGCAGGAATCCCGAAACTGGAAACTTCAAGCGGAAGCGCTGCTGCCCATCCAACCAGAGGCAGTGCTTTATTATCAAAAAGAGACGAAGGTGTTAAACTCAAACACTTCACTAAAAATATAACACTTCTTCATGATGTTTTTGCGTGTAACCTTTTGTAAACGTTTTGGTGTTTGGTTTTGACGAGGTTTGTCATAAACATTGCAAATGTTAATGTACTTGTTTAAATACATATTAACAAGTTATCTTTTGTAACCGTTTTGGTGTTTATTTTTGAAGAGGTTTGTTATAAACATTGCAAATGTTAATGTACTCGTTTAAATACATATTCACAAATAATCTCGTTTGTTTTAATAACCGCAAAGAGCTCCAACCGTTATCCTTCTGGAGCAAGTAGGACTACTGCATCCCTAATTGGATAGGATAAAAGTAGTAGGGAGAGAAGGATGGTGGGGAAGAGAAAGGTGTCTGAAAAAATACCTAGCTATTCAGATCTAGCCACCAATCAGCTAAAGCCATTTCGAGCAACTTTTCGATTCCGGATTGTGGTAATCTTTCACAAGAGCGATATCTATCGTCTTTGTGATTCAGTGTTTTGCTTCATTGGAGACGTATCAATATTGTAACGACATTGATTTTATAAATTAGGCACGATGCCTGATGATAAGGTAGCAATGACATTACAATTACATTCAGATACATCTAAATATTTAAAAATCACATGTCGCTGTGTTCGTACACGCTAATCTCTGAAACCGCCCAACCGATTTTAATGAAATTTTGTGAATGTGTATGGTTGGTTCCAGCTTGAAATGTAGGTTTTGGACCCAATAGGTAGAGCTGTCATCGTTTTTTTTTCATCTTTATCATCCAAAAAGACAAACAACCACAATATTTTTCATTGTGATTTTAAGGATTTTTCATACGAAAAAGGGTCGTCATTAATTTTTTAATTTGTGTAAGCTTTATCTATGAAAGACGAATTGACAAAAAATGTTGTTCACCAAATCGCACTACATTTAAAAAATGCATTACTATGATTTAAAACAACAATATTGCTTAGACTTCAGACTTAGAATCAATTTTTATTTACATCATTTGTAACATTTAATTTTTATCCATTATCAATTAAGAATTTTAATTTTATTTTTTAAACTTGAATAAATAAAATATGAAATTAAAAAAGTATGCATAAAATATTCAACAACAGATAAAAGGCGGTCTACATGAAATGAGGTCTACATAGAAGGCGGTCTGTGGCAGGACACCATCTGCCCCGCCCCACTAGTTTATTAATAAAAACTATGTTTTTGATGAATTTCTCTACGTATTTTTTTAAATCAATAAAATAAGAAATTATCTAGTGATTACTGTGGACTTTAACCTTGTCTTCGTCACGAATTTTGTATACGCATTTCATAATACGCAATACATCGATATTTTGTATTATACACGGTGTCCGGAAACTCGTTGTACAAGCGGGAAACTGGAGAATCTACACCACATGGGGAACCCAAATAAACATAAAGTTTTTTGATTTGAGCATTTTCACAAAAAAAATATATTTTTAGGCTATTTTAGGGTTAAAGTTTTTTCTGGTGTTTAGGGTTGAACAACAGATGTTTTAACCCTGCAGAGCAGAAATATTTTATGATTACACCGGATTAAATGAAGGGTGATTTCAAAATAATGCTTCAAATCCGAGTTTCTTCATTTGTTTTACTTTAAAATAGTTTTGATTAGTTGGGTACTTTGATCTTCAGTAATAATTTATAAGAATTTAATTAAAAAAAAAAAAAAATCAACTTCTAACTCGATTTACTCGATAACGAAAGCTCAAATAAAAAAAATATATACTACAAAATCGACTCCAAATGTGATGTAGATTCACCAGTTTCCCGCTTGTACTACGAGTTTCCGGACACCCTGTATATAACATATTATCCATTAGCGGTGCTTGGGTTAATTTTCATATTTTTTATGCGCAGTGCGTGATGCACAGAGAGTGAAATTTTATGAAATAATACCTAATTCTCACAAAGACACGGTAAAGTGCCGTTGGCGAAACTTTTTTTACATGGCATCCCCAATCAGGGCACCTATAATTAATGGAGTGGCGTGGAATCGGAATTATTACATGCACAGAAGCACGGAAAAATCATAGCAGGCGAAACATTTTTCAGGTCGAGGGGCAAACCGATGCTTAGGATTTTTATTTTTCGGAAAGTCAGTATCCCAATAATATATAAGGGCATGAGTGAGGCACGACCCCCGCCTTCAGGGGCGGGTAAGTAGGGGCTGTCAGCATTTGCTGGAATGCTGACCGCTAGTCCACCCAGGGCCGACCCTGAGCTGCCCTGAGCCAAACAGCTATTGGCGTGGGTAAATTTTTTACTCTTTGTCAAAACCAGTAGACGCCTAGGTAGGTGATCAGTGTGATCACTATAATCAACGATATTCGGATGATTATTGCGCTACACTACAAACCGCCGCGCATAACCGCGCAGTCCATAGCCAATGGAATGATTTCGGTCGAAAAATCGACCACTTTTATTTTTCTGCGATTGATATCGGTCCAAAAATGGACCGATTTTTCTACCATTCGTAAAATATTTATTGTAATTATTTAAAACGTTTCCATGGCCAGCTACTTGTTTTATCGAATAGCTGATAATATATTCTCTGTCTATGAACCTATCCGTTGTCTTTGAAGTGTTATTTAACGAGTTTTCGCGGTTTTTTATGGCGTCCTGTCAGAAAACAAAATAATAACTTTTCAACAGAAATATTATAACTATCCCCCTAAAATATTGGCAATGTTTATATCTATGATATATATCTCATTTTAAGCCTTATTTCCTCGTTTTGCACGTTATATAAAAACATGGTTACAAATCTCCAGTTCTAATTTAAAATTATTTAAAAAGTAGCACCATGATTTTGACATCGTGAAATAGGCTCTCTGTATAATTCATCAAATGAATAAAATAAAGCCAACACGGCGACTATGCTTATTAATAATTGTATACAGTTAATGTATCTTCCTAACGTTATACCAGTTTTTTTGGTAAATTTATTATATAGTATAATACAGTGATTTCAATTTTGACACGTCACGCACTCAAATTTTACAAAATCATTTTCTGACCAAACTTTTGAAGAGATCATAACATACAAAAAAAATATTTTTCTGTTATATTCTTGCATCTGTGGTTATCAAACAGGCCATAGAGAACATAAAAACGTAGAAAATATTCTATAAAGATATTTAAAACTGCCACTGGCGGCAATTTCAAATCACAAAAACGCAAATTTCGCGCATTTATAAAGTTTAAGATTTTTTAATAATCTATCTAAAAATATAGAATAATTATTAAAATATAGGTGAATTCATTGGCTGTATAGCACTACAATCAGTTTTATGTTTCCGTTTTAAAATTCGGAGGTTTGATTTTTTTAATAATGGCGGAAAATATTCAAAATCGTCGCTAAAAAACCGCGAGCAATCGGAGAAAAAAGTTTTTTGACGCGCGATCGTTCGAGTGGATAGTGAAACGTTTCTGCGCGGAGGCCTGGAGCGGCGTATTGTGTACTTGTAATTGCCGCTAACATTTATTTCTGTTGTTTTTCAATGTTGTATGTAAAACAAAATTTTTCTAAGGTGACAATTTTTTATTATTTTATTATTCTTAATAGTCTATACTATAAAACTATTTTATCCCGTTAAACTACAATTAAGCAGTTTGTCAACAGGTGTACATGTTAAATTACAATTTAAATATTGTAGTGTTTGGTGTTTGGGTTCGGGCAGCTTCGGGTTCTACCGAACATAACCGAACGCTACCAACAGCCTCGGATTACATTGTCGAGTCGAGAGGAGCTCATTCGTGTAGGTTCATTTATGAGCTCATTCTTTCGCTAGACGGCCTTTAGGCAACTTGTTACTTGTATTGTCAGTTTATTATATTCCGAATTAAACAACCTCCGTATATAAGTATCTACGACTATTAATAGATATATTACCAGATCCCTATCCTCGTTAGAATACTGGAGATTAAGGGCCCAGTATTCTATCCTGTAAAACATCGATACGTTACAAATATGTACACATAATATTATTGCTAATTAAAAAGATGCAAAAGTCGGTCATTTTGAATACATGTAGGATAACGAAAGATATTTTAAATATTTATGTTGAGGGATCAGTAGGATTTATAGGCCCTGTTAGGAGTTCTACCGAACCGAACCCTCTGATATGAAAATATCTGGAGTTGGTGAATTATTTTCCCATTTGATCTCTTGTGAGTTGACGGTATTGTTTTGTATTTATTTTGCTTATATAATGCACTTGCATAATGTTGATTGACTAGATGATCATTTGTGGAAAAGTGTGTGGAAGGGTTTAGTTTTTCCTATGGGGAAGATTTAACAAGGACATAAAATCGGAGATATTCATTTTATTACTATTGACACACACTCTAAAATAACAGTAAATCAACAAGGTAATAATAAAAAATAGTGTTGATTGATAGTGATGGATAGTATAAAGTATTTCTACTTATGAGCCACGTTTTCAGCATATATCTAAATCCACTTGAGAATTTACTGTTACATGGGATATGTGAGGGTGTGCTACAACAACGCATATAGGCAACTAATGCAACTACCAAGGTTCTACAGTGCCTCCACTATGTTCGCAGAAGGGAGGGTGCACTCATTCCCCGCCTTACTTCGTCAGCGACTTACCAACTTCTGGGGCAGGACACGAAAATCACCAAACGTCATTGTCATGGGTGCTTCCGAGTGGCTCAGCTGAGCGATGGATGCAGACGATGCGGCAACATCCCTGATGAACGATAATTTTATTTATCTTATTCATTTAATGTTTTTTATGTTATGATTATACATCATTATTAGTATCTACCTGTCACGTTTTTGAACAAACGAACATTTACGTTTTTTATTTATATACGAGGCGTATCCAGAAAATAAGTGTACTGAGGCTCTCACGACCGAATGAATTTTATTTTCGACATGTTGGCTACACTTACATGTAGCCTGACTCTTCCCCTCCGCAACGAGGCCGGTTCAAGGTCAGTACGTTGAGAAGTGTCGACGCGACAACACGTTTCGTGAAAAATGTCAATACGATCTCCCGCCAAGTGCGAAATACGCGGTGTCATCCGTTATCACGTTTGGAAGGGAAAACCTCCGTTTGAGGTTTATAATTTGGTGAAAACTGCATATGGTGATAAAGCTATGAGTCGTACGAGTATGTGCAAGTGGTATCGCGAGTTTAAAAATGGTTCTCACCTCTTAACCCTCCGCCAAAAAGTTCAAAACCACAATTTCAGCCAAGAAAATTATGGCATCCGTGTTTTGGGACTGTCAAGGCATAATTTTGATTGAATATCTGCCTCAAGGGGAGACCATCAACTCTGCAAGATACTGTGAGACCCTAATAAAATTGCGGAAGGCGATTCAAAACAAGAGGAGAGGCATGCTGACAAAGGGAGTCAGCATGCTGCACGACAATGCCAGACCACACACGACCAACGCAACGAAGGAACTGCTTGCTTCGTTTAAATGGGATGTCCTAAACCACCCCTGACCTAGCACCTTCAGATTTTTATCTCTTTACCTCCCTGAAGCTGTACATGGGTGGAAAAAGGTTTTCAACAGACGAGGAGGTAAAGGGGGAGGTGGAGAAGTGGACGAAGGGGTTGGCGGGAAACTACTTCGAGGAAGGCATCAAAAAGTTGATACCCCGCTTCACCACCTGCATTGAGAGGAATGGCGAATGTGTCGAAAAATAGCTTACATATGTACTTCGGTAACCATGTATTTTTTATGTTTCAATAAAGAAAATTGTAACCTACAAAAATTCAGTACACTTACTTTCTGGATATGCCTCTATATGCCTATATATAAAATAACAATAGATAAGTCGAAATAGAAATTGTACAATGTGTAACAAAACACCGTTTCGGTTGGGAAGTGAGTAAGTCTGTAATATGTTTCGGCGGACACTTTAGCCTGGGACTGCAGGCGGAAGTTTGCGTATAATGGGCGCTGTATTTGTAGTAGAGGTGAGTAATAAAAACATGAGACAGTTTTTTCTTAAGCGTTTAAGTTCAGAAACGGTTGTAACAGTTTTGTTGATAGTAATTTTAAAAAATGTAACTAAGCCTGCAAAAAGCCCGCGATAAATGATTCCAATAGAGCACAATAGGATTGCAAAGAAAAGTCTACTAATTAAAAGCTTTCACCTAAAACGCTTTTCCGCCCGTACGCAATACTGTGCCCATAAACCAATGTAGCGAAACGCTTTCTTATTAAACGCTTTGTCACCAAACGGTTATACGCACGTCCTCTATTGGCCACCCGTAAGTCGTTCAAAGAAACGCTTTCTCGTGAAACGTTTTTTTGTTAACGCTTTCGCCGCAACCGTTCACCGATAAATTTAATAATTATAATTCAATAGAAGGGTTCCCAAATTTATTGATTTGGGAGTTACATTTATTTAAAAGAATTTTTACTGTTATTTTTTCAGTACTACTGATTTCGAACACTTAACCAATTCATTCAGATAAGTACGAATCTAGAAAAAATATTTTGTCCTACAACCAGGATTTTTTGAGCATCACCCCTGTACTTTCAGTACATTTAAAATAAGATAATTTTTTTAACGCGAACATTAACCAGTGTCCTCGTTCCATATTATAATGTCGTTGTCATTCTTATTAATAAAAACATCAAGGGCGCTGTGTCACGTGTTAAGTTATCAGCGCCTTGCGCTCACTGCAGTGCAAGGCAATGGGTTTAAGTTGGTTATTCACCAAACACGGCTGAAGCCATTTATGGCTGGGTTTTTTCGTTGTTTTTTTAATGTATTACATTATTTTTAAATGGTTTCTAAAAACCGTTTAAAACGCCACGCCCACCTCTAATCTGCAGTGTGAGGGGGTCAGTGATACCTATCGAAATTTCGGTAGATCTACCGATTTTGACAAAAATCCACAGATATTCATAGAAAATTTACGGAAATTTGTGAAAATCAACCGAAACTTTTGAAACGCTACCTAAATTTTTTAAAACCAGCCTACCGAATTCAGTTAAATTCGGTTTTTGAAATCTCGTATATCTTGAGGAATTTTTCGTTGGAAAATCTATAGGTACCCCCTCCCTCATTATTATTTTGACGACCTACCAATTTTCGTCACCAATCTACTGATTTTTCCAACTCCCATCTACTCCCATTAAGTGGAATATTTGTTTATGGGACAACAATCCAGAATTTTTTGTCCATATAATAATTATTTCTATGGCTGTCTATGTTTTTCCCAGTGAGTGGCTTATTTATGGTTTTTCCGATCTTTGAATTGAAATATTCGGTAGTGTCGGTAGCTGGTTTAATATATTTTTTTGTTTAGTTTTCAATTCAATCTGTCCATTACCAAGTTTTGGGTAAATATGATCACCATTATTATAATATTTGTATAGTGTAAAATCTGATAAGATTCTACTTCGACTTTACTCAAAAATTCTGTCGTGCTTTTGATTTCCCCCGAAAATCTAATATTAAATTTATTATTAACATATTTGTGCAATATATTTACAAGCCGGCTTATGCCACAATATGTGTAATTTTAATAAAAAATAAATTCGATCATTTTATATGTATATATTTCTTTGTCTAGCTCGTCGAGTTACGGCCGTTAAACACGCAAGAATAACGACCAACTAAAGCAACAATGGCGAAGCAATACCAACCCTTGGCTACGTATGCAAACCTAATGGACGATATAAATAGTAATAATTTAAAAAATCATCATTTTTACTTAAAAGATCGGCGTTTTGGTTGATTTTTGATTGATTTGATTCAACCTTTTTTTTTAGAGAAGATGCTTGTCGTGCTGACGGATGGCACTAACATCGTGGGCTACCTGCAAGGAGTGGATCATTTGGAGAACCTGGTCATGCACAAGACTGTGGAGCGCATCTACGTGGGTAACAAGTACGGGGACATTCCGAAGGGGGTCTACCTTGTCAGGGGAGAGAATGTTTTGCTGCTGGGAGAGATTGTTCGTACACTTTACAAGTTTTTATGCACCTACCTTTTACAATGTATTTTGCCAGTAAGTCGACAGGCAAGATCCAACACTTTGGATTTGGTAAAATACCAGCATGGTTAGCAGTGGCGGACTAAGGTAGGGGCGGAGGGGGCAGCCCGCCCTGGGCCCCCGGTCCTGGGGGGCCCCCAAACGCCTCCATGTTCCCTTGATCAAATCCTAAACAAAGCTTTAAGGCACCAGGACACTGTAAATTTTTTTTAAAACTTTTTTAAATTAATTTTTTTGAAAGATGCACTTCTTAAGAATGCACTCACAAAATGTTTTAAAGAAATTCGAAATATTGACGGAGATAGATCATTTTATGTGAAACCGTTTGAAACAGTTTGTATGTTGAATTATCCTTCAGCAAAACTTTGAATGCGTTTTTCTCGAAACTTTTTTTTACACGTTTTTCAACATGGTTGATAACATGTTAAACAAACTTACTATACATCCGATTTGCATGCACCATTTACCTTTAGCTACCATCGGTTAGGGCCTCTTTACCCTAGAGGCTCCTAGCCGATGCGTGGCCCCAAGGCAGTGGCTTACACTGCTTAATGGACAATACGGCCCTGCCAGGGTCGGATTAAACATGCCAGGGCCCACCCGATGGGGGCCCCTAGGCTGTTGCCTACACTGCCTTACGCATAATACAGCCCTGGCCACAGTGACTGAATTTTCAAACAGTTCTTAAACGATTGGAAAATCTAGTGTCTATGACACCATGTTGGTGGAATTTTGATATCTAAAAAAAAAGAAAAAATGGCGGACCAGCGAATTTTATTTTCGTTTTTTTTGGAAAATTTTCACTGTTCAAAAAAATAGAATGGGGGCCCTTTATAAAACAATCCTTATGTGGTGTCATAGTCGGGGCCCCTAGGCAATACACGTATCGGGGCTCCTTTACCCTAGGGGCCCCTAGCCGATGTGTGGCCCATAGGCAGTGGCTTACACTGCCTAATCATTAGGCCCTAATGGACAATACGGCCCTGCCAGGGCCGGATTAAACATTTCGGGGTCCCTAGGCAATGCTCGTCTCGGGGCCCCTTTTCCCTAGGGGGCCTTACTCGATGCGGGGCCCCTAGGCTGTTGCCTACACTGCCTTACGCAATAATACTGTCCTGGCCATAGTGACTGGATTTTCAAACAGTTTAAGACTTGGTGCAAATCAATGTTTTTTTTTTACGGATCGATTCGAATTTTAGTTTCCTCGTACATATCCGTATTTAAATTTCGTTTGCAACATTTTGACTAAATAAAAAAAAACACATTAAAATTACATCAATTTTTTAAACTAGGGGGGGGGGGGCTCATTCATCTTTGCCGCCCCGGGCCTTTGACGGGCTTAGTCTGCCATTGATGGTTAGTCATGCTGGGAGTCCACTGTTTTCGTAAATAACAGAATATGATATTTACAAATTCTCAAGACTTTAAATGAAGACAGAATATCTCATGACGTGTTACTAACAGACTATTACTGAATTTCTAAGATACCTTTAACTTTTTAGTATTACTTTCTTACATTAGAACCTTTTACAAAAGAAGTATTCCACCAAGTTTGAGGATGGTATTTTTTGGAGAGATGTTTTTTTCTGGTAGAAACGTTTGATGTACCCAGTTAGGAATATGATTTAATTTTCGGCTTTAAGAAGCACAAATATAATCATAATATATATCGTCTATTTAAGTTCAATACAGTGTATATTATGAAGCAATAATTTCAAAATACATTTTGTTGGCTCTTTCAGTTGAACAGCACAAGCCGCATTGATTGGTGTTTTCAAACATTTATATTAACCAATAGTTTGCTTGAACTCAGTTAAAGTCAATACCACGAATGAACCATCCCCAGTACACAAGAAAACAAAGTGCACATTTCCCTAGGTAGTTTTTTGTCCCTCCTGAACATTTTTACAAATGGTTGAATTGAACTTACATCGATGATATAATCAGGATTGTTTGTGTAAATTGTTCTGAAAGCCCTCTCTAATGTTGTTGTGTTTTCTGCAGGACGAAGAACGGGAGTCGAAGCAGAACCTGTTCCAGGTGTCCTGGAAAGAGATACTCATTTTACAGAATCAAGAGATGGAAGAAAAAGCCAAGAAGCAGAAACTCGTCAACTTGGCCAAGAAGCAGTTGGGAATCGTGCCTCTGCCGCCGTCGGACGATTCGTTTTATTAATTGATTTGAGAAAATTTTAAATGAGTCATTTCGGATCATTTCAATTGACTAAAGCATAATTTTTTAATATATTTAAACACATGCCTCAATATCATTAATGTGTTCAGAAAACAGTCCTTTCGAAGCGTAGCTCGATTGACCAATGCATATATTTTTATTATTTCAAATGCATCCCTCAATATTACTAATGTTTTCAGTCAACAGCCATTTGGGAGTGAAGCTGGTATAAATTGATTATTGATAAATCAATGCTTATTTTTTATTTATAGTTTACTATTGAGATTTTATAAATAGATTTGTTTATGTACTTGATGATTCCAGTATTAATTTTATGAAGTAGTTAGCTACAATTTTTTAACATATTTTATATTTACAAGATTGGACATAAACTTTTAAAAATATATTAAGTTGAAAACTAGTCATATATTCGCGATATTTAAAAGACTAAAATAAGGTTAAGAACAAATATTGTGATTTCGAAAAATAGTGATGTGATTGTATGTGTAATGGTACGATCTTTATTTCAATATTTTGTCCTAAATTTATCTTTCGATAAACTTAAAATTATTCATAAACTGCTCGTTTATAGATGCCGCTAATTTAATTATTTTAGGTTAAACACACTTTTTGCAAGTTATGTTTTAAAATATTTTTTTTTTATTGTTGATACATTTTTTTTACAATATTTCATATTTCAATTTAGTAATGTTGGCCTCACTGGGTTGTTTACCCGTGCTGAGGCCCCCATTTTATAATTTAAGAATTTATACATTTAAAAAAAAATAAAAGAAAAACAACATTAAAATAAAGATAAATTTAAAATAAAAAATAAAGATTAAAAATTAAAATATAATTATAACACTAAAAGAAAAATATCAAAAGAGATAAAAATATTAAGATGAATAATCGTTGTTTACGTCAGTACTTACAAAATATGGATAAATAGTTTTGTCTTTAGTATTGGATTGAATCACCCATTCAATATTGTATTTGAATGCCTGTCTTCAAAGAATTTAGTTTTTATGCGGTCAAAACTATTTTTTCATATTCTGTATGTACTGATGCAAACAAACAGTTATTCATCTTAATATTTTAAAGCATACCTTGCAAAAAGTGTGTTTAACATAAAATAATTAAATTAGCCCAATCTATGAACGAGCACTTTATGAATAATTTTAAGTTTACCCAAGCCCCAGGGCTAAAAACCAATATGTACAACAAAATCACAAAATTTATATCCGTATGTGTAAACTGCTCTTCTACCATATACACTGGGAATATTTTGTGGTGTGGAATGTTATTGCATTTAATTAAGTCGTAAAATATAGAAAAAAAATTGCCTAAAGATAAATTGCTTATTGTGTTAAAATTTCTTCAAAATTGGTGCTTGGTCCAGCTAAATTGTAGTAAAGTGGTCCATTTAACGTAATATTTGATACATTAATGGAATTTATAAATTTCTTCAAGATTGGTGCTTGGTCCAGCTAAATTATAGTAAAGTGGTGCATTTAACGTAATATTTGATACATTAATGGAATTTATAAATTTCTTCAAGATTGGTGCTTGGTCCAGTGAAATTGTAGTAAAGTGGTCCATTTAACGTAATATTTGATACATTAATGGAATTTATAAATTTCTTCAAGATTGGTGCTTGGTCCAGCTAAATTATAGTAAAGTGGTGCATTTAACGTAATATTTGATACATTAATGGAATTTATAATTGTTTTCAAGATTGGTGCTTGGTCCAGCTAAATTATAGTAAAGTGGTCCATTTAACGTAATATTTGATACATTAATGGAATTTATAAATTTCTTCAAGATTGGTGCTTGGTCCAGCGAAATTGTAGGTCCATTTAACGTAATATTTGATACATTAATGGAATTTATAAATTTCTTCAAGATTGGTGCTTGGTCCAGTGAAATTGTAGTAAAGTGGTCCATTTAACGTAATATTTGATACATTAATGGAATTTATAAATTTCTTCAAGATTGGTGCTTGGTCCAGCTAAATTATAGTAAAGTGGTGCATTTAACGTAATATTTGATACATTAATGGAATTTATAAATTTCTTCAAGATTGGTGCTTGGTCCAGCAAAATTGTAGTAAAGTGGTCCATTTAACGTAATATTTGATACATTAATGGAATTTATAATTGTTTTCAAGATTGGTGCTTGGTCCAGCTAAATTATAGTAAAGTGGTCCATTTAACGTAATATTTGATACATTAATGGAATTTATAAATTTCTTCAAGATTGGTGCTTGGTCCAGCGAAATTGTAGTAAATTGTAGGTCCATTTAACGTAATATTTGATACCTTAATGGAATTTATGAATTTCTTCAAGATTGGTGCTTGGTCCAGTGAAATTGTAGTAAAGCGGTCAATTTAACGTAATATTTGATTTATTAATGTAATTTATAAATTTCTTCAAGATTGGTGCTTGGTCCAGCGAAACTGTAATAAAGTCGTCCATTGATAAATTAATGAAATTTATTAACTTTTGGAGAGAATCGAAAAGACTGAGTTTTTTTTTTACATTTGTAACTTTGTCGCTTCAATTATTATTGTTCTTGATTTGCCAGATTATCTTTGAGCTTAAAATATCTATTCCTTTATTGTGATTCCATACTTAAAATTAATTTTAATATTTTGTTAAACGTAGTACAAAACATATTTTATTTTGTTATTATACAATACCTTCTTTCGATTTTACAAATGTGTTGAAATGAGGGAATTATTCTAAAATGGTGATATAGGCCGGGCCCTCATATATTATAAAGTAATATATCTCTCGTCTGTGACTAGCTTAAATCGTGAGTCCTGTGTTTCAGGAAGGATATACTGAAAAAACAAACTCAGTTTTAATTTAAAATGTGTATTTTTATACTATTTACCAAATGTATTGTATGTGTAGCGTAAGTGAAAATAACCAAAAGAATACTCAGTTTAGTAAATCAATAAATAATTGATAATTTAAAGTCATTAGATTTAATTTCTCAATTTAATTAAATTCATTTTTTTATTAACAGTATTTCTCATCCTATTCTGCAAAACATTATTAACAGTTGTCTTTCTAACAACTATCAATGAAAAAGTTTCACGTACACCGAATGGGCAGTTTACTATATTAAAGCCGTTACTTAAATTGATCCCCGATCCTTAATGATTGTGGTGTTGAACTGCCGGGTAATTATACAGGGTGTGCACGTGCCCAAAGGATTTTATCAAGCAATTCTTGAGGGTTCATGGAGTAAAATTGTAGATGTCATTTTGCTGTTCGATGATTTATTTTTTCAATTAAAAATAAAACAATATATTTTTTGTCACCACTTGACGCATTGCGACGGATCACGTTATATGCACTCGGTCTCGTATATTACCGTGCTTTTGAAACGAGACGGAGTGCGTATCATGTGACCCGCTAGGCTGTACCCAACAACCCAGTGGCGAGGTGTGGTGGAAATATATTTTGTTAGTTTTTAATTGAAAAAAAAATATAATCAGATGGCAATATGACAGCTTGTTAAAGTCCTTCGGGGTATATGCTGATACACCTGTATATTTTTAAAATTCATAGTCTCTATCAAAATTTTCTTAAAGCATAATAAAATTGTGTAAGTTACCAAATTTAAGTTTTTTAAGTTTAAATTTTTGATACAACCTCAAACTAATGGGTTAAAATGAT
This sequence comes from Hesperophylax consimilis, assembly GCF_061612785.1. Taxonomy (NCBI): domain Eukaryota; kingdom Metazoa; phylum Arthropoda; class Insecta; order Trichoptera; family Limnephilidae; genus Hesperophylax; species Hesperophylax consimilis. The sequence goes on along the minus strand of NC_142858.1, from coordinate 26,980,765 downwards.
GTGCATTTATTTTATAGTTCCTACTACCATAAGTTATAAGTATTTTACTATTATATAGGCGTTTTATTATGACATATAAATTGTGTTAATATGTCATAATTATTATTCCTTTTGTGTAAGTTTTAATTGCCATGAGTAAAAAGTTTTACCAAACCAAAAGCCTCTCGCTTCCCCTAGTTACAAATCTTTAATAATTGTTATTGAGTATTGTTCTGCATTGTTTCACTATCCAACAATGATTTAAAAATCTGATAAGAAAATTGTCAGAATTATAATATCATTGCAGTTATCTTTTAAAATCTATAATTTTATCTCAAGAATTTTTCTGAAAATAATTACGTCACTTTAATCTATACTTATAGAAATGTATGACACTTTAGAATGTTTGGAGGTGTCGATTTTAAATACTAAAAAGTATACCTGTTTGACTTTTGTGTTGGTTAGAATGTTTAGGGGTGTCGATTATAAATACTAAAAAGTATACCTGTTCTACTTTTGTGTTGATTAGAATGTTTAGGGGTGTCGATTATTAATACTAAAAAAGCATGCCTGTTCGAATTTTGTGTTGGTTAGACTGCAGAATATCCCAAGAAAATTTCTTTGTATTATTTTTCAACAGTATTCATTCAAATAAGTACAAACCACCATTTAAAAAAAATATATATTTTAGATTTGCTTTAATTAAAGTTTTTTAAATTAGATCACTTGGAAACTCGGAGGAAGCAACAATATAAATTGTTTTGTCAGTACTGTATTTACGGAAGAAATCTGATTATACACGGTGTCCGGAAACTCGTAGTACAAGCGGGAAACTGGAGAATCTACACCACATGGGGAACCCAAAAAAACATAAAGTTTTTTGATTTGAGCATTTTCAAAAAAAAAAAAAAACCAAAAAAAAATATTTTTCGGCTATTTTAGGGTTAAAGTTTTTTCTGGTGTTTAGGGTTGAATAACATATGTTTTAACCCTGCAGAGCAGAAATATTTTATGATTACACCGGGTTTAAATGAAGGGTGATTTCAAAATAATGCTTCAAATCCGAGTTTCTTCATTTGTTTTACTTTCAAATAGTTTTAATTAGTTGGGTACTTTGATCTTCAGTAATAATTTATAAGAATTTGATTAAAAAAAAAAAAAATTAAAAAAAAAAATCAACTTCAAACTCGATTTACTCGATAACGAAAGCTCAAATAAAAAAAAAATATACTACAAAATCGACTCCAAATGTGATGTAGATTCACCAGTTTCCCGCTTGTACTACGAGTTTCCGGACACCCTGTATAACATTATTAGGTATGTCTATTTTAGTCTTATTACACTTATGGAGTAACTATTATCTAAATTATGTATTTACTGCATTTACTTATATAAAATGAGATAGTGACTACTGTTTTAATTTTTAGTGCTCAATTACCCGGTAAATCATTTAAAAGAGAACCTTGTTTTTGTTTGGAAGCTGAAGAATGAAACAAAAACATAAAAAGAACATTTCGATTTGAATCCCAAGTCAATTTAAATGGAATTGATAAACGTCCATCGTGTTCCAAATACAAACTTGTTGGAAAATATTTTTTTTAACTTTTCATCCTGTTCATCGGTGTGCACAAATACAGTCAAACTTTTCCTCTTTAAAATGATTTGCCTGTGGTTTTGTGTAAGGAATGTTTATATTTCTTTTTTTAAATTTTTTCTTCCGTGTAAGGAATGTTTTTAATTTTTTTTTACTCCCATGTAAGGAATGTTTTTTGATTTGTTTACTATGATGCCCAAAAATATTTTTTCTTGAATAAAATTTTTATATTTTATATAAAAATAATCTTTCCTTTTGTTCCTCCGAGCGGTTTAGGCTGCATTATTATAACTACATAATTTTACTAGATTCCATAAGAGACACAGCCCGTCGACCCACGGGTTTATAAGCAATCGACATAAACTGAATACTGCAAGACCCTTCACAGAAACGTTCCACACTGAACTGCGCTGCAGACCACTACCTTACTGTAGCGAACTTAATTTTCTGCGAAGGGTCTTACAGCATTCGGTTTACGGAGAGTGCTTACCGACTTATGGGACTACATACTTTGAATCGATTGCTGGAACTAAATAATCTGAAAATACAATTCTATATTTTTTTGTTCTTGTTTCAAGATGAACGTTTTAGTATCCGAATATTATAGGTCTCATATTGACCAAAACAACACATAATTAGTATTGTATGTATTACATATGAAGGTTTGAGCATCTTACACCAAGGATGACCGTGTCAACTTCACTGAGAAACAGCCTTTCGCCTTCCATTTAGAATATTCTAAAAGTTTTTACAGCGTGTTCTTTTTATTCATTAGGTCAAAATAAACTGAAATAACCGAAGGTATTTTTTAAGTTCAGTGAAACTTTCTGAAGTCGAATAATAAGTTTAAAACACGCTGTATGCTAGCTAGAGATGTGTAAAATGGGTACCTAAAACCATTTGAAATGCAAAATGGAAATGTGTCAAAACTTTTCCATTTGAAAATGCAAAATGCAAAATGGTTTTTAGAAAAGCATTTCAAATGCAAAATGCAAAATACCCATTTTCAAAATGCATTGAAAATGCAAAATGGTTTCTCAGGTCAAACAATTAAAATAATTATAAAATTTTTAAACTATTTTGTCATTTAATAATGGACATCAATGTAGAACAAACATATTACATGATGGTAAATCCAAAAACACCACGACTACAGATTATGAAACCACAAAAAATTTGCGCGGGACTAACGTTGCCAACGTAAAAACATAGAAACTGCTATCTAACATTTAATATTACAGCGTCATGGCCCCACATTCAGTATTTGAATCAGTATTTTTTGTAATGGTATCACTCAATTGCCAGGGCTCCTACCAGGGAGCAACTCTGTCAAATGTAAATTATCTCTCATAGCGAGGTTGAGGACCGACTGATATTTGGGGCGTATGAAAAAAAGATGAGTGGAGATAGTAGGAAGAATGTTGCAAAAAAGCATTTAAAATGGAAAATGCATTGAGAAAAGCATTTAAAATGCAAAATGCAAAATGATTTTTAGAAAAGCATTTAAAATGCAAAATGGAAAATACCCATTTTGCATTTTGCATTTCCATTTGAAATGGATTTATTTGAAATAAATCACATCTCTGATGCTAGCAAAGCTTCTGTGTGAATACTGTGTTTGTCAAGACTCACTGTGATACCTATAATTAGATATATTTTTACTAAAACAGATTTATTTCTTTAGAGTACACATTACGTATTTATTGCTAGTGAAAAGGAATGTGAATAGGTAGGTATATTAAATTTTAGATATACAGGGTTTTCCAATAAGAGGTGTTATTTTGAATAGCCCGCTATTTCAGTAGATGTTACTTTTGAAGCTGTCATTTTTTGATATTTGACAAGCAGAAACTACGCCCTTAATAAAAATGGAACGATACACGCTTCAACAACGCATTGAAATTATTAAAATTCACTTGAGTGAATTAAATGCAAATCATCTTGAGTGATGAGGCCCATTTCCACCTCGGTGGCTTCGTCAACAAGCAAAATTGTCGCATCTGGGGCTCGGAAAACCCAAGAGTTATTGTTGAAAAGCCTTTCTATCCTCAGCGTGTGACTGTTTGGTGCTGTTTATGGTCCGGCGGAGTCATTGGACTGAATAGCCTCTCTATCCTCAGCGTGTGACTGTTTGGTGCGGTTTATGGTCCGGCGTAGTCATTGGACCTTACTTTTTCAAAAATGAGGCTGGAGCAACAGTTACGGTGAATGGATTGCGCTATCGAGAGATGATTAATGATTTTTTATGGCCAGAATTAGATGGTATTGATCTGGACAACGTTTACTTTCAACAAGACGGCGCTACGTGCCACACAAGCAACGAAACCATTGATATTTTACGATTGAATATCAAAATAACACCTCTTATTAGAAAACCCTGTATATATATTTTTTTTAAAGAATGACAAACATTTCTGGGTTACGAATAAATTAACAATATTTGAAAATCTCGGTAAGCGGAAAATGTTACTTGTGTCGTGATGGAGGACTTAGCCAGCCGAGGAATTGAACGCACGACGCTTTGATAAGACCCAAACGCGATGCCAACTTTGCCAACTCAGTCATTGATTGGTCAATATTTATACAATATCTTAGTAATTTCATTTGGGATGAGAATTGTTCTTAATCTTAACTAATTAAAGTTGGTACGAGTAATAATCTATGAAAACGTGTTATCGAAAACAAACATTGAAGAAATTGGCAAGCAAAAAATAATATTTCGTCGAACAAATTACTGTGAGTCATTTTAAAAATGGACACACCATCATGTGTATCTTCTGTCTGCTGCTTCATGAGACAAAACTTTACAAGACGATTGTTTTAATGTTTTCAAAACATATAAACCATTCCATTTTTATGAGTGTGCACCATAAATAAACTATCTATGTGCACCAGAAGAGGAATAAACAATTTTTTCTGGATAAAAAATTCAACGTATTATTTTTACGGCATTCGCGCCATCTACGGTTGAAATGGCAGGAATTTTGAAATGTTTGAACTACACAATCACGACTTACGAATACATTAGAGAAACGGCCCGCGCAGTCATATGGGCTGGAAACCCAGTGCGGTTGTTGAGTTTCGATTGCAATTAGCGCATGCGTCGATTTCTTTGGAGAGTAGCAGAATCGTTACATTGTAAAATAGGCTTAAAGCGCTTGTAAAATAGAGGTTGTTTTAATGAATCTATGAATACGACTCGCACGCTAAGAGCACGAATGCCACAGTGCTGTCACTTTAGGACGAATTTCCCTTATTGTTGGGAAAAAATCTTACATTTAATTTTTTTTTTTAAGTTTCTCATTCAAAAGGCAACCTTACTGTAAGAAACTAAATGCGTTCATAAATATTATTTGTTTTATATTTTACCGTCAAGCATAATCCTCGACATTTCCAAAAAAATAAATCTACTTAAGTAGATACAACAAAAAAAATTGTGAAATTATTACTTCAACAAATATTGCCCTAAGGCATCTTTCATCTTCCCCAAACCTTAAAGATCTTTGGGAATGTGGTAAGGAGATAAACGAAAGATGTTGCAGCGTTTATTTGAGTCAGTGCAGTTGTGAGATGAATCCTGACCGATGCTCATACAGTTGGTGGATGTAGATCGACAACCAATTCCCCGGGCCGAAGATCGACACTGCGTCGGTGGATATTGTCAGCGGCGAATCCTCCATGTCGAAGATCAACAACTGGAGAAAGCGGCGATGACATTGGGTCGGTGGAGACCAGACTTGTGGATGTGTTCAGCAATGGGGAAGAAGTTGAGTCTTCCTGGTTCTCCAGTGGAAGTAAGATAGACGAAGGTATAATAGACCTGGTCGGCAGATGTGCGGGAGATGCGACCGGGGTCTAGGCGCAGCTGGCTGATGAGTCGGCGGCAGGCCCTCGCAGCGGGCACTCGCTTGTAACTGCTAATTTTTGACTAACTGACTGTCCAAGTATCTTCAAGCTCTCGAGAATAATCGAGTAGGTAGATGCGCTGTACCTTTCGATGTTTAGCTAGCATGTTCTAATGCGATGCAGGATGCATGGGCGAACTTTCCCGAATATTCTAGTAACCTATCGCAACAGATTTATGCACCGCCGATATTTCTCGGCAATGAAAATCAATTACGTTCTTCCCTCTTTGACCATGCACTAATCATTTCGTGACAAATTTTACGCTAGGAGAAGGTACTTGTTTCTCCGTAGCATGTGCTAAAGGAATCTCCGTGGCCGAGAGGTGAAAATCTCCTGCTTCAGATCCAGATGTCCAGATCCCGGCATACGTAGAGAATAAATAAAGACCACCATTTGGAATCGAAATGTTGCTTGAAAAAAAATAATAGAGTCATAACTTTAGCCCAAATTTCTATATAATCAGTAAAAACTGCTCTTCACGTAGAACAAATAAAATCGCGTCCAATTTTGGAAAAGTTGGGAAAATGGATAGGCCGAGTTGGTATCACCGAGCTGATGTCATTTCCAAATTGGCACCGGCCAGGGGTGGTCGATCTAATTAATTTTAGTTAAGAACCGCCGTTTTATTTATTTAGTTTTAGTTTAGTCATCGGTCTATTTGCTCATTGGGTACGACATTTCCAGTGAGTATTGTGTGTGAACTTGGAGTGTGATACATATTTTATTATGAATGCGTTGTATGCCGTTGTTTGCCTTTTTCGGAGTGCGGACTGCGGTACTGTCATCTCGCCCTAGTGCTAGTGTCTACCTACGGACGGGTGATTGATAGGCATCAACTGATCGCAGATCTTCTATCTCCAGGCCAAAGTGATTGTGCAGTACCTGCTATCTGGTGCGGATTGAAAGTAAATACGCAGAACACACTCGAGTATTCTGAAAGTATAGTGATAGTGCGGACCCGTCAGTCGTTAGACGAGCGCGCCGTGGCCTGGCCTAAACATATTTGTACAGAAGAATCCGTTAGTAGGTCGTATCCCAGAATATAAATACATGAATTACAAATAATGCCAAAAGTTTTCGGCGAAGCTCGAGTTACATAATGTGCAATTACTTATTGATCCGTGTCGGTTTCATTTTTGACAATTCACGATCTGAATAATTATGTCTTAATTTATCTTTCTGCTAATATCTCGTGATAGTGCAGTGTTTAAATAAATTAAAAAGATAAAGAATGTCTAGAATAATTACATGCATCGTGATTGTGTAGTCACATCTACGACTTTCGTCAAATAGGTGGGATATGCAAATTGGAGTAATGTGAAAGGGGTAGTCACTGTCACAACATATTCTTATGAATCAACTCTCAAATAGCTGTCAGAGTTAATGGTGCATGGTAGCGAGGCGGTCGAGTGTTCAGTGTTATGCTTCTGACGGGCTTTATTTAAATCAGTGAAAGTGACAGTAGTTCATGGAGTGGTCTTGTTGCAGGAGTCAAGATGAGTGGGCTGACGCAGTATGAGGTGGCCCTGGCGACGGACACCTTCGACAAGTTCAGTTCAGCGGCCACCATGAAGCAGGTCATGAGCCTGTTCCGAGAGCTGTGCAGCATCGTTAAACTGAAACCGAGCAATATACAAGAATTCTATCCCAGTTTGAAGGTAATAACTACCGTTTTATTGCTATCTACTATTGCAATAATTCCACCTTTAAAGTAAGAGTCTTTATATTACTTTGAATGTGTTGTGGTGCAAATCAGATTAATTCATTTATTTTCTCTTCTGTCAACAGGCAAATATTATTATTTTTAATGATAAACTAATGTTAACACATTATTTTTAAGCAATAATTATTAGCCTGAATCACCTATATAAAATACTACTACATATTGAATAATTTGGCAGGTTTTGAAAAAGCCGAGGTATCGCAATTGGTAGAACACCTGACTGGCAATCAGAAGGTTGCGGGTCGATTCCCGTCGGCGGCTTGTATTTTTTCAATTTATATAGGTGTTTCAGGTTAATAATTATTGCTTAAAAATAATATGTTACCCAAATATTAGTTTTTAAAGTAATTATTATCGTTTCACTATCTTATCTTATTGAGTTTCTGAATATCGTTGATGGAGTTTGTTCGCCAGATGACTAATGAGTTTTTAAAGTTATCGATGAAGAAGAATGATTTATTTATATCGGCAGCCAATAATCTTACACTCACCATGTGCCAAATCTGTGAGATTTAGAATTTCCAAGAAAAGAAAGATATACTGAGTAATGTAATCTTTTCTTTCCGACTAAAAGTGTATTGCACAATATATTGTAAGCTTGGATTTTTTATATGTCAATGTTAATAATACTATTCAAATCTATGAATATCATTATTTGGTCTGTTAAGTCCACTTGCTCAGCAGGCAGCCACTGCCTGTGTACATTTGTCAGTAATAATAAATAAGAAATGGTTAGTTTAATGGCCTATTGTCTAACAGTTTTGTACAGGTCGTAATGCTCCTGTGATTTTGTTCTTGATGTTATGATTTTTGTAACCTGGAACAAATTGCTGTGCAAGGTGCCTGACACTTTTACCAGGTTCCCTCATACTTCCGGGAGCGATTGAGATTCTTAATATTTAAACTTTTTTTTTACTCTTTTACCCTTTCCAGTAACACTCACCTACCGTTTTAACCAGAAATCTTCCATCTTCGCGTGGCAGTTAAAATCAATAAGTAATGTAAAACCGTAAAAGAGATCAAGTAACTCAAATTCTTTTTACTTTAGTCCTTTCCAGTAAAATGCACCTTTTATGACCGCACTCTGGGCTTGTTTGGGTGTGGATTTTTTTGTTTTGTTTTGTTATTTTTTTGTTTTATTTATTTTTATTTTTTTTTTTTTTTATATTAACTCCACACAGGAGGCCCTGAAGAAAATAATTTTCCTCAGGGCCTATGTCATCTTTGGGGATGCTGTGTGGAGGGTCTTTTTGTGGAGAGGAAGGAGTGAACATGGGTCTTGAAGAGTCCCATGTTGTAGGAGGGAGGAAACACTGAGGCTGGCAGTTCGTTCCACAGCCGAGCTGTTGACCGGTCAGTGGTTGAGTGGGCATAGCGCTTGGGTCTCACCCGAGCGTCGCGTGTTCGATTCCTCGGCTGGCTAAGTCCTCCATACAACACAAGCAACATTTTCGCCTTTCTGTGGTGGTAGTAGGAGATTTTCAAACATTGTTGGGTTATTCGTAACCCGGGAATGTTTGTCTTTCTTTTTAAAAAATTTTTTTTTTTTTTTTAACTTAAAAACGAATCGTAGAAGCGACCCGTTCTCATGTGACAAATGTCAACCGTGTACAAATGTTGGGCGCGCGTTTGGCGTGTATCCCGACTACGCACCGGTGCCGAAGGGATCAATGACGCTAGTTCCTCAGAGCATCTTCCATTGCAATACCGATAGAACAAGGACAGCATACCTACCTGACGCCTGTGCTCTAAAGATTGCAGTCCGTTTGTTAAGATTGGGGAATCTATCAAACGGACCGCCCGTTTTTGCACAGAGTCAAGGGTTTTTTTCAGGTATTTAGGGGCTCCGGACCAGAGATGGCTGCCAAATCCGACAGTAGGGCGCACTTGCGATTTGTACAGGGTCAGCAGTTGTGTACTATTAAAGTATCTGCGGGCCCTGTACAGTACGCCCAGCTTCTGAGAGGCCAACTTGTTGTTGTTATTATTTTATATCTATTTTTGTTTTTAATGCAGTTCGATTTCTCAATACTTTTTCTAGGATTGCCTAAATTATAGAGTACATGGTGTAAAAAACAACTTAGATATCGCACAAAACTCTCGTTTGGGGTAGGTATATTAGCCCCCTCCGGATCAACACAGCAAGTAAAAAACCAACATCCCCCTAAGAAAGTCGTAAATTCTCTCTGAATCACTCCGGAGAAAGACCTCTATTCAGAATTGAAATGTTTCTTGAAACCAGATCTGAATAGATCAACCTTCGTCTCCCCTATCTCCTTCCCTTCCCCACTCACTTCAAACTCACACCATACCCCAATTGGGGATATAATAGTTCGATTGGCTACAGATAGTTTTCTCTTTTCTCTTGTGCGGTTTTCACATTTAAAAATAACTCTTTGGGTTATTTATGAATCACTCTGTACATATACACATATAGACTATCCGCTAGAAAGCAATAAAACCGAATTGGACTTCATTACAATAATGATGATTCGCTAATTTCTATAGCACTATTTTTATGAGATATCATCTTAAGAGTGGCTTCACGATGAAATGAATACAATTAATGATATGTTTTAAATGCATTATAAACAGTCTGGTGTATGAAATGTAATATGCTAGTCTTGATGATTGTTATTGAAGTAATTTTTTGTTTGAGTAAAAGCAGTACAAACTTCAGAGTATCGTGCAAACATCTAAATCATCCCCCACCCTCCCCGCCCTTTTACAAAGAATCTGAAAACAATAATTAACTCTTATTTAATACCAACACTTAGAGTTAACTTTCACATGCTTTCTTCTAACTTTTACTTTTAATTCTATTTTATTTTTGTTTATTAGGAAACAGACAGTTGTACATGTGAATTAATTTTACATTTAAGTTGAATATAAGATAAACCAGTTAAGTTCCATTTACAATCTTTTTTATGGTTACAGGTTAGGAAGAAAGTATATATTTAAAGACATTGGTAAAGAATGAATCAAAAGAATAGACGAACAATAAAAAAATAATCGTTGTGATTGGTACATTGTAAGGTTAATTTGGTTTTAAAAGTTTTTAGGGTGCGGTGGAAAATATCTTAAAGAAGCCATATTGTAAAACATGAATAAGATATCACAAAAATTCTATTTTCATAACAATAATAAAAATAATAATATAGTAAAGTAGTAATGCGAGTTCGATTTATGTAGACAAAAAGTGTGCGATATAAATTTAACATTTTTCGAGACGTATGATGTGCGATATTTTGATTAAAAGTAATTTGTTTACCGGAAGTTATAAGAGCAAAGAATAGTTTTAAATTGTGATTTGTAATTTTTCTAAACTTTTATCTGTTTATTTTTTACTCAAACAATGTTTTGTTGTTTTCCAACAGGCTGCAGTGCGATCATGGAAAGCCCACGCCATATTTAAAAAGCTAGATGTTAAGTATAATTCTAAGGTTTATAACCAAGGAAAAGTATGTCCCTACACAAAGCTGTTAATAATCGGAGCAGGTCCCTGCGGCTTGAGGTCTGCCATCGATGCCCAGCTTCTTGGTGCTAAAGTCGTAAGTCTCATCATACTATGTAGGAATCTCACCCTTATTATACTTACTAAAAGGTATGCTTTTTGAAAACAGTTCCGAGTCTATTTCATCTCGATCTAATGATTAGCTGATAATCTGGTAAAAACGAAAGAGCATATTTGTGCTATTTTCAAATGCAAATGTTGAACCTATTTGTATGGGTTCGATGTTCCACGGACAGAGGCAGAGGAAGAAATGTATTATCCGTGTAGCCGGCTGGGAATATTTCCTATTCAATAATATTAGTTTCTGAAATGGTTGCTACAATGCTCGTGTCGGTTTTTAAATACAATACAATACTGGAGAATGCTACAGTTGAAAAATTGATAAATTTTATAACACTACTTCTAATCTTCTGTCCTCTCCTCAAGTTCTAGGGCGTTGAATAAGAATAAAACTCTCGTGTAATTTTTTTATTCTGTGACCACACGAACTCCGTTTATTGTTCAGGGGTATAAAAGCAGTTTTTTAATTGCGGGCACATTTATTTGAGATTAAGCAGAAAGTAACAAAAATTATAATTTTTTCAATGGAATTGATACTTTTTTATCACAAATTATTTATTTAAACATGATACTGTTTGCAGTTATTACTTTGTGTCATTAGTTCTCTTTGAAAAATTAACAAACATATTTGCACATAATAACAGACGAATTGATAATATTGCTTTAAGGAATTAATAAAAATTATGCACCCATATATATACATGGTGTCCGGATACTAGTGGGAAACTGGTGAATCTGCATCACATTTGGAGTTGATTTTGTATTGTAACTTTTGTAATTTGAGCTTTTGTGAATACCACACAAGAGTTTGAAATGCTCCCAACCATCTGGAGCCAGTAACACTATGGCGTCCCCAATTGGAGTTTGTTGATCATTCATGCTTGCAAAAGATCTTATCTTCAATTGAGGTTTTGAGATATCGTAATTTGAAAGTTTGTAAATGATAGAGATTATTTGGAGATTGTAGGTTTATGTAAGTTTATCTAATAGAGATTTAAAGTTTTTATCTACTCTTTATATGACATGCATGAATAGGGGCTATATTATAAACAAGTTATCAATTATTATTATAATTGTTTTAAAAAGATTACGAAAGTGGCGTATAGTTTTGACACGTGGAATGGATGATTGAAAATAGGTGCCAGGAGAATGTATGACCCATAAGTGAATGGTAGAAAAAGTCGGGGATAACCAAGATAGGGAAGACAAATGTTGGAGTAGGAAGAGTAGTGAGAGAGACAGAGGCGGTTTGTCCTTTCTGTCCACCCCTCCAGAGAAAAGGCATGATTTTTGATTAATTAGTTAGTCAACCTAAATATGTGTTCATTTTGCAGGTTGTTATTGAAAAAAGAGATCGGATGTCACGTAATAATATTCTTCACCTATGGCCCTTTGTGATAGAAGATCTTAAGAACATAGGAGCAAAGAAATTTCACGGGAAGTTCTGTGCCGGGGCAATCGATCACATCAGCATTCGGCAGCTGCAGCTTATCCTCCTGAAGGTGGCGCTCATCCTGGGAGTGGAGATCCATGAAAACATCACATTCGAGCGCTTGATTGAACCTGATCCAACTCAAGGTACATGTATGCATATATAGAGGTCTCTCACTAATCCTTCACCACAAAAACCGTCTCCAAGTGTCCAATTAGCTTAATTTTCTTAGATATATAAATTTTAAGCTCAAAATTCCAATTGAATAGATTAATTATCTCAGTTTGATGAGTCAATTGCATCTAATAACGCTGTCTAACAGGAGAATTATATCAGACCTGGTTGTATTACACTGAGTCATTAACAACTTAATTGACAGCCCTGCCATCCTCGCCACTGTTAAATTCCTTGTGCCGACTAGGAACACAAGACAAAATGAAACATTCTTCTGCAATATATACACAATCAACTATCAAACACACTTACTAACCAATAGGATTATGATCTAGGCAACAAGTTTGGGTGTACTATTGATTACTGACACCATTTATAGAATTAAGCGTAATTATACCTACACCAGCACTTTGTTGAATCCTAAAAATTATAGTACCGTTGGTAATGTTGTTTTAGTGATTTGTCTTATATGTAGTTTTGTTCTAGTTTCTATTTTATTTATATTATTTTCATATTTAGTTTATCAGTTTAATGTTATTACATCATTTGAAAATTTGCATATAATTTTCAATAGCTCACTAGGTATATATTTTATTCTTATAATTCATGTTGCTCTGCGTAAAACCAAATAAAACACAAATCTGTGAAAGCGGTGGATTATACTGCATACATTCAAAATATAGGTAGTAAAAATTCAAACAGGTAATTAGTTAAAAAGAAACACACTGCTATTGATCTTTTGTAAAATCTCAATTTTTTAGTTTAAAATTAAGGTGTCTTGTTTACTCCAGTGAGAAGACTTCATTTTGTAAACTTTGTGCGACAGTTGCTACAATACTCAAATTAACCTAAATGTCCTAAAACAACAAAAATTATTATCCCTAGTGACTGATAAAATCCTCTAGTAAGCTAGACGGCAATATAGTAACTGAGAATGTAAGAGCAAAATAACCCGACACGTCGCATCGGTGTAAAAAACTTGGAGCTTAGGACACACGGCGGATTATTGAATTTGCATATATTTGCTTGATTTTTTGCTTTAAACTTATAAAAATAACAGTGGATTATAGTAGTCTTTCGATAAACGAGCGGCGGTTTACTTAGAAATTATTGTATGTACAAACCATTATGTATTGTATTGTTAAAGTATGCTATGTACTAGACGCATATTCACATTGCTATAAAGGCGCAAATTATCTAAAAAAATAATTGCATATCAGATGGAAGAATTTGATAAATTAAAAATGATAAAGTATTCTCTATTTGTATGTAATAAGTACATCACACTTATGTATACATAATTCCTCGCCTCATTATACACATTTGCTTCCATGAGATAGTAAAGATGATTAAGAATGAATAATTTTTATTAAAATATAGCTATATTATACAGGAAGAAAAGCTGCTCTATGCAAAAATATATAATTGATCCTGCTATCAACTTTTCTGATTTGCATGGTCTCTTTTACACGCATCGTTGTGAGGGTCAGAGGTGGACATCTAGGTCCGCGAGCCACCCTGGAGCATCATCAGACGTAACCTTGTAGACCCCATCGATCCCCGTGGGGAATGAATGGAGCGGGCATCCATTGAGCATATGTTCGGTGGTTGTCAGGGTCAGAGGTGGACATCTAGGTCTGCGAGCCACCCTGGAGCATCATCAGACGTAACCCTGTAGACCCCATCGATCCCCGTGGGGAATGAATGGAGCGGGCATTCATTGAGCATATGTTCGGTGGTTTGCACAGCATCACATTGACGCCGAGCCGACTCTTTAAATCCTCACCTTTGGATCATGTGGGCACAGCAGCTGTTGGAGCACCTTATGCATGCATTAATAACTTGTTAATGAAATACATTTATTTTAGATCGTGGATGGAAAGCTCTTTTATTGCCTGCCGACCACCCGGTGTCAAAATTCGAGTTTGACGTGTTGATTGGTGCAGACGGCAAGCGTAACACTCTCCCCGGCTTCAAGCGAAATGAATTCCGAGGCAAATTGGCAATTGCAATAACTGCCAACTTCATCAACCGGCATTCTAAACAGGAAGCTAGTGTGAGTATTGCCAATATCCAGTTAGAGTTATGAATTACAAATGTGTGTTTATGCTACAAGGTGTGTGGGTGTTGGTGGGCGATTTGGTTTTAAGATAGATTGCTCTATGATTCAGATGCTCTGTAAGATCCAAACTATTTGATGAGTCGAATTGATAAATATAATGACTTACCAGGTACACTATTTCTAGAAAGGAAAAAAAAACACTGAAAGTATAGGACAGTTTAATAATTGTTACATCTGTGGACTAATAGACTTATTGTCGACCGCAATTCATCACCGCGTAAGTCATCCTGCAATGCCATTTGACGGCTGTAATCAACCTACATCAGTAGGATTTATAAAGGATTTTTTCTATATAAGGGAATAGACAACAAAACAGTATCACTACATCTCAATTGCCTCCCATTTGGGTAAAATTATTGCCGGTTTTTTGTCTCTCCTGAAAAATGGCCAAATATGTTTTAGGCGGTGATGGATTGCCGTCGACTATATATACTTTTAACGTCTATGCATATCTTTCTGCTACATAGTTTTAATTTATGTTTTCAGTAGCTGAATCGAATGTGTTTGTTTGTATGTTTGTACATAATCTCAAATCATTTCTGATATTTGAAATAAACGATGAATTCAATACCGTCAAAAGGTTTAAAAGCATTAGCGAACGAGTAAGATATACATAGTAATCATAGAGAGAGACATACATAATAATCATAGAGAAAGACATACATTATAATGTAAAGTGCCCCTGGGGCGTTGAATCACTAAATGGCACTATATAAAGTTGACCATTTATTGTAATATGTACTTAAATAAAGGATAAAAATATCAATATGGATGTCAAGTGTTACAGCTTCTTTAATTTTTTTTTTACATTTAAACCTATTAAACAATAAAATTAAAATGGTGTTCTACAAGTTTAACTTGACAACAACAAATAAAAACGTTACAGCTTCTATTATTATTATCTCTTAACACTGCTTGTGAATGCTAAGCGCAGATTATCTTGATTAGGTTCTGTGCCAAGTGCGTTTTTGTAGAATTTGTTGACAAGCATAACTGGCATGCTGAACTGACATATTATGTATAAATAAAAATGTTTTACTTCTTCAATAATTCCTAAATTACTTTATGGTATTATCTTTAATTAAAAATATTTTAAATGCACATTTTCAGGTTCCAGAGATTAGTGGGACATCGTTTATATTCAACCAAGCTTTCTTTATTGGATTGAGAGAGAAATGTGGCATAGATCTGGAGAATATTGTCTACTATAAAGATGACACGCATTACTTTGTTATGACGGCCAAGAAACAGAGCTTGCTGGAGCGAAAAGTGCTCATAGAGGTAATTACTCAATAAAACTCTTGTCTACTGGCGAAAGCGATCTTATTAAGCGATTCTTGCGAATCTTGTTATTTATTGTAACCTTCTCTCTGTGCATTCCTAAACTCCTCCACAAATGTCAATTTGAGTACGGAGTAAGATAGAACAAGATATCTGTAATTATCCTCGAAAATGAACAGGGTTTTTTTAAAGTGTTCTTTCTAGTATCCGAAATGGGTTGGTTAATTTTTAACCACATTTTAAATTATTGCACAACATGTTGCAGCTCATTTCTGGTTTTTCATAACTTCAATTCCTTTTAGTAGGTACCAGCGCTAAAATCTTCATTAGTTTTTCTTTTTTAAGTTTCAATTAAGAATCAAACTATTTTCAAAAGGTTTCGCATTTCAATAAAATTAATATAAAATACACCAGTACATATATGGAATATGTGGCAAAGTAATCTGGTTAAAAGTTAATAGATTTATAACAAATTAAGACATAAATGTTAATTTCACATTCCACTAATACTCCTGCGATATCACTTATAAATTAACTTTGTCACTTAGTCAGTTTGTCACTTTGTCAATTAATTAAGAATTTCCTTTAATTTGAATGTTATCAAAAATTGTTTTTTCAATATATTTTATTTATCTGAAATAAAATATTATGTTACCTGAGGTATTGAATATTATCTGTCAATATTATTCAGCTTATTTAAAATTTATTTATTCGAATAATGTATGTGTTTGCATATGCGTGCACTCAAAAAGATAACATTATTATGAATGTATTTTCAATCACTTACTGTCATAAGATAATATTTTCTCAGCGTTCTTATAAACATAGGTATGCGTCATGTTTTCCTGGCAAAATACAGTTGAGCCCTTGTATGGAAAAACAGCGTCATCTTGATAGGCTAATAATGCGATAATTTTCCGTTCAATGGTAAAGTCAAGGCAAGATGACCATTACATTGAAACTGGCGGTTTGTGGGATCAGAGTTTGCAATATTTGGCATTATTATGGTGATAAAATTTTATATCTGCGTTGTGTTACATATTTGTTAATATGTTGTAATATGCTGAAATTTTTTAATTATATGGAAATTTATGATAGTATAACTTATTGATTTTTGGAGAAAGGCGTTATTTTTTTTAGCGTTTTAGATTTGTATTAATTAGGTCCTGCCATTTTGATCTACAAAGCTGGTTCTATGCTCACCCATATGCTTGTGGTGCACACCTATGTTGAAGTGAAACTTCTTTACGCGCGTCATGCAATTTCGAGGAGTAAAACCAACTCATGACCGAAACGAAAATGCGGGACCGATTAAAGTTCATTTGATGTAGTAAAAGTTTTGAAGTAAAATATAAATGCTTCTTAGCTCATCTCGACAACTGGCGTTGGTGGTGTAATGGTCAGCATAGTTGCTTTCGAAGCAGTTGATCCGAGTTCGATTCTCGGCCATGGAATATTATTTTTTTGTTTTTAAGGAATTTTTTTTTTTTAATGGTTGACCATAATATCAATCCACTAAGTAATATTTTAGGCCTGTAGCATAATTGAAAAGTTAAAGAATGATATAAAATTTTTTATGATGTTAACGATAAAAAAATGAAAAAAAACATAAAATTAAAATAAAAAATGGGCCAACGGCACGCGGTGTTCCCAAGCGGTCACCCATCCAAGTACTGACCGCGCCCAATGTTGCTTAACTTCGGTGATCGGACGAGAACCGGTGTGTTCAAAATGGTATGGTCGTTGGCAAAAGTTAAACAATATTAATTTCTATTCTACCTGCCAATAAATATATGAAAATTAGTATAAAAAAGCCCTAATAATATTGAAAAAATTAGCAAGGTGTGTGCGAGGTTGATAAAAATAATCATTACATACGCGCTTGAAAAAGATCGTAATTACATTAATAAGTTTGTAGGAATTTTTTTTTTCAATGGTTGACCATAATATCAATCCACTAAGTAATATTTTAGGCCTGTAGCATACTTGAAAAGTTAAAGAATTTTATGATATTATTAATTATAGTAATGATAAAAAAATAAAAAAAACATGAAATTAAAATAAAAAATAGGCCAACGGCACGCGGTGTTCCCAAGCGGTCACCCATCCAAGTACTGACCGCGCCCAATGTTGCTTAACTTCGGTGATCGGACGAGAACCGGTGTGTTCAACATGGTATGGTCGTTGGCAAACGCTAAACAATATTAATTTCTACTCTACCTGCCAATAAATATATGAAAATTAGTATAAAAAAGCCCTAATAATACTGAAAACATTAGCAAGGTGTAAATATTATATACCTAGTTTAACTCACTCTCCTAACTCATCTTCGCTGTCTACAGGCAGAGCGCACGACTGTGGTCGTGAAGAACCGAGGTTCGATCCCCGCTTTAACTAATTTTTTTTTTCTTTTTTTATAACTTTTAATTTTTTTTATCACATGCTACTTATAAATATGTCAATAGACAGAAAAAAAGAGAGAATGAAATGAAAAGAGAGAGAGAGAAGAATACTAGAAGTTTCACTTCTGTCTTGCGTAGGCTTGACACACCCATTTTTTTATAATGCTTACAGACTCAACGTGAATGGAAAGGATTCATATATTATCATAAAATTCCAGATAGTGTATTGAATAAATTCATTGCTTCCTTAAAAACTATTGCAGTCGGAAAGAAAGAGAATTTAATGCCTCGGAGTGGTGATTTCATTTAATCAAATTTATATAATTGGCGTCCTAAAATTGGCAAGGTTCCTAAAACACAAATATTTGCTTCCAAAATGATATTGATTTATCAAATTAGTGAATTAATTCCCATTGAATGTATTCCTTTGACATGTTAAGCAAGACTGATATATTGCGATATGAATATGAACATCATTCTGTCTGCCACATATTGTGATATGAATATGAATATCATTCTGTCTGCCACATATTTCAATTTGAATATAAATATGTATCACTCTGTCTGTTACATATATAAGTATGAATATCATTCTGTCCGCCACATATTGCGATATGAATATCAATATCATTCTTTCTGCCACATATTGCAGTATGAACATCGATATCATTCTTTCTGCCACATATTGTGATATGAATATGAATATCATTCTGTCTGCCACATATTGCGATATGAATATAAATATGACTCTGTCTGTTACATATAGGGTCAATCCACACCAAATCATCCAGAAAATTTTGGATTTGTCACCCACCATCTCAGATTTTGATGAAACTTTAAATTTTTAATCCTTCCATATAGATAAGAAAATATACCAAATTTTACCTTCCTACCTCAACTCGTTTTTTTTTTATGGGCAGTTGAAGTTTGGGCAAAATAAGCGTTTTTACATATTCCGAGCACTCCGGAAGAGCTTGTACCTTCAATGAAAAAAAATTGTATCTTTGTCATTTATAGTGCAAATGCAATGAAAATTTTCAATATTATCAAGAAAACTATGCTGATTGCAGAAAAAAATAAATAAACCCTTTACATTTAACTACTTGACTTTAAAAAATTACCAAAAGTAATTTTTTAAGTAATTTTTGGGACGGAAAAGGTACTTTACAAAAAAGCAATATCTCGGGAAGGTACAGTGTTAATGAAGTAATTTTTTTTTTATTCATATCTACAAATAGCATAGAATCACATACAAAAATAAAATTCATGGCATTTTACTTGCTTCAATAAATAAAATCCATTTTAAACTTTTTTCAAACTTTTTGTAATTTTTTTTTTATTCTTATCTACAATAAACATAGTACAACCTAAAATAATAAAACTCCTGGTATTTTGTGTGCTTCACAGTGTAGAAACGTTTTTAAAATGAGAAATCTTAATCATACAGAATTGTTCCAAGTTTTTTAAAATCTAGATACTGTATTTGCAAATAAAAAAGTCAAACTTATTCGGTCCTTTACAACATGCTGGTAAGCTTGCAATGTAAGCTTAAGGCACCAACAAAATAATGTACCTTGTTCCTTACCCTGAATGCACACCATAGCAATATTTTATAACAAGATCAACTTTTTAACTCTTTTCAATACAAAGTTAACTCTTTAAAAAACAAATACAACAAAAATAAAACAGGCAATGTAGGATTAGGTTAAATGAAAGTACATTACAATAATATTGTTTACAAATAAATGTTCAAGTTCATTTTTTACTTTTATTCTTGATCTGACCCATAAGATGGTTGAACTTTTGATCAGCATGATGAACGTCTTTTTCAAGAAAGTAGTAAGCTCTTCCTGAACCTTTTGTTGTGGGAGGGTCAACGATATTAAAAATATTTTGTAGTGGAACAAAACAAATATCTTATTTTTGATGTGGCCAGTAAAAGGATGGAGCTGGGCCAAAAGGATGCATAAACTTGATTGATACATCACACTCGTCTTCATCTTTGGAAACCACAAGTCCAAAAAACCAATGGTTGTCATATACGCAAGCTACATAAGAGTTTGTACAAATTTGTACCATACTTAGTTGCTCAGAGCGATTTCGTTCCCCACTGAAGTTAAAAATCAAAGCATAATCTGAATCTGAACTTATCCTTTTTGTGCCAACTTCATTTTCAGACAGAGGAACAAAGCAGTGGAAACCTCGAGTGCCTGGTATTGTTTTAGCTTGTGAAAAACGCTGCTGTAATTGTTGCCTGCAAGTGAATAAGCTTTCTTTTCTCAGCACGTAAAAATATATATTTTCTACTCTCGACTGACTAAACTTAAAAGTTTTGTCTACAGTTGTGATAGTGTTGCCAGGGCCAAGTTGCAAACTTTCTCTAGTTAGAAGACGTTTTACTGTTCCACCTATTCCATCACAGGGAGATTTCCCATGACTCGTAGCAAAAAACGACCAACATGCTTTCAAGTTGAAGTCTTTTTGATGGTGACACAGATTTAAAAAGTTTTTGCAGTTTTTATATTGCGCTGCGCAACCATCAGTAAAATAATGAACACTTTGAATTTGGGGAAATTTTTGATTTAAAAATTGAGCAACAATTTTTTGAGTTTCGTAAACGAAACTTACATCATGTTCCAAGTCATCTGAAATTACACACAAGCTTGACACTGTGAGATCTTTGCCAGGCTCTTCACAAGTGTAAATTACCACTGGGTGGAGTGAACAACTGTCTTGCGTCCAGTGGTAACCCTGGACTTCATTCTGGATAACATAGGAGAAGTTTTCACTGAAGTCTAATAACACAACAGCTTCATTTATCTGAAGCTGTGCTTTTAGGGACTCTTTGAGATATTTTGATTGAGACTTTGTTATAAAAGAATGAGGAAGAAGTTTTACAAGACTCTTCACAAGATGTTCTACATATTCATGAAAGGGAACTGTAACTGAAACCTGCTGTGTTCTATCAGTAGTTACCCATGCACTGTATGTAATTTCATCTTCTTGGTCCCATTCTTCAAATTTTTCTAACAAATGTTTCTTAAGATTTTCACTAGATGTTGAACACTTATCGCAATGTCGAAGCATACAGTCTCTATTGTTCTTTGAGCACACTAAGTAGTCCATTAAATCATTGTACGTTTCTTCACTGTCACAAGCATTAAGAAGCAACACTACATTTTGATGAATTGCACAAACGCAGACAGAATGAGAGCCTGGAGAACCTACTGGCACACACCATTTGGGACGCAACCAACAAAATTTCGAAATCCCAATTTTTGAAGCAGGGTATTCAAACTTGAAGGTAGCATAAAGTTCATTCAGGTTACAAAGCAATAGTCTTTTTTGTTCATAAACATTTTTGGTTATGCTAACTTTATCTTTTTTCCCTGGCATAACACGAGAAAATTCATCGTTTTGGTAGAAATTTTTAACCAAAGTAACTGTTCCTTGGTCTAATGGTTTTCCTTTTTTTGGATCAGGTAAAGCAATGATACCATTTTCATTTAGTAGCTCTCGTGCTTTACGAACTGAGTATTCACCAACACTGAATTCTTCAGCAACCTTTTTTCTACTCCACGAAGTTGGAGCGAGAGTTAGAAGCTGAATTCTCTCACGGCGTGTAACTTGTGTTTCCAATTTTTTTTTAACCAACTCAACAAGCCTGTCCATGTCATTAGCTTTTTCTTGAATACATCTTGGTATTTTTGCATCACATTTTACTGGGGAAAATTCTTTTTCTAAAACTTTACTTACTTTTTTCTTTAAGGTTGAACAAGCAGAATCTAACTTCCGCTTAGCGTAACTAGACTTACTGTGGGATGGTATTGCATGTAGTTTAAATGGAGATTCTCCAATGTCAGTTAAAGAAGTGTTGATTTCTTGTAAAAAAATTTCTTTGTTTAAAACATTTTCAACTTCACTTATGTCTTCTTGAAAAGTGTTAAGCTCTTCAATTTCATTGTTAAGGTTTTGGCTCTTACTAATTTTTGCTCTGCATGCATTACAAATTTTTTGTCCAGGGATTGCTTTATTAGTTACTTTTAGAATGGTATTAATGTTCTCTGAAAATTCCAAGGATACTGTTCTTAAAGTTTTTGTAATTTTCCTTTTGTGGCTTTGGAACGGGTCAAAACAAGCTTTTTGAAATGTTTCATATTTATTTAAGTTAAATATTCTGTGGTGCTCACAAATGTTGAAAACCAAGTCTGTAGATACAAAACTTCTTTGTTGAATAAGCTTTTTTTCAAATTCACTTAACAAATCCACACTCGTTAATTTCTCTGACTTAGTATAACTTTTTTTGTGACATTCAGTACCATTATGTTGTCCCACACTACATTTAACTAAACTTGTTTCGATTAGAGACATTTTAACAACGTACACCATAACATGAAACAACTACTGTATTTATATAGATGATCACTGCTTTGAAGCTGACTCAGAACTAAGCATGTCAGAGGAAACAAAGCATGTAGTATCCTGCAAACTTAGTGATGAGGCAGATAGTAATTTTCATGTTCTGTCTTGTTCTTGTTGCAGATACATCATTTCCATGTAGTGACTTGTCTCTAGGACTGTTTCTTTGATATTAGTCCATTCATTCAACCTATATTACTAGCTATATACCTAAACTATAACTTGCCCAATTACAAACTAAAAATAGATATAAAAAAAATCACAAAAAGTTTGAAAAAAGTTTAAAATGGATTTTATTTATTTTTGTATCTAGATTTAAAAAAACCTAGAACAATTCTGTATGATAAAGATTTCTTATTTTAAAAACGTTTCTACACTGTGAAGCACACAAAATACCAGGAGTTTTATTTTTTTAGGTTGTACTATGTTTATTGTAGATAAGAATAAAAAAAATTACAAAAAGTTTGAAAAAAGTTTAAAATGGATTTTATTTATTGAAGCAAGTAAAATGCCATGAATTTTATTTTTGTATGTGATTCTATGCTATTTGTAGATATGAATAAAAAAAAAAATTACTTCATTAACACTGTACCTTCCCGAGATATTGCTTTTTTGTAAAGTACCATTTCCGTCCCAAAAATTACTTAAAAAATTACTTTTGGTAATTTTTTAAAGTCAAGTAGATAAATGTAAAGGGTTTATTTATTTTTTTCTGCAATCAGCATAGTTTTCTTGATAATATTGAAAATTTTCATTGCATTTGCACTATAAATGACAAAGATACAATTTTTTTTCATTGAAGGTACAAGCTCTTCCGGAGTGCTCGGAATATGTAAAAATGCTTATTTTGCCCAAACTTCAACTGCCCATAAAAAAAAAACGAGTTGAGGTAGGAAGGTAAAATTTGGTATATTTTCTTATCTATATGGAAGGATTAAAAATTTAAAGTTTCATCAAAATCTGAGATGGTGGGTGACATGGCCTGGATGATTTGGTGCGGATTGACCCTATAACTAACTAACTAACTAACTTACCATCACGCCGTTTCACCGCAGGGGTAGGCAGAGAGGACGGACCGCCAAACAACTCGGTCTTGGCACACACTCCTTGCCTCATTCACATTCATGCATCGTCTCATACATACTCTTCTATTGTTCTGACTCTTGACATGGCCCGACTCAAGTATCTGATTCACTTGGTCGTGCCATGTCTTCCTCGGGCGCCCCCGACTTCTGCTACCATTCACAATTGCATCGTATATTCTCCTTACACTCCTTTCTTCGCTCATTCGCTCTACATGCCCAAACCATCTAAGCGTCCCTTTCTTGATCTTACTCATTACGCTTACATCAGCCTTGCACTCTTTGCGGATATCCACATTCCTCACACGATCATACATGGTTTTACCACACATACGCCTCAGGGATCTCATTTCAACAGCATTCAATCTACTTTCATCCTTTCTTTGCCAGTTCCATGCCTCACTTCCATACATCAGGGTAGGTACCAGCACTCCATTGTGGACTGCTAACTTCGCTTCTTTGGACAATTTTTTGTTAGCGCCAACTGCGTTCAGTCCTCCATTAATGGAGTTACCTGCATTTACTCTTCTTTCAATATCTCTGTCAGCCTTCCCATCACTCGTAAACATGCTTCCTAAATACACAAATTCATCCACCTGCTCCAAGTATTCCTCATTCACAGCTATATTACACACTGTTTTCGTACTTTCTCTTTCAAACACCATTACTTTAGACTTACTTACATTCATCATTAACTCATTCTTCACGCATATTTCGTTCATCCTAGACACGAGAGACTGCAGATCATTCATACTATTAGCAATCAGCACCGCATCATCAGCATACAACAGGCAACATACTTTCAGATTACTCAAATTCGCGCCCAATCCCACATCTTTCAATTCTTGCATACAATTATCCATGTATAGATTGAATAACCACGGTGACATTACGCAGCCTTGTTTAACACCTTTTGTGATATCAAACCACCCCGTAAAACCACCGTTCACCCTAACACATGCAACGCTTCCCTCATATAGAGACGCAATTGCCTGAGTCAGATTCGCATTCACTCCATACTTGGACAACACCTTCCATAGCTTTTTCCTGTCGACTCGGTCGTATGCTTTTTGTAGATCTACAAAGGCACAGAAAAGTTTCTGGTTTTTTGCCAGAAACTTCTCGGTGAGCATACGCAATGAGAAGATCTGGTCCATGCACCCCCTTCCACTCATAAAAGCACCTTGCACATCCCATATTTTATCCTTTGTTTCCTTTCTTACCCTTTCAATCAAAATTCTACCATACAGCTTGCCAACTGAACTTAGCAGGCTAATAGCCCTATGATTCCCACATTCCATACGTGACCCTTTACCTTTGTATAATGGCATGATCACTGCTCTTCTCCAATCTAAAGGCGTGTAACCTTCCTTTAAACATTGGTTAAAAAGATTGCACAACCATGTGAGAATTATACGGCTACCTCCTTTAAAATATTCAGCAGCAATATTGTCGAAACCGACAGCCTTACCATTCTTCATACACTTAATTGATCTTTCTATCTCATCCATGCTAATTTCGGTAACATTCAGTCCATCATCGTTCATATCTGATTCGCCGCTAGAATCACTGTCACTCACTTCGCTTTCAAAGACTTCCTCGAAATACTTCATCCATCTCTCTTTTATTTTTTCCTCATTCGTCAACATTTTTCCATCTTTCGATTTTATTACTTTCATGCTTCCGGTTTCAGGGCCACACCGGGACCTTTTGACTTCCTTCCAAAACAACTTAATGTTTTCTTGGAAATGGTTTGTCATTTTCATTCCTTCTTCCTCTTCCAGGCGTTTCTTTCGTTCTTTCACTCCAACTCTTACTTTTTTCTTACATTCCTTATATACTTCTTTCGCTCGATCCTTCTCTTCGCTGGAAGCACTGCCAGCCGCAATCAGACATAACCATGCTTTCTTCTTCTCTGAGACCAGTGCTTTAATATCATCATCCCACCATGCATCACCTTTCTTTCTACCTTGCGTACTTATTCCACACACCTCTCTAGCAGATTCACAAAGACTCACTTTTATGTGGTTCCATGTTTCGTCTATGCTTAGACCATCCATTTTTTTCTCATTCAATCTCATCTCTGCACAATTCACATACTTACTCCTCTCATTATCGTTTTGTAGTTTTTCTATTTTGATTCTTGTTGGAGTTTGTACCGTTTTCACTTTAGAGCGCCAACCGCGAAAGAGGTTTACTCTCGACACCACCAGAAAGTGGTCAGTTTCAACCTCTGCCCCTCTGAAAACTCTCGTGTCCTCGGTAACGGCTCTCAACCTAGAGTCAATTACTACAAAATCGATAATTGACCTCTCATTTCCTCTTTCCCACGTATATTGGTGGATACCTTTATGATCGAAAAAAGTATTGGACACAAAAAGGTTCCACTCTAAACATACTTCAAGTATTCTGTTCCCGTTGTCATTCGTTCTTTTATCCCCAAACATACCTAAGGCCGATTCAAATCCGTCACGTCTAATTCCTACCCACCCATTCAAATCGCCTGCCATTATAATCCTTTCATTAATATTTTTCAGTCTCATCACATCATTCACACCAGTCCAAAAATCATCTTTCTCTTCGTCACTCTCAGAATTGACAGGGGCATAACAAACAACAAGAAACACCCTTGTCAAACCGATTTTGAACCTAATCCACATTATTCTCGGACTTACACATTCATACTGCAACATACATTCAATCATTCTGGGAGACAGTAGTGCTGCAACACCCTGACACGCCCTCTCTGTATCTGGTCTCCCAGACCAAATGACGAGCCTATCATTATGTTGCATTGTACCGCTCCCTTTTTTCATACTCTCTGTTACACAAAGTATGTCCAAACATTTGCTAACCATCGTGTCACACAATTCATTCATCTTTCTTTCCATACCTCCTCTAATATTCCACGTACCAATTCGACATTGTTCGAGTTCCTTCCTCCTCGTTACATATAGCGGTATGAATATCATTCTGTCCGCCACATATTGCGATATGATCATTCTGTCCACTACATATAGCTGTATGAATATGAATATCATTCTGTCTGCCACAATTGCGGTATGAATATGAATATCATTCTGTTTGCCACATATTGCGCTCCATTGAAAAATAAACTGTTTGATAATTGCTGCTCATCACTATTTGTTTGTTTGGCAGGATTTCCCGGAGACATTAAAGCTCCTCTCCCAGAACAATGTTAATAATGCAGCCCTAAAGACTTACGCTTTGGACGCGGCTGAGTATGCCACAGATTATTGCCTGAAGGACTTGGAGTTTGCGGTGAATCACTATGGGCATCCGGACGTTTCGGTGTTTGATTTCACTTCAATGTTTGCGGCGGAGAATGCCAGTAAGGTTTTGGAGCGAGGCGGGTTCCCGCTGCTCACGTGTCTGGTGGGGGACAGTCTGTTGGAACCCTTCTGGCCCACGGGGTCAGGGTGCGCTCGGGGCTTTCTGTCCTCGCTGGATGCGTGCTGGGCGCTGCGCCTCTGGGCCGCTGGCACGCATCCGCTGCACGTGTTAGCCGAGCGAGAGTCTATCTACCGTCTGTTGGGTAAGTCGTTATTTTTGAAATTTGTGCAATGATTCATTGTCAAACACGCAAAATGGAGTGAATGGTTAACTGCCACATCAGGAGACATGCGCAGCTGTTACAAGTGACCAGCAAAAAGGGATGCAGAAATACCCATTCGTTATGGTGGAAATGGGATGGGAAGAAGGCTCATACTAAGGCCCAGTTGTAATCAAATAGCTATTTAGCGTTATTTTTTTTATTTTTTTTTTTGACATTTGAAAGGTCCCCTTTAACCTTTTGAACGCGTTAATTTGCTCCGTCTTATCTATACCCGTACGCGGTACATATTTTCAAATACCTATGCACACAATTAAATGTCAAATTATAGCATTCTGGCATAATTTATTGGACTATATAGACAGAACAGATTATTCTCCACAATATGAAAACAAATCCTCGTGTATCAACACTCTTAGATGTTTATAAAAACAAAAACATAAAATTTCATACAAAGACGTACCGTATCTTTTGAATGTGGTCCCGCCATTCACTCGGCGTGTGTGTACTTAGACCACTGCGTTGATAGACACAAGTGGGACACCATGATCACTTATCATTTTTAGTTATGAAAAAGTTGTGAATGACATACTCGTAGTAACGCCATCCGTTGACAAAAATGTAAACTAAAGGACTAAAAGGCGCAAAGAGGCGCACTTGATTATCGATCTTTTTTTATGAAATACAATTTTATTTTTGAGAAATTCTTGTAGATGTCAGCATCGGGATAGTTCTACGAATGTCCAAGTGAGCAAGAAATACATTTATGTCGAAAGAGCGCTGGAATATCGGCCGTCAAAGTTTCCGTATCAACTGTTGATACAGCCGCGTGTGAGTATAGACTTTTTGCCGTAACAACAGTTGATACGGCCGCGTGCAAAGAGTTAAACATCGATTCTTGGTGCTTTTCAGCTGTCTGTGAAATTGTAATAAGCTGACAAGCATATTACAATTTCATAGAAAACAACATGATAGTTGTCGGACTTAGAATCGGCATTTAAGGGGAACCTTTCAACTGTCAATAAAACAAATTGGTGTTGAATGGCCATTTGATGACTTTGTCACACGTGAATTTCTGCAAAACAACTGGGCCTTGGAGTCACATTATAGATCCAGGAGACATCTGCAAATACCCAAAGACAACCATGGTAAATTTTATGAAAAGACTGGGTTACTGTTAGAGGAGAAAGGAGCATGGGAGATAACACAATAGGCCTGGAGTGTTTACTGCAGCTGTGTATGTGGCGTTTATACCAATAATAATAATATTTTTCAACATCATTGTTTCGATCCAATCAATGCAGATTAATAGAGAAAGCTTTTAGCACATCCACATTTGAATCCACAAGCTAATTAACATCTAAAACCTTAATTTTCTAGCCCAAACAACTCCATCAAATCTCAACTCAGACATCATCCACTACAC
This sequence comes from Hesperophylax consimilis, assembly GCF_061612785.1. Classification (NCBI taxonomy): domain Eukaryota; kingdom Metazoa; phylum Arthropoda; class Insecta; order Trichoptera; family Limnephilidae; genus Hesperophylax; species Hesperophylax consimilis. Next base: position 26,952,077 of record NC_142858.1, on the reverse strand, counting down.
GGTGGACCCAGTGACCAGATACGTGGCCTTGAACAAGAGCATGGTGGGGCTGCACCAGGTAATACACCTATTTGACACGGACCGGCCAGTCAACTTCCTCGACATCCCAGCCTCGGAGTCCATATCTCACGTCAATGCAAGGAAGAACCAAAAACCATGCAAGTTATTTATCAAATTTTTTATATTGTTATTGTATTGTAAGTGTGTTAGAATAACTATAAAAAACCCTACCGCCATTCAATAAATAATTAAACAAATTAATAAAAAAAATAATAATTCCACCGCTGAACGTCTAAAGCGCAAACAATTTTTCTGTAATACAGAACAAGCTAAGATTTATAGTACAGACCTGTAACATTATAAAATAATAATGAAAGTGGTGAACAGCCCTTTATGGGGAGGGGCAGAATTTTTGAAAAATACTATCAGATTATAGTGATTTGTTTTTGGGGTATTATGCCGTGTTGCGCTACCTCCTTCTTTAGCCAACGTTTCGGACAGCAGTAGTGTCCATCATCAGGGCAGATGTGTAATCTAAGGTTGTGGTGAAGTGTGTGCTTATGTATGAAGATGGTATTGCCAGCTCCAACCCTCTAAGAGCTGATATTAACATATAATTTTAAAGTGGTTTTCTGCGTTTAATTAACAAGAATTACTGAGCTTAGATCCATTGAACAATACGAGCATAGTTTACAAACTAGCTTCAGTGAGTTATAGTTGACTATGTTTTCACTCAAGATGAATCGAGTGAGACCACTCCCAAGTCGATAGTATAAATATTTGGTGAGATGAGACAGGTTTATCAAGTGTTAACCCTCTAGAGTGGTTTTCCATCACTTTGTTTTGGGTGGTGCTGCAGATCTTAATTTAAACTGCCAAGATGAATGTATGACCAAAGTTTCATTAATACATGTCATTAGTGCATATTTGAGGCTTTTTCTGTCAACAATGCCCATTTTACTCATAAAATTCTTCAATTAAATAGTCAATATTTTTTCTGTCTCAGGAACTGAAATTTTTTATCATAAAAGAGAGGAATGATGTGTTCTTTTCCATTAGAAGCTGCTCAGCCCCACCTAATTAAATAATTAACTAACTAATAATATTTTGGCATTGACATTGGTTATTGTTTGTTATCGGTCGTTGTTGTTGTTATCATTGGTCATTGTTAGTGTATATTTTGCCATTTTGATAGAGCATATTAACCGATGTCTAATCATCGTCACATATTATTTACACGTCAAATTTTTTGTATAATGTGAGGTAATGTGCGTGTCTTGTGTCTGCAAAAGAGGATATTTTTTAAAAATTTGACTTATTCCTTGACACACTTCTAAAAATAATTTTGCTGTCCCTGACCTAGATGTTAAACTTTCCAAGTGGCTCACGAACTAAGCACCTTATGTAATTTTAAATTATTTTTGTTGTTTTTGTTATGTACATATTTTAAAGTAGTATGGTGTATTTTCAGGCACTCTCGTTCCAGTAAATACCATCCTCGAGTGGGTAAGAAGTGAGGTTGTACCAGATCCGGTACAAGATCTCATTTACGCATTCAGAGACGGAACATACCTCATCCGGATAATTCATAATTACCGGCCGGAACTCATAGACATGGAGGAATTAGATCCATTCTTGGCTGTTGAAAACAATCAAGCTGCTTTGGATGTTTTACAAAAACTAGGTAAGAATAAAATAAATAGATAAACTTACCTTAATTTAATCATACATTTACTCAATAATACTGTAAAAAAACCACACCCCACCACTCTTTCGTGGACCCGGGCCCTGCTATCTGTTGTTCACTTTTTGAAAATTTGGAAATAAATTTGGACAATTCTTTGTCCAATTAGACAATTTCAATGAGCAAAAAATCGACAGAAATTTCAATGTAGAAATCTTTGTTCAATGGGACAATTTAAATCTTCAAAATATTGACAGAAATTCTTTTAGTAAACAGAGTTTATTCAGGGGAAGCTAATCATCACGCCGTTTCTCCGAAGGGGTAGGCAGAGAGAACGGACCGCCAAACGACTGTCTTGACATACACTCCTTGCCTTCTTAAAATTCATAATACTCTTCTTTTATTGTGAACAGAAACAGTAAAAATGAAGAAACAAAACTATAAACAGCTCTACTGCAATACTGCAAAACTACAAGCTTGCACATCCGACATTGTTCTTCGGGATCGTGTATAATAATAAAATATATTGTGGAGTATTTTGTATTTGATCTGCCATGTCTTTTTTTCCTTGAGAGATGAAAATAACCCCATCTTGCAAACAGCCATTGCATTTTGCCGTAAGGAATTGTCATCTGTACAACAATACGGAGCCGCGCGTATTAAAGATGAAATAATGTTTTTGCAGGAGTACAGCCATTTGTGACCGCTGCAGAAATGGCAGAGTTAGATGACTTCCACCTCTCCAGCATGATAGAATACATGTCCAAAGTTTACTACTTGTTCAAAGGAGAAATTCCTTACACTTTCTATAAAAAACAGGTAAGACTCAGATACATATGAAAACCTCTTGAGAAATATGATCTAAACGGTGTTAGAAAGAGAAAACACCACGCTTTATATTCAAATCTGGATGTTAACCATACAAGAATTAAAATGTGCTCCTCTATGAAATCAATGTTTCTGACCGCAATTTGAGAAAAATTTATGAAACTTCGCAAATTTTTTATCAATTATATTTTTATGAAATGAAAAAAAAGTGGGCTTAAAATTACGTTTATAATACAACTATCTAACAAAACGTGAGTGTGTATTTTTCTTTTTTTGTTATTAATAATTTTAGTTGCCATAAAAAACACAAAGTGAGCCATTTTTAAAACTTTTTGTTTGTATTCAAAATTTTCACATTTAAAAAATTATTTGTTAATTTCTAATAATAAAATTTGAAAGTGTATTTCATCACCTTTCAAAAATAGTTCGTAGTTTTTGGATACATTCAGAAATATTCTATTTATTTGAATTTGAGTTGACATTGAGTTTGACCTTTTACAAATGTTGCATCAAGTCCCCCGTCATGACATAAACAACATTTTCTGCTTAGTGTGATGGTAGTAGATTACAAATATTGTCAGGTTATTCTTGTTGACTCGTATAGCTTCCCTGCAGTCATCACAAAATTTTGTCATTTTTTAAATTATACACTTTTTTAATAATAAATTTCATTAATTGAGTGTACAAGACTTAAAACTTTAATACTATACTTAAAACAAAAGGATTAATAGCCATAGGTAACAATGTTAACAACTACCACTTATTTTTAAATGAATATGCCGTGTCTAGTCTAATTTAGTCTATGTCTTAAATAGTTAATTCTAGAACTACTGACTTAAAACTAGTGACTTACCTCTGAGACTTATATCTAGTGACTTATGCCTAAGGCCTATAACTACTATCTTAATAAAATATATATTTACATATGTAGAAACTTACAACTAAAATTAACATTAACAATCTAATTTTACTAGTCCCAGAAGAAGAAGGAAGTTCAATTATATTAGATTATATAAAATCAAATTACTTCTTTTAATAATAATATATTATTGTAACTTTTACTGTAGTATTATCTAGTAAGTGATAAACTCTAATAAGCTTTTATAATTTAAAAAATATGTATTGAAGAAATTTAAGTTTCTTAAAAATATTTTTTTTCATTAGGTTTTACATATCCACTTGGTTTTATATATATATACATTTACCATATTATTTAATTACTATCACTCCTCAAAATGTTAATAGGGAAACATATGACCTGCTTACTGTGGTTTAAGTCAAATGAATCCACCTAGATTTTGCCATTTATCCCATATTTTTTCTATAAATTTGGCACGTTATGACAAGCAATTGCTCAAAAAGATTTTGCAAACTTGACATAATCCATCGCTCAAGTGTGTATAAGATTTTAATACTACTCTTCCGTGAGATTATTTGCTTTTGATAATTATATTTATTAATGTAGTAATTTGTCGGTAATTAATAATATGTACATGTTTATAAAAAAGGTATATTCCACATGTGTTACAAGTGTACTACTAGTCGTACGTACATGAGTGCTGTACTCTGATAATATATGTGTGCCTGTGTATTATGAGAATATAGCGCTGGTGTGAGCCTAGCATAAGTAGTATATTGTATCTAAAATATTTAAATGTATTGTAATAGTTATTAAGTCATTTTTTGTTTTCATTATTATTAGGTACCTACCATTTATTATTATGTAAATAATCTTCCCATAACCAAAAACTTATGGAATGTATAATAAAACCATTATCATTATTTATTTCTATAAAGCCTATATTAAGTATACATTTTATATATAACGTACATATATATATATTAAATATAAATAAAAATATTTATAATAAAATGATTTTGAGAATTAGTCGATTAGAAAATACACACAATTTTAACTACATTTTCAAAAACCTTCTATCCTATGTCCAACTTTGGACTTTTGCTTCCCGAAAATATCTCCATTTTTTTTTGTGGCTGACCTCAATTTTTCCCAACCATATTGGAATTCCAATGGTAATATGTTAAATGTGTACTAAAAATGTTACTGTTTTCAATTAAAAGTATTTGATGATAATTTTGGTTTTGATCTGTTCATCTTTTAGGATTCGCCAGAACTTGTAGATGGAAACCGTGGTGCAGCGGCCGAATCTCGTAAGTATTTTTTTTAGTTCTAGTCCTTGTTTTTTGGTGCTTATTTTTATACAGTAGAATACTGTTAATCCAAACCCCGATAATTCGCAAATTTCTTACAAAATTGATTTATAATTCTGGGCTGTGCTTGAAAATTTGTACACGTAATTAAAAATCATATAATTTTTCAAATCTAAATTTGACAGGCCGGCTTTGGGGGTATAATTAAAATTTTGGTTCAAGCAGTTACACATAATACTAATTCGTCAATTTAAATTTGACAAGCCGGCCACGAGGGTAATCGTCCGCAAAAGTTCAGTTTACGTGGGAATAAGTCTTATTATTACGAATTTAATTCGAAAATCTGAATTTAACAGGCCGGCTGCGCTGGTAATCAGCGGTAATATAAATTTCGAATTACGGTGGAATTCGCTAACTCAAAATTTTATTTTGTAAAATTAACGAGGTTTATAATAATAAGATACTTTTAGTTGGGCACCTTTGCGATCCATATTCTCCGCAAATAATGTCAAGTTAAATCATCTTTTTCCTTTTGTAGGTGAGAGTGACAGTCGGAAGAAAGTATCATCTGCTAGGAAAAAAAGAAGATCTAAACGAGACAGTGTGGTAAGTTAAAACAATGAATTATGATGCACACTTCTATTCAAAGGGGAATAAGTAAAACTTTATGAAAAAAATCACATATTTTTGATTTTTACATTTTATGCGTCAAAACAAACATCATTGTAAAAAGTGCGCTAAATTGTTTCACGTAAATTATTGTGCAAAGGAGTTTTAATCATCGGAGTATCTGAACCAATAGTTATGATTTTTGACAAACATGTTTTGTTTCTGTTAGTTTACTGTCGGTGCCAAAGGTAATAAGTTACAATTCTCCAGTAGCTGGGTTTATCCCTTGATTTTAAGTATTTTTTCTTTTCAATTACAGAAAGTGTCAAAAAGTCTCATATTTAACACAATCGTAAGTAAATATCTCCAAAATAAATGTGAGCACGACATACTTAATCCAAACATGTTTAGATTCCCAATAATGTTAGGAGAATATTTTATCCCTTGTAAAAATATTGTGAATGCGGGTTTCTAATTCCTTTGTTCTGTTGCATCCCTATTATTTATCTCGTCAGTCAATATCTAACAATAATATTTGAATCATTATTTATTAAGTGCTGTTTTTGTGAGTACCTAATATTACATACTATGAAATACCTTCCCCTCTTCCCAATTATTTTTATCCAAGTTGGGCTACATCAATTATTAAAGCAATGTCTCAAATATGCACGCGCATGTCGTATGTTAAACAGATAACCAACCAATTCTGTATCAGATATATTTTGCAGATTTTGGTAACTTAATATTTAATGGTTTTGTATTTTTTATTCTAATTTCTGTCACTTTCTTTAACCAATTTGCTGCCACCGTTCTCAATTGGGAGACATTTGTTTACGACCTCAAAATTTTGTGGCAACGGACCTGTTAAACTTTATTAATCAATGTATAAAATTGTACTGTAACTTTTTCAGGAGTCTCCAGATCCACACAAGAATGTGCTAGAACCTTCACTGGAACGGGAAGATAAAAAAAAACGTAAGCTAATCTTAATACATATATAAAAATCACATGTCACTGTGTTCGTACATGCTAAACCCTGAAACCGTCCAATTTCTATGAAATTTTGTGACTGTGTATGGTTGTTTCCAGCTTGAAATATAGGATAGTTTTGGACCCGATGGGTGGCGCTGTTTTCTGATTTCTCATCCAAAACTACATACAAGCACAAATTTTAACTTCCCTACATAGAAGGCGGTCGGTGGCAGGAAAACGTCTTATATTATAAAATGCATTCCAAATGGTTGTGTTAAATTCTAACAGGTTTCTAATATCCTTTAAAGTCGCTTTTCGTGTCTGTCTGTTTGTGCTCTTAGTTCTTGTAAACTACGCAATAGATTTTAATGCGGATTTCACCATCGTTTAGAGAATTCCTCCTGAAAGTTTATATATATATATATATAATACATGCATATTATATTTATAGAAAGTATAGAAAAGTCAACGTTTTGTAATCAAGTCAAAAAAATATATTTTCCGGCGCTTACTTTGCAAACGCTGGGCAAACCTTAGAAGATACAACAAAATAATCTTCTTCTTTATGTGCCGTATCTGGTCCCCCCGACGTTGGCGATCACTCTAGAAAATGTCTCTTTGTCTTGCACTGCCCAGAATACCTCCTCCACACTTCTAATGCCGGTCCACTCTCGTATATTTCGCAGCCAAGACATTTGTCTCCTACCAAGCCCTCTGCGACCCTCTATCTTGCCTTTCAATATTAACTGGAGCAAGTGATACTTCTCCCCTCGAAGTACATGACCCAGATATGAAATTTTCCTGATTTTTATTAATCTAAGCAGTTCTCTCTCTGCTCTAGCCCGCCTGAGAATTTCTGTGTTGGTGATCATGTCGGTCCATGGGACTTTGAGTATTCTCCGGCGAAGCCACATTTCAAAAGCCTCTAACCTGTTCATGGTATTTACTTTCAAGGTCCATGTTTCACATCCATACAACAAGACTGTTGTAATCTTCTGTGTTTATTAAATTAAAATATAACACTTTTAATAACTGGTTTTATTGACGATGTACGTATTAGAAGAAAAATGACAGCAGTGTCCAGAGCATAGATAAAAGAAAACCAAATGCGTTGCCACACACAACATGTTGCCCAAATACCGACCACACATAACATTTTAGCATTTTCTGCCTTAGTTTTAAGCTGATACAGTAGAACCCCGTTAATTCGAACCCCGATAATTCGAAAAAACGCGTAATTCGAAAAAACGCGTAATTCGAAATTTTCGCAAAAAAAATTTCCGCTGAAAAATTTTTTCATACAAAATTTTTTTTAATTCGAAATTCGTTAATTCGTAATTCGAAATTTATTTTTGTCCGCGCACGAAAATTTGTTCGTGTAATTCGAAAAAATTTGATTTTTGCGAAAGTAAATCATAATATTTCGTAAATCTGAATCTAAAAGTCAGCCGTGGCGGTAAAACGCCGAAAAATGTATTTTTACGTGGTTATACATCGTCCTAATTAGTATTATTATTTTGTAAATCTGAATCGATTTACACTGGAATGTCGTATTTTTTCAAATTTATTTCGAATATCCGAGTTTAAAGGGCCGAGAAAATACATTTTACGCGGATATATGTCGTAGTTTTACGAGTTTACGCCAAATATCTGCACTTAAAGGGTCGGCCGCGACGAAACTCGGCCGCGTAATTTCGATTTACGCGTAAATATATCGTATTTTTATTAACTTTACTTCGAATATCCGCGTTGAAAAAATACGGCGCGACGGAAATCGGCCGAAAATTTTCGATCCATGCCGAAATATGATATATTTTTACGAATTTACTTCAAATATCTGAACTTAAAAGGCCGGCCGCGACGAAAAACTGCCGACAAAATTCGATTTACGCGGAAATATATCTTATTTTTACGAATTTATTTCGAATATCTGAATTTGAAGAGCCGGCCGCGACGGAATACGGCCGCGAATCCTCGTTTTACGCGGAAATATATCGTATTTTTACGAATTAAAATTCAGATATTTGAAATAAAGGGCCGGCCGCGACAGAAAATTACCGCGAAATCTCGATTTACGCGGAAATATATCGTATTTTTACGAATATCTCAATTTAAAGGGTAGGCCGCGACCGAAATCGGCAGGGAAATCTCGATTTACGCGTAAATATATAGCATTTTTATGAATTTATTTCGAATATCTGTATTTGAAGAGTCGGCCGCGACGGAATACGGCCGCGAATCCTCGTTTTACGCGGAAATAAATCGTATTTTTACGAATTCAAATTCAGATTTTTGAAATAAAGGGCCGGCCGCGACGGAAAATTACCGCGAAAACTCGATTTACGCGGAAATATATCGTATTTTTACGAATATCTTAATTTAAAGGGTAGGCCGCGACCGAAATCGGCAGCGAAATCTCGATTTACGCGTAAATATATAGCATTTTTACGAATTTATTGCGAATATCTGAATTTACAGGGCCGGCTGCTACGGTAATCGACCGCGAAAATAAAGAAATAATTGGTATTAATACGAATTTACAGCTAAAATACCACCCGGATTTGAAGAGGCGGCTGAGAAAATCGATTTTCGGCGTATTTTTTTTTTTTTTTTTTTCATAAAATTTCGAGTTACGTGGGAATTCGTTAATTCGAAATTTGATTTTTGATGTTCGCTGGATTTCGAATTAACGAGGTTCTACTGTATTATCATTGCAGAAGAGGTATTTCATTTTAATGAACGCAGTTCTTGCTGCTTCAATTCTGCACCTAACCTCTACATCTGGGTCAAGAGTCTCCGTGAGAATACTGCCGAGGTATCTAAATCTTTCGACCTTTTCGACATTGCAACCATTTAACTGTATCACTGATTCAGAGTGATCTAGTCGTCCAAATGTCATCCATTTTGTTTTATTGATGTTGATTGTTAGGCCCAGTTGCTCACCAGCATTATTAACAAGATTTAATAGGTCTTGGAGGTCATCGATACAGTCAGCTAGTAATACAGTATCATCTGCGTATCTTATGTTATTAATGACAAATATACATGATATATTAATGACAAAATAATGAAGTACGGAATTGTATATCTGAAAAGGCCTACAGAAAAGTCCGTGGTGGTATATGTCTATCTCCTAAGGATAACCCACAGTAATCATTTTTATCTTTTACATATATATATTATGTGGTGACCGGAAAATTCATCAAAATTACAATTCAACACACCTTTAAAAAGTGTTATAAGGTTATGAAACAAAAACTAGGTTAAATAGGTTACATTATGATACTACATAATTAACCTAGTTATTTTTCCACTTACTTTCAATGACTTTATATCACCTTTTAAAGGTGTGTTAAATTGTCATTTTGAGGAGTTATCATAGAACCATATTATGTATTTGACCAATAAAATATTATTCTAATCCAATATAATATTTTTGTTACGTTGAGCATTTAATTTACATTAAAATGCCTTTTACAACATATAATTTAAATCAAAATCTTAGAAGATATTGTAATTTGAAAAATCACTCGCAACAAAATTATTTGCCGCATGCACAAAAGCCGCCGCGACGAGTACCTATCTTTGTTGCGATAACAAGTATATCAAAGCTCTCCATGTTGGGTTGTTTATTGACAATATTATTTGGTTTTCAAGGATGAAACACAGGTTATTCTTTTTTGTGAATATTGCGAATTAGTTCCTTTGTTATTTGTCGTTTATTTTCCTGATCACAATTTTGTGTTTAAATTATGTCTGGAAAATGTAGTAGTTTGTACAAGGAGTGCAAAAGAATGCTTTTGGTACATTTTAATGATGAAAACGAAGAAGAAAGGAAAGTTCGGCTATCAAATAGCAGAGAAATTACTTCTTCGCGTTACTCACCGATCGAAATAGACGAAATACCCGTCGGTCCATGAGGGTTACTAATTTGTGTTCAAATAAAGTTAATGCTGCTATGAATTACGATTATTCAATTGAATACAAGAATGATCCTGTAGTTTCAATAGGTACAATGTCTGTTGTCTGTGAACATTGCTCTGCTCTAAAATAAAAGAATGCATCTGAAGGTATGTGTTGCTTACAGGGAAAAGTAAAATTAGAGGAAATTCTTCCTCCACCCAAACTACTACACTCTCTTCTGACGGGTGATCATCCTAAATCTAAACGCCGATATAACAACGCGTTTCAAATGTCCTCTTTTAAGAGTACCAAAGATAAAAGAATGTATATATTATAATATATTTGAAGAGTACGCAGGTTGTTGAGCGGGGTTTTATGCCGATGATCATAAATTTCTGCAAATCTATTTTATCTCAGATCCAGAAACACAAACATCAACGCGGAGTAACAGTGTTGCACAACCAATTGATAGTGGTTTGGTAAGATCTCTACAAAATATGTTACATTCCCATAACAGCAGTCTTTCAAAACTGCTATTGATAGCGTTCTACCAGGTACACCCGACAAATAAAGTACCTTTCAAAGAACACAGCGGCCGTTATAATGCCCCATCCATAAGTTAAGTAGTATGTAGTATTGATAGGTGGACAACAATTTGATAAAAAGAGATATTGTATTGCGCTGCCGTGATGACAATTTGCAAAAAATCTCCAGTGTTCCACAGATCTTATGAAGCTTACATCCTTTGATGCTGTGTCGGGGAGAAGACAGATTAGTGGAGCACCTCTACGTAAAATGGTTTCATGCATGAACTACTATTGCATAATGACAAGACATAGTCGAATTAAATTCAATGTAATGTAGTTTTTTAACAGTAACATTGGGGTATTCAGTAATGAATGGTGCAAGAAGTCGGAGGTACCTGAGAAATACATTAGCAATACCGAAGCATTGCGGGGGATCCACTAGTATTTCTATAAAATACTAAAATTATTTCTGAAATAATTTTTTAAAATACTAATGGGAAAGCCAACCACCTCGTGGTACAATGGCGCTCAGGCCTGTCCAGTCAGAAGTTTTACAAGAGTCAGAATCCTTTCTCCGAGAGATCTGTTGTAACCTTTCTCTTAGTTACATACTTCATTTATGAGAAAGAGGGAGAAGTTCCAATAATTTTATAATAATGAAATAATATGAACTGTGCCCTTATTGCAACGGCGGTCCCCTAATGAAATACTTTATTTTTGCTTTTAGCTGGTGTTCTTTCACAAGATTTTCTCCTCAAATGGGTTAGGAGCGAGGTGGCACCGCAGCCAGTAGATGATCTTCTCTATTCCTTCAGAGATGGCACCATTCTATGCAAGATCCTCTGCAACTATGCTCCAGACCTGGTCAACACCACCGAGTTCAGTCCAAGTTTAGCCGTTGAGAACTATGAACTGGTCATCGATGCTTTTGAAAAACTCGGTTTGTCATTTTACTTTTGACCGTAATAAATTATCTAATTATCGATTGGCCAAAAAAAAGCAAGAAATGATTGATAATATTATTGCTTCAAATTTATTTTGTAATAAAATAAACTTGTCGTTTTTGTAATTCATGTTAATCCTTTAATAAGTCACCTTTACAATTATTAATATTTTTTGATGCTTTGGTTTTTAGAATAACAATATTTAACCATTAAAATATCACCAAAAGGATACTGACAAAATGTATCTTCTATCGTTGCAGGTGTGCCTCCATTTTTAAACGCATCAGAGATGACATTTCTGTCAGATTCCCATCTCCATAGCATGATAGAATATTTGTCCAAAATTTACCAGCTGTTCAAAGACAGTATAGAGGTAAAACTGTTATTTTATTAATTTATATGTTAAATTGGCTGAAATTTTTTTTGTTTCTTTTGAATTAGAATGTGGGTTTAACTTTGGTTTTAATAATTTCAGATAAAATCAGCACCAGTTATTTCTCGTCAAGATTCTAAGCCCGAACTGGAAACTGTAAAAATGCACCATAAAAGTAAGTTTTATTAACGTGCCGCATATTTTGCGTAATTTAATGCATATGTATGAATATTAACACTTTTGAATATTCCAGTTGAAGATCATCCTAAATTCGTTCAAGAGAGAGAGAGAAATAGATCCTCCTCTGATAACAGACATGGACACACCCAAAAACGAAGAAATATGACCACCAAATGTGCCAGTATTGTAAGTTTCATGTTTTTAAAAACTACTTTTTATTATTTTTATCAAGTGCTTATAGGAACACACTGCTTATAAGCATTGAAACCAAATTGTTAAATAAATTATTATGTATAGTACCTCTTCCTTTAAAAAGATGATATTTGCGGATTGTTTATAATATTTTGTAATATAATTATTATCAACTAGCTGTACCCCGCCACGCGTTGCTGTGGCTCCAGTCTGTCTGTGCAGATAGAGAAACAATAGCGCGTGTTGCTTTTTTATTGCGCTGTTTTTCACAAAAACATGTTTTTATCTGTCACAGGTGACATCTATATAATACAGGTATATAAAACACACGCGTATTCAAATGCAACGCTGTGTCAAAATTTCAAAGCAATAGGTGAAGAACTTTCGCAGATTTAAGATTTTGAACGAATGAACATTTACATTTTTATTTATATAGATATATTTATAAGTGTTTTACTTGACAGTGAAAGTTAAAACTCACAAATAATTTTTTAAAGTCACTTATGTGTAAATGGCTTATATTGCATTCTGCATACATATTAGTGGATAAATAACTTATTGCCACCTTTGTGAAAAGTCACCCGATGGGTGGATTATATGATACAGGGGTATAAATATATTTTAGTCTCATCACTCACATTGTATTTATTTATTAACATGGTTTCTTTATCACTTTGATTCCGTAATGTACTATCCATTACAAATAATAAGATGGGCCATGAACAGTTTAACTTTGGTGACGGCTTCTTCTATCTTTTTACTAACCAATTGGTTAAGGTACTCGCAATACTCTCTTTCTAACTTGTGATGGGAACTTTACAATGGGCAACGCTGACATCAAATACAGTTGTTTCTTAGAATTCACAATAACTTATTCCACAAAATCAATTTATTTTATCTATTTATATTATTTAGTTTCATAAAATTAAGAAATTTGAAATGTGATTGATCTTGATCAACAATATATAATCTAATACAACACGACAAAAGATCGGTCATTGAAAATTTAATGTTTTTTGTGAACAATTAATTGAATGGGAATTAAGGGAATGACTGTATGATAATAGAAAATAGTTTTTAAACTAATGTTTTGGTGGTCAGGATCTACAGGAAGAATAGCATTTTTATCATCAGTGTGTCATTTAACATTACATATTTGTGTTAGCCCAATTGTTGCAGTGTTCACCACCACTCGTGGCTTTGAGCATCGCAACAAGCATCATTAAGAAATATACTTTTATTAACAATATAAATATCCAATCTAGGCTGATTTAAAACGGTTATTTGAGAAAAAGACTATGACTAAAGCCCTTTCTCTCGATATGGGTGAGAATACAGTAAAAAAGATTAAGCCAAAAAAAAAGTTCCTCGAACTTCAAAGTTTGGTATTTGCAAGAGAAAAAGGCCTCGGCCTGATGGCTTTAGAGAAAGCTCCGAAGCCTACCAACAATCTTCTGAGGGGACGTATTGACACGTTAGAATTACTTATGAAACCTGTAAGTCTCCCTACTGATTATACGTGTGCCTTCTGCTGATCCTCAAACACTAATGACTCGACGTTGTTAAGTTTGATACTAAAAGTAAAATGGTGTGATTTTGTGGTTTCCTCTGTTAAAATAATCCCGGTTTTGAGATGTGTGTTTTTTACGTATTTAATTTCCCAACTGCTTGTTATATTGTATGTGCCTGTCGTTTCTGAAATTGATTGTTGTGTCTGACAGATAAAACAACCATATTACCATGTCATTTTCTGTCTTCATGCTTTCGAGTCACCTGCAAAATTAATATAAGCTCGGTGGTGAAAATTATTTAAATGTTTTGTGTTAGACTGAGCCTGTCGTCCCACGGGTCAGTTAGTAATCGACATAAACCAAATGATGTGTAAAACCCAGCGCAGAAAAGTACCACATTGAACCTTACTATAATGAATGTAATTTTCTGCGCTTGGTCTTACAGCACTCAGATTATGTCGATTGCTTTCCGACCTGTGGGACAACGGGCTTATTTAATTTCAGGTTGCTTGAATTTTCTTTATCAATTGTTTATTTCAAATTTTAGTACAACTGTTGATAAAGCATATAACCTAACCGTTAATATTTATTTTTCATGGCAGTTCAAGTAGATCCAAATTATTTAATGTAATGTTTTCTAACTTTTGAAGAACTAATGTTTATTAATGAAACAAACTAATATTGCCATTACTTTAACATTTATTAAAACACTATCCATCAACTGAAAGGTTGAGCGCTTTGGATTGGATAATGCTTTTTTTGTATTTTGGAATATGGAGATTTGTGTGAAATAATTGTAATGCCTCTACTTAGAATGTGTATACAATAATCATTTGTTTGTCAATAGGACCATAAAAATGTACAAAACCTTCAAGAGTCTGAGGATAAAATAAATGCTAAGGTTGCCAACAAAAAACCTAAGGATCTAATGCGGGCGATTGGAACAATCAATGAGACAGATTGGCAACTGAAGCAACTCGAGAAAAAGATCAGAGACACCAAATTTGGTGCTCCAATGCTATCTGACAAAGTTGGAGTTCCAAAGTGGGATAAATTGCAGGTTTGTGTGATCCTATTTCATACAGGGATCAACTTTTCCCGAGACTTGTATTTAAAAGACTTCTCTACTCCTGTGCAATTTATCAGTTTCCTTAGGGATTTTCCTGTAAAAAGTAATTTTACATTAAAACCCAATTTTAAATCTGTGTATTGTATAAACTTGCACAAGCGCATTACTGTCATGTGTATATTTACTTCCTATTTCTAACTTATTTCATTATTCCAGTTTGTGGATCGACGTTCTAAAATTACTGACAATGTCGATAAGCCCGATGAGAAATACCACATGATCGACTCTTCCCTAAAACAACTGGATATGAAACTCAAGGAGGGGTCTGCTCTTGAGACTGGAGAAAGGGGAAGGAACAAAGTGTCGGCATTGGCTGGTCAGTTCAACAAGAGGAAGATATTTGACGACGAAATGACCCACAGTCAGGTAAGAATATTTTGCTAAGAATGGTTAAAACCCCATCTTGAATTGGAAGTGTTAGGGCAGGGTAAGAGGCCCCTTCTTGGAATTGAACCAAGGTGTAATAAAATATGCTAGCTCAAGGTAGAACAGGTAAGTCTCTTTCTTCAGGTGCGGGGAACTCCCGTGTTCACTTTCACGTTCCTCGGTCAGAATATGGGAAAGGTCATTTCAATTAACACACGAAAATACATGATGACAAAGGTTTATTCGAGTAGGGTACACTAGGGCACAAATTAACTCTAAAGAAACACAATATCGATTCTCTCATTCTCTCTCGACTGGGTGAAACAGTAATTAAAATGAATTCACGGTCTTGAACACAGTTTAGGGTAATAATTCTGGAGAGGCTTACGGTTCGCCAAGTCATGATGATGATGATTCGAGGTCTGGTCGGCCGCACGGCGAGGAAACAGGCGAATTTAATGGTAAAAACGACTCCAACGGCCGAGTATAAGGGAACCGAAACATGGTTAAGAACGATATGGCTAAATATCGAATACAATAATTGAGTTTGTTTAATCACGCGTGAAACTACTCGAGATTTCGTGTATATTGCGTCATGCTTGAAAGCATTAACGATGCAAAGCGCGGAAGCGACGTGCACATTGTTCTCCAGGCTACGGGTGGATTCTGACTGAGGCCGCTTGGGCGACCGCGCACGTGTTGACCATCTGGCGGCTTGGTCTGCCGGAGTGGGGGTATATAGTTTAAGCGTAATAAGATGATCGTATTTTTTTATTATAAATTGGGTGATTGTACCTTAATGTAAGTAGGGTAATTGTATTTCGTAACAATTTATACAGTCCATCCCGCAATGACTGAGACATTGAACTGCTTGAAGATCTGGTTGCTAATTTAGCTCGACCTGTCTCCCACCCAGTTTTGGCAAATGGTTTAGAGTACAAAATATAAAATTTCCTCTCCTTGTTTTTTTTTTGAGCCAATATAGTTATAAATTGCTGGAACCAGAGTCTGAACTTTTCCTTCTAGAACTCTATTTTGGTGTTGAGGACATTTGACATAATTTTGGTTTTTGAGGCAGCCCAGGAAACCTGTGAAGCACTATACTTCATAATTGAAATGTTTGAATCTCACAAATATCATTGTATTGTTTGATAAACCAGAGAGGTTAATTATAGAGTTTGTTGTGATATGTCAAAGTAAACAAAATCAAAAGGATTTCATAATGAATCCTTGTTGGCCATTCACACATTTTTTACTCGCTTTAGAGATCATGTCACATCTATCTATCAATAAGGATAATTATTTTATTTTTCATTAAAATTATTACCTTTGCTTTTCAGTTTTTGGAACATCAATCTGATATGGATAAGTTCAGTAGCACTGACGGAAAGTCTTCTATTTTGGGTGATGAGGAAATTTCTCATCTCAAGGTAAGCAATGCGTTCTATGAGAAATTAAAATAAAAATAAAAGAAAAAAATACATCTGTTTTATTGATACGTTTCAGCACGCACCCAAAGCTTTCCACCATCACAACAAGGTGGAGGTCTGCCACAGCTGTGGGGAAACTGTTTATCTCATGGAGAAGATCAGCCCTGAAGACGGGTTAATCCTGCATAAGAAGTGCTTCAAGTGTTTGCACTGTTCCAGTCCGCTTAAGATAAGGTATGTTTCAAGAGATACCTAGCATAACATATTTAATCAATTGTCCGGACAAGATTCTGAGGAACGGAAGTGCCACGAAGTTAGTCATTCTGCCACCGGAGGTATTTTAATCTTAAACCTGTTTTTAGTGATTTGATACCTTCATCGCAGTGCAAAAAATACAGAATCAAAATTTCAGCTGTGTGTAGTAGGTAAATACAATATTTGAAGCCTTGAAGGATTGCACCAAAAATACTACAATTTAAAAAAAAAAACTTATCAAACCAAAACATTGTTTACAGAGAAGTGGAATTTATATATCTTCCCCTGTGTTCCACTTCTTTGTTAGCTTGGGAACAACTCACACGATTTCACAGAAATCGTTTATCTCCCTTACTGTTGTGTTGAGAAATATGAACTAAACGGTGTTAGAAAGAGAAAACACCGCGCTTTATTTATCAAATCTAGAAATTAACCACAGTCCAATTAAAAGGTGAACCTTTATAAAACCAAAAGTTCTGACATGCATAAAAACTTGCATATTTTAAGATGATTGCATTTTGCTGCATTTTTGTACAGTGGTGCCCCTTGTTTCAGTTCATACATGTTTGACCGTGATGGAAAGTATGGATACAGTGTGTTCTGTCCAAGCCACTTTGGTATCATGGATAAACTGTACGCTGCCATGAAGTCGGCTCAAGTACACGCCGCCAAGACTCCCAAGCCCGCGCCTGGGCCCAGTCATAACCTACCAGAAATCAGAGAACCAGATCGTCAAATGGTTCCCAAAGGTAATAATATGTACAATGGTACTGTTAGATAGACTTAGTTGTTTTATTTAACCCTTCCGCACCGGAGGAGGGTACACTTCACCCAAACAAAGGTTTTGTGCAACATCTATGTTGTTTTTTACATTACTTCAGTTGTTTCACATGATTACCAAATTTTAAAGTTAATTTTTAAGTTCTGTAAAGGTTCTATTCAAGTTCTGTTATTATTACGGGTCAGTTGCTTCACAAAACTGAAATAGAATTGAAATAGAACTGAACTTTCACAGAACTTGAAAATTTACTTGGAAATTTGATGAATTTTTCAAATTCTGTGAAACAACTGGCCCTTACTAAATAATTTAGGCAATCCTTGTAAAACTATTTGGTAATTGATCAGCATTTAAAAAAAATTGGTGTGCCGCCGTCTGATTCTATTTTTGTCACAACTTACAACTTATTTGTTTTTTACAAAATGATGTTTTTGTAACTTGTACCGTCTTACCAGATAATGTTTTTATGTATTTATATAAATAGTATATAATTTACCATTATGTAGTTTCTCCAGAACAGCTAGTTATACTCAGAGAAATGATTTTTTAAACATATCCTTAAGGATACGCTGAGGTTTAAGAGGTTAAATAATATCTATCAAACTCGGACTAAATTACTCTCTTCTCTTCCTCATACATTTCTTAGTATTTGGAGGGGGTTAGTCCCATTTACTTCAAATATAAAACTCACTTAATTGATTTATAGTTTCCGTAACATTGTTTGTGAATTTTTAAGCAAATCTGATATCAATTCTGTTTCCAGGAGACACTCCTGAGAGGATAGAAATAATCAGTCGTAGCGAGGCTGAAGATCAGCAATATGAGATGGATGAAGATGATTGGACCGAACGGAATTTCCCCAGCAGTGTCCCCATTATTGATAAAGAAAAGAGGTTAGTATGATAGTATTGTAGCGCCCTTCGTGGCAGCAGGACGCGTCATGCCGTCCTCCAACCACTTTGTGTTTTTTTTTAGTATTTTCAAGGGAAATGAGGCAAAATCCCTTTGAAATTATTTTTAAAATCAGTCAATCAACATTTGAAATTAACTTACCAATTAGTAATCAGAACTTTATAGTAATGTGATTAGAGTGCAGTGTGTTAAAAATGAATAATCGAAAATTGTGCTAAAAAATATTCGAAATTCGCTGAAGTTGAACTTGGGACGAGAATCGGTAACTGTAGGTACGCCAGATGTTTTCAACGGAATTCTTGGAAACTCTGAAAGCCCTAGCAAGTGCCCAGGGTAATTTATTATCCCGACCGTCGCCTTTTATTGCGGGCATTGCACCACTAACACAATCACCAGGAACAATATTACATGGAGTTGAATGATGGACTTGCCGAACGTCACAGCGGTGCTGCCAAGGTCTGTTATCTATGTGAGGATATTGTGTCAGCGCTTAATTAGCAGCAGACACATACCTGGACGGATGACGAACCTCGTGCTGGCACTGTTGGTGGACGCGGTGCATTCTCTCGCTGCAGCAGCTGGTCCAGTTTCCTCACCACCTAGGATTCTTGCTGCAGAGTCTCCATCTTCGTGTCACCTGTTTCTGTACTTCATCACCTGTTCCTGTACTTCATTTTATTTAACTTAATTTCAATTTATTTTTGTAATATTTATATTTTTTATAATACCTGCATTAATTGTAAAGCGCCCCTGAGGTGATATCTCACAAAAGCGGCGCTATACGAATTGTCCAATAAATAAAATAACAGGACTAATACTGGTGGTGATGATGTAGGTAATTAACAGACATTGGAATGCATTCATGCATTTGCACATTTTGATTTCCAACCACTTAAGCAGAATAAAAGTGACTGTCAGCTTGCCACAATAAGTTTGATGCTATGTGTCGGGTGGAGTGTAGTAGGGCATTACTAACCCCAGTAATCTCCTGGGACTCATCAATTGTATAGTTGACTTGTGTACTTACTTGGACACCGGTGCTTGTAATACTACATATTTTACTTTTTCTGAAGCCGGGTATTTTACAGTAATTTTGTTTATGCATAACTTTAATGCTTTTAAAAGTAAATTTTTTTGTTTTTTTTTTCACTTATTATTTTTTCTTATTTTTACTGCTTATTACAGGAGTTTTTTTGGTTTTAATTGGTTTTTAAATGACATTTATTAATTTTTAGTATAATTGTATATAATAATACATATATATGTACTAAGAATCACCGTGAATATAGCTACAATAAATGTTTTTTACTCGAGCTCCTTATTCTAATATTGTTAATATTTTCAGCAGCAGTGACGATGATGAGAACACATCTTCGGACGATTTTGGCTCAGGTAATACAGCTGTGTATTCAATAATATATGACGCATGTAACCTTTAGTTAGAGAGACCAGGGTGATTTGTGTGCTCCTTTGTTTCAGTAGACAGCGAGAACGGCGAGAACAGCGAGTCGGACTCATACACCGACAGCGACAGCGATAGCAGCAGTAGCAGTAGCTCGGAGCACAGCAGCTACGAGTACTCCACGGCAGGCGAGGAAGCGGCCGAGGGCACCTGGGGCTCGGAGGGCGGAGCGCTGGAGCTGCGGCGCCGCGAAGTGGCACTCGGCGCCCCCCACTCGCCCTCACCCAGCGACACCGAGGTGCCTCTCTAGTGCCATCTCAAACTCTTAGTTTAAGTCACAATTCAACTCTCTTTCCCAACAGACATGTCAGGTAAACCCATTTGCAATAACAGATTGCAGAGTGCGCTACTCACGTGTCCGTTGTTAACAAGACTCCACTTCGTTGCCTTTGCATGTTGTTATTGTGAACTGTTTACTCCCACCCACCTCCCGAGACTCGAGTACGTGATAATAATGCGTCACTGTTACTAACATTTGAAGTTAGATAGTCGCATGTTTGCGTTTTATAGATGTTTGCTAGAAATGATAGCTAGATGTTAGGTGTGTGTGCAATATCTTCAAGAATAGAGCTTCTTTATTTAATGCCAAGGGCTATTAATCACCAGCCCAACAAAAATGTAATGGTCTGTTCAATCTAACATTTTAAATATGATGATTTCAGGTTGCAACCGATTCACATTCAAAAAACTCAGGAGCCGCCAACTCCGCCACCGAGGTGTCCACTGATAGCGAGTTCGGTCCCATGGATGTCACACCGACGATCGAAGTGCCAACTATGTCCTTCGCCGATCATAAGAAAAGGAATAGTAAACATCAAGCGGCTTATAGCCCTGATACCAAAATTAAGCAAAAGGAAAACCTTAAACTACAAATGGAAGGTGCTAAAAGGTTTCAAGTTACTAGAATGTTAGAGCCTGAAAAAAGGACTGTAGAAATTAAACCAATTTTACCTACTTTTAAAAATCCAATCACAGTCCCTCGGCCTGGAGATTATCTGCTAAGCAGAACTCAAAGCACAACTGGGATAGCCACAAAACGGGCATTAGAATTAAAGAAAAAATACTTATTAGGCCCACAAGTTAATACAGCTCTGCAGAAGTCTGATTCTGCTTCTGAATTAAATTCTAAATTTAGAGAGTTTCATAGCAATATCTCAGAGTGTCAAAAATTACTTAATCCAGCTACAGAAATAAGCCCATCCATGCAAGCCTTCCTTGATAACTCGTTGCGCCGCAATGCCAGTGGCCTTCTGTCCCCCAGTAACCCCGTTGTACCGGCAATCAGCAATGTCGCCCAGAATAGTGATTTTAAACACAACAACAATTTGGAAACTGTGCCCAACCCAAGTCATTCCATGCCAGACATTGTCCAAACATCACTCAATTCTAACAATATTGTCAGCACGGATCAGAGTGTTCGGAATAATTCAGCCACTGAAAAGAGACCGACCAGTCCGGTGTTTAAAATTCTTGTCCCCAAAATTCCATGGAAGAATATTAAAAAGAACGAAGAACCATCTGGTACGGATGTGGATTCGGATTCTTTAAGTTTGGGATCCTCGAGTGAAGATGAGTCAGAAAACCATAATACCCGAAACAGTATTTCAGTGCCGCGTGTTGAAATAATGAAACCCTGTGGAGAAGTCATGCAATTGGACAGTCTCATGATTGTAGATGGTCAGTACATTGGCCCACAAGATTCTGATGAAGACTATCCCCTGACTGCTGTTCCAAAAGAACTTCCCGATCCAATTCCAACAACTCCGAAGCAACAAACTGAAACCAAGCCTGTCCAGGAAATATCGAGTTCCGATTCAGGGAACGATATCACAGCGTTCTTTACTGACAACGAACCTCTTGATTGGGCGGTGGAGGGCACCACAGATACCCTCAGATCAAAAAAATCCAAAAGAAATCCACATTACACTTTAGATGATCACTTTAATGAACACATTTGTGGAAAGACCGTTCAAGTGAAGCATAAAGCGTCAAGTGTATTAGACCGTGATCACTCTGATATTGATTTTATGGATACTGGATCAGAAGAAAGTGTTATTGAAAACGAAGATTCTCTTACGACCAATGTAGCCGGAGTCGTAAATACAGGATTTGTAGAATTCGTTGATGTGGATGTAGATCAATATAACACAACTACGACTAGAGTTAAATATCCTGAAGCTGTTAATAAACACTGTGCTCCGCTTTTGAACTACGATAGATCTTTAGATTACATAGAACAAGGGGCTGGCATATTGGTAAGCAATAGCGAAAACACCTTGCCACAGCCCGTCAATAAACTAAATGAAACTGTAGTTTTGGAAGTTGCACCTGTTAAGAATGAAGTTAAAGAGGATGAACCTGCTGAACAAATACCCATGATTCTTACTTTACCCTCAGAACCGGAAAGTGTTATTGATGAAGAGTTTGTTCAATTGAAAAGCATATCTGATATTTCAGAGTGCAAAGACAGTGCTAGAAAATTAAGTAATTCTCCTGCTACCTCCAGAAAGTTGGAGGAAATAACCAAAGAAAAGGACTGGCAGAAGGATCTCGTCCACCAACTGGTTATGGATAACATATCAAAACGCACCGACCGGCGAGACAGAAGGTCCCGAAGCACCAACTTTAAGACACCTTTGCAGGAAGCAGCCAAACCTGAAGATGTTGTTACATTAGTAGGAGATCCAATATCTACCCCTGTTGTCATTGAAGAGAAACGCAGCACAAATCTTAAAAATTCAATGTCCCTGAAATTGAAACCACTTGCACTTGACGGAACCCAATGCTTTAATGGGAAGTATTTAAATAATGAAACATTCTCCCTGCCAGATATACATCAGTCCGTACTAGAAGAACATGGTAAAAGGCCATCGAGGAATGTATTTACTGTGAGGCAGCGAATGCTCTCGGAACCGGATGCTCTGGAGTTATCCAATTGCAATCCTCCCACCGGCATAGTCCCCGGGTTCCGTCAGCTTTCCCTGAGTGACTACTCCGGAAAGCTGGTGCAGCATGTTGAGTCCTTACGAAACTCCAAGGAGTCCTGCCAGCAGGCCAGTTCCTTCAACAACTTTTGTACCTCGGATCCAAATTTCTTCACCATTGACAATTGCAAGAAGCACAAAGGTAGAGATGACAGGAGAAAAAGCATCATAAAAACTGTTTCAGATTTCTTCAGTAGAAGAAGGGATCCTGCGGGAACCAATAATATTTCGCCAACCCATGACAAAAAGCCAAAATTCCAACCTGTACACAAATTGAGGATCAAATCAACTGTGAGTGTAATCTATATATTACTTTTTTTAATGTTCTCAAAGTAACCATGAAAGGAAATTTTAATAGTTTCATTTTATTTTCTTTGCGTATCGTTGAAACTCTGCACTTATCATCCATAATGTATGTGCTTCTCAAACTGTTGTGCATCTGGAAAGACCATTGAGAACAGGCATGAACAATGGCATCTGCATGTGGCCTCCTGGCGCTTTCTTTAGGTTTTGGATGAATTTGAGTTTCCATACCGAACCTTTCATATTTTTTTTGCTTAATGTATGTACATTGTGCAATTTGTATATAAGCAGTTCCATAGTATTGGTTACATTGAGAATTTATTTTAACGATAGTTAAATGCAAATAATACAATTAAATAATAATTTATTTTCAGTCCTGCTTTAATTTGGATCGTTCTGAATCACCCGTAAGACATATATTTTTAAATTTGAATGTTGCCTTGAGTTTGTTTGTGTATTTTGAAACGAAGCTCTTGTACATGTAAAACATACGGAATGTAACATAATTGAAACATTTTTCCATGTGTACAATTATGCTGATTAACACAAAACAATTTAAATTGCATGCTTCTTATAATGACAACATTAAGTAAAATCACATATTTTTTCACATTATTCTAATAAACCAAGTACTCACAAGTATTCACAAAATCGGTGCTATATTAATTTTTAAATTTTGTAAATATTTTTTTCTGTTATGTTCTTCAACTTAAGTTTTGGTTCAAATATAATAAATATGATGTTTTCTACAAAATTTAATATAGTTTTGCTTAATTATTTTGGGTCACAATATACTGTACATATATAAAATTAGATTAATAAAACGGAACAGCCGAATGCTTGACAAAATTTATTTTGTTATTATGCTGACCGCATTTCTGTCTTTTACTTCTGACCGTTGCACCACGTTTCTAAAAAAACCCCTAATGCCTCTTTCAAGAATAACTTCAAATTAGGATCAACTTCAACAGAAACATTAATTTTTCCAAAAATACGCACATAATTTTTAAATATAGTAAATTCTCAAATAATAGTTTCCCGGCATGTATCATTTATTTATTCCAGTCCTCTATTAATTTCATACAAATACAGGACTGGAATAAATAAATGACACATGCCGGGAAACAATTATTTGAGAATTAAATATAGTGAAACCTCAAATAATTGTTTCCCGGCATGTGTCATTTATTTATTCCAGTCCTGTATTAATTTCACACAAAACTCAAAAATAGATTGTATCGATCGTTCTCTATGCATCGTTTAAAGCACGCATTATTTTTTCATCCACTTCTGACGTCAGTTGTTGTTACATATTCTAACACTTATCATTTCGAGTGTTTAAAATCTTAAAAATAAATCATGATAAAAAGTCCCGCTGAAAAAGGGGAATGTAGCCAAGCATTTAGGAATTATATTTGAACACATTAATTTATATTTGAACACATTAATTTATGTGTGAAATATTTTTGTATCTTATTTTAATATTATATATTAATGTTAGTCTCACACTTTCGCTATTCTTTCATAAATAGGCAAACCCTTCATTTGTATTATCCACTCGAACTATTTTTGGCATATTATGGCAAGTTTGCAAAACATCTTGAGCGAAGTCTTGCCATAATGTGCCAAATTTATAGAGAACTTAAAAATATGTGATAAACGGTGAAATCTAGGTGCATTCTTCGGTTTTGAACTGCAGTAAGCAGCTCATATGTTTCCTTATTAATGAGTAACTTATTTGAGGAATGATATTAATTAAATCGAAAACCGAACACTCATCGCTCTATTGGTTATAATAGCATAGTGTACGTATGAGACTAGCATTAAGTACGAATCTAGCTTTTTTCTATATTCCTGCATCCATTGTTTGCCTGCATTCATAGTTTATTTCAATATGAACCTTAAAAAACGATAGCTAAAGGTTTCACTGAATGAGACTAAATAATGTAAATTCGGTACTTATTCAGTTAACAATAAATTCAGTTTATGAGAATCTAAGCGCCCCTGAGGTGATAACTCACAAAAGCGGCGCTATAAAAAATTGTCCAATATTATTATTATTATTATTATTGCATTTGACACAAATTAATTGGGTGAAATTTTTTCTTTTGCTTGCTTCATTATCTGGTAGTTATACCCATATTCTTACCGTTTTCCTGTTCATATTATCCTGTAAGTCCTTAACAATGCCACACTTCCTTCTTAAATACTTTCCAGCCTTTGCTGTGTGCCTCTGCCTTTCTACATAGTCAATCCTTAATATTAATTATGTTTATTACAACGAGTGGCAATTTTTACAGGATGAAACTTTTATTGATGAATCGGATGGTAATGTTGAAATACCGCCACCGATACCTCCGCTACCGGACGATTATTGCATTGCTCAAAGTTCGTATGGTAAGAATCTTTGATATTATAAATGTGCCACTCAGAGATGTGCAAAATGGGTACCCAAAACCATTTGAAATGCAAAATGGAAATGGGTCAAAACTTTTCCATTTGAAAATGCAAAATGCAAAATGGTTTTTAGAAAAGCATTTCAAATGCAAAATGCAAAATACCTATTTTCAAAATGCATTGAAAATGCAAAATGGTTTCTCAGGTCAAACAATCAAAATAATTATAGAATTTTTAAACAATTTTGTCATTTAATAATGGACATCAATGTAGAACAAACATATTACATGATGGTAAATCCAAAAACACCACGACTACAGATTATGAAACCACAAAAAATTTGCGCGGGACTAATGTTGCCAACGTAAAAACATAGAAACTGCTATCTAACATTTAATATTACAGCGTCATGGCCCCATGTTCAGTATTTGAAGTATTTTTTTATAACAATTATTTTATAAGCAATAATTATTAGCCTGAAACACTCATCCACATTGAAAAATCTCCTGATAAAAGATACACGACGCCAACGGGACTTGAACCCGTGTCCTTTCGATTTCCGGTCGACAGCTCTGACCACTGAGCTATGGCGGCTTATCTCTTGTCCGCGAAATAATTCAATATATACTAGTGTTTCATTCAACAATTACTGCTTGTTACATTTTTTCACCTGAAACAACCAACTTTATTTTGGTTTGGCTTTATTATAGTTGGCGTCATGTTTTTTTTTTTTTTTTATAGTGAATACCTCACAAGAGTCCCAACTGCTCCCGTCTGGAGCCAGTGAGACTATGGCATCCCCAATTGGGGGATGTTGTGAGGCTGAAGGTAAGTGGGGAAGGGAAAGAGGAAGGTGGGGAAGTACCTGGCTATTCAGATCTAGTCACTAAACACGGCTAAAGCCATTTGGAGCAACGTTTCAATTCTGAATGGTGGTCTTACACCAGGGCGATACTGGTAGTATCTTCCACTCTGGAACGTGCCGCAAATTAGTATTTTAATTAATTAATTGTGAAATAACACAAATTAATCATTAATCAAATAAAATTTATTTGCGCACGCCGGGTTCGAACCCGCGACCTTCGGAATGGCAGTCCAGTGCGTTACCACTGGACTATGCCGGCCTGTATCTTTTATCAGGAGATTTTTCAATGTGGATGAGTGTTTCAGGCTAATAATTATTGCTTATAAAATAATTGTTACCCTTTGTGCTAAGCATAAAAAATCTTGTCTTAAACATTAGTTTACTAAAATAATAATAATTAGTATTTTTTGTAATGGTATTACTCAATTGCCAGGGCTCCTACCAGGGAGCAACTTGACAAATGTAAATTATCTCTCATAGCGAGGCTGAGGAACGACTGATATTTGAGGCTTATGAAAAAAAGATGAGTGGAGATAGTAGGAAGAATGTTGCAAAAAAGCATTTAAAATGGAAAATGCATTGAGAAAAGCATTTAAAATGCAAAATGCAAAATGGTTTTTAGAAAAGCATTTAAAATGCAAAATGGAAAATACCTATTTTGCATTTTGCATTTCCATTTGAAATGGATTTATTTGAAATAAAGCACATCTCTGGTGCCACTATTGCAAAAATTATTTAGAATCGAATCTACAGCATGGCACATGTCTGTCCGTGTACAACGTCAGTCATTCTTTACCAACCCCATCTCACTGTGGGACAGCTTACAGTCATTTAACTTTCTTGTCCCACCCATTTATCAACTTAAAAATTTAAGAACATATTTCATCATCATTTCACAAATAATGATTTTTGCTCTTTCTTTATTATATGGTTTTTCCTGTGTCATTGTCTTTTATATGATACATTAATCTTTGCTGTAACTGTGCGGTGCTCATTCTTGATTCGCCAATAGGTCGGTGATCTGAGAGTAAGACCATTAACCTGTTAACCGGAGAATTCCGTTTTGAATTACGCAGCATATAATGGGCGCGAACTCTTTCACTAGGACGTGTCAGTACGTCACGCCCGGAAGACGTAATTTCTTATTCTTATTTTTTTATTTATGCATTATAAAAATGGAAACATTGAATTAAAATATTATAAATTTTACAAACAATTATAAAGATTCCAAAAAATATTAAAAAAACGTAATAATTACAGAACAATAAACAAAAGCACACAAATAAAATAGAAACATTGAGTTAAAATAATAAAATATGTAAAAATTAAAAACTCAATTTCCGTGTGATATGCTCGGAAATATATGTCTCGCTCGTTCCAGGGCGCAACATATATTTCAAGGACCCGTACCCGATACTGTTTACGTTTGACGTATGAATTCTTTAATAATTAGGTAAATTTTAATTGATTTTAAATATGCCAGAAAATTATAATCCATCGCTCACACTCCTGCCCCCTCCCGCTCGTACGAAAGCGCTTTTAATTTTATTATGTGTTTCAAATTAATTTCGTTTTTAGGGCACCCTGAGGTCTCTGGATTACCTTCATCAAGCACACCAAAAAGAAATGAACTGCTCTTAACCAAGAAAAGGTGGAACATAATTCACTTAATATTATTTGCATTACTAGAATGTCATCAAAGAACATAAATTAATTTGTTATGTAAACCCTTTTCTTCAGATGCAAGTCTTTAAATTCGATTCATTCGAAACCCTGTGATAATGCGCTCCACCTGACCGAGGGAATGCAGGCCATGCAAAGTACGCACAAGGAGAAGAGGTCGCCTCACACTTGCTTGTGCCAAAACAAGAATGAGGAACCATTAACGTCCCAGAGTAGCACCCTCATGATAAGTGCCCGAGAAAAGGCCCTGGAGAAGCGACACGAAGAACTGAGACTGCAACTGCGGGACCTACTTAACGAAGTCACAGGTAAATTATTATAATTATATCAATGATCACCAAATTAAATGCAGTATAAAATATCATTTGAAAAAGTTTACATATTACCGAAATCGGCATTTGATGCCGGGATCTTTCAGTAACCGGGCTACTGCTCTAAGCTTGTTAAAATAGGATTGTATTTTGGGGTTATAAACCATGTTGTGTTTCCTCCCGCTTTGCTAATGTGTAGGATTCATGTAAGATTGCAATAATCAGTTCTTGTTATTGCTGTCATGGTCAATATTCACTTTCAAACATTGTGTGACGTGGTGGAACTCAAAACCATATTCGATGTGTAATTGAATATTCCATATTATTTCAGACACCAACCATGCAAGAGAAAACGCAATCATCAACGAGATGATGGCCATAGTAATGGAACGCCAGGCACTCACCTCCTCCAAGAAGGCTCCCAATGAATGAGGCGGAAGGATGACTCCAAGTATTCAATTGGGTTTAGTGTTTAAAGTACCTACTCAAACGTACACTTACACACCATGTGTGTTGTGGACAAGATATGATATGAAACTGTTTTTATTTATCTACTTCGGTAACTCTGTACTGTCTATCGCAGCTTGATTTCGTATATAGGCCCTCCCTTGTTAACGGCTGCTTTCCATTTAAGGTTTTCCCTATGCTATGGGCTCAATTATTGCTGCACCGCTAAGCTGTCATATAATACTATATTAGAATTATTTTTTTAGATTATTGTATATGCAACGAAGTTATCGTCCAAATATAAAGATGTTATGTAGCTTGTGGAGGAGTTTGTGGCACTCGGTGCGCCATATCGGCACAGAGTTTTATTGTTACTACTTGGCTGTTGGCGGGGGAAGCCTTTGTGTATATTTTCGACTGAAGAATCTTCGGCGTGCTGTTCTATCGGAGATATAGTTCTTAATATTTATGTTTCTTTTAGAGATTTTTAAGATAATTTTTTACCTCTGCTTTAAAATATTTTTTGTTCTGTGATTTTGAAGTATTTTATATGATAGTTAATTTTTTTTTTCGAGTTTACATATTACATGAGAATATTGTCAAGAAGTTCAAATGTCTCGTTTTCTCAAAAATAATATCCTAATATTAATTATAGTTTGCTTAATAATATTACTCTGTTTTGTCCAAATCATATTGCTTTACAATTTTTGTACATTAATTTAATTTAAAAATGTTTTTAACAACATTTTGCTATAACTTTTATTATAAAACTGTCTTTGTACTAAAGTATGTGACATTAAAAAGTTAAAATTAATTTTGGTAGTAATTCTGTATAACAAAATATACAGGGTGTCTGGGGATAATGTGCACTAACTTCGGGAGGTAATTCTGCATGATGGTAGAAGTAAAAAGGAAAAATAACTTATTTAGAAATTACAATTTTTTTTTCCCATACCAAAATATTTTTTCCATACATGAATATTTATTTTCCCATTCAAATCATTCAACTTTTGTACCTAAAAATTATCTTAAAACGTTGGAATTTCGAAAAAAGTAATTTATCTTTTCTACTTCTAAAATCATGTAGAATCACCCCCCCGAAGTTGGTGCACTTTACCTCCGGCCACCCTGTATATATAAAAATTATTATTTATTTTTATAGCATCTTTCCAGTTGCTCATTGACTATATTCCATAGTTTTCTTGATTAGGAGAAGGGATTCTGTTGAAGAGAACCCGAGTCTTGAGTTCCTGAACTTTCAATGAAATTTATATTGAGACTCGAGACTTTCTAATTTTATATTTTAAGTATTCTATTACATTAATATATAAGGCATACATTTTATTTGTTTTAAACAAAGAATGGTTGAGAACCGTTAATTTCATCACTCCGTAACCCATTCCCACAGCAGGGCGGGATGTATGTTAATAAAAGAGGATTGCGACATTTCACAATGTTTGACTCACAAAGCTACTTAATGTGACAATGTCAAATTAATTATATATGACCGACTGTAGAGTATTTTCAATAAACAGAATGGATTTTTATTTATTTTTTAAATCTGATTGGAGAACTAAAATGGTTTAGTCAGTTAATTGATCAAAGTGTTGGTTTCTTGTAAATGTACAATTTGGAACAAATCTTCTTACAGATATAAATAATGTATGTATAAATAATTATCTGGGCGATAGGAACAACTGGACGATTTAATAGTATATGGTGTATCGGAATACACTAGATAAATCTGAATTCGGTCCTTAGATTCTGTATAAATCTGCATACACTAATTAATATTGACTCAATCTTTTGTTTCTTTCGCCCACAGAATTGTTGCTGACAATATGACCTACACAACAAATATTTTCCACAGCAGGAATATTGGACACCAACTATATATCCATCACAAAGGTGTTTTGCCTTGCTATTTCTTAAAACTTATTTTTTGCAAAAGTAAAATACTGTTATTTTTATATCATAAATTTACAATATATATTTAAAAAAAAAAAAAAACTTAAAAAATTGTATTTTATGGTTTGATCTTTTATAGCAAAAAATAATAAAAAAAAATTTAGTTCATCGGACGTATTTGTTTTATGCGTCAAATTTTTTTTTATATTCATCACGGAAAATAATCTTTTAAACCCGTTCTTCATGTTTTAATAAAATCAATATTATAATATATTTATTTTTATAGAAATAGAATACGATATAGAAAATTTTATTTATTGGCGGGAATTAAAGCGGAGACTTCAGAAACCCTAATCGGGAGCTCCTAATGAACAAATTACACTTTTGTAGGCTTATATCCCAGTAATAAATCTACCATATGGTATAAGAATGTTTGTTTTTTAAAATTTTTTACTTTGGGGTACTTTTTTACCCATTTTTCATCACTGATGTCATAAAGATCCTAATGAATTATTTTGACTTTAATATGTAATATTACGGTATTATAAAAATACATAATTGTAAAAAGTAATTAATAATACAAGAGAGATTAATCATTGTTTCACATCAATAAATCAAATAGTCTAATGCATAAAGTGAATGATATTTGGTAATTTGACATAGGATAATAAAGAAATCCATTGCATGCTTACAAAAATAAAAATAACACATAATTATAGAAATGTATTGATTTTCAATCACAAATATTTTCGTTATCTATACAAATATTAGTTTTTCTCATAATTTACGTTAGAGGAATTGTGATATAAAGAATGGTACATTTAGGTAATATTGTCTACTATTTTAGTGCCTGGGATATTGTGCTTGCCACTTCTTAAAAAGTCGAGCTTGATCAAACCAAATTATTTGGTCGCCAAAATAACTAATTTGAATTTTTTGTTTTTCTTTGTAATTAGACGAATGAGAATTATTTTTTGTATTCTGTCTTAAAACATGGAAAGTTTTATATCCACTATGTGAATTGTGGAAGGTTTTATGATACCTAATAACTATGTGAAATGAAATGTTTTATAATGTCCTGCTATGAGGAAGAGTGCAGCTTATCTACTATGTGAAATGATGAAATGTTTTTTATAATATCTGCTAAAATGGTACGTTTACATTTGCGAACCAACACGCGAACCGAGCCATGAATTACGGGAAAGGAACGAAGCAACTGCAAGCGGTGTTTCGCGCAATTTGCGGTTGATTCATTTCTTTCCCAAGAGTTGAGGTTCACCTCGGCAGTTCGGCTTACATATGTATACGTAGCATAAGAAATCAAGGACAGTTTTATATTATAGGGTGCGTATTAGAAACGGCGAAATTATGAATGCTTATAACTTTTACATACTTAAAAACAGCAAAAGATTTAAATTTAATTTAAATATGTCTGTTCCTAACTGTTTCTATCTGTTTCTACACCGCACCCTGTAGTTATGCATATCCGCGTGATCTATTCTGCAGTCATATGAACAAAAATAATATTACAAAAGTTTTTATTTCAATAAAAAAATTTAATAATTCAATTCTTTTAATTAAAAACATATCCCTCACTTAGGCTGGGAAACCAAATCAATGCATGCAACCTGTGCAGCAGCCAGTGTCACCAGTTTATTTTCTCCTTGAACCAAAGTGAAAAATGAAAAGTCATTGGAATCACCACTATCAATCAGTGCAATCGTTACTAGCTACAAGTGCGTAGGACCACCACACAACCACATACATTATTGCTTATCATACTGGTAGCCCGCAGCCACAGCTGATTGTGAAATCGCCATGTTTCCGATACCGATATTTTTAGATACCGAAGATGAAAAAAATATTTTTTTTTTCATATCGTCTTTTGCCAATAGAAAATTGGAAAAATAGGAATTGGACAGCTAAGTTCGATGCGAGGGGTTGGGCAGTTACTCGGCTGAGTGACCAGTGACCACATGTGGAATTTTTTTCAAAAAAATGTTTTTGAAAAACATTTAAAATGTCTAGGGGACCAAAATTTCATTTTCTTTTTTACTCCAAATAATGTCAGGAATCACTGGTTAAAGTATGTCAAGTACGTCCCTTAACACTCTGTATACAGGGTTTCCGGAGGTAAAGTGCACTAACTTCGGGAGGTGATTCTAAATGAATAGTACAAGTAAAAAAGACAGAAAATAATATTCTTCTATGGAAAAATATTTTTGGATGGGTAAAAAACAATTAAATTTCGAAATAGTTAATATTTATCTTTTTTACTTCTACCATCATGTAGAGTCACCTCCCGAAGTTAGTGCACATTACCCCCGGACACCCTGTATACCTCGATATATCTTGTTTGGTTTATAGATGAGCGACAGTGACCATTCTTCTAAAATTGACGGAAACTTTACCATAGGATAATATACATTAAATACGTAATATTAAGATATTAGGGGGGTATTTCACTATCCATCTCGGGGGGTTAATGAATCCTCGATAGATTATTATAAAATCATATTGCTAAGTACCTATTATTTTCTTTATTTTATTTTTACGTTGCACCTGACAAGAATTCTTCGAATAAAAAATGAGTAACCAAGCGTCACGTTCACAAATGAGTCTGCAATCAGATATTTATTATAGCACTCGAAACGCGAAAATGGTTTCCCTTGAATTGCACCAGATATGTCCGCAACTTGAATTTTAAGTTCGTTTAGAACAAAAGACTGGTTATAACTTATGAGTGATTCTGCATATGAATCCAAACGCTCAAATAATGGTTACACGCGGAACACGGAAAAGGTTTTCCTAAGAATTTTGCAGCATATGGTATGCAAATCGAATTTTCAACTACACTGGGAGGACGAAAACGGTTTCCAGCGAAATGCGTCAGCAGATTAATGCACGACCGGAATTTTACCATCACATTCGGAACACAAAACTGGTTTGAACTTAAGAGCGAATCTGTATCCGAATCCCAAGTTTAAATTATTGTTGCAGACGGCACATGCAAATGGTTTCCTCCGAATTTTGCAGCAATGCGAATTGTCCGATTTAAATTTTACTGACCACTCCGAGCATTTCTCCACCTCCACCTTAATTGTTTTAAACAAATAACATCGAAATGTGTACAAGAACATAAAAAACAAAACTATTTACAATGCAAGATGGAGAAATATTGAACCTACGAATCCACAGGTCGCAGGTTCAAATTCCGCCTTTTTGTATTGTTTCACTATTAAATCATTAAATATAATATAACAATAGGTATATGCGGCAAGATCCAAAGTGATTATGATACTTTCAGTCTCGTCCATGACCATTCAAAATCGAAACGTTGCTTGAAATGACGTGGCAATTCAACTCACTTTTTAAAAGTGGTATAAAGTCATCAAAAGTGATATAACCTAACGTAATCTGTTTAACCTAGTTTTTTCACCACTCTTGACGTGGCCTAATCTAAAATAACCTAACCTAACCTTACGTAACCTGATTAATTTAGTTTTTCATAACTATTGACGTGGCTTGACTCAAGTATTTGATTCGCATGCCATATCTTGCTCTGGTTCCATAGCAACTCAGGACAGAAGCAATTCAACATACTTTTGAAAAGTGATATAAAGTGATGAAAAAAGTCATATAAACCTATCCTTAATTTCTCTAATAAACAATAAACAGTGTTAATCTCAAGTGAACTACCAGGGAAGTATGGTATATTAGCTGCCTGTATAAAATGTAAATAAATAATAATAATAATAAGAAAATTAGTACAAGCAATAATTGCAACTTGGGCAATACTTCTATTAACATATTCATTTGGCATAATTAAATGGTCCAATACAGATTTAGATAACTTAGAAAGATTAATTAAAACTATGCTAACAAAGTTTAATTGCCATCATCTAAATTCAGCTATAGAACGAATTAATTTACCTAGAAATTTAGGAGGTAGAGGTATAGTCAAAATAACGTCTTCGAAACATAATCAGGTAGAAATGCTAAGAAATTTTTTCCATAGGAAAGCTCGTAGCTCAGAAATGCACAAAATAATTTGCAAGGCAGATAGAAATATTACACCTTTAAATTTATACTATGAGAATGCCAACATTTTTATAAATCCCAACCAGGAATCATTAGATTCCTGGTCAAATAAAACTTTACACGCAAAACACTTCAATTATCTCAACCAAACGTATGTTGACAAATTTTCGTTAAACAAATGGTTGAGTATTGGAGAGTTGAGCGCAGAAATAGAAGGATTTATGCTTGCCATTCAGGATAGAGTCATTAATACTAAAAATTATAGGAAGCATTAATCAAAGATAAAAATCACATTGATGATTTATGTAGAAAATGTTTGGCTTTTCCGGAAACTATAGAACATATTATATCGGGATGTTCTATATTAGCACCGTCCGAGTATACATTTAGGCACAATCAAGTTTTAAAAATAATTCACCAAAGTTTGGTAATTAAACATAACTTGATTGACTGCCGTAATATAATACCATATTATGAATACGAACCAAATTCATTTTTAGAAAACGAATTTTATAAAATATATTATGATAAAACTATACTAACAGACCGAACGATTAGTCATAATAGACCCGATATAGTTTTACATGAAAAAATTCAAAAAAATAGCTTATATCATTGATGTCGCTATTCCAAATTCCTGTATTATTCAAAAATCTGTTAATGGAAAAATAAGAAAATACACAGATCTAGGAAATGAGATGAAAAGAATTTGGCATTCTCAAACTAAAAAAATATTACCATTTGTTATTTCGACTACTGGCATTATACCTAGCTCTCTCATTAAAAATTTAGGCGTATTAAATCTATCAAAAAAATTATATATAAAGATGCAAAAGTCGGTCATTTTGAATACATGTAGGATAACGAAAGATTTTTTAAATATTTATGTTGAGGGATCAGTAGGATTTATAGGCCCTGTTAAGAGTTCTACCGAGCCGAACCCTCTGATATGAAAATATCTGGAGTCGGTGATTATTTTCCCATTTGATCTCTAGTGAGTTGACGTGTTGTTCTAGTATTGTTTAGTATTTATTTTGCTTATATAATGCTCTTGCATAATGTTGATTGACTAGATGATCATTTGTGGAAAAGTGTGTGGAAGGGTTTAGTTTTTCCTATGTGGAAGATTTAACCCGGACATAAAATCGGAAATAAACATATGTACATTCTAGCATCAATCAAATGCATTGTACACATAGTTTTGTATTGGTGATCGATGAACAGGTGGATGCAGTTTGACTAGTCTATAGTTAGTAATAAGACAGATAATTGTAGAAATGTATCATATGTATGTACAGCGCTCTTAGGTTATTTGGCACAAAAACGGCGCTATACAAATCATCCAAATATTATTATTATTAACCTAACGTAACCCGTTTAACCTAGTTTTTTCATCACTTTTAATGACTTTGTAGTACTTTTCAAGCGTGCGTTGAAGTATGTTGAATTGCCACTGTCCTGAGTTGTCCGGTTACCATTTGTCGGCCGTCCCGACTTATTCTACAACTATGCAAGTATTTAATTTACAAATAATCAAATCTTCAGCCTATGAGGCCCTTACTAGGTAGGTACTACAAACTTCGCGAGTGATGTTCCTTCATTTCTATACATCTCACCTTTTGTAGGTAGTACTTACGTATAATATGGTTCTCCTCTTCTGTCCGTAAAAGTACAATAATAACAGTAGATAGTTGATAATATATTAATATGTGTGGTATATTCTATATTGTGGTGTATGGTGTGTGGCCTAATCCTAAGTCAACATGTCATTGTTACAGCACAGCGCCAAATTTCGTCAATACCACGGCCAAACAATATGGTCTTTCTTCGGAAATTGACTGGAAGATTTGTCCATTCTTCTGCCATTTGACAAGTCATTTTGCAATGGGATTATGTCCAGCTCGAATTTATCACATTGATTTGGGTAAATGGGGGATACCTTATAATAATAATGAACAGGGAATGTAAATGGATAAAATAGATTAGGAATAATTATTCGCCAGAAAAAAATGTACCTACGTATTAAGACGATGCAATGCGGAGCTTTGTATCAGACCAATGATTTTAAGTGCAAAATCTCCTACATATGAACCCCTTTTTGGATGTGGTTTTAGGTATAACTAGTAAAAGCTAACTAGTATAACTAGTGAAAGCCTTAAGAAATCACGGGATATATATACTTATAGATTATACTTATCAAGGCCTACAACAACTAGCCTACCTACCTACAAGTCGACTGTCAAACGCTCTACATAAAAATCTAAAAAACATCACCAAAATCACTGTAATAAAACCAAAAAAGTGTCAAACTCTACTCACAGTGTCATCACTGCGTTTCGCGCTGCTTATATAAATGTGATAAACAAATTAAGTATAAAAAAATCGAAATAGTCAAGTGATAAAATAGTGAAACTAATACTGCAATCGTGTGTAAAACGGTGAAACCTAACGGTCTAAAAATTACTCTGTGGCTACCCATATTGATAAGTGAAAAGTTAACACCTATTTAAGTTTCAAGATTGTATCTAAGTGAAATTTAGGATCATATTATCAGTGTCCATAATTACTTTGACATTAAACAAAATTCAAAACAATATACCTATCTCGCTATTGGTCAAAAGTGAGATCGCTTCGTGCTAAAATTTTGCGGAAAACTATTTTTTAGGCGTTGAGGATTATTAACCACAATGTTTAACTGTGAAGGTTGCCTCAACCCAATAAATAAAGATGAGTATATGTTCACGTGTACCAAGTGCAAAATAACATTTCACAATAATTGCCTCAATATCTCTGATTCCAAATACAAAAAAATGGCAGAAAAAAATAAAACTTCTTGGAAATGCCCAAAATGCCTAATCAGACCAGGATCACCGTCTACATCCTCGGCTGCAAATACCGACGATGATGATATGCTCTTTATTCGTCTGACCAAACATTTTGACCAAAAGGTCACTGAACTTAAAAAAATGTTCGAAGACGAAATTAAGGAACTGAAGAGAAGCAACGAATTTATAAGTAATCAATATGAAGATCTGTTATCAAATTTTAAAGTACTACAAGACCTACAAAAAGATACACAATCCTTACGTGAAATAAATATAAAGAATGACTTAAGAATTTCAAGCCTGGAAACCAGACTAGCCACTATGGAACAAAATAATCTCTGCGACTGTGTGGAAATGGCGGGTGTTGAATTGCGGCCGGGAGAACAACCAGCTGAAACCGTTCTTCGGGTAGCCAATTCCCTTGGTATGCCATTGTTGCAGCAGGATCTACGCCTTGTGACCAGGACCCAGGACCGCAGAACTAACGCCCCCGATAAACTGCAAGTAAATTTCTACAACCAGAAAACGAGAGATATGGTCTTATCTTTCAAAAATACAGCCAAAATACTTAACCCAAAATCACCTATTTATATTAGTGAAGTGCTCACGCCTTACTATAAGGAATTGCTGTGGAAAGCAAAACAAAAGGCTAAAGAAACAAAATTCGAATTTGTGTGGTTTAAAGCCAATAAATTACTCGTTCGTAAGGGTCCGGGGGAAAAAATCATTCAAGTCAAACATGAAAGTGACATTAAAA
Organism: Hesperophylax consimilis; assembly: GCF_061612785.1. Classification (NCBI taxonomy): domain Eukaryota; kingdom Metazoa; phylum Arthropoda; class Insecta; order Trichoptera; family Limnephilidae; genus Hesperophylax; species Hesperophylax consimilis. Next base: position 26,913,329 of record NC_142858.1, on the reverse strand, counting down.
AAATGGTATTGTAGATTTTTAATTCTAGAGAAAACCCTTACTGTAATGGATATTATTAAAAATGGAATGTATTACCAATTATAGGACGTCAAATCCTAAATTCTGTAAAAATGTACTACAAACACACTCATCCTCTCTTCAAATCTTACAGCAAAATATTAGATCAATTTCCAAGAATTTTGACGAATTCTTGCTACAACTTGATAATATTGGAACCTCTTTTCATATAATTATTCTTACTGAATGCTGGATACCAAAAAATTATGCTCCTAAAATTTTGAAAGGGTATGATCACTACAGCACTTCAATACATACTAAACAAAATGATGGAGTTGTTGTCTATACCAGAACTGACCTGATTGGTTTATCTGTCAAGGAAATCCAAGTCAGCGGTGCAAACTGTTTGCAAATAACTCTAAAAAATGACACATGTATCTTAGCAATATACCGTTCTCCATCCTCTTATAATATTTCACCATTCCTAAAATCAATTAATAACTGTTTAACTGAATTATGTAATATTAAAAATTGTATTATTGCTGGTGACCTCAACATAAATATTCTGCCCACAAACGAACATCCTCAGTGCCAAGAATACTTAAATACGCTCACTTACCATGGATTCCAAAGCACCATAAACACTCCCACACGTGCTACATTAGACTCCATTTCATGCATCGACCACATCATGGTCAAATCCAACTGCCCAGTAATATCTATTGTATATGAATCTACAATTACCGACCACTACACCACTATTCTTTCCATACAAACATGCAACAGAAAAGACAAACATAAAAACACAACAAATAAGAAAAAAATCATTCAAATCAATTATGATTGTGTTCGTCAATCTCTGATGAGTAAATCATGGTCAGAATTACTTAACATTATAAATCCAGAAGACGCCTGGACGTACTTTATCAATTACTTACAGACTACCATTAACGAACATACAAACATAATTATAAAACATATACCAAATAATATTTTACCAATTAAGCCATGGATTAACCACACTATTATTAAATCTATCCGTAAACGTAACAAACTCCACAAAAACGTTATTAACAATCCTTATGATATACAACTTCGAAACTTTTATAAAAGATATAGAAACATTTGTACCCAAATAATAAAAAAGGCTAAAGAGATATATTACAAACAGAAAATAGAAAACTGTAATAATGATCCTAAAAAACTTTGGAAAACACTTAAAGAAGCCACCCACTCTCAACCTAATCCTACGAATGACTTAAAACAACTAAAAGTAAATGATAAAATATTTAGTTTTTCTAGTAATCCCGATATTATTGTTAATCATGCAAATAAATACTTCTCAAAAATAGGTGAACAACTCGCAAAAAATATCGATGTAAACCATACCAACTCCAGTTCACTAAGCTGTAATACAAATTTGCCCAACAACTTGCATTTTAGTCTAAAAAAAATTTCAAATGAAGATACTAGATTGATCATAAACTCATTAAAAAACTCGTCTTCAACTGGCTTGGACGATATATCAAATATTGCCTTAAAAAAACTTGTATCAGAAATAACCACTCCCTTAACAAATCTTATTAACCTAAGCATCCTAAAAGGCCGATTCCCCGACAATCTAAAACACGGAATCATAATCCCAATACATAAAGGAGGCTCTAGAGCGGACATAACGAACTATCGTCCAATTACATTACTAAATTCACTATCTAAAGTCTTTGAAAAAACTATTAATAATCAACTAATTGAATACCTTGAACAAAATAACATACTATCACTCAACCAGTTTGGATTCAGGAAAAATAAAGGCACCTCCGAAGCCCTGGCAACAGTTACCGATTTTCTAAATGAAAACTTAGACAAGGGATCAAAATGCATATCAATATTCTTAGACCTGTGCAAAGCATTCGATACTATCTCTCACTCTAAACTTTTACAAAAACTATCTAATATTGGTATAAATGGTGATGAACTTACTATTATTAGCGATTACCTGTCAAACCGAAAGCAAAGTGTGAAAATCAACAACTGCAATAGCAATCAATTACCAATTAGCTACGGCGTGCCTCAAGGAAGTGTTTTAGGTCCTACCCTGTTCTTAATATACATAAATGAATTATGTAATCTTCAAATAGATGCCAAAATTGTAAGTTTCGCTGATGATACGATTCTCCTCTTCAAATCAAGCAATTGGAATGATGTATACATAAAAGCTAACAGGGGCATAACTGTGGTTAAAAGATGGTTAAACAATAATACACTAACAATGAATGTGACCAAAACTAAATACATTGAATTTAGTATTAATCCTTCCTTAAGAAACCCAGAAAATCAAATTAAAATTTGTGCTTGCAACCTGACAAATCCGATAATATGTGATTGCCCTTATTTAGAACAGGTAACTAAAATTAAATACTTAGGTATTATTTTTGATAGCAATTTAAAGTGGAAAGAACATATAACCTCTACAGCAAACAAACTTAGAAAATTCATTTATTTTTTTAGACAAACTCGCAACTTTCTCAACCTAAGCCAGCTCAAAACAATCTACTATGCACTTTGTCAATCTTTAATAGAGTATGGTATCATAGCATGGGGAGGAGCAAACGCTGCCGCCATTGATCCAATATCTAAAGCTCAGAAACTTATAATAAAGATTATCCTCAAACTACCAATCACAAGCAGTTCGGATGAAATCTTTAGGAAAATCTGTGTTATGGACATTAGGCAACTTTATGCCAAAAACATACTAACATACCTCTTCAAACACAAAACTACTTTTGACAATATCCAAACTGCTCGTGATACTAGAACAAAAGGACATAATTTCTTACAAATCCCTTTCGCTAAAACAACTTTTGGCCAGAGAAACTTTAGATATTTTGCAACAAGGCTATATAATGCTCTCCCACTAGCCATTAGACTGAACGATTTCTTTCTGAAATATAAAACAGACATCAAATCTTGGATCATCAGCCAAGACAGATCCATGATAAATTTTTTTATAAAAATCCCTACATAAGTATGTACTCCAACTAGATGCTGATTAACAAATGTATCATTTATTATTATTATTTATTATTTTCTATCTTTTTCACAATGTCATTTAATGTAGTGAAATATTTAATGTATCAAAAAATATGTAAACATTTTTAATGTATCAAATACGTCTGTCTCGACACAGGTTTATCCTAGTGAGACAGACACCGAAAAAAAAACCTGTAAAAGAAACTTTATATTGATAATAAAAAAAAAAAAAAAAAAAAAAAAAATACGATTAGAGAAGCTGAAAGTATTTACAAAATATTTGCCTCGAGATCATTGCCAATCATAAAAAAAATAATTACAGAGACTATCAGAAATTTACTTTTCGAATGAACACCGTCAGTGATACTTTGAAGATCATTAGTCATTTATATTTAGATCTGTCAAGTTTGGGCAGATTTAGATTTTTCAAAAATTTAAACACATTTCAAAATAAAATAAAATAATTTTGGTACCTCGCTTGGTTCCCTAATCAGTTCCAATTTTGAATATATCACGTACACCTACGCGGATATATACGAATTTCTCTGAATTCGATGATATTACGGTAGTTTATATACGGAATAAATGTCGGTAGTACCCGAGCGGCATTTGGTAGAGTTGTCGACTCTAGTTCCTGGGTAGGAAGGTAAAATCCTCAAAGGTCAAACCCAAATATATGTTTTAAACGAGATTTTAAAATACATGTAATATACTTTGTTTTTTACGGGTTGAATTTTGAACGATTTTCACAAATTTCTTCAAGCATGAATGTTTGTACGAAAAAGAGTTTGCGCCACGCGCCATTTTTTAATATATGCATAATATATTGCACATCACTTATAAATTAATGTGGCATACATTTATGGCACTCACATATCATATTTTAAGCCTTATAAATGATCGCCTTGTTAAAGCAAGGAGGAAATGATACATAAAGTAAACTTATAACCTGACGTCTGGTTGATAATATGATATACCTAGGTATGTGCAGTATAATATGGACACTTGGTTTTAACTCTTCAAGAAATATCCCATTCATATTTAGAAACTTTATGCTAATTTTTACTTAACCAGGTCCGGAACATAAACCTTTACTTCGGTTTATTGTTTTGACAACTTGATATACTTGTCGAATTCCGCTGCAGGCTAATACCCTCAAAATTTATAAATAGCACTTTGTTTCAACAATATTACTACAAGAAACAACTCTTTATGTCGGGAGAAATGGTAAAATATGCTTTAAAGTTCAATTTTCTCTCAATCAAAGTTAAGTGTGAAGGTTAGGAAATACGTATAACTTATTAAAAATAACCTAAACTAACAACCTAAATACCCAATTTGTGCGTGTTTACTTAAACCCCCTAATTTAAATTGATATATATATATTATTTTTTTAATACCGACCGGTTTCGCTTAACACAAGCATCTTCAGGGTATAAAATTAAACTGATGAAAAATTTACAATGTGCAAGCTTATATAGATACAGAAAGAGACAAAACATATTATAAAGGAACAGTGAGAGAGTGAAATTAACATCTTACTGACGTGTTGTCCCTGTAGACATAACTTGGTAACTAATTAGATATCACCTCTCTCTTTCTCTCTATCACTATGTAAGATGTTAATTTCACTCTCTCACTGTTCCTTTATAATATGTTTTGTCTCTTTCTGTATCTATATAAGCTCACACATTGTAAATTTTTCATCACTTTGATTTTATACCCTGAAGATGCTTGTGTTAAGCGAAACCGGTCGGTATTAAAATATATATATATATAAATCGTGGTTACAAACAAAGTTATTGTTTTATTTTTGTGCTGTTAATGCAGTTATAAAGGTTTATTTTTTGGGTATTTGTTGAGACAAGGAATGGGATATGTAATTAAAAAAAATTAAGTAGATTTCGTCATTTTAATTTATTTCCCCCCTCACCCCGCGACTTCAACTTGTTCTCCAACAGATCCGTCCTGGGCTTTTTAGGTTAATGATTTAACATCCGCATAAAACGTTTACTTTTAATTGTAATAATGTAAATCAAAAACTACCCGTCTTTAAAATGAATCAATAAAGTAATTCGGAAGATACAATATTATGACAAAAATAATCAGATTGTACGAATTTGTGCATTTCTTTTTTTTGCAACATCGTCTTGTCACACTATTCTAATTCTATACAGTCGAATTTTTAAACATTATTCCACTATTTGAATGAGTTAATTTGCTTCGTGTCTTCCCGCGACGCCTTCGAATTCTTTTATCAGTTTGCAAGTCATCGCTTCCTTGAGAGCTTCTTCATAGTGCAATATTTATTTATTTATTTCACATAAACGGCACAACATGTGCCATTCACATACTAATTTACAGAGAATAGTACAGCAACATAAGGAATGCAACAATATAAATGTAAGTATAATGGTATAATAGAGTAAATTATATCCATATTTGTTTGTTTTTTATTTGCTCTACTATACACTTATAATTGTATGCATATACCTACTAACTACTTTTTATACATAACACTATGTTCCATCTCAGATCTTATTATTTCTTATTCATGTCGATATTGCTAAATTCTATTAGTTTTTGCTTTTTACAGGTGCAACTCTTATTTTGTTATTTTTTTTTTTTTTTTTTTTTTAAATCTCTGTTATAATGTTCTTTACCTCACGAGTAAGTTACACTCTAATTTATATTGGTTTATCGATTTGTTAAACTCACAATTAATACTGGGTTTAAACACACCCACTTACTTACTTTTTATGTTGAACTTTCTTTTACTTACTATTTCATGCTTGGGTATATTTTATATTGAATCCATCTTATTAGTGTTTTGCTAATTTGCACAAAATTTTATTATATGTGTTGCTTTCTTACAATTAACTCCATTTATCTTCTTATGTTCAACTATTGTAATCAATGTAAATGTATATTTTCATGTAAAAGCCCATTAGGGCGTAAATAAAAAAAAAATAAAAAAAATAATAATAAATAATAATCAGTAAATAGTAAGTAAGGTTAAAAGTATGAAAAAACAAAGAGATATAAATTTAATATAAGTAGCAATCTGTAGTATAGTAATAAGTCAAAGTAAGAAATTATATGTAATAATTTACAAAAAGGTAGTATAAGGAAGAATGAAGTGCTTATAAAATGTCTAAAAAAATAAAATAAAAGATATTAGAAATGTACCTATATAGGTACTATTAGAAAATGAAAGGAATAAAATATATACTATTATAATACGAAAAGGAAAAAAAAGTAATAAATTACGTAAATCTACCGAGAGAATTGCGTGTATAATAATAATGTGCGATACTGCTTGACAGTCCGATAAAGTTGCATTTCATCTGCATTTATGTATATTGTATGACCGAATTAAGGTTGATTGAACTTACGTGGAATATGTGTTTGACGTCCTCCGTGGTCGAGGGGTAACGCTCTTGACTAGCAAGCTGTTTCTAGCAAGTCCCGGCGTGCGCAAGTAAATTTGTGTTATTTCACTAATTATTCATTTAAAAATAAACCTATAGCATATTTAATTTATTCAGAATTGAAACGTTGCTTGGCTTTGGGCTTGTTTGGTGACCAGATCTGAATTTTTGGGTACTTCCCCACCTTCCTCTTCCTCAACTTCTTCCACTTTCCAATACCTTCAGCCTCACAACATACCCCAATTGGGGATGTCATAGTCTCGTTGGCTCTGGACGGTTGGGAGCACGTTGGGACTGTTGTGCGGTTTCACACACAAATAAATATACACATAGAAAATTAATATCTTAATTGGGTTTGTCATCTTGAGAAAAAGTTTCTTAATTCACAGTTATTTAACAGTGCAACAAATAATTATTGTTTGTAAATATTTAAATACCAATACCTACTAACTTCGGTTGTTGGTGCATGGGTAAGTAATGTGAAATATTCGTGCGTAGTACGTAACATTATCCAAGTTCAATGCACCTATCATATCAGTCTACCGATAGAGTAGGTACCAACATTATTTTGTGCATAAAAAATCTTTCATTTGAAATTCGTATTTCTTTTTGTTCAAATGCTTGGCAGATGCTTCTTATATTTTTCATGATTACTAATATTCAGTAATGTTAAGGTAAAGTTTGTTAATAAATACTTCAGCTACACAAATTCTTCAATTATTATTATAACCCGTGATATTTGGTGCAGTTATTTATTTAAAAAAAATACTTTATGATCAGGGATTTTAAAAGACGACCAAGAATCTATCTTTTGAATGAACGCCGTTAGTAAATTTGAAATATTACGACATCAGTCGAAAATTTTAACAAAAGATGAACACATTTAAAATGTGCAATAATTAATATGTTACCTACTTACTTTATCGCTTGTCGGAATGGTTCACACGCAAAATCAAAGCATATCCCAGTTAAAGAGTTCATTCAATTCGAGTTACACATAGACACCACCGAAATTATTATTTTAAGGCGATGTCATACGTAGTAATTCAAAATCATATGTTTTTGGTTTGAAAATTTGGTCGCCTAGAAATGATTCAGATGCTTTAATTAAATACTGCGAGTAGAATACATCTTGGCCTTTGAAATAATAGAGTATTTTTTAGATAAGTCTTTTTATAAGCCCAGAAAAAAATAGTGTAAATGCCAATGAAAACTGCTTTAAAGTTCAAAATCTCCTACTTACGAACCCATTTTCAGTTATGATTTTATTGTATAATGTGGCAAATTAAGTTATTTATAAAATGATCGAAAAAAAATTAAATATTTATGCCTGAACATCCACAAAATAAAATAAAAGGCACTTTTTGGTTATGTTTTTTCATGCATAAATCAAAACAGGCGGCACCATCCGCCGGGAATTAAGCGGGAATTTAAACCTTATCGCCATCTACGTAAGGAGTGTTATTGATAGCGGCTCAATTTAAAATATTACACGACGTAGTGCATCGCCTTAAAATAAAAAAAAAATAATTTCAAAATTATTATTATTTTGAAAAATAAAATCGTGTAGCACTGTGCAAGTATTGAGTCTGTGCATAAATAAGTGTTATTTCGGGGGCCGCCGCGTCGCGGAGCGCCGAAATCTCTGTTGACTTTGGAGCAGTGCCGCGGCCACCGGCCACAGATCACCGCGGGTCATCACCTAATCCACGCAGGAATATACTTTTTTATAGCGCCATAAATCTCAACACGGTGCACTCGGCTAGACGCGTCATGAGACCAGCTGTCAAAACAAAAAGCAGCTGATAATTTTGAAAATTAAATATCTACTTATCGAACTAAATGATAATCAAAGAAATTGATGGAAGACTTCGATGATGATAGCCAACCTCAAATTGGAGAAGAATAAAGTAACTAACTAACAGTGGCATGCAGTCCACGAAGGCAGAAAATCTGTGACTACCCTAAGAAAATGTTAGGTAATATCTTGGAAAAAACAAGAAAACTAGAAGCGCGTTTCGTAAAAATTTGAGTATTGCTGATTTATTAAAATTCTGTTGAAAACGTGATTGCAATCCATTTTCAAATAAATTATCAGTCAATTCAAAATATATCGGAACACGTGTTCTCATGCAGCTCCGCTTTTCCTTATGAATATAATGACGAAATTCGACAATATTAGAATTTTTATGAACACATGATCCGACATCCTAATAACATATTTGTGTTTTACCGATAGTTTATTAGGAGTCCTGTCAATTCATTCGATAAAGGCCCGCAGTCCCTTTTTTAACAGGAATAGTAATAATTTGAAAAGATTTTTAATAAATTAGTAATATTTTATATTAGTAATTTTACTCCATCCAATTTCGCCCAAATTTAGCGCTTTTATTTCAAATTCAAAAAAATACAGAGTACAAAGGGTACGGCTTAAAGGTTACATCCTATTTCTTCCAGCTAACTCAACAAATACACATTATATTACATAACCCAACAATTACATGTGTAAATAAAAAAAAAAAAAACAGAAGTATTTAATTTATGTAAGGTATTTAAGGTTGACATTTGTTTAAAATAAATGTTTTTAGCGATGATTTAAATTTAAGTATGTCGGTTATTTGTTTGATGCTACGTGGAAGGTTGTTATATACTTTAATGGCCATGTAGTGTGGTCCTTTTTGAAATATAGTTTGTTTGCTTTTGGGATTAATAATTTTATATTTACATTATTATTCATTATTTTTTTCTTCGTTTCATTTACACTCGCCTAGATCACAGATCTCCACCCATTTGAATTTCATTAACACAATTTTATATTGGAAATTTAAGCCTCGATTACGCAAAAATTTGGACCACGTAACATGCCCACATAGCACATTAAACTTATTTCGGTTGGTTTAAGTAACCTATTATTTTACGTTAAAAAATACGTGACATTCTAAAACGTGTTCTCAACTTACTTATTTTTATTTACTTACTATTATTATTATTTATTATTACTTATCTGTTCATATTTAACAATTTTTATTCTCAAATACTCGTTGTTATTTTTTGTTAATAATTATTCATACTATCCCTCATGTCATCGTCAGTGTGATCACCCTATGGTAATATGGTTGTGGCTGATAAGCCCCACAGGTAACATTTCTTTTATTTATTTTTTGATACTTTGTAAGACTTATTTAATGTAATGTGTATCATTTCTGAGCACAAACTGTCTTCTGTTTTAAATTACGTTTTAGTTTTAATGTTCTTGTTTTGTCCTGTGCACTGTTATTGTTATTCGTTGTTTTGTCATCGCTTTGTATAAACTGTACATTTAGTGTTGTAGTATTATTAGATCTGTATTGGGTAAGGCGCACTGTAGGAATAATTTTAAGAAAATGACCATTAATACTAAATTACCGTTTTTAATTTGTTATAGTAAAGCGCACTTGAAGTGAAATGAAATTAAACTGCGCTATATAAATGCTATTTTATTATTAAAAAAATACATAAAAACTTACACCCCGTGATTTTTTATGTGACTGTGCTAGTATAATATATAAAAAAAATTAATTTAGCTGTTATTATTATTATGAAATAGCAAACAGATATGGCAATAAATTCTTACCCAAACTTGAACTGTGCACACAGTCATAATACACGCCACTGCTTCATGGAGAAAAATGATCTTGGTAAAAAAAGTGATAGCATGCCCATTTCATGATAAAATATTAGTCATTCAGAATATATCGAGAACACGTGTTCTTTTCCTAATACATAACATGACGGAATGCGACAATACCAATATGTTAATATCAATATCAATATTTGTATGAACGCGACAATATTAGTATGTCATTTTCAATATCAGGATTTGTAGGAACACGTGTTCCGTCGTCCTCATAAAACAATCGCTTTTGACTGATTATTTGTTAGAGAACTCTGTCGATGCATTCGTTAAAGGCCTACAGTTCCGTTTTTTAACAGGAAAAATAATAATTTGACCAGATTTTAATAAATCAACAGTATTTTTCTCCGTGTAACTTACTAGCCATCATGCCATTTCCTTTCGGGATAGGGAGAGAGGTCAGATCTCCCATGATCATGTCTCGGCAATCTTGGCATATACCTCCTCTTCGCTTCGTTCACATTGAAACATACCCACTCTACTGATGTAGGTACGGAATCAAATAATTAAAATCTCTTGCTTTAGCCATGTCGTCCAAGAGACCTCGACTACCTCAAGTACAATTCACATATTCCCACTCCTTTCTGTGGTAAAGTATTCCAATACACCGTATTCCACGCCCACACCGCGAAACTTTGGGGGTGATTATTAATGAAAAATTTATTAATGCCCAAATAAAAAAGTCATGGTAAGTTTCTAATTTTTGTTTAGTTTCTTAAAAATTTCTATGAACGCACCTTTACAATTATTCTATTATTTCTTCCCACTCGGTCAGCATTTCCACGACTTGAAATGTGAGGGTGACTATAAAGTGTTATTTTTGTTATCCGAAAAATTGCATTACTCCCAAAAGTAAAGCTACGATTACACTGGAAAATTATTATTTTGTGTATGTTTTTATTTGTTAAATAGAATTGGTTTGTTTAAAACACTATCCTACAATTATTTCTTAGATTACCATGAATAACCGCCCCAAAAGTTTAAACCATGTAAATAGTTATTATAAACAATAAAATATTACAACAATATAACTGTAAGAAATAAAATGTATCTCTAAACCATACGAAATAAATGTCAGTCCTACCCGTTAGGCATTTTTGAGGTTAGTACAGTTGTCAACTCCAGTTCCTGGGTAGAAACACATTTTTGAAAGACACTTTAAAATAGATGTAATAAAGTTAAAAAGTATTCGTTATTTAAGTGTTGATTTTATCCATCCGGTACATCACTATACAAGCAAATCTATTTACCAATACATATGATGACTGTATTAAGTAAAATTAGGAACTAATAACTCCATTAAGTACCTACCTACCTATCATTATTATTATCTCAAAAAATATATACAAGTATATGAAAAGGTATTTCGTCATAAAAAAACAATTACAGACAGCCTTTCCGTAGGTATCTACGCATAAAGAGGATTTAAAAAATAATAATTTGTAAGAAAATAACAATATTCGTTTTCGGGCATGAAAACACAAACCAAACCTCATTCGCCCTGGAAAGTTACAAGAATAGGAAGCAAAAAAAAATCTGCATTAACAAACATTTTATTTGTATGTGTATTTCCATTTGTGTTAGGTACTAGTCCAAGCTCGTGACGTAGATCGAAGTCCAGTTGGAGTCCCAATTGAACTTTCCACTAGATACAATATTATTATTTGGTAAATCTTGAAGTTAATTTCTGCTGTCTGGAACCCACATGATAATATTAATGTACAAGCAATTGAAAAAATATAACCTAAATTATTACGTTTTCTAAGTTTTAAAATGGATTTTTCAGCAATTTTGTTGAACTAAAACACTCTTTTAAATAAAATAAATATACATAAATTGTCTGACAGAAGGATTTTCATCAACTTGTTATTTCTATGTATATAAAATTCTAAATGATGCATTGCATACTCCGAAATTGCTTGAATTGAAAAGCTTTCGAATTTCACTACGTAATGTTTAGTACAGAAATTGTGGTGCTAACTACCATATGTATTCCTCATTGCCCAGAAAACTTATGGAGGGAAATATGTCAGTGGATATCTTTAATTTATAACTTAACAAATAGAAATGATTGATAATCAGACAGTTCAGTTATGTATAATAAATACGTACTGTATTAATATATCATTTTTACTATTCGTATGTAAAAGCCCCTAAAAAGGGCGTTAGTAAATAAGTAATAAATAAATAATAAAATAAATAATTTCCTCGCACTTTCGTACATACGAGGCGAATTTAAGTCAATGAAATGTTTTTTTTAACAGTAAACATGTGGTAATAGGTAGTGAATTGTAAAAAAAGTCGGGGACCCCGAGGAAGATTTGACACAATATTATATAATAACTGTTGACTTTAGCAGCCACCTCTGTTCTAGAGCCCCAAAATACTTAAAAAAAAATTGACTCATTGGAACGTGCGGTCCGTTTGATATTTTTCCCTGAACTGAAACAAATCTCAGAGGCTTGAAAAACTTAGTTTATGTTATGATAAAACTTAGTCAAGTTGTCCGTGTATATACGTAATGATCTGGTATCTCCCCACATAAAATTAATCATATTTAGTTCAGTAAGCTTTGTAAAGAACATTCATCAAAACGAGGGAATGATTCCTAGTTAGTAAATAAGTCAGTAAGACAGTGAGTAGGACCGGTGGCGTGCATTACTCTATGACCAAGGAATCTTTCGGTGATGGTTGTGACCAACTGAATAAATGAGCATACAATATTTGGATATGTAGATAATGATTATTTTTTTCATTAAATTATTTTAATAAACTTATATGGTAGAAGTCGGGACGTCCTTGGAATAAATGCACGAAGGAAAATAAAAAAAAAATGAGTAATATAGCTGATTTATTAATAATCTCTTCAAATTATTCACAAACCACTTAAAATGGGATTGCAGACCCTTATCAAATGAATTAAAGTCTTAGTAAAATATAAATGTATTATCACGATGTCGGAACACATGTTCAAAAATTCCTAAAGCCTGCGACAGATCACGCTATATTTTCGTGGTTTAATATAGCGTGATCTGTCACAGTGGCCAAATGATTCGCACGTTTGGGGAGTTAGGGGGGCCCGGGTTCATGGGGGGTGAGGTTTATAACCAGCGGGCCGGATCGGGATCGACACACTGTCTCCAGATTCCCATCCACTACCCACCTATCGTACCTTTTTGTTCCCTGATCTTCCCCTCCTTCATTTTCTTATGGCATACCTAAAGATAACAGGGAAATTATTTTTCTCAGAACCTCCTTTGTGGAGATAACGTAAGTGAACCAAATATTCGAGTCAAACCACATCAGGAGTCAGAATAACAGAAGGGTATGTATGAGGCGATGTATGAATTTGAATGAAGCAAGGTTTGTGAGCCAAGACTGATTTGTTTGGCGACCCATCTTCTCTGCCCACTCTTTTACATATTTGTGTCTATACCTACAGAGATTTACTATTTTTATGATAATTATGTTCCGCCAGAGCCCATGAGCGTTGCGACTGTTGCGACTGTTGCGAGCTGTAAATTCAAGTCTACTTTTCACAGAACTACTAGTTTTCATGGGTTTTCAGCCTTTATGGACTGCACGCCACTGGGTAGGACTTAGAAGAGCGTGATAGTGGGAAAATCTCTGTCGTGTTTTGATAAGGCAGTCGGGCGGGGAATATGACGCCTGCCAAATTCCACGGGCGCAGCGCGGCACGGGGACTCGCATCGGGACCCGTTTATTAATAGCCAGCGTTGGCCACATATTTTATACCGGCACATACCATATCTACCGGAAATTCCTAGTACGCAGGAAGTGTACGTGCTATGTACAAATATAATAAATTAGTTATATAGTATTTGATATTATCTATACTGACTATAAAGAAAAATATCTGTATGCAAACTGTGAAGCCGTTTATTGCATATTTTTTCTGTCTAGAATTACAACTCGCAATGCGGTCGAGTGGTATGTAGGCAAATCAGTTAGACAATTTAAGGCGATGCACTACGTCGTGTAATATTTTAAATTGAGCCGCTATCAATAACAACCCTTACGTAGAAGGCGATAAGGTTTAAATTCCCGCTTAACACCATCCGCCTGTTTTGATTTATGCAAGAAAAAAACATGGCCAAAAAGTGCCTTTTATTTTATTTTGTGGATGTTCAGGCATAAATATTTAATTTTTTTTTGATCATTTTATAAATATCCTAATTTTCCACATTATACAATAAAATCATAACCGAAAATGGGTTCGTAAGTAGGAGATTTTGAACTTTAAAGCAGTTTTGATAGGCCTTTACATTATTTTTTTCTGGGCTTATAAAAAGACTTATCTTAAAAATACTCGATCATTTTAAAGGCCAAGATGTATTCTATTCGCAGTATTTAATTAAAGCGTCTGAAACATTTCTAGGCGACCAAATTTTCAAACCAAAAACACATGATTTTGCATTACTACGCATGGCATCGCCTTAAGGGGCGGGTATAACAGTGGCATAGCTATAGCATTCACGCGGGGGGGGGGGGAGAGTTCGACTCTAAGGGTGGGTTAGGGACTATTTTTTGAGACCTTTAATTAACTAACTAATTATTTACGTCACATTGATAAAAGAGATGGTGCAAATAATATTGTAGTATTTTCCTGTAATGTAATCTACCAATACCATACTATTTTTTTCCTACGAAATACTGAGGAAAATGTGGAGGGGGGTTGCATCTCCTACACCCTCCCACCCTTGGAGTATGTGTACCTACCGCCGCCTCCGGAACCATTTATTGGATAACCTACTCCTCTGCTATAGATCATCCCTAGTGACTCGCTGCATTTGAGGCCGATAGAGGGGAACTTTTAAACTCTCCAGTCGGACTATCTCGACCCATCTCACACCTCAGTGAGAGCGATAGATTCATAAAGATCCCTAGATTCCTACTCACATCTCATACCTTTTTCCTTCCCATAATTTCCTCTCCTTCATTTCCTTAAACACATTATCGACCGTCCACACATTATCCCAAAGATGACATAGGCCCTGAGGGAAATAATTTACCTCATGGTCTCCTGCGTGGGGCTAAATTAAAAAAAAAATACAACCGTAACTCCTGGACACACTAGCCACAACTTCCTACCCGACCCTCATACCTTTTTCCTGACCCTGAGGAAAAAAATCAGGGCCTCCTATGTGGAGTTAATGTAAAAAAATTAAAAGCGTTTTAAGATGTTAAAAGTAAGGGCAGTGGTTGGGTTGGTACTTGGTACTTAGGTAGGGGCTTCTATATTCTGCCTCAGAAATTCTCTAATTTTACGGCCTTTTGTTCGCCGTTCCCGGAATAAAAAGCGAAAGGAAAACAGTTTCAGTTTTAAAGCCGTGGGGTGGCAGCGACCGTATTGAATACAACAACAAATTGAGCGACTGTTTTGGGCCGATTGGCGCGCTACGAGCATTTGGGCGGAGACAAAAGCGGGGGTGAGGCGGCGGCCAACGCTGGTTGGCGAGCCGTTTACGTAACCAAGCCATGGGCGTATAAAAGATAAAAAAAACCTAAAAAAGAATGTAAAATAAAGTTAAATAAAACAATATCAATTAAATTAAATTAAATGGACTTAAATAAAATAAAATAACAATTATTATCTTAATAAAATCTAAAATAATTAAAATTTTAAACCTCCTAATGTTCTTCACCAATTAATTTGAAATTTTGACACTAAATAAACTTATGTATGCACAGACAGACTGAGCCATAGTAACGCGTGGCGATGTACAGCTAGTTTTCTTTATAAATGCTTATGTTACATTTAGTTTGTACCTAAGTAATCATTTTTTATAGCATTGTAATCCAAAAAGGAGAAAAAATACATTTTTAATATTAATTTTATTTAGTATATGATATTTTATCCCTGTAATTTCGAAGAAATGCGTTTGTATGATGAAATTAACTCGTTAATTCAAAACTTCATCTATTCATAATGTTTATATTTTTACATCTAAAACATGCCCCTTACTAATGGGCATGTTTTAGATTTTGTGCAGCTGAAAAACTACCATTACTCTGAATTAAGGGTTGGTTATCGGTTGTGTAGGGTTCTAAAGATGTTTAGTAAGGCCCAAAATCTTACATTATATTGTTTACACTTTATGCAAAATAACTATAATATATTTGTCTTCACGAAACAGGCAGTTGCCTAGTGTGGTTATTAAATGTATCAATTTCTTGAAATGTCAATACAATATTCATTAAGGCGATGCCACACGCAGTAATGCAAAATCATGTGTTTTTGGTTTGAAAATTTGGTCGCCTAGAAATGTTTCAGATGCTTTAATTAAATACTGCGAGTAGAATACATTTTGAAATGGCCTTTTTTTGGCCTTTGAAATTATCGATTATTTTTTAGATAAGTCTTTTTATAAGCCCCGAAAAAAATTATGTATAAGGCCTATGAAAACTGCTTTAAAGTTCAAAATCTCCTACTTACGAACCCATTTTCTGTTATGATTTTATTGTATAATGTGGCAAATTAAGTTATTTATAAAATGATCGAAAAAAAAAATATTTATGCGTGAACATCCACAAAATAAAATAAAAGGCACTTTTTGGCCATGTTTTTTTCTTGCATAAATCAAAACAGGCGGATAGTGTTAAGCGGGAATTTAAACCTTATCGCCATCTATGTAAGGGTTGTTATTGATAGCGGCTCGATTTAAAATATTACACGACGTAGTGCATTGCCTTAATTAATTTATTGCACAATTTGTATAGCGTCGTTTTTGTGAAATATCACCTCAGGGGCGCTTTACAGTTGATGATGGTATTAAAACAATATGAATATTACAAAAATAGAGTGAAGTTAAGTTAGGTAAAATGAAGAACAGGAACAGGTGACACGAAGATAGAAGATGGAGACTCTGCAGCAAGAATCCTAGGTGGTGAAGAAACTGGACCAGCTGCTGCAGCGAGAGAGTCCACCAACAGTGCCAGCACGAGGTTCCTCATCCGTCCAGGTATGCGTCTGCTGCTAATAAAGCGCTGACACAATATCCTCAGATAGATATAAGACCTTGGCAGCACCGCTGTGATGTGATATTCTTATTTGGTGAAATAATATAAAACAAATTTTAATTTAGATTTTTTCACCAAGTCCATGTATTTCAATGATAAATCAAATAAAATTAAAAAATAATAAATAAAAATCAAACAATATAAAAGTCGAAATAAAAAGCACGAGTTTTAAAGGGTTTACAATTTAACGTTGAAAGATTGACGACCTCTCGAAACGATGAACCTGCAACGGCAGTCCCTTAAAACGCAGTTTATAATCCCGCCTTTGTTGGCCTTTATCTGTTACATTTAAAGCCCGTGGCGTGTGATGATGGGCTCACTGTGACATGCCACGGCGGCCAACAATGGACCCACCGCGGGAACCATTCAGACTGGGACAATAGGACGATTGTGGCTTCACGAGAGGTGCCCACCACTGTTTGCTTTACCCTCATTCAATTACAGGGTGCAATGCTGCAGGCGAAGAACTGCGCAACTCATTTCTAGTTACTAGTTGCTCAGTGTAGTATCTTTTCAATTCAGCCCACTGTAAACGCTGTATCACTTTGCATTGTTCAATTATAGGGTGCGATATTGAATAGGTACTGCAAGTTCAAAACGTTCACGGTGGGCCATAGAACCATGAGCTTTATACATTTAACACTTTTATCAGTGTAGTATACGTATCTAACTAACTAACTAACCATCACGCCGTTTCCCGCAGGGGTAGGCAGAGAGGACAGACCGCCAAACAACTCGGTCTTGGCACACACTCCTTGCCTCATTCACATTCATACATACTCTTCTATTATTCTGACTCTTGACATGGCCCGACTCAAGTATCTGATTCAATTGGTCGTGCCATGTCTTCCTCCGGCGTCCCCGACTTCTGCTACCATTCACATAGGCATCGTATATTCTCATTACACTTCTTTCTTCGCTCATTCGCTCTACATGCCCAAACCATCTAAGCGTCCCTTTCTTGATCTTACTCATTACGCTTACATCCGCCTTGCACTCTTTGCGGATCTCCACATTTCTCACACGATCATACATGGTTTTACCATACATACGCCTCAGGGATCTATACGGGATCTACGATCTATATACTACATAATGCAGTAATACAAATTTAACTGATAGCATGGAAATAATAAAGTATTTATTTCCAAGTAATTTTGATGGCCTCCTTGGTCGAGGGGTTGTCGATTGCTAGTCGAGAGCCTTCGACTAGCAAACCGAAGGTCGCGGGTTCAAATCCCGACGTGCGCAAGTAATTGATGAATTTGTGTTATATTACAATTTATTCATCAAAAATAATACGTAGTTTACTTGCGGCACGCTTCAGAGTGGAATATACTCTCAGTACGCCCTGGTGTAAGACCATTATTCAGAATTGATACGTTTCTTGAAATGGCTTCATCTCCTTCCCCTCCCTACTACCATCAGTCTCACAACATACACCTATTGTTGGGGATGCCATAGCCTCACTGGCTCCAGACGGTAAGGACCAGTTGGGATTCTTGTGCGACCACCCTAGCCAGGAGTACTCATGTCCCGGTGCGACCGGTACGCCAGGGGGCACTTATTTGTTAGGACTTGGAACACGTGCTCTGAGGATTGGAAGGAGGTTGAAGTTTAATTCCTTGGTTCTACTTTATAAAAATACGCAATATACTGAGTAAAAATGATCTGTATTGAGTATATACTAAAGTCTTATCCCATATTCCCATATTCTGCACGTAATCACGTACAGAAAACGGGATTATTGGATGGGGATTTGCCTCAAACACTTACATGAAGCAGCTCGTTAAAACACAAAAAGTAATAATAAAAATATTCATGAATGTAGGTACCCATTAGAACACCATCAAAATAACATTTAAAAAACTCTAATCATTTCAGTATTATAAAACTCTACTCAAATTTAAAATAACAAAATGAATACCCTACTGACCAATACACCCACACTACAAGGAAAAAAATCTTAAATATACTGAAAATACCAACACTATATGGGTAACTAAACACGAAGATGAGGAAATCATTAAAATTATGAAGTAACATCTTCACAACTTACAGTCAACAAACGTGAAGATTTTTTATTTTGTGAAAACCAACAAGCACGATGATAAAATTCGAATCAGTAATAAACTAAATGCAGAAGTTTGATCCTGCGTAAGTAAGTACTTACGAGATTGCATTTATATTGCGTAGGTACATACGTAGATACTTTTGTGTGTGGATAGATAATAGATTTCAGTGTGAATATTTGTGAAGGGTAAATAAATTAGTTAGGCAATTTTCATCCCGCGGATGAACGGCCCGGGGCGCAGAAGAGCGAGGGATGGATGGAAAGGAAACAGTATCAGCCGCTGCGGTGAGCCGCGTGCCCTGCAGCGCGGCGCGATTGCGGTGCGCTGCGGATTATCCGGGATCACATTATTGGGGGATTTACCCAATTTTAATATGGTATCCCTTCTGATTCTCATCAATAAATTTGAGATCCTTCTGACGTTTTCAGGCTTCTTCACAAGTATCACAGTAAGTAACGAACTGGTGTGATGCTAGGACATGAACTAATATGCCTTTCTTCGTAGGAACACGGAGGATAATGAGAATTGCTAGTTTAATGAGAATATAAACGATTGTAGGCCATTTCCTGATAAACTTGTAGTAACATACGAATATATTATCACAATTTTAGTTTGTTTGAACGCAGCGTGAATTTCTTCGTCGTTTTCCTTCTCGTCTTGCACCATGTGCACGAACAATTAGCGGTTGGCTGAGCGTCTCTTGCATACCTGCAAATAAACTTTCCGTTAAAAAAGAGCACAATTTTTATAATTTCTAGCAAAAATGGCACCCAAATGCCAAGTTATGCGGTAAAACAACAGACCGGAAATTGGTCAAATAAGCAGTAACAATAATTCCGCAATCTTTAGGTGTGTATTGCTCCATTACTTGTTGTGAACTAATTCTTTATCTGTCTTCAACATAAATGTCAAAGCCCAATGACGATTGACGCCATTTGAAAAATATTTAAATTATGTAATAAATTTTGCCCCACCTTGTATATATTATTTTAAAGACATAAATTGTGACATAACACAAATTAATAAAATAAAATTTACTTGCGCACACCGGGATTTGAATCGGTAACCTCCAGCTTGCTGGTCGAGAGCCATACCCCTAATATTATACGAATTAAATAATGATTAATTACACATATTTCCTCGAATGACCTCCACTTCTGGACCCCTAGACCCGCCTCTAAGTATTACGTATCAATAATTTTCGAATTTCCAACAAAAAAATTGCATTCAGTCTCATTATGTAAACCAGTCCCGGGTCTTTTGAAAGGAAATATAATAAATTAGTTATATTCTAATCGAGTAGCTACACAGACAGAAGATAAATCCTCGAGCGCGATGCGGATTGTACGAAACCACCGCGGCCCGGGGGAGTTTATTTATTCCGTTGAGTTTAATTGCAAAAACATTTCTAACAATGGGAACATATTCTACGAACGCAACCCTCCGCTAGTCCATTGGGGAGAACTAATTCGTGTAAATTAGGCACATGCTTTAATTTATCACGTGGAGTTGAACTCTTAGCAGGTACTAAGCACGTTTATAAGTAGGTGTCTGGAAGTACTATGCGGATGTATTTGTATACGTTTTTTCACAGTTTGACAGTTTTTTAACAGTTTTTGACACGATCACGATATTCTACACGGAGAAAAATGAGTATTGCTAATTTATTAATAATATTTTCAAATTATTGGCAATCCAGTTACAAACGGGATTGCAGGCCGTTTCCTAATAAACTTTCAGAAAATTCCTAATATTATATCGGAACACGTCTTCATTGATATATAGTTCATTCGGCTTGATAATATGTAATGACGAAATGCGAAAATATTAGGATTTTAATGAACACTAGCAATATTCATTTTTCTTCGTGTTTTCTAACAGTAATATATTGTAGGTTTCCATAAAATATTGCAACATTTGTTTGAAAGTTGTCGAAAAGATGCGGAATACTTTTGACTTAACAATACATGATTTAAGAATTTATAGTTAAATAACATTTAAAATATTTTAAATTTATCCTTAATACACTCAAAGTAAAAATAAAACTAATAACGATGGTATAACAATGCACACCCGCTGTATAAATAAATACTATATTTCTGCAATGATCTATCTTATTACTAACTATAGACTAGTCAAACTATTATCAATTTATGTATTACAGATTGCATCCACAGGTTCGTCGATCAATAATACAAACTATATGTATAATGCATTTGATCAACGAAGGTGATGCTGCTAATGGACATATATTACAATTTATTTACTTTCTGTACACGAAGATAGTACGAGTATGATACTGGACCATATTTACCTGGGACGTCACTTGAGATTTTTACTGTTTATCTCTTAGAGATATTTGGATACAGTTCGCAGTCAAATGACTTAATTGGAACACGTTTAATTGGAAATGATTTAATTTATTATTATTATTTTTTTTATTTCTATAAAAATTACATACAATGTTATTTATACTTTACATTATACTTTACGTTATACTTTAAAGTTGAAAATACAGAAACAGTGTTATGGGGAAAAACAGTGTATCACAGTCTTAATACATGAAGTTACTCCTTAGTAGCCATGATTTTAATATTAAAGAGAATTAATGGAGCGATTTTCTTTTAATTCATATGGCAATTTATTAAAAATTAAAGGTATTATGTATTCAAGAGTTCTTTGACCATATTTGTTTTGGAACACAGGTACTTTCATTCCTTTATTTTGTATGAAACGTGTATTGTGTACATGATCCACCATTGTTTTATACGGACTGTCAGATATATGCTGTAATACAATTTTTTGCCGCATAAGGGCACGAATCGGTAATACATTTATTGATTTATACATGATACTAATGTCTCGCCTCTGGTTAAAAACGGTTTTGCTTACTAACAACTTTACCATGGCGTTTTGAATCATTTGTACATGTTTTATGTTGGTTTTGCACGATTGACCCCATGAATTTATCCCATATCTTACGGTAATAATTCTGGTATTTATTTTAAATGTAATATTTATGTTCTTTTAATGAGCGTATTTAGGAGAGGAAAACCATCTCTTATGTTGTGCGGTACAAAAGTATAAGGATTTGATTAGAATTTTTTCTTCCCAAATGTAATAAGTATATAATATATAATCTTCGAATAATGTAAATCCAATAAGAAAAGTGTGATTATGAAATATTGTAGGCAATACGAGAATGCTACTCTAAGGCAGAATATATATAATTAAATTAAGTGTATGGTCCAAACTAAAAACTGACCTTTTTGAGCTTACACTTAAATTAAATATACCTACCTGACTGAGATTAGCATTCTTCTATTGCCTATAATATATCCCACTTTTCTTATATCTTGGAATCGGAACTGAAACCTGAGCTGGGGTAGAGTTTTTTATCGTAATTGCTGTTCATAGACGTGGCTTATCAGTTAGATATTTAGTTCTAAGACCTTAGAACTTAACCGCAAAAGGTGGTAACTAACGTGAGAAGTCATCTCAGATTGGGATTTTAAATGTTTACCATCATTATCTTCGTTGATCCTTTGAGCAGAAGGAACCAATGGAGAAATCAAGGCGGTCAAATGCAGGTGATGTATCAAGATATTTACGCCAAAAGCTATGTCCGGAAACTATATACATATAAGAAAAGTATGATTAGAAGTATATATATATATATATATATATATATATATATATATATATATATATATATATATATATATATATATATATATATATAGAGCTTAATTTAAAACTCACATTTTCAAACTGTTATTTCCATAAAGTCAGAAATTTTTCATATTCACAATCCGCAACATGGTAAATAACTAAATTTGTACATATTTTGAATAACTTTTCATAATTTCATATTTAAACCTAAATAGAATTTTTAAGGTCATTTTATAAAAATTCACCAGTCCTAAAATTAAACAATAAAAATATTAATATTGACAATAAATATCAACTCTATTTTTTGCCACCAATCATCTAAAAATTGTAATATCAATAGTAATGGAGTATGAAATAGTACATGTATTATGTGCAGTGTTTTTAATATAATGTCCCCTGACTTAATCTGAAAATTGTGTTTATCTGAAGTGACCTGCCAGTATGTTTTTTTAAATGTATCTCTTTGCACATAATTCGATAGAGCCTAGGAACATTATTATTTTTAAATTTTTTTATTTAATAATTAAACAGTTTACAATGTATAATAATATTTGCTAACAATAATGATATACAAAAATTAGTTTTCACATTTTTTAAAAAAATTTTTGATGTAATTATTATTATTGAATATTATTATTTGTACAGCGCCATTGGGATGATTTTTCACTAAAGCGACGCTGAACAAATGATTCAATCATTATTATTATATATTTTTTTTTCCGTAAAAAGGATATTATTAACGGTTATTTGAGGCGAATGTAAGTATAAAAGTTAATGACAGTTTTTCTATTTTGTGACACGGGTCAAAACTTAGTTGCTGAATTGTCCGTAAGTGACGTTGAAAATGTCGGTGGTCAATGCAGAATCGTTAAACAAGTGAGTAGTTATATTATATTATTAGTAATTAGGTAATTAATTAATTCGGTAATTACATGTAACCCTCTCCACGAACCGTTTGCATGGATAGGTATATTTATTTAGCATTAGGTAACAAGGTATGGATAGATACATAAAGGAAATATATATATATATATTTTTTTTTAAAAGAAAGACAAACATTCCCGGGTTACGAATAACCCAACAATGTTTGAAAATCTCCTACTACCATGTAATACTAAATATCTTTCTAATACATTCTAGGAGTGCAACCAATGTCTTTGATTTCAAAGATCTTGTGTTACGTGTGATTTATTTCGTGAAAATCACATCATCAGGCCCCCAAGTAAAAATTAAAAAAAAGAATATTTATTAATATGTAAAATTTGAAATGTATGTATCAAATTCTCAAACTGAATACCCTACCTGTTTTTGCTTATACCTACAGAGTGTTATTTTTCTATTTATTTATTATTATTCGTGACGTATCACTAACAAAACGGGCAAAACCCAAAACTTGTATTTTTAAATGTAAGTATTTTAGTTATTCTCTCGCTTTAAGCCGCAGTTGTAAATATATTATATGTCATTAAGTCAGTAGTTATGAGTCTTAGTGGAAGTTACTAGATATATGTCTATATTTATTGTTCAATATATACATATATTTGTACAGCACCCTTTAGGTGATTTTCCACGAATACAGGGCTATATAAATCAGCCAAATATTATTATAAGTATTCTAAGGTTACTACTGCCTTACTACTCCAATAGGTCGATTGTAAAACATTATTTAAGTGTTTTTTCCACGCTTTTAGACACAAAAAATCCCTACCCTCGCCCATTAAATTACATCAAAACATATTATTATATTTATAATTAAACGCAAAATTTACACATAGTTATTATTAGAATTGCTTCCCACTGAGTGAGAGGGTTAAATCTCCGACGCGTGCGTTCAGCGATAGCGCTAACCCCAAACCAGCCGCGCCCCGGGGGAAGGTGGGGGTGGGGGTGCCTACCCATTCCACCCACCCACCGTTCTCTCCGAGCTGGCGGACGTACAATTTATGCTTTATTATTGAGATTTGAAAAAAAATCATCAAAATTTATACAATAAAGAGAAAAATGGTTTTTCTCATGGACATTGAAATTGATAAACCAGCCAATTAGGGAAAGGGGAATAAACCAAGTTGCGCGGAGCGCGAGAGGCAACATTACCGTCTCCCTTTCTGTGAGTTGTCAATAAATGAATTTGACAGTATATAGGCAACTCAAAATGTAAAATAAAAAAATAAGAACTTAACTACAAATCCTCCAAAGTCGGGTTTGTTTACAAAATCGATTATTTTGTAACATTATTTAGACTCTTTTGAAAAACCTACTGCGCTGCAATCCTTTGCCTTACTTTAGCGAACTTTACTTTTCTGCACAGGTCATGGTTATTTCAATGTGCGCTCTTCGGCGGTCAGTGTACGACTGATGTCGTACTTTATTCAAAGCATTCTCGAGCCCTCCTGGTGCCAAATATATGGTCAGGTGGTTTTCCTCCAGCTCGTCGAAACGAAATCCAGATTTCTTATTAGGGCAATTATATTAATTTGGAAGTCTACGGTATAACTGCGAATTTAAAAAAATCTGATAACGATGTTATATTTTTATGAAACCACGTATATGTTATATAGGTTGGTACCTTATTATTTGTAGTAAGGAGTAACTCTAACGAAATGTTAAAGTAAATTCAAAGATGGGAAATAGAGATAATATATTAGAAAAAATAAACCTAACCTAACGAGGACTTCTGCCTGCCTATCAGATTTACATATCTTTTCAACGTCACTTATAGACAGTTCACCAACTATTTTTTGACCTAGTAAAACTGCCCCCATGACCTTTTATACTTACGTGTACCTCAAATTTGTGATCTTATTATTGGAGAATAACAGTTTTATGGAGTTCGTGCCATTTCCCCGTAGTGGTAGACATAGATGATGGACCGCCAAACAACTCGATCTTGGCACATACCCATTGCTTATTTATTATTTATTTATTTCATTTAAACGCCCATAGGGCTTTTACATACAATGCATTTTTTTTAAATACAATTAAAAAAGAGTGTACATAATATATAAGAATATACAGATTACATAAAAAATAAGATTAAACAATGCATAGGTTAACAGAATATAAATTATTATTATTATTTTATTTTTTTTCACCAAAAATGTAGACAATTTGTCTCGACGCCATCTAGTGAGAGAGTTAGCACTTACAATGCCTTTCTCATATAAAATAAAGTTGGTTGTTTTCAGGTGAAAAAATGTAACAAGCAGTAATTGTTTAATGAAACACTAGTATATATTGAATTATTTCGCGGATAAGAGATAAGCCGACATAGCTCAGTGGTCAGAGCTGTCGACCGGAAATCGAAAGGACACGGGTTCATGTCCCGTTGGCGTCATGTATCTTTTATCAGGAGATTTTTCAATGTGGATGAGTGTTTAGAGCTAATAATTATTGCTTGTAAAATAATTGTAACAGAATAGGTAACATGAAACAAGAGAGTTAACGAAACGTGGTTAAAATGGAATTTAAGTAAGTGAAATAAAAATAGAAGATCTACCAATATCTTCCAGATCAATTGAATAAAAAAATGTGAAATTATACAAAAGGTCTAATAGAAAAACATTTATATCAATGTAAATTTATAAAAATATATATGTACATTATTGTCAAAACACTGATACCTAATAGAAAAACATTTATATCAATGTAAATTTATAAAAATATACATGTACTGTACATTATGGTCAAAACACTGATACTTAATTTTTTAAAGTCCATACAATACAAAACACATATTTATCACCTCTGAACACAATTGTCAATTCTGTATTAATCTGTACTTTATTTATCAATGCTATCGATTATTTTCTAATCATCCAACTATATTATAAACTTATAAACTACCCTTCCCATTTTTTCTACCTTACAACTCCTGTGGTGATCTGTCTTTTTATTACTACTATCTGGCTGTTATTTACTTTACCGGTTTTGTTTTATATTAAGTGCTAAATTATAATATGAACTATACTTGTCAATTTGACTGGCCTAAAACAGGATCCATTCCTAGTTGGCTAGTCAAAGTTTCCGCATGTTTTATTTTATGATTTTTATGTGAAATAAATTTATTATTATTATTAAACATGCCATCAAACTGAGTTTAAATTTTGATACTGATTGGCAGCGGTAAACATCAATTGAATTATACTTATTACCAATTCTGTATAATCTTTGAATAGGCGAGTTTACGTTTTAGTTTTAATTGTTCACAGATTTTGGAACATTATACAAGGCGTTCAGTCGAGAATCCTGTGTAGTACTCACAACGAAATAACGCTTGTTAAATCAATGTCGTCCAGTCTGCTGTTCGATATTTTGAATAAACATACCATATCTGTCACTGTGCGCCTTGACGATAAGTCGGTTAAGTTTAGCAAGTTCATTAAAAAAGTATAAATAAGATCATCAGTTGAAATTCCTAATTTAAAATTAATGAATCTCACGAACTTATGCTGCACTCTCTCAATTTTTAGTTGGTGAATCTTATATAATGGAGCCCAGATTGTTGAATTATACTCTAGATTACTTCTCACCAAACCAGTGAATAGCAATTAGTTAATTAATTTAAAATCTTTCACCGTTCTCAAAATAAACCCTAAGCATTTCATGACCTTGTTAGTTATTTCATTTATATGAGGAATAAAAGATAATGTACTGTCAAAAATAATACCAAGGTCCTTAATTTGCTCTACTCTTTTTAGGGAAATGTTTTTAATGCTATATTGATGCAATATGTGATTTTTGATTCGGACAAAATTTATTGATTGACATTTTTCGATGCTAAGAAACGAAACAAGTTCATTACGGGTATTATACTTTTATGTTATTTTCACTATTTATGTGGCTTGTCTCAAGAGTATTTAGAAATTTGACAATTCATTCGTTAAAGCCCCATTTATAACAGTAGGTAATACGAATAATTTGACAATCTTTTTAATAAATTATGAATACTATTATATCAGTAAATTTTCTCCGTTTACGTAGTATTAGAAAATTGAAAAATGCATAATAATTCTTGTAGGTATTTTCAGTAAGTATACAAATTGCATTTATGCTGCCGCCGGTGTAATAGTTGCCTTCCAAGCAGTTGATCGGGGTTCGATCCTAAATTTTACATCCCGTGATTGTTCACAGGTGCAGAAACAGACAACGCAGGCTAGTAGGTACCTAAATAAACAAAACAAAAAATTCTGCAACTATTTCATCACCAATAGGGCCTGAGATCATTCAGGGCGATAGCGCAAGATACCCAGCGCTCCTAGACTGGTTGGAGCCTCACTCTGGCTGGGATAAAAGATAAATAACCCGTGTTTGTTCTGTGTTCTCTAATATCCTTTATTAGTCAAACAAATTACCCGACACGTGAAAACTCCCCTAAACCCATCCACCATTCGCCACTCGTAAAATAAAATAACAAGAAAAAGGTCCCGATCCATCCATAAAAGGACAACAAATAAAAAAGGTAATACCGATCGCATGCTTCTTATATAACAAAGATTCTGAGAGTTGTATATTTTGGTGTAGTAGCGACAACTTAATCTCGTTTTTGGTTAGATCAGGACGACACGAAAGAAATTCTTATGTCACAAATTCATTCAGACGTGACCCATTTTATTCACACATAATTTCGGGGCTGCAAAAACATTCAGAGTGGAACATTGATAAATCCCCGTCCAATTTATTATTGTTTTCGTTATTTTTTGCCGGCGGAAGATTCTAAGAAAACCTAGGACGTTTCCAGGAACATGAGACGACGCTGGTTGAAAAGGAAAAATATCGCAGCATTATTGCCATTTCTGCCAAGATGCATCAATTAATAGTTTCCGCTTTCATGGGAGGTACGAAAAGTTTTCTTTGGAGACACAATTACTTGTTGTTTTGAAGTCTCAGTTTTGGGGGAGTGTTATGGATAACGTCGTTAATTGTTTTCCGGTTAATTCGTTGTTATTTTTAGAATAAGTTATCAAATTTAAAATACGATTACCATAGATACACAATTCTTAACCGTCAAACGTTAACGTCCCCACCTTCGACTCTTATTTTTTTAAATTTATTAATAAACGTCCTTTTTCGGGGCTTTTACATATGAATATCAAGAAATATACATTATTTATTGTACATAACTGAATTGCTTCACTAACAACATTTTATATTTGTTTAAAGATAAATTGAAGATGTCCACTAACTTGGTATAATTGTTTCCCTTCATTAGAATTCTGGGCAAAGAGGAATACATATGGTAGTTAGTCCCAGGATTTCTGCACTGAAATAAATCCTGACTTCTAGTACCTATTACGTTGTGGAATCCGGAAGCTTATCAATTCTAGCAATTCCGGACTATCAACTAAATCATTTATTATTTTATATAGAAATACCAAGTCAGTGAAAATAATAATATTTGGATGATTTATATAGCGCCGTTTTGTGCAAAATAACCTCAAGGGCGCTAACTTCCCGAACTAATTTGTTGGAACCAACAACTATTACCGAGAGAGTCAATTGGTTTGCTTTTCGGAACAGCTCCTATAGTCTCATAGAAAATGTCTTCCTTACCGGCATTAGAACAGAACAGAAATATTATCTAAACGGAAGAAACAAGAAGCTTTATATTCCAATATGGAAATTAACCATAGAATAATTTAAAAGTACACCTCTATACTTTATGAAACCAATGGGTTCCAACAGCAATTCAAAAAAATGATGCTTGTGATTTTTTTATTAATTTTTTTTTTTAGTTTAGACGAAAAAACTTTATGTGATCCGTTTTAAAAACTTGTTTGTTTTTTCTAAAAAAGCGTAGTTGATCATCTTTCAAAAACAGTTTTCGGATGCGTTCAGAAATAATCCATTTTTTTATTTTAATTAGCTGACTTACTGACAACATCTTTAAGAAATATAATGGTGAATATGAGAAAGAGGCCTGAAGGTTTAACACTCTTTTCTCTCTCCATCTTAATATTTCCTTTCGGAAAAAATCTTAATTTTTACCTTTATTCTTTCCACATGATAATTTTTAAAAGCCCCAATATTTGACGTACATATTAGCCTCCACAACATGCGCACAATGTTATGTATAAGTTGCGACTCTCCCCTTGTTGTACATTTTGTAATCCAGAAGTTAAACATTAGGAGCTAACTGCGGCGAAGTCCTCGAACAGAGGCTCCCGAAGCGTAAGCCCAACTGCAAACAGGGGGACGTACTGGCGTTGGTTGGTAATTTGTTGTTGATTTGCAAACAGTACACTAATCGCACACGACCTGTGGTCATATATGTATAGCTTGACACCTGGATAATGTAAATAGTGCCACTTTAACGTCAGTCGACCGACGACTTTGCACTGACGAGCCAGACCGATGGTCCTTCATTCATTCACTTACATATTATTACAAGGACCAACGTACGCGACGCACTATTTCCAACCAGAAACGACATTATTAGCAAATACATATTACAAAAAGAAATTCCGATTAATTATCAAAACTTATAATAATAATAATAATAAAGTGTTTATTCCGGTATGTGGGGAGGTTAGTGCAGTCCCACACATTCCATATAGAGATACAATAAAATATATAATCAAAAACAAAAAGATAGAACAGAAAAACAAAGAAAAGAAAACAGAATAAATTGAAAATAAAATAGAATAAAATGATAAAATAATAGAAAGTTGAAGCCTTTAGGGAGCCGTGACTATATTAGGCGCTAGTATTTTTCTCCAGTGTGCGTCAATGCTGGAGGATGGAGTGAGGCGGGCTTCCATAGTGAGGATATTTCCAGAGCTTCTTATCCTATCCATCATTCCTGCCACCCTGGATCTAATAAGGGCTGCATATCCGGGATCTCGCCCCTCCGTGAACATACGGGAAGCGCTGCAGTATCTGGGGAGACAAAACATTGTGTGGAAGGCGTTGTTGTATTGGACCCGTAGTCTTTCTATACTACTCTTTTTGTAGTTTGCCCGTGTCCAGCGTTGCGCAGAAGGAAAGGAAGAGCGTCCTTTTTTACTGCGGTACTGCAAAGGCGAAATCTTCTACTGACTAACTATTGACGTTAAAAATATTAATTATAACTAAAAAGTAAATGAACCTCCTTCAATATTATGTAAGTTACCTATTGAAAAAAGACTAATGGATGTGTGATGTGGACATGTCTATAGCTCCAGAAGTATTTTTTTATGTGATTACCGCACAAGAGTCCCAATTGCTTCAAACCGTATGGAGTCTATATGAGAATATGGTGAGACTATATATCCCCAATTGGGGAATGTTGCAAGGCTGAAGTGGTCCGTGACGTCTACTGTCAAGTCTTCGTTCAGTAGCTAAGTATAGGTAGGAACCAAATTAAGTAGCTAAGTATAGGTAGGAACCTAATTAAGTGATTGCGAGCTTAGTGAAGAGCCCCCAGTGTGGCATTTCACAAAAAGGACGCAATAGAATTAAGTTGAGCAATAGATTTCATGTTTTCACGTCATTCAATAAACAGGCTAGAAGGTAGATATCAACATTTCAATATTTAACCATTTTGTGAGAACGTTCGTCCTACGTTAAAATGTTTTGATTGCATCACAGATAACGTTAATAGAATCGTCAATATTCAAATTGCATTCACAGGGTTGGGGAGATGGGCATAATAGCACAATGGGGCAACGTGGTCCACCGCCCAAAGCTGCCCTGCGGCCTAACTGACTCCCTCCTCTCGTGATCCAACGCCTGTTCAATTATCAAAGAGACAGACAGACGACGGTAGATCTGAAAAAACGAAGCCATTTTTTTTGGGTGCAGAGTCAGACTCGGGGTGACCAAAATAAATTATTGTTTTACTTAACGTAAACACACAGGGATAAAGTGTCCGGAAGATCAACTGTAGGATGATCAAATGTCGGAGGATAACATATAGAAATAACAGCAAATAAAAATAAATCAATATAGTTACTGTTAAAAAACTACATCAAATATCGACTTAAATTCGACTCGGTATCTCACTACATTGCAGAGAAAACGTGACCAACTTTTTCCACTGTTCGCTAATATATACCATAATGTTACTGTTAACAAAACTACATTACATGGATTTTTATTTCACGCTGTATATAAAAGTCTTAAGTCGAAAAGATGGCGCTATTTTAAAAAAAGCATGTTTGTTCAACAGCTGACGCGGTTTTTCAAAAAAAAATTCTATATAATTTATTTAATTTAAACGCCCATAGGGCTTTTACATACAATGCATTTTTTAAATATAATAAAAATAAAGAGTTTACATAATATATAAGAATATACAGATTACATAAATTATAAGATTTAACAATGCATAGGTTAACAAAATATAGGTAACATGAAACATGAGAATTTACGAAATGTAGGTAAATGATATTTAAGTAAGTGAAATAAAAATAGATGATCTGCCAATATTCTCCAAATCAATTGAATATAAGAAAAGTTTGAAATTGTAGTTCACATTAGCCTATAAACTATGTAACTTAATTAACAATCTCTATTACGTGAAGAAAGTAAAAGTAAAGGAAACACAAATTTAAAAAATAAAAATAAACATAAAGTGTCTTATTGAACGTCATATCTTTCGTGGGCGGGAAAAGAGTCTTAAATTATATAAAAAAAAATATATATATAGTATATAAAAATATACGTGTATTCAAATGTATCGTTGTGTCGAAATTTCAAAGCAATCGGTGATGAATTAGATTTAAAATTTAGAACAAACCTACATTTATATTTTTTATTAGATAGATAGATAGATGATTGTTTATGTACACAATGAATTCAAATAAATGAATGTCTCCCTCCATTTTCCTGCTTAAAAATGCATTTTTTCACATTCTCGTAATTTTATTTTCACTTTGGAGATATTACACCTATATTCCCCAAGGTTAAATGTTATCAGATTCACCCCTGCATCTTAAGATAAAAAGGCCAACTTTTTATCTCATTTTATTGGAAATCATATTACTTTAAAGAGAATCACGGCAGTGTGGATGGGATAATCTGGCTTTTTTAAACGCTTTAAATCCGCAACTGAAGAAACACGCAGCGGTGGTTATTATTGGCGCGTATTATTTCCTCAAACTGTCCATTGTGTTGGCTGTTGATGGGAGGACAGGCGGATCAACTGCGATCACGTGGAAACATTGCTACAAACCATTAGTCTCGTCTTACTCGCTAGTTTCTAACAAGTAGAAAGTATACCTTTTTACTTTCTAAAAAAAATTTTTCTTCGTCACGGCACGAAGTCAGTGGTTATATGTTCTATGTAACCGTAGTGGTTTGATACAAAAGCGTGGCGGAAGAAAATGGGATTGTAAAATTATTATGACAGTTAGGAAGTATGTAGGGCACAAAATAAATAAGAAAACTAGAAGTGTCTTCCATTCAAATGGAATTCGATGAATGGAAAAAAATGTTCCATTTAGCCCAGCCCAGCACTCTTACACTTACACTTGCCTGAAGTTGTACATTTTATTCCCATTTGAGTGTTGTATTGGAAATTTAAGCCCCTATTAGACAAATAATATTTTGAAAATCACAAAAATATTTGGCATAAATCTTCACTGGCTCAAATGTTCTGAAAGAATCCAGTTCAAGCTCTGCAGATTGGCATTTAAGTAACTTCACGGAAAGCTTTTGGATTACTTCTTGTCGGAAGTGTGTATTCAGGAAAATAGCAATTCACGACAATAAACAGCGTCATCAGCTATTGGAATGTTGAATGAACCAAAGCGCACACCTGGGCCATGATTCTCGACGAAGTCATTCTGTGGTTCGACACACTTGTCGTTCGAGTCGAATGACTTTTGACGTTTGGCGTATGTATCTTCGACGACACTTAAAAATAAGAATGTCTACTAATGTATGTACTTTCGACGGCGATTGTGAGCGGCCTCGATCGGAGAATGGATACCCAAATACTATGTTCGGTGAGCGTTAGAGTGTCGCGAATTAAGAATGATCACTCGACAGAATTTAGAGCTAAACTTAAAACTAACCTTTTCAGACTGTCATATGTATAAAGTCAGAAATCTTTTGCCTTCACAGTCCATGACATTGTAAATAACTTTCAAGGTAATTTCATTAAAATTCTTTAGTTCTAAAAAGTCATATTTTCCAGTCATTTAAAATACATATTTACTCTATTTTCGCCCACTAATCTTCTAATAAATTTAATGTCAATAGTAATGGAGAGTAAAATGGCAAATGTAAAACATGCACATGTCTCTGTCAAGGCACTTCCGTACTTATTCGTTTTAAAGTAATTTTTTTCTCTTTATACAATAGGGTGATATTCAACAAAAGAAAGTATAATTCTACGTTTTTGTCTCATTTTTAAAATATTTATTCAGACAATATTGAAAAGATTCAACATAAGTTCCTAAGGTATATAAACTATAAATCGCATATAACTGTACAAAATATTGATGATAATTTGTACACAGGAGAAAGATGACTGTTCCGATTTTATTAAGAATCTCTTCAAATTATTGGTAATCCGGTTAAAAAAGGGATTACAAGCCCTTAAAGACTGAATTAATAGGATTACCGTTCAATTTTTGTAAATTACAAATATATTATAACGAATCCTTATATTTTCGTATTTCGTCAAATATTATTAAGGCAGGTGTTCCGATATATTATGAATTTAATAAAAGTTTATCAGGAAACCTATTAATTCCGCCGTTAAGTCTGATTCGTCTGCTATCCCATTTTTAACCGGATTACCAAATAATTTTAAGAGATTTTTAATAAATTAGCAATACTCATTTTTCTCCGTGCGTAATTATTTTTTCAAATCGAGAAAGCTTTGTCGCTACCACGCAGATTTTTTTACAAACAAACATCCCTATTACACGCCTGTTGTTGGGGTAATCTCTTGGTTCCCGCACATACATATTCCTAGCCTAACTTAAATGACTTTGATGATTTATAAATCTACTCCTTCGCGTTCTGAGGCCCTGGTGGTCCGCGTCTCCTTTGAAACCTGTATCAGACGATCTGGATCTAAAAAGGTGTAACGGAATGCTGTATCTTGCCGTTTATCAACTTAGCCCATTGTTGCAACATTTCGTTACTATGTGCGTTTATCAATTTATTCCATTGTTAACATTATTTCGCAAATTAATCCGACGTTTCAATAAGAAACGAATAAGGGTGTAATTGAATTGCAATCATCCTATTATTTACGAGGCCGCCATGGAGCCATTTTAAAAAAATGAGCCATTTAAAAAAAAAAAATTCATAGAAAATATACCTTTCCTCTAACAAAGTTTCTGCTTATGAATTATCTTGTTTTTTGAATCGCACTGTTTAAGCCCGCACCTACTTTATTATCACTGGGGAGAGAAAAATGTGACCATGTTAAAAAAGTGGTAGCATGACAATTTCCTGATAAAGTATTAGTCATTCAGAATATATAGAGTATATTAGTTTTCCAATAAATATCATGACGTAATGCGACAATACCAATATGTCAATATCAATATCAATATTTGTATGAACACGTGTTCCGCTGTCCTCATAAAACATTCGTTTTTGACTAACACTTTGTTGGAAACTCTGTCAATTCATTCAGTCAGTCCGGTTTTTAACAGGAAAATAAATAATTTAACCAGTTTTTTTAATAAATTAACATTTATTCATATCAATAAGTTTTCTCTCTGCGATACACAAATTGATGTATCCAAAACCTCATATTTTTTAATCTTATTTTTATGATTGATGAATTTTTAGGTTTTTATTTCGTTTGACGCAAATGGCTTGGGGTAAAAGTTTGGAGGTTCTGAATGCTAGAATACCTGACAACTGGGTGCATTTTTAATGTGGAAATAATGTTATTCGTATTGTAATAAGCACTTGTTTCTCTTGATCGTGCCATATAAGGTTAATCAAATGAGAGAGGAGCTGAATT